>NC_091088.1:30982500-31607500 GCF_032405125.1 Capricornis sumatraensis | reverse complement strand
TATTATTGTTAAAAATTACAATGGAAATACCAAAGAACTCTAGATACAATAACCATCCCTCATCCCACCATGCTAGGTTAGGTTGTGGTTTTATTTTTCTGCCCTCTCTTCCATACCTTATTTGTGGGCCCAGGCTTCTGAGTGGTTTTAATTGAAGGTAGGATTGGATCCCATCTCATCTGAGACCATATCTTATTTATTGAGCCCCTTTCCATACTGCTGGGCTGTCACTATGATGCTGTGTTGACGTCTTCCAGCTCCACATGTCAGAACAGATGTAGCAATCCTCCCCTGTTAAATACTGAACACAATAGTGCTCTGGCTATCTCTTTGGTCCTCTGCCCTCTGTCCTTGGGCTCCTTTCTCGAAAGTGAAATTCCTGCTCAGGGTTGCACACACTGTTGTGCTTCTTGAGATAAGTTGGTTGCTGCACGGTTAGAGGTGGTTTTGGACAACCTGAGCTGGGTAGCTGAGAGCGTTCCTGTGTAGAGCTATAGGCAGGCTGCGAGGTGCAGCACTGTGCTTTGTGAGTGGTTCTTTAAGCTAAAGAAGAGCCACCAGTGCCTTTCCTCTGCTGGCTGGATTGAGAGATGGTTCTTTTTTCTTGATTAATTCTTGCTCTCATCCCTGAGCTTTTGAGTAATTTCTCAGCTGAAGTCAGGTGCCTGCTGGGATAGAAATGGCTGGATGTAGTCAACAGAGGTTCGCAGATTTTAATGTGGAGAAGAGAGGCATAATCTCACCTGGCCTCAGAACACAGCTCACAGACACATCAGTCCTCATGGTTAATTCACTGAATCATATACAGAGTACAGATAGCAGAAGACGAGGTGCTACCATGACTGTGGACATCTGGTCTACCTCCCTCTAGTCACTTTATTAGGGTGGAGAAACTGTGCAGGTTGGATTAGAGATGGATACTGGGAAGCAGCGACAAGGGGACTAAGGTCACATGGGGCTAGAATCCAAGCTCCTACCTGTTGCTTGTGAGCTGGGTCTGTGAGGCTCCTCTGGTTATCATTCATTTGCAAACATTTTTTGAACATCTCTATGTGCCAGTCTCTGCTCTAGGTGCTGTAGACACACCAGGGAAAAGCCTGTCCTAATAGAGCTGATATTCTAGTGCGACGGAGATAGTGAACAAGTAATCACACCAGACTCTTCCAGGGAGCTGCTAAGCAGAACATGACTGTGAGAAACTGGAGAAGCCTCAGCCTGAGCTTGCCCCCAAGAAGGAATTCTGATGCCTGACATGGGAGACCAGTGGGGCTGTCTGTGGTCAGGGATGGAATGAACACAGGGCAATTGATGGGAGCAGAGAAGCCACCCAAACAGAGGGGTAGAGGGGGGCATGTGGGCAAGGCCGTTCTCACAGCACAAAGCTGTGGTTTGGAGTGACTCCCAGGTCACCGCTTACCAGATGTGAGGCTTAAAGCAAGTCATTTGATCTTCCTAGGCCCCCATCTTTCCTTGATAAGATGGGGATGAAACGTTTCCTGTACCTTAGGCATGTGAAAATTCAATGAACTCCTGTAAGTGAAGTGCTTAGCACAGGGCCAAGCACTGGGCAGTGCTAGGGGAACAGAGCTTCTGACTTACTTCCACTTTCTGAACTCTCTCCAGGCCCTCGGAAGGCACTGGGCTGAGGGCAGGAGGGCTGAGTTTAAGTCCTAGTTGAGAGATTTCTGCCCCAGTCTTCTTGTGTGCAGGCATCCTTTTTTTCAGTATTTATTTATTTGGCTATCAGTCAGTTCAGTTGCTCAGTCCTGTCCAACTCTTTGCAACCCCATGGACTGCAGCAGGCCAGGCTTCCCTGACCATCACCAACTCCCAGAGCTTGCTCAAACTCGTGTCCATCGAGTCAGTGATGCCATCCAACCATTTCATCTGCTGCTGTCCCCTTTTCCTTCCACCTTCAATCTTTCCCAGCATCAGGGTCTTTTCCCTGATGGCTATTTGACTATGCCAGGTCTTAGTCGTGGCATGTGGGATGTAGTGCCCTGACCAGGGGTCGAGCCCAGGCCCCCTGCATTGGGAGTGCAGAATTTTAGCCACTGGATCACCAGGGAAGTGCCCCTGCAGGCCTCCTTTTAATTAGAGTGTAAAAGAGGCGAACCCATGAGTCTTGCCATTTTAGTTGAGTTGACAGAAGATAATAGGGTAGTTCCAGAGCTTTCTGGAATAAAGCGAATGCTGCACATCCCTCTGACTGTGTCCCTCTAGAACCCTAATGGTGGAATCCTGAGTCACGGTGGTGGGGGATGGTAGAAGTACCACGTGTCTTCAAATCTAGACACCATCAGCCAAGACACCAGTGGTTCCAAAAGCAACACTGGTGGACTTGGACTGAATGGTGGGGACCCAGGATAATTTAGTCTTCATCCTTCAGATAGGGAAAAGGGAGCTTCAGGAGGGGATGGGGCTTGTCCCAGGTCACACCACATGCGGGAGACCAGACTCCATGGCCTGTGGGTGTCAGTTGTTCCAATCAGGGGCACATCTGTTAAGGGAGGGAAGCTGAGCTTCTAGGAGATTTAACAGGATGGAATGGGAGCCCTCACACCTTATTGGAGGCTGGAAGGATGGTGTGAGGGAGAAAGAGGTGGGGGTGGGCTGGGAAGCTCTGCGCCGTCAGACTGGGAGGTGGAGGGAGAAGGATGTTTAAAATGAGACCTGACTGAGTGCTAAGCGCCTCATTGAGCTGGTTAGATTTAGTCCCATTTTGGGCTTTCCTGGTAGCTCAGCTGGTAAAGAATATACCTGCAATGCGGAAGACCTGGGTTTGATCCCTGAGTTGGGAAGATCCCCTGGAGGAGGGCATGGCAACCCTCTCCAGTATTCTTGCTGGAGAATCCCTATGGACAGAGGTGCCTGGTGGACTACAGTAGTCCATGGGGTCACAAAGAGGTGGACATGACTGAGCAACTAAGCACAGCACACACAGTCCCATTTTACAGAGGGGAAAGCTGAGGCAACTCAGAGAGTTTAAGTAACTTGCCAAGGGCACTCGTTGGGAAGAAGCAGGGCTGGGGAGCAAACTTGGGTTTTCCTGATGCTGAGTTAGTGCTGTTACTTTTACGTGAGGCCGCTGAACGGATGCAGAGACTAAGGTCTGGAGGTCGGCTGTGTCCCCTCTTCTCCCTTTTCGTTTCCCTGCAGGCAAGCGAGGACCCTTGGGCAGCACCATCCTCTGCTCCGACCTCCCACCCAGGATTTGCTCTGGGTGATCTGCAGGGCTCCAAGTTGGCTCCCCGCTTGTGGCTCCTGCCTCCCTGAAGTCCCTTTCCATGTCTGTGTTCTTGCAGGAAGAGGCTGCCTTCCCAAGATGATGAGGCTGAAGAGCTCAAGCTGCTGTCACCGGCTGCATCCCCCGTGGTCGCCTGGTCGGACCCCACCAGCCCACAGGGCACTGAGTATGTGGGGGCCGCCTCTGGGGTCTCAGGGAGTCAGGCAAGCAAAGGGAGGTGAGCTGGGGAGAGCATGAATGTTTTTAGAACACTCTGCCTGAAGGCAGACTGTGCCAGTGGTTTCCAAGCAGTAAGGGAGGGCTGGGTCCCCTGCCCTGGCTGCTTCTGGCTGGCCCAGCAGTTGTGCAAAATCTGGTCTGCAGAATGGGCCTGGGCTCTGGGCCTCCTGTGTCCCGAGCCACAGAGAGTGGACCTGGCGAAGCCAAGTGTTTATAAGCTCCTCAGGTGATTCCAATGCAGTTGGTCCGTGGAACAATGTTTAAAGGGCACTGTGAGGGCATCAGGGCCTGTGTCTCTGATATATGCCTGTCTCAAGGGCTGGGCCAGAGGGAGATGTTTTCCTGAAGGGTCTACGTAGGCTAGTGACAATGAATTCCCCAGCCCTGGGCTCTGGCCTGGGCGTCTCACCTCCCCGCCAGCCATGCTCCTGGAGTGACCTCAGGAAACCATGACCTTTCCTTCCAGTCTTTTTTTTTTCTGGCTGTAATTTTATGGAGTTTATGCTTAGCAGTATTGTGGAAAGTTCAGAAAAGCCAAATAAGCAGGAGAAAACCCCAAACCTCACCTATCATCCAGTGATTCCTTTTAGCGTACAGTGGGAGTCTCATCTGATGCAGTAGGATCAGGGTGGGGTTAGGGTTCATATCAGAAGATCAGACAGAAATCCTGTAGAATAATAAAAATTCCCTTGGGAAAAAAGGTCTTAAGGTGGTCGGCATGGAGCCCTAGGTATTCCCTCAGTAGGTTAAGATGCTATTGCAGATAGACCTCAGTGTCTCAGCGCATAAGGAACAGGATGGCTCATGTCAGAGTCATGTCCTCAGGTGCGTGTTTCAGGTCAGTGGCAGACTCTGCTCTCTGCAGTCATTTAAGGACCCAGCCAGCACTGGCTCTGCCATCTTTCTGCGGCTTTCAAGATCTCACTGGTCAGACTGGAAAGGGAGAGTGCCAGGCTGCTCTCCATAAGGAGGCCTGGAGTTGCACAAGGCTTGTGCACAGAAGAGAGCTGACATGGCCACACCTGGGCAACAGGGTCCCTGGCTAGGTGGCGACTGCTTCCCAAAGTGAGTGAGCAGTTCCTGTCTCCTCCACCCCTGGTGCCATCTCTCATTATGACCCCACACTGCTTGTCTCCAGCTCAGCTGAGCACATGAGGAGTAGCTGGCTTGAGTTTCAGTGCCTCAGTGTATGAAAAAAATAATAGATCTGTAAATACTAGTGTCACCCTCAGCTCAGCGAGAGGATCACAGGCCACTCAGCAAAGTACAGGGAACTAGGCTGATTCACACAGCCACTCGTCTCAACTCACCCAGAGCTCTGGACCCACGCTGAGCAGACTGTCAGGCAGATTCTCATTCATTCTGTCTGTCTATGTCTGTCTCTCTTGATGCAAGTTCATACATTTTAAATTCCTGTAAATTAAAAGGATTTTAATGTATCTGTAATTTTTTTTATTTTGATTGAATTAAACTAATTAATTTATTTATTTTGCCCATGCTGCATGGCTTGTGGGATCTTATTTCCCTGACCAGGGATCAAACCCATGACCTTGGCAGTGAGAGCTCAGAGCCCTAACCACAGGACCGCCTGGGAATTCCCTGCACTGTTTTTCAAATCAGCTATTTCCTAAACCTCAAAAAGTAGCCCCTGTCCACTCCCTGATCAGTCCTGTATCTCATGTGAACCCCAAACTGAGTCTAACAGCCCTGAACTGAGTTCCAAGAGTTGCCCCTAAATCAAAAGTGGAATCCAAAGTTTTTCAGAATTGCCCATCTGAATCAGAGCCTGCGCGGTACATTTCCTATAAAGCTGGGTATCCCAGTGCAATTCCCAGGCTGAATTTCCTCCCAGGAGATATTAAGGTGGGTTTGATGTTTTGATGTCAAGAGGGAGACTGGGGCAGGATTGACCCCCTCCAGCCAGGTGGGATACAGATTCTGCCCTTGCCTGGGGGCGCAGGGGTCCTTCCCCACACAGTCCACTCAGCTCTGGGTGCTGTTTCCACAGTGACCAGGACCGTGCAACCTCCACAGCCAGCCAGAACAGTGCCATCATCAACGACCGGCTCCAGGAGCTAGTGAAGCTCTTCAAGGAGCGGACGGAGAAGGTGAAGGAGAAGCTCATCGACCCTGACGTCACCTCCGATGAGGAGAGCCCCAAGCCCTGTGAGTCCAGAGCTGGTGATGGTCCACTGGACGCAGGGTGTGGTGGGGCCCCTGGAGCCCTCTTTCAACTCATAGGGAGGGTAGCCCCAAGAAAATGGTGGGGATGCTTGAGAGAAGCACAGATCTCCACTCTCTGGAATTCGAGATCCTTTGTAGACAGGTTTAGCTACGTTTGCAGGGGAGGAAAGAAGTCAGCGTTCTGGCCGATGATCCAGTTGTACTTAGCTCTGTGTCTCGGAGGGCAAGTTCCCTGGATGACCCTCTGTGCCTCTCCTGCTGGCAGGCAGGTAGGTGGTCTACCCTGGGGCGTATGTCATGGCCTTACATTCAGATGGTGTCCATAACCCACTCTGGAACCACACAGTCTTAGTTTTCAAAGGCCTTGGTTACAATATTTATTTGGAAGTTTTCTTCTTTCAGAGTACCAGGAGGAAATAAGAACCACACTCTCTTGCCAGGGAGGTTTTCTAGGTTTTTCCAACGGAGGGTTGTGCCTTCGAACTCAAAATACCAACAGTGAACCTAGCAGAGCCTGACTTCATAACCCTAAAGGTAGAAACATAGCCATATTGAACCTTTCAGAGCCAGTCTCTAGTTCACCAACAAACATCTCCATAGACGCACAGGAAGGCTGTGATCCCATTCAGTGTCTTGTTTTAGAGACAAAGGAGCTGAGATTCCTGTGCTAAAAAACCTAGGGCAATGTTTTCCTGATTCCCGGGGGTGGAAGTTCTGGGTACCAATGTCCCCCCACCTCCAGAGAGAACCAGGGTGTCCAAACACAGACACACAAGCAGACACTCAACTGAAACACCCAACTTGCCCAGAAATACCTCATTTTAGGCAGCTCCTGAGCGGTGGTCCCCTATTGGTAGTAGGTAAGCATTTCAGAGCAGGTGCTCAGGCTGCTATTTAAGAGGATATGTGGGGTTTGCTACAGGAGAACACGCAGAGCTTATGGCTGGTTGTGGAGAGCTGCCAGGGTCCCCTCAGCTCCAGCTCCAGCGTCTGCAGTCGGGTGCCTTGTCTTTGCATCCTCAGCCTGAGCCCCGGGGCTAGGTCAGAGGGTCACCAGTGTCATCCCACAGCCCCAGCCAAAAAAGCCCCAGAGCCGGCCCCGGAAGTGAAGCCAGCTGAAGCGGGGCAGGTGGAAGAGGAACACTACTGTGAGATGCTCTGCTGCAAGTTCAAACGCCGCCCCTGGAAGAAGTACCAGTTTCCCCAGAGCATTGACCCGCTGACTAGTGAGTCCTGGGAGGGCGGTGGGCGTGGCCACACGTCATGGAAGGGGCGGGGCTGGGGCTGGGGCGGGGAGGGGGAGGGGCCCAAACGAACTAAGTCTCTGGACTAGGAAGGAATACGGCACCCATCTTAACAGGCGAGGAAACTAAGGCACAGAGGAGTTAACTGGCCTAAAGACACAACTAGTCAGCGGCAGACTCAGGACTCCTGACTCTTGGCCAAGTCTTCTTTCTACTCTGCCCTTACTGGCTCCTTTCCCAGATCTGCTGCTCTGAGCAGAGAAGGGGAAAAGTTCTTCCAACATCTCAAGTGGAGTGCCTCTCACCTGCCTTTTAGCTCATGTTATATTCTTCAGGAATAACAAACCTTCATATGTGCACAGCACTTTACAAAGGGTTTCCCTGCCTTTTCTTTTCTTTTTTAAATCTGACTTCTCCTGTGACTTCTCTGAGGAAGACAGAGCGGGGACCAGGGAGGGACTTTCCCAGGGTCACACAAGAAGTCACTGAGGGGCAGGACTCCAACCCTGGTGTCCACGGGTCCTTTAAAATGCCCAGGTTGGGAGGAATTCCCTTTCAGTCCAATGGTCAGGACTCTGCACATGCACTACAGAGGGCACTGGTTCGATCCCTGTTCAGGGAACTAAGAAAGATCCCACAAACTGCTGGATGTGGCCAAAAAATAAAAGTAAATAAACAAATAATAAAATGCCCACGTGACCTACAGTATCCATCCTTCCATGCACCTGTCCATGTATCCATCTGTCCATCTTCTGTGCATTGTTCACTACTGTGTATTTAGGAAAGCAGGAAATACATTTTCGGAAAAAATTCAACCAGAGTGGATCAAATGTGTTTTCTGTTAGCTGTCTATGAACTAATAATGACCTCACATCCCCTCCTGAGAGTTCTCCATTTGTTAGGGCCTAGCTGTGATTTATTTTTATATCAAAGATAGTTTTTTATGCCCCCCCCGCCCCGCCCCCCCACCACCAGGCTTCCCTCGTGGCTCAGTCTGTAAGAAACTGCCTGCAATGCAGGAGACCCAGGTTCAATCCCTGGGTCGGGAAGATCCCCTGGAGAAGGGAATGGGAACTCCAGTATTCTTGTCTGGAGAATCCCATGGACAGAGGAGCCTGGTAGCCTCTAGTAGTCCATGGGGTTGCAAAGAGTTGGACACGACTGAATGATTAACACTTTCACTTTCCCTCAAGAAGGGTCACATTTAGAGCTGGTAAGAAAGTGCAGATTGATAAGTGGAAATAAGAAAGCCCCATCCCGATCGCACGGTGAGGTGAGGGGCCCTTCTCCGGCTGAGGTTCTAGCACCTTCCCTCCCCCTCCCCTGCAGACCTGATGTACATCTTGTGGCTGTTCTTCGTGGTGCTGGCCTGGAACTGGAACTGCTGGCTGATTCCCGTGCGCTGGGCCTTCCCCTATCAGACGCCAGACAACATCCACCTCTGGCTGCTGATGGATTACCTGTGCGACCTCATCTACCTCCTGGACATCACCGTGTTCCAGATGCGCCTGCAGTTTGTCAGAGGCGGGGACATCATTGTGAGTCACATCCGGATGGGGGGTGGCTGGGGGCAGACGCTGCCGCCAGAGCCCCTGATGCTGGGATGGACAAGAAGCTAAATGAACAGGGAAATCTCAGGACATCCACTCTTGCCTATTCAACAGCATGGTTGTTTGTTTCACACATCTTTGATACATTTAAATTACACACATCTTCATATGTGGGTAAAATGGTTCCTGGACCACCTGGTAGAATTAGAGATGAAAAAGTAGTCCAGAGAATGGACTTTAGAGTAGGCAGACCTGGTTCAAATCTTGGCTGTATGAGAACTAACTGTGTCACCTCTTAGAGCCTCAGTTTTGTCATTTGTAAGATGGGGATAGTAATTGTTCCCACCTCTTACCATTGCTGTGAGGCTCCATGGAGGTGATGTATGCAGAGTGCTCAGCACAGGTAACTGCTGACAATTGACATTTCCTGGGGGTGGTCCTGCAAAAAGCACACTCCCCAGACCAGTTGGGGAGTCCATGTTCTGGTGCACTTTCTGGGGAGGAAACCAAAATCCTGACTGTAATGTGGCCAAGTCCCCATCTCCCTGTGTAGGTCATTTTTCAAAATTCCATGTGAGTGGAGCTGGGTCTCCTCTGTGTGTAGACAAGTTGAGCTTCTAAAATAATTCACAGGAAGAATTCCCTGGGCAACCTCTTTCCTGGTCTGATCAGAGCAGTGAATAAGGTTGCAAGTGATCCAGGTGAGGCTAACGTGCTTAAGAGTTATCGTGAAGAGTTAAGAGTTGGACTGAGAGTAAGGTCAGCGTCCCTGCTTTCCATCCAAGAAGCCGGAATCAAGCTGAGTGACCTCCCCACTCCACCTTGGGGAGCTTGATCTCCCCATCTGTAGGCTTTCACCAAGCTCCGCTGGTCTATTCAATGGCTCTGCACCCATGAGGCTGTTATTTGGACAGGAAGATCAAGGTTGGGCGGGAATTTGCATCACTGCTCCAATGGGGTCAGGGGAAGCTCTCAGGCCATTTCACAGTCATTATTCCATTTCATTCCAGACGGACAAAAAGGAGATGCGCAACAATTACCTGAAATCTCAGCGCTTTAAGGTGTGTGCCAGGGGTCTCAGGAGGCTGTGTCTCTGGGGGCCCTGGGTGTTTTGAGGCCTGTATGACGTGGCCTCCCCCACAGGACCAGCACAGGCTGGGGCTTGTTGGTAGGATACCTGCTGCCCTAGTTTTAGCCCCTCCATGGGCATCCTGACCTTGCCTTTCCATTGAAGGTGGAGACCCCCGCCACTCACCCCATCCCACAACCCTGGGAGTTATACGCTGTTTTATACACTGTGGTGTCCTGCTGGCATTTCAGATGGACATGTTCTGCCTCTTGCCGTTGGACTTACTCTACTTGAAATTCGGTGTGAATCCCCTCCTGCGCTTGCCCCGCTGTTTGAAGGTAAGACGAGTGGGCTTCTCCAGCTCTTCTGGTGCTCTGTACTGGCGCCAACATCTTGATGCCTGGTCTAAGCAGCACTGGTGAGGCATCAGGAAAGGATGGCTGCAAGGGATGATGGGAAATTCCTTATGATTGGTAGTGCTTCTTAGCTGTGCTGTGTGTTAGATATTGTTCTGGAGGCTTTACAAGTGCTTACTCCTCAATTCCATGAGGTGAGGGTTATTAGTACTAGCAACAACTAATGGTGATGCAGGAGTCGGGCCACACGTTCAGATCCATCCTGGCTGCCCCTCCCACTGCGGGGCTGCAGAAAGAATCCTCAGTCCTGGCAGCTGTGGGGAGTGGGTGGAGAGGGGAGGGCACTGGGCCACCCCTGATGTCTTGCTTTTCCTCCCAGTATATGGCCTTCTTTGAGTTTAACAACCGCTTGGAATCCATCCTCAGCAAAGCCTACGTTTACAGGTGAGACCCCCCACACGTGCACACACGTGCCCACACGTGCACACACATGTCCCAGGATATTTGCAGCAAGAACAGAGCAAGACGTTCTCTACCCCATCCCTTCCCCTTTCAGCATCCCCCAGCTCCCAGGCCCCCTAGCCACTACCACCCCCCAGAAGCCAGGCCTCTTCCTCATCCTTCTTTGAAGGGATGTTTGTTTTTTAAAGATCCAGGAATGTCCTGTTTCCCCCAATTGTGAGGAGGGCACGTGCAGGCTGACGTGTGTGGCTGCCCTGCATATCCAGGGAGCTGGGCCTCTATTTGGTTTCAGCTCAGGAAACTGACCCCCCAAACTCTCAAACATGGGTGGCGGGCTGTAGGGACACAGTGGGCCATCTTGCGGATGCCCAGGCTTGGAACACAGGACGAGCCAGGCCACGCTGGGGGACAGGGCTCCTCTTGATATCTCTCAGGGGCAGTGCTTCTCTGCATGCATGTTCTTTCTTTGCCCCTGGCCCCCGCCCCATGCATTCCCCCCTCAGCTCCTCCATTTCCCCAGAATTGTCTGCACATGTAGCTCTGTGCCAGTTCTGGACCCCAGTCTTGACAACTTTCTGTTGGAGCATCACCATTCCTAGCCAGCGCAGTCTCAGTAGAGCAGCCAGTAGGCCCCGTAGTATAGCCACCGGTTCCCACGGGCCAAGTGTCTGTCGCACCAGGCAGCTGGGCAGAGCCTTGCGGCTCTGATATGGGGATCTCTGAGGGTGCTGGGAAGGGTGAGGACTAGCTTGTTCCCTGCAGTCCCCACCCCTGGGCTGAGATATCATTGCCACCTTTTCCGCTGCTGCATTCGTGCCTTCCTTCTTCTGCAGGGTTATCCGGACCACAGCCTACCTGCTCTACAGCTTACATCTGAACTCATGTCTGTATTACTGGGCGTCAGCCTATGAGGGCCTCGGCTCCACTCACTGGGTTTACGATGGCGTGGGAAACAGGTGAGCCGCAGTCTTCCTCCTGTGTCTTAGTAATTCATGGCACCAAGACTCCTGGAGAGGAGTCCCGCTGCCGCCATGTGGCTGGGTCACCTTGTTCCCGAGGAATAAGTGCCAGGCTGTAGTGGGCACTTGGTCAGCTGTGGTGACAGAGGCAGAGGAAGAGTTCAGGCCCAGGGGGCTGCGAGTCCCCTCAGGCAGGCCCTGCCTCACCCTGAGCTGTGCCCACAAGTGATGCAAAATGCTCTCCATCCAGCTTGTCAACACTTGGACCTCCTCCTCACACTTGCTTCTAGCTGGAGCTAGAACAGGTGGTCACTTGCATCCAGGGTGGTTTCTTTTTTTTCTTATTTTGAAGATTTGTTTATTTGCTTTTGGTAATGCTGGGTCTTCGTTGCTGCACACGGGCTTTCCCTGGTTGCGGTGAGTCGGGGGCTTCTTTCTAGTCGCAGTGAGCAGGCCTCTCATTGTAGTGGCTTCTCTTGCTTCAGAGCACAGGCTCCAGGCATGCAGGCTTAGTTACTCTGTAGCATGTGGGACTTTCCTGGTTCAGGGATCAAACCTGGGTCACCTGCATTGGCAGGCAGATTTTTAACCACTGGACCAGCAGGGAAATCCCAAGGTGGCTTCCTATAGAGTGGCTGTTGGTCCAGAATGTCCCCTTCTCGGGCCAAATGCTTCAGTACTTGGCCACAGTGACCTGTCGCCTTCTGAGATGGGCCTGTGGCCTGAGGGGAGCTCCCTGAGAGAGTCTGAGGGTCCAGGGAAGCCCAGCAGGCTGGAGGGGGAACCTGACATCTGCTGTGGGGTGCCATGTGTTGGGGGTGTGATCAGGGCCCAACACCCTGACACCACCACTGACCCTGCTTCTGTTCCCCTTGGCTGAACCCACCCACAGCCCTGGTCCAGAGACCATGACTAGACCATTCATTCATTCACTCACTCACTCATTCATTCATTCGTCCCCTCACAAGGGGGCAGAGAGAGGACTCAAAGGCCTTCTGTGCAAAAGGAAGAACAGAAGCTATTCACTAAATCTTGCTCTGTGACTTTGGATAAGGCCGTTACCCTTTCTGAGACTGTTTTCTCACCTATAAAATGGGGGTGGGATCGCACAGATTTCTCATGAGAAATAAATAAATTAATGTGTGTAACACATCCAGCCTGTGCCTGGACAGGAGTCAGTGACCCCACTTTCTAGCTATGGTCATTCTTAAGGGGAAGCCAGCACACCAGGAACTTAACCTAGGGTCACAAATCCCCCTTGAAGTCAGAACTGAATTTTGGGAGCATGCTGACTTCTGAGAAGAAGCTTCCTAACTGTCCTTAAATTCTCAGAGGGGTTCATATCCCACCTGGCTAAGAAGCCATTTCCCAGGGCAGGGCCTGGCACCCATCACAGGCAGGCCTGCATGGATGGCAGGCAGAGTGGGGAAGACAGGGCTAGCCCTCTGGGGCTTCCCTGTGCCGTGAAGAGGCACACTTTCTGGCAGCATCACCCTTTTCCAAATAAAATCCTACAGCGAAACCCAAGATATGCAAAAGCACAACTCATGTAGGAGAATGCCTCTAAAAATCCAATATCATTCATAATTATAACTTTCAAAATAGTGAGCATTTCTTGAATGCCTGCTATAGGCCAGGGGGCCTAAGGACCTAAACTCTTATATATTTGGTTTCTTCATCCTGCTTTGCGTTGGCCAGGTCTGGGGCAGTATGCAGGGGTCCCCACAGGTCTAGTGGCATGGAATACTCAAGAGACCCCTGAGATGTGCCATCCATGCCAGTAGCTGGCTCCTCTAGTCAGGAAGGGCTTCAGGGAAAGCCGGAGCTATATGGATCACTCATCTTCATTCTGCTCGTGGCCCAGCAGCACCCGGCACCCAGGCAGTGCCCAACTCAGTCCCCCTAAAGGGGACTTGATTTTCTTAACTCTCAAGAAAATTAGAGATACCAAGGGAACATTTCATGCAAAGATGGGCACAATAAAGGACAGAAATGATATGGACCTAACAGAAGCACAAGATATTAAGAAGAAGTGGCAAGAATACACAGAAGAACTATACAAAAAAGATCTTCGTGACCCAGATAATCATGATAGTGTGATCACTCACCTAGAGCCAGACATCCTGGAATGCAAAGTTAAGTGGGCCTTAGGAAGCATCACTACAAACAAAACTAGTGGAGGGGATGGAATTCCAGCTGAGCTATTTCAAATCCTAAAAGATGATGCTGCAAAAATGCTGCACTCAATATGCCAGCAAATTTGGAAAACTCGGCAGTGGCCACAGGACTGGAAAAAGTCAGTTTTCATTTCAAAGAAGGGTAAGGCCAAAGAATGTTCAAACTACTGCATAATTGCACTCATCTCACACGCTAGCAATGTAATGCTCAAAATTCTCCAAGCCAGGCTTCAACAGTATGTGAACCATAAACTTCCAGATGTTCAAGCTGGATTTAGAAAAGGCAGAGGAACCAGAGATCAATTTGCCAACATCTGTTAGATCACAGAAAAGGCAAGAGAATTCTAGAAAAGCTTCTGCTTTATTGATTATGCCAAAGCCTTTGACTGTGTAGATCACAACAAACTGTGGAAAATTCTTCAAGAGATGGGAATACCAGACCACCTGACCTGCCTCCTGAGAAATCTGTATGCAGGTCAAGAAACACAGTTAGAACCAGACATGGAGCAACAGACTGGTTCCAAATTGGGAAAGGAGTACATCAAGTCTGTATATTGTCATCCTGCTTATTTAACTTATATGCAGAGTACATCACACAACATGCCAGGCTGGATGAAGCACAAGCTAGAATCAAGATTTCTGGGAGAAATATCAATAACCTCAGATATGCAGATGACACCACCCTAATGGCAGAAAGTGAAGAACTAAAGAGCCTCTTGATGAAAGTGAAAAGGGAGAGTTTAAAAGCTGGCTTAAAACTCAACATTCAAAAAACTAAGATAATGGCATCTGGTCCCATCACTTCATGGCAAATAGATGGGAAAACAATGGAAATAGTGACAGACTTTATTTTCTTGGGCTCCAAAATCACTGCAGATGGTGACTACAGCCATGAAATTAAGACACTTGCTCCTTGGAAGAAAAAATATGACCAACCTAGACAGCATATTAAAAAGCAGAGACATTACTTTGCCAACAAAGGTCTGTCCAGTTAAAGCTATGGATTTTCCAGTAGTCATGTATGGATGTGAGAGTTGGACTATAAAGAAAGCTGAGTGCTGAAGAATTGATGCTTTTGAATTGTGGTGTTGGAGAAGGCTCTTGAGAGTCTTTTGGACTGCAAGGAGATCAAACCAGTCCATCCTAAGGGAAACCAGTACTAAATATTCATTGGAAGGACTGATGTTGAAGCTGAAGCTCCAATACTTTGGCCACCTGATGCAAAGAACAGAATCCTTGAGAAAGACCCTGATGCTGGGAGGGATTGGGGGCAGGAGGAGAAGGGGAGGACAGAGGATGAGATGGTTGGATGGCTGACTCAAAGGACATGAGTTTGAGTAAACTCCCAGAGTTGGTGATGGACAGGGAAGCCTGGCGTGCCGCAGTCCATCGGGTTGCAGAGTCCGACACGACTGAGCGACAGAAGGGAATTGAACTGAAAGGCTGCTTAGCATGCCCCCTGGTGGCCATAACTGGTATGACGGGGGAATGACAGGGCAGGCCTAGCGCGCGGGTCTGAGATTTTCTTGGACCAGGTGGTAATGAGGGACGGGAAGGCCTAGCGAGAGCCTTGCCCTAGGCCTTACAAAGGCCAAGACCCCCACTACCCAACTCCCCCAAAACTTCTGCTTCTCCACCCCTCCCCCAGTACTCATTGCACATTGACATGCCTGCCTCCACTAGATAGTGAACTTCGTGAGGGCACAGGCCAGTCTATTGTTCTCCACTGCCGGAACCAGTGACAGTGAAGGTGCTGGTAGCTGACGCTTCCTGAGGGCCCACCATGGGCCAGGTGCTCTTTTGACTTCACGTCATCCTCACAATCGCCCTGTGAAGGATGGTCTATGGCCACGCCCCTTCCGGAGAAGAACACCGGAAGAAGGCTTGGCAAGATGGATTACTTATGCAGCTAGAAGGTGTCAGGGCTGGGTTTGAGCCCAGGCCGTCTGTGCCGGAGCCCATGATCTAACCACAATACTGCATAAATAGCTGGTGAACGGAGCCCAGGGGAGGACCAGTTTGGGATCAATCTCGGACTAGATGACTGGCCAGTTGGATGATGATCTCCATTCCCCGGCTAAGCGGGGACCCTGGCATCATGGATGTATCAGGACACTGGGGACAGGGCAGGCTCTGGGCAGTTCCTGTGCCCTGGTGGGATGACAGAAAGTACAGGAAAGCCTGCTGAGAATGCCCTGAGTTTAGGCCCTGCTGACCTCAACCTTGCTGACCCCTGGGAGGGCACGGTCTGAAGGTCTGAACATAAGCACCTTGGTAATTAAATCCGTTTAAATAGCTATAAAGGTTTTACTTCTGTATCGATTAAGTTATTGTAAAAGCTTAAGTTTATTTTTGTAGGACTTAATGGCTAGGAATTAGAACAGTGAGGCTGCTCTGTTGGAATAATGCAAACTTGTAATTATTAATAAACATGCAAACCTTTAAAACTCAAAATAGTGAGGGAGGGACTTTTGCTACTTTGTGATGATTTCACAGGCTTGGGCATTTCCTATGCTTTGTACCACACAGCAGGACCCCACTGGCCACCTCCCTTCCTGATGGCTCATGCGTCTGTGTCAAGGGGTTACTGACGGTGGGTGACAGCTTAGAGAGAAGGTGACACCTGTTTTCCAGTCCCAGCCCTGGAACTTGCCAGCTGGTGACCATGGGTGTTCCCTTTCCCTTTGTGGCCCTCAGTCTCACTATCTGGTTAGTGGACAGCAGAAGGGAAGGGTCAGAAAAGGTGACCCTCGAGATCATCTTCCAATTTTGAGCTTGTTCTTGAACCTCATGATGGGAGAGCAAAGCAGAGACTGTGAACATTGGAAACATGTGGAGGGAAACTGAAGGATCCCAGGCATCAGGAGCTGGAAAGCCCTGGTTTATTCTCTCGCCAAGTCTTCCGAGCAACCTCCAGAAGCCTCAGTTTCCACATCTGTAAATGGGGATGACAGCATGTCTCTACAGGGTTAGGGCAGAGTCATGACCAAACCACACAGCACCTGCAAACATGCTCTGTATGCTGCAGAGGGCTCTGCAGTTGGGAGAAGTTTTTTTTCCCTCTTTTTTTTTTTTTTTTTGCACTCATGAGCTATAAAGCTTTATATTCAAGCCAGATTGCCCAGGATCCACAGGCTGAGTTTTGATGACTAAGGTCCCCTTCTTCTCTTCTCAGTTACATTCGCTGTTACTACTGGGCTGTGAAGACCCTCATCACCATCGGCGGCCTGCCTGACCCCAGGACGCTCTTTGAAATCGTCTTCCAAGGTCTAAACTATTTCACAGGTGTCTTCGCTTTCTCCGTGATGATTGGACAGGTAGGTGGGCCACTAGTCTGTCCCGACCCACCTGCCTGCAGGGCCCCTCTTCCTCCCGCTGCTGCCAGGAACGTCACCGTCCATGCCTGTTCCTTTCAGACCAAGCCCAGGAAAAGAGCACTGGGCAGAGAGTCAGGAGCCTGGAGCTCTGGGATCTGTGGGGTGAAGGGGTGGTGGTGGAGGCGTAGGTCCCACTTCCTCACTGAAGGTTCTTCTCATTTGAAATGTCAGTCTCCGGGGTAGCTGGAGAGCTGGGCCCAGTGGCTTCCTGCAGAAGCTGAGGATTTGGGCTGTTCCCTTGGAGAGGAGCCCTTGGTGGATTCTAATGTGCTGGGCCCTGGCGTGAGGCTCAGCTTGTAGCAGTACATGAGGCGCCACCAGGGGTGCTCAGTGCTGCCTTTGAGGGGCTCTGCCCCAAGGACCAGTACACCTGGCTCACATCTCCTCCTCTGAGGGGGTCACGTTGGCACCAGAATCAGCCCAGCCCAGCGAGACCTGCCCTCCTCGTGTGGCCCCAGAGACCTAAGCCCACCGAAGGGCCAGCAGCCTCACTCCTCCATGTCTACCCTGAAGGCAGAACATCTGGGTCAGCAAAACCTCTAAGTGTGGACATGGGTTTCCCCTCTCTCCTGATTTCTTACCAGCCCGGCAAGCGTGCACCCGGGCGCCTGTGTTACATTAATGTGCCCACAACCCATGTCCCTGAAGCCCGGCCCCACTCTGACCCAGTGGCCTCCCTGACCACCACCCTCCTGGCCCCCAGATGAGAGACGTAGTGGGGGCCGCCACCGCGGGACAGACCTACTACCGCAGCTGCATGGACAGCACCGTGAAATACATGAACTTCTACAAGATCCCCAGGTCTGTGCAGAACCGGGTCAAGACCTGGTACGAGTACACCTGGCACTCCCAAGGCATGCTGGGTAAGACACGCCCTTCCACCCAGCCCCACCCCCAGTGCCCTGCCCTCTTGGGCCCTGCCCTTGTCCTCTGTCCTTGGGGCCCTGAGCATGGGGTCCTCTCTGGGCTGCAGCCCCAACACGTAAGTGAGAGATGCCTGGAGAGGCCTTGGGAGGTGCCCATTCAAAGATGGAAGTGCAGTTGGAACCAGGAAAGGAAGGACTGTCTCTGTCTCTCTCACCTTTCTTGCTCTTCGTATACAAGAAGTTGCTAAGTCGTGTCTGACTGTTTTGTGACCCCATGGACTGTAGCCTGCCAGGTTCCTCCATCCGTGGGATTTTTCAGGCAAGAATACTGGAGTGTGTTACCATTTCCTTCTCCAGGGCGTCTTCCTGACCCAGGGTTCGAACCCGGGTCTCCTGCATTGCAGGCAGATTCTTTACCACTGAGCCATCAGGGAAGCCTGTATACATCAGAGAAGCATGTATACATATACACCCATACATACCATATATATTTTATAAATTTTTAAAAATTTCTTTTCAGAGCCTTTTCCATTATAGTTTACTACAATATATTTTATATTTGTTTGTCATGCTTTGCTTCTGAAATTGGCTAAAACAACACATGTTCATTCACTGTGGTTCAGCTTTCTTGTCAGTGATGAGGTATGCTCAGTAATTCTTGCAAAGTGAGAGAATCTTACCCATAAATTGTTTCCAAATGTAGTGAAGTTCTTACGGATTCTAAATGGAATCCTTAAGGAAATTTGACATGCTAATTATATGTTAATTGACTTTTTCTCCTCCTGTTTCCTTTTTATCTTTGTGCTAAGTTGCTTCAGTCGTGTTGGACTCCTTGTGAACCTATGGACTACAGCCCTCCAGGCTCCTCTGTCCGTGGGATTCTCCAGGCAAGAATACTGGAGTGGGTTGCCATACCCTCCTCCAGGGGATCTTCTTGACCCAGGGATTGAACCTGCATCTTTTGTGTCTTCTGCGTTGGCAGGGGAATTTCTTTACCACTAATACCACCTGAGTTAGTAATTTTGTTTTTGTGCTTCCCAGGTGGCCCTACTATTAAAGCATCTGTCTGTATGCTTTTCACTTACATTTACAGTATTTTTGCCTGTAAAATCCCATGGACAGAGGAGCCTGGTGGGCTGCAGTCCACAGGGTCACAAAAGAGTCAGGTACAACTGAGCACACATACACACATGCACATAATTTTGTTTTCAGAGCCTAGGCATCATTTTGGAAGGCTCTCAAAAGCTTGTGGACCACTGGCGCAGTACCTTAGGGTCCCCCAAGGCCCTCAGCAAAGTGAAATCGCCCCCCTTCACCTCCATTGGGTTCTGTCTGGTCTCAAAGAAGCCACACTTGAGGCCCACTGTCTCCTGAGCTGGGGTTGTTGGCAAGTCTGTGGACAATGCACTTAACCATAGTAGTTTCCAAGGCATGTTCACTTCCACTGCCTCATTCCATCCCAGTGACAGCCTTGTAACTTCAGTATCATTGGCCCTTTTCACAGGGGCACATGTTAAATACCAGAGAGGGCTCTGACCTGCCCAGGGTTGCACAGACCTGGCACTTGAGCCCTAAGCTAATGTACAGTGGGCAGAGCATGGGACTGGGGTCCCGGGGTACATCTCTGTCTCCAGTTACCAACCTTCATCATGTGCCAAGCTTTCCACTGCCACGGTGTACAGACATACTGCTCTCCCAGGATAGGTTCTGAAGTCCCCAGGCCTGAGTGGGGCCTTGATTCCATCCCCCAAGCTGTGTGGCTGTGGGCAAGTCACTGCCCTCCTGAGTTGTCCTTTCTTTGTCTGTGAGGTGGGTTTTAGTAGCGGGCACCTCTTGGGCTGCTGGGAGAAGTTAATGAAACCGTCTTGGTAAAGCACTCTGTAAAACAGTGCCTGGCACATAGTACATCCTCCACATACTTTAGTTCTTGCAAATGCTGTTCTTGTAATGTAAGTGGAGAAGACAGATCATCAGCAAGCAACTGCAGTAAAGGGTGTGATACATGCTATGGGACAGGGACTGATAACATAATAGCTGGGTGGGAGGATGTCAAGGGAAGGCTTCCTGGAGGAAGTGACATGAGTGCTGGGTTCTGAAGCATGAGTAGGGATTAGCCAGGAAAGCAGAGGGGATTGTTCCCAGCAGAGGGAACGGCATGGGCAAAGGCCTGGAGGAGAGAGCATAACCTCCCAATCTGGAGTGATTCCGAGTGGTAGAGGAATGGCACACCTGGGGGCCCAGCCAGTGCAGTGTGGGCTCGGCACTGGGTATGTGAAGGAAGGGCCTGGCCGTGCCTCTGACCCTTGCAGGGTCTCATTTGCAGATGAGTCAGAGCTGATGGTGCAGCTTCCGGACAAGATGCGGCTGGACCTTGCCATTGACGTGAACTATTCCATCGTCAGCAAAGTGGCACTCTTCCAGGTATGGCCTGCCCAGTGCCCCACTCTCAGGACTCTGGAAGGCCTCGAGCCCACGCCTTCCTCTAAATGGCTCCTTCCCCTCCTCTCGGGGCCAGGGCTGTGACCGGCAGATGATCTTTGACATGCTGAAGAGGCTGCGCTCTGTCGTCTACCTGCCCAACGACTACGTGTGCAAGAAGGTGAGTGGCTGGGGCGGCTGCGGCAGCCCCCGCCCATCGGAGCTGGGCTGGAGGGGCCCCCTGGGAAGGTGAGGTTTGCAGGTGCGGTCAGAGCACCTTAATTAATTGCTGGGAGGAGAGGCGGGTGGCAAGCTGACCCCAGGGCTCCTGGGTTGCTTGGCAGGAGGAGCTCCGGGCACAAGCTCAGATGTGTCTCAGCCTGGCTCCTTCCTCATAGGACCATGGGGACCAGGATGAGGAACCCCACTTTACAGAAGAGAAAAGTGAGGAGCCAAAAGAGGGTCAGGGTCTTGACTGTGTACATGGAACTGCTTCCAGGGTCTTGGTCTTCCTGTCGGGAAAACGGGGCTGGACAGGGGAGGGATAGGTCAGAGGTTGCAAACTGATGGTCCTTGGCAAGGAGCCAGCCCACAGTGTCTCATGGGTTGTTTCCTCCCCGCATACCCGGATTAATCTAAAAATAAAGTTTTGAATAGTCTCCAACCTGTAAAAAATGGGAAGGTTTCAGGAATTTCCTGGTGGTTAGCATGTGGTATTTCCACTGCTGTGACCCAGGTTCAATCCTTGGTTAGGGAACTAGGATCCTGTCAGCTGTGCAGTACAGCCAAAAAAAAAAAAAAAAGGAAAGTTTTACATAAAAATCCAGATTTCCAGATTTCTGGCTGAAAACAGAAAATTGGCCAGCACTGAGCCCCACTTTGCCAAACAGCAAGAGTCCTCTGGAGTGGAGAAGGAAATGGCTCTGAAGAGATGCCCCATGCCCCACCACTCCCGACTGCCCTGCTGGCTCCCTTCTCTCCTTTATGTCACCTGCCTGATCCTGGGGAACATATGGATTTGAATCCCAGGGCTAGACAGTCTCTAAGGTCCCTTCTGCTCCCATTTTTTGGGATTTAAGGTGAGACTGAGGTCACTTGGTGACTGAGTGTTCAGGGTAGGGGAGCAGGAACCAGATTTCAGAGCTGTTGATAAGGCTTGGTGTGTGTACGGGGGTGGAAATGCTGCTCAAGAACCCCCTGCAAGACTCAGGAGCCCCCAGCCCCAGAAGGGCCCTGACTCCAAGTTGTATGCTGCAGAACAGCATACAGTTGGAAGCAAAGAGCTGAAAGAAGAGGGACAAGGATGCTGTAAATGGCTGAGAATTCAAAGCTGCGGCCTTCGAGGCCAAGAGAGGTTTGGGAGCAATAGAGTGATTTGTCTTGACACTGGAGCCACTTCCTAGCTGTGCAGCCTTGGGGCAGTAGCTTGCCCTCTCTGAATCTGACTCTTTTCATAGGTAAAGTAGGGATATTAATGGTATCTCCCTTGTGGGGTGGTTGTGAGAATTAAAATATATGAGCATATGGAGTTTGGCACCGTGGCTGGCAGAATTGGTGCCATTGCTGTAGCTGGTATCCTCGTGGGTAATGTAGACTTGACTTCGGATGCGAAAGAGTGAATCAGATTGTTGGGGAGTTTGCGGAGAAAGCTGAACACTTGGTGAACGTGTGTGAATGGTGCCCTCTGCTGACAGGTTTTGTTCTGTGACAATCTCGCTGAGACATACATACCCCCTAGGCCACCCCTGGGCTGCTTAGTGACATGAGGGTGAGTGCTTTAGACACCTCACATTTCAGCCCCTTGTCAAATTGGACTCTGAAACAGGGGAAGGAGACTTTATTCTTTTTTTGTTAAGAAGGCCATGCATGTGTGAGATGCCCAAGAGACATTTGTCAAATGAATCAAAAGCAAAAGCCACTTACCTGTCCTTGGTTTCTGTCTCTCCTTAAACACGCCAGGTATGACCAATAGGTAGCTGCCCAGGGTGATGGTCTCTGAGGGCATGGGGATTAGAAGGTGCTTGGCAGACTGGATATTTCTGATTGTAGTCTGAAGCAAGTCATTCATTCATCCCTTTGGTTTAATTTGGGACTAAGACTAAATTGTATCAGTCTGCTAGGGCTGCCGTAACAAAGTACCACAAACACAACGGCTTTAACGACAGAAACGCATTGACTCACAACTCTGGAGGCCAGAAGTCCAAGGTCCAAGTGGCAGTGGGGTAGGTGCCTTCTGAGAACAGTGAGCGAAGGATCTCCTGACTGTCTCCTCCCTGTGTCTCTTCACACCACCTTCCCTGTGTGCCTGACTTTGTACCCAAAGGCCCCTTCATAAGGACACCAGTCCTGTTGGGTTAGGGGCTCCCCCAACTCCAGCACGACTTCATCTTCACTTAATTCTTTACATCTCTGATGATCCTTTTTCCAAATAAGATCACATTCTGAGGAGCTGGGTGCTAGGACTGCAGCATATGAATTTGTGGGGGCACTCGGTTCAACAAGTAACAGCCATGAGCTCTGGAACCAGACTGCCTGGGTTCAAATCCTGGCTCTGCCTTGCTGAACTTTGGGACCTTGGGCAGAGTTCCTACCTCGAGGGCTGTTGAGGACTAAGTGGTCTCAGCCACATAAAGCACTTCGAGCAGCACCTGGCACAGAGAAGTGACAGGTAAATGCTGGCCATTCTCATTCATGCTGTCATCCCCATGTCGGTTAGCAAATGCCTCCCGAGCACCCGATAGGATGCGGGGGAGTCACGGGTATCAGCCGATTGTGTGACCAGTGTGGGCTTTTCCATGCCTCGGGGCCCTCCATCGTATGCACAGTTGGGAATCTGCCAAATACTCCTACACCTAGGCCTCCTTATCTAGCACTTGCCATCATACCACTAGGTCCCTACCATAATCCTGCCAGTTAGGCAGGCTGGCAGGGTGGGGGTGGTCACTCTCCCCAATCCACAGATGGAGAGACTGAGGCCCCCGAGGGGAACCACACGCCAAGTCAGTGGAAGGGCTGGTCCACTGAGCTGTGCCACCAGCGTTTGGGCCCAGCCCTGCTGCTTCTGTGGTCGCCTTTGGTGATGACGGGGGGACCGCCCCTTTTCTGTTTCAGGGGGAGATAGGCCGGGAAATGTACATCATCCAGGCGGGGCAGGTGCAGGTCTTGGGTGGTCCGGATGGGAAATCGGTGCTGGTGACGCTGAAGGCTGGATCTGTGTTCGGAGAAATAAGGTCAGAGTGGGGTGAGACGAGGGTCCTGGGCAAAGGCTGGGGAAGGGGGTGTGACCAGTCGGGGGGACCACATCCCCAAGGGCCCTTTGGTGGGTCTGAGGAAACCACGGTGCAGGCTGCACTGGCACTTGCTGGCATGTGAGAGAGGTGGGCTGATACTGACCAGGGTATAGAAATTGACGGGAGGCCAGAGAAGAAACCAGGCAAGGCTTTATTGGGGCCCTGGCCGCACAGGAGGGAAAAATAACAAGCAAAAGTTTCCCTTGCTCACTTGCTCCCTAAGGTGGGGTCGGGGGGTGAGCTGGTTTCTTATATGGGCTCAAGGTAGAGGTGTGTTCAGGGGTTGGGCTAGGGTATCAAGGAAGAGACGTTTGTCCAGATGCAAGCATTGCAGCCCTGCAGTAAAGGGCCCCAGGTCCCAGCCTGTCTCAGGCCCAGCTCTCACCCACCTGAGGCCATCATGGTGCTCCAGACAGGGGTGGAAATGAAGATGTTGGTGTGATCAAAACCACAGCCTTGAAGGGCCTCACCTCCCTCTCGTCTCTGCCCCAGCTTGCTGGCTGTTGGGGGCGGGAACCGGCGCACAGCTAACGTGGTGGCCCATGGGTTTACCAACCTCTTCATTCTGGATAAGAAGGACCTGAATGAAATTCTGGTGCATTATCCTGAGTCTCAGAAGTTGCTCCGCAAGAAGGCCAGGTACATTTTTTTTAATTAAAAAAAATCCATATAGACTTTAATATGCATTTTTCTTAAGGACTCAGACTTTCTTTTACATAACCGTGGTACCTTTCTCAAAGTTAGGAAATTGGAGATTGAAACAATACTGTTATCTCATCTCTAATCCATAGTCTAATTTTGCTAATTGTTCTAAGAGGGTCTTTTATAGCTTTTCTTTTCTTCTTTTCTATTCCTGGATTCCCTTTGCAGGACGTTGCCATGTTCGTATCCTCTGGTCCCAGATCTTTATTGATCTTAAGAGGACAGGCCAGTTATTTTGCAGAATGCTGCTGCTGCTGCTAAGTTGCTTCAGTCGTGTCCAACTCTGTGTGACCCCATAGACGGCAGCCCACCAGGCTCCCCCGTCCCTGGGATTCTCCAGGCAAGAGTACTGGAGTGGGGTGCCATTGCCTTCTCCAGTGCATGAAAGTGAAAAGTGAAAGTGAAGTCGCTCAGTCATGTCCAACTCTTAGCAACCCCATGGACTGCAGCCTACCAGGCTCCTCCATCCATGGGATTTTCCATGGATGTACTGGAGTGGGGTGCCATCCTACCCCTCCATTAAGATTTTTGAAAAGATTTATTTATTCATTCATGGCTGTGCTGGGTCTTCACTGCTGCACACATGCTTTCTCTGGCTGTGGCCAGCAGGGGGCTTCTCTCTGCTTGCAGTGCTCAGGCTTCTCATTGCAGTGGCTTCTCTCATGGGAGCGTGGGTTAGAGCGCTGGCTCAGTAGTTGTGGCACACAGGCTTAGCTGCTCAATGGCATGTGGGCCAGGGATTGAACCCACATCCCCTGCATTGGCAGGCAGACTCTTTACCACTGAGCCACCAGGGAAGTCCCCTCCATGTAAGTTTACATGGTGTTAATGTTTTCTCATCATTATCTTCAGGTTCTGCGTTTGAGGCAGAAATTACTGAGAAGTGATGTTGTGTCCTTCTCGGCACAGCATGTTGAGAGGCACATGGAGCTGCTTTCTCACTATACTGATGATTTTTACTCTGATCACTGGTTAAATCTTCCACACGTTAAAGTTACTATTTTCGTCTAAGTAATGAGAGAGAAGTCAAGATGATTTAGGTTTCCTGTTCCTTATCATGCTTTCACTTACTATTTTCAGCCTCCAATGAAGGTTCCCTGCAATGATGGCCATGATGGTTGCATGATGGTTGTGATTTTCTATCTCCATCATGCCTTCTGCATTTATTAACTAGTGTCCTACTATATGGAAGAACTTCCTTTCCTTTCCCATTTATGTATTCATTTATCTATTTACAAAGATACAGATTTGCTTTATTCCATGAATACCCTGTTACAGTCATGGTTTTGATGCTCCAGTTGTTCCAGACTGGCCACTGGACACCTCTTCAGGCTGGGTGTAGTGAACTTTTGTTACGTCCCTGTTACATTTTAGCACTTCTTTGCTTATAGGCATAAGAAGTTGCCCTAGATTCATCTTACACTTTCCCTGCTGCATCCCTGGAAATGGTCATTTCTCCAAGGAGGCTTGCTTCCTTTTAGAAGGGAATGGTTTTCAGAAACTAAGGTCTGAATACTCCCTGGTAGCTCAGCTGGTAAAGAGTCTGCCTGCAATGCAGGAGACCCCGGTTCAATTCCTGGGTTGGGAAGATCCCCTGGAGAAGGGATAGGCTACCCACTTCAGTATTCTTGGGCTTCCCTGGTGGCTCAGATAGTAAAGAATCTGCCTGCAATGCTGGAGACCTGGGTTTGATCCCTGGGTTGGGAAGATCCCCTGGGGAAGGGAACAGCTACCCGCTCCAGTATTCTTGCCTGGAGAATTCCATGGACTGTATAGTCATGGGGTCACAAAGAATCGGACATGACTGAGTGACTTTCACTCACTCACTCATTGCTACTAGGCCTTCACAGTGGATAGAGCTGGGAAATATACCCACATGTACAGCTGGAAAATACCCACATGTACATTTTTGTGTATAAATGCAAATATATACATATATGTACATCATATACATAAATATCAACATCTATTTTTTTTGTCTGTGTCTATCTATATCTCTATTTCCATCTAACAATTTCGATCTAGTATCACTGAGTTCATTCTAATCTCCTTTTCCAGATTTGTCAATTTCTTTTTCAACACTGAGAAATTTGACTCCCTTTATCCTCATTACATTTATTCATTTGTTCTATCCTACAGTATAATGTAGTCCCAGAATTCCTATCCCACACTATTGGAAAGAAGAAAGCCTTAAGTAGAGAGTAGTTCTTTCTGTCTTTGGCCTGAGTACCTATGATATACATGTTGTATTCAGAGTTGTTTGGATTGATTCTCTGTTTTCTTTCCTTTGCTGTGATTGTTCTGTTCATTTGAAGTACAGCTAGGTTCATATGTCTCAGTTTTCATTTCATTTTAGTGTTCCCCCACTTTGATCTTTGTTGATTTTATGTGTTTGAATATGTAGAACATTAACATGGCAGAAGTCTACAGAACAGCACACTCAGAGTCCCAAACACCCCTCCTTGTTGCCACCCTCCCTCTACAAGAGCCTAATCTCATTAGTTTCTGCTTTTCTCTTCCTGTGTTTCTTTTTGCAAAAATAGGAAGGTTCATGACCATTTTGTTATTTCCCTTTCTGTCTTACACAAAGGGGAGCATACTGTAGATTCTCTTTTGCACCTGACTTGACATTTTTCATGTGACAATAAATCCCAGAAAACATTCTCTGTGAGTCTACAGACAGCTTCCTCGTTCCTTTTGACAAATGCAAAACATTCCTATGAATGGGCATGTAGGCTAGTTCCAATATTTTTCAGTTATAGATAGTACTGCAATGAATAAGCTCATGCATGTGTATTTTGTATTGTTGGGGGATTTTGTTTGTTTTTTTTTTGGCTGTGCTGTGCAGCTTGTGGGATCTTAGTTTCTCAGCCAGGGACTGAACCTTGCCCCCGGCAGTGAAAGCCTGGAATCCTAACCACTGGACTGCTAGGGAATCCCCTGGAATAGGTAAGAAAAGCAGTTGTTTTGCTTTCAAACCCAGAAGATCAGGTTTTTAATTGAGCAATGGATGCAGCTTGATGTGGTGGAAAATAGACTTGGGAGAGTGATAGGATTCAAATGCTGTCTGTGTGCAGTACTGGCTGCGTGACCTCGGAAAAGTTGTTTTCCTTTCTGGTCTCGGTTTCTCCACTGGAAAACAAGGGTGATCACTTTGTTGTGGAGCCAATTAAATAAAAACAGTGTACGTGAATGTCTCCAGCAGGGGGCCCAGCACACAAGAGAGCTCAGTATATGTTAATAATAATGATTGTTCCTCTTTATCCATTAAATTTTCTCTATAATTTTCCATGGGGTAATATCTTTTAAATCCACCTATCTGGTATTTCCTCCCATAGCTTTTATCATATATTCATATTTTCCATTTCAGTCTCCAAGAAGAAACTACACCAAGAGTGATCATGATCGAGGGAAAAAACTCACCAGTATCCATTCATACAGCACAATAGTTTATTGAGCTGATATGCTGAGGCCCTGGGGACACAGCAGAGACCAAACAAAGCTTACGTTCTAGCCGGGGAGACCAACAGTGGTGATGTGTCAGCTGGAGATAAAGGCCATAAGGAAATAAAAAAGCCACCTGAGGAGACAGAGGTGATGGAGGGAGCTATGTGAGATAAGTTGGTCAGGGAGAGTCATTCTGAGGACAAGGCACTTCAGCAGAGACCTGCCCAGAGTGAAGGAGTGAGCTGCCTACACGGAAAAGCATGCCAAACAGAGGGAACAGCATGTGCGAAGGTTCAGAGGAGGCACAGACTTGGTGTTGCACAGAGACGAGCAACAGAATGAGCATAGGTTGTTATGGGGTGGGAGGAGTGGAAGGGTGAGGTTGGGTAGGGCCTTGTAGGGGAAGTCTCATCTATAGCTTTAGTTTTTAGTCTGAGGGAGACGGGAGCTATGCAGGGTTTTACACTGCCGAGTAACTTGCTGTGACCTAAGTTTTTAATGAAATCCCTTTGGCAGCTCCCAGATGAGTGGAAGCAGTGTCAACCTTAGAGCATAATACAGACAAGGCGCTGGGGTCTCCTGGGGAAGGAAGCTGCCCCATAACTCATCTTACCTGGCTGCTCACAGAGGCCACCAGGCCCTTCCAATGGCTGGTCTCCCTGAGCTTCGGCCAAAGAAACAGGAAATAAAAATAAAGTCAATTAACATATAAGTAGCATATTCAAATTTTGCCAAGTCTGCCCGCTTCACGCTACTCTCCTGAGAGAGTCGACCCTCGTTATTCATCGATTCTGTATGTGCAATTCACCTACTCACTAAAATTCATTCATAACCCCCAAATCAATACTCAAAGGCTTATAGGGACATTCGCAGATGTGTGCCCAGCGGCAAAAATTTGAGTCACTGGAAGTGCACTTTCCAGCTAAACTGAAGAAGGTGACACTCTGCCTTCTTCTTTCAGCTCAGATTGTGAACAAGTGTCTTTCTGTGGCCCACTTCACACCATGTTTTTCACATTTCTGTGAATTTTCTTGGTGATTTCGCTGTTAAAATGGCCCCAGTAGTGCTGAAGTGAGGCCTCGTGTTTCCACGTACAGGCCTGAGTCACAGAGCCATGTTCGTTGTAAATGAATCTACAATATTAAATACGACGTCTTTAAAATAGACACCACACACACACACAAGACAAGGTTACAAAATGATCATTTGATGAAAATGTCGTGTTGAGTGGCTCACAGGAACCAAATCCTGTATTTTCCCAAAAAGCCATTGCTCAGTAGTCACTAATTCTGTGTCTGCAGATACTTGACAGAGCTTAACTACCGCGGATAATGAGAACTGACTTTAAGTCTGAGAACGGGCACCAGGTTCCCCCTCCCCTTCCCTTCCTGCCCCCCTGCCAGAGGAGCGTGCCTCAGAAAAGCCATGCTTAGAGCTGTCATCCCATCCCTCCCCCTTGCTTAGGTGTGGGTTTGGGGGTCCCACAGAGGCCTCGCTCCTGGCTGTGCCTGCAGTGGGCTGGCCAGAGGCAACCAGAGAGGAGGAGGGGCTGGTGGGCCATGCCACACAGAGGGGGCGGTGACACGGCCCTTCAGAGGCTGCTTCTCTGGACAGGCAAGCTTCAGGAGAGAGGCAGGGGGTCACAGATGAGCTCTGCCCACCCAAGGAGAGATGGGGCTGAGAACCACAGGGCCTGGGGATGTCTGAGTTGGTGAGAGCCCCGCGTGGGATTCCGTCCAAGCTGCCCACTTTACAGATGGGGCACCCAAGGCCCCAAAGATGTGAGATGCTCCACTCTCTGACTCGGCCACTCCAAGAAATGAGGCAACAAGGTCTCATGCATGCTGCTCTCTCCAGGGGTGAATTATACAGTAATTATAGTGAAACGCATGTCAGCTGAAAATGAGGATAAATTTCCTTAATCTGGAAATGTCCCAGAAGTTAGCTCAATGTTTCAAAACAGAGACAGCCGTTAGCAATCAGCAAAGGTCCCGTAGCTGCTGCCGCCAATGTTATTTGAGTACCACACTGAGCCTTCCCACGGACCGCCGTGCTGTGAATTATGGACTCAGATAACACAGGTGACAGTGCCAGGCCTGGAAGAGGCCCCTCATGATTACTGTGTTTGCGGCCTCCCGGGGGAGCCCAGCTAGACAATGCAAGTCTTGGGCAATTAATATCAATATGCACTATTTAAATCCATTGCATCTGATTAGATAAGCAGCTAGTAATGGCCTCATTTTTAAACAAACAAGTTTTGCTGGACCCCTGATGAATGAATTTGCCAATTAGTCGCCTAGGCCTGCTAGATTGCAGGCGAAACTCATTTGTTCTTGAGCCAAACCACTCACCACATATCAGTAGCATGAACAATTCCTTAGAAAAGGCCAGGGCTCTCTTTGATGGAACATTCTTTCCTTATTTAGAGAAGCAGAGTGGTATATTGCATTGAGATCTGGGTTGTAATTCTGTCTCTGCCACCTCTTGCAACCTTGGGCATGTCACTCATTTCATACTGAGCCTTGGTTTCCCCTGTTCTTTTAGGTACAATAATCCCTCTGGCCAGCACACTGCAGGCACAGCCAGGAGCGAGACCTCTGTGGGATCCTCAGACTCACACCTACCCTATGGAGTATTGTCACAGAGTATTGTGATATTCCTTTGTAATCATTAAGACATGGGGTGCTGGGGTCAAAGGCATGGGTTTGAATTTCAACTCTGCTACTTCCCAGCTGGGTGGCCTTGGGAAAATTACTCACCCTCTCTGGGCTTCCATATCCTCATTTGAAATGAGGGAGACTAATAGGACCTTCCTGTGAGGATTAGTGCCAGGATTATTCTGATAAAGAACAGAGAGTGGATCAGTTATCTATTGTGGCATAACAATGTTACCACAAATGGAGTGGCTTAAAACCATGCATATGTATTATTGCAGAGTTTCTAGGGGTCAGAAGTCTGGGGACAGTTGAGGTGTGTCCAGTACAAGGCAGTCATCAAGATGTGGGCCAGAGCTGGGTCTTACCTCAAGTCTCAACTAGGGAAGAATCTTCTTCTGAGGTCCCACAGTTGTTGATTGAATTCAGTTCCTCGTGGCTGTGGGACTGGGGGCAGCTTCTAGTGAGTCATTGGACAGTGGCTGCCCTCAGGTTAAGGCCTCCCCCAACATGACTGCTTACTTCATCAAAGCCAGCAGGGGAAAGAGTCTTCTTGCAGGACAGAGGCCACAATCCTGTATGACCTACATTCACAAAAACGACATTTGATCTCCCTGGTTGTATTCCATTGGTTGAAAGCAAGTCACATGTCCCACCACACTCGAAGGGGGCCACACAGAGGTGTGAACACCAGGAAAGGGGATCACAGGGATCACCAGAGAATTCCTGCCTGTTAAGGTCTGAGCACACAGCCTGACACATATAGACACTCAGTGTTGATGATGGTGATGGTGATGATGGTAAAATGACAAGCCAAAGAAGGAGAAGCAAGAAGCTCGGGCTCTTTTTCCTCTGGGCATCCTATTTCCGATTCCTTATATTAAAGTATCCTGCATCATTTCCTGTGTAACCTCAGAAAAGTCACCCAACCCCTCTGAGCCTCATCTATAAAGTACAGGCAGTAAGACCCCACATCATTATGATTGTTCTGATCGTTCAGTGAGATGTGATGTCCCAAGCAACACTGTGCTGGGCTCAGAAAAGGACTTCAGAACTGTCAGCCAAACCAGCCTGCATCACACAACTCAGCTAAAGGGCTCTGCCCGAATGAGTGAGGCTTCATTCTCTCCCAGAGCTTGCCGGTGATGTTAGCGGATGCTGCTTTCTTTCAGGCGAATGCTGAGAAATAACAACAAGCCCAAGGAGAAGAGTGTGCTTATTCTCCCTCCGCGGGCAGGCACCCCCAAGCTCTTCAATGCCGCCTTGGCTGCAGCAGGAAAGATGGGTGCCAAGGGAGGCAAAGGTGGCAAGCTTGCCCTCCTCAGGGCCCGACTCAAGGAGCTGGCCGCGCTGGAGGCAGCCGCCAGACAGCAGCAGTTGCTGGAACAGGTAATGCAGCTGGAGACCCAGCCACCTGGGCCATTTTAACCACGTGCCAGGGAAAAGGCCTCAGGACCCAGGCATTCCATTGTAGGGACTATTTTTCCTTCTTTGTATCAGTCTGGATTCATTGGTTGCAAGTGACAGAAAGGCAACTGACAGTGCAGGCTCAAATTAGCTTGAAAAACAGGGAATTTACTGGAGCAGGTCATTGAAAGATTCAGGCACGCCTGGATCTACCAGTTCAGATGATGCCAATAGGATGAGATCTGCCATCTTGTCACCTCTGCTTCCCTGGAGGGTGGCTCCATCCCCGGCAGGGCCCCAAGGGCTTAAGATGACACCCCTAAGGTTACATCCTCCTGGCTGAGCAACTGCCACAGAAAGTACCTCTTTCCCAGCAGTCCCAACAAGGAGTCCCAGGGTTCGTAGTCACTGGACAGAATTGAGTGGAATCATGTCAATTCCTGATGTGTGGAGCACCAGTGTGGTGCTCTCTGGGGAGGACCAGCTCATGTGCCCACCCCTGGACTGAGAGTGGGCAGGGGCTGGGGTGAGGAGAGCTCCCCCAGCTGGAAGTTCGGGTGCTGCCGCAGAGGTAGGAGCAGTGGGTGTTGGCAGGGAATGTCCCTCCCCAGACGACAGTGATGGTCTCATATCTAATGTTGTGTCTGTGACAATTTAAAAGATTTGAAAGGAAAAAGCAAGGCGACAGGCATGGTGCCAATGGTCCCCACCCCCTAAGTCTAAAGGGAATTTTTAAATTAGTTCTGGGACTTTTTTCTGTGACTAATGCCAAGAATGCCAATTAGTATGATTGTACTAATTATGGTTGTTCATAACTGTCCTTTAGGAAGGCTGCTGGGAAGGGGAGGGGGATGGGTTTAGGCAGAAGCTCAGTGACAGGGATGGCAGGGGTGGGGGGGTGCTGGACAGCAGTCTACATGACAGAATTCAAAGGAGCCTGGTGAACTCAGTCTCAATCCAGGTTGATATCAGAGTCTAGGAGACCTGTTCAGAGGTCATTTGACAGCAGGAGTCAGGGAATGATACCCAAGTCACCCAGGGTTCCAAGACATTCTCCAGATACATCCACCAATGGCCCCAGACTGAGAAGAGATGTGACTGTCTCGCTCACAAACTGTTAAGGGCAGGGTCGAGCTGGTTTTTAAAGTTGGGCTCTTATGTGCTGGCTCGTGTGTGGAGCTGAGTGAACGTGAGCTCTGACAGTGTTCTCAGCACAGTGAAAGGTTTTATCTGAAATGGGTTAGCAATTTGTTGCTTCTAAGTGTTAGCTCTTCACCCAGGCAGCTTGAAGATGTGTATTAAATTTGCATCCATGTGCTCATAAAAGGCAGTTTTAGAACAACCAGGGCAGAAGGGTGGAGTCCAAGGAACTCTTAAACAGCAGCCTAAAGACACAGGTCCAAACCCTGGCTCTGTCACCCTGTGTCCTGGGGAAGCTCCTCCAGGACATTCTGGGACCCAGATTACTCCTGGCTATCACACGGGGTGGCAGAGATGAAGCAGGATACTTCCTTGGATACTTGTACAAAAGCATGTTAAACAAGGTGAAACATTTGATCAACCTTCCCATGATCCTTCTGGCTCCATTCACAGCAGGATGCTTCAAGAAGATCCCACAAGGGGCCCCTCTAGGCATCCTGCCCTGGAAGTGTGTTGTCAGAGTTTGGGGGTGGTGAGGTGAAACAAGCACACCAAAACATGCAGAAACACCAAGACAGGGAGCTGCTGGTCCCAGAACTGCCGTGGTATCCAGGAGCTTCTTGGATAACCCCACCTTTACCCAGTTCCCTTCCTCAGCACCCTCTCACTTGAATACTCTTCAGGGGGTCTCTAGTTCCCATAAGCACACTGACTGCTCTCATGTGAGACTCCCTGAGAACCATCGGGCCTTTTCCTCTGGGGGCTGTTATCTCCCCAGCTTTCTCCCACTCAAAGATGGGTTCAGACAGCAGGAGGGGCCATGGGTATCCACAAAGGCTTGGATTTTCACCCACTTCTCTAATTAACACCCATAGGAACCTGGGTCCCTGAGAACCCCGCAGGCTGGAGACTGGAGATACCCACCAAGTCTGCCAACACGGGCTCAGTTCAGCCTAACGCCTGTGGTACCCAGCCCATTCTTCCCTGAGGGTCTCAGCCTTAGAGACCTTCCGAGAAACGGGCAGGCCACAACTGATCCTGCTCGCAGCAGCCTTTACCTTATCTCTCTCTCTCTCTTTTTTTTTTGACTGCACCCTCTGGTTTGTGGGATCTTAGTTCCCTGACCAGGAACTGAACTCAGCCCTGGCAGGGGAAGTGCAGAGTCTTGACCATTGGACGACCAGGGAATTCTCAGTCTTGTCTTTATTTGCTTAGAGTTTGTCTCATACCCCAGCGAACACACATCCCGGCTAACTGGGCAGGGCAGGCCATCTAAGCTCTGCAGAGGCCTTTGTGGTGGTCCCTCCTGGTCACAGCCTCTCTCTCTTTCCTCAACAGTTCAGTGCGGGGCTCTGCCCTTCATCCCGCGGGGCCAGCCCTACAGCTCCACAGACACCTAAAATATCCCAAAGACCTTCACCAAACCCTGCCCAGACTCTGAATCCTCAAACTTCCCCACGATATATGTTTCACCAAATAACCCTGATGCAGCTCCGTCCAACATTACAGCTGTTAGATTTCACCTGCGGAGTGCCATCGTCCTCTCAGGGGTCCGAGGATGAGGAACGTGTCCGAGATCCCTCCAAGACCCCTCTGCCTCACTAGTCACTCTTTCTGGATTCCAGGCCAAGAGCTCAGAAGACGCTGCCGTGGGACAGGCGGGATCGGCTGCTCCAGAACAGCCCCCAGCTCCAGAGCCGATGGCCCCAGAGGCCCCCGCCCCAGAGCCGCCGGCCCCAGAGGCCCCGGCCCCAGAGCCGCCGGCCCCAGAGGCCCCCGCCCCAGAGCCGCCGGCCCCAGAGGCCCCGGCCCCAGAGCCCCCCGCCCCAGAGGCCCCGGCCCCAGAGCCCCCCGCCCCAGAGGCTCCGGCCCCACTCTCTCCACCACCTGCCTCCCAGGAGAGGCCGGAGGAAGATGAGGAGGCTGCGCTGCGGCCAGAGGAGCGGATCCACGTGACCCCGGGCCCGGATCCCAGCGAACAGATCCTGTCGGTGGAGGTCCCTGAGAAGCAGGAGAAGGAGAAAAAGGAGGAAGGGGAGGAGGCGAGGAAGGAGGAGGAGAGAGGCGGCAGTTAGTGCACCTCCCGCCGCCCCCCACCCCTACCCCGCAGGTGCGCGCTCCCCACCACCCGGCACCCCGCCTCGAGCCCCCGCCCCCTCCTTCCCCCTGCACCCCGCCCCCTCCGCTCCCCAAAGGCCAAGACGCTGGTCCGCGGTAGTGGCCTCAAGCGCTCGGCCGGTGGTCCCGATCTGACATCAGTTTCTCCATCTCCTGGGGCTGGTCTTGAAATTAACGAACTTCATAATGTCTGTGCCGGGTGAGTTCCCACCGTCACTAGAGAACCCTGCCTCCTCTGCACCTGTAATTAAGAACGAAATACTTTTCTGTAGGGCTTCAATACATGAGAAGCCTTGTTGGAGAAACAAAGAGCTGTTGAATGTTTGGATTTTCCCCTCAGGAATTTGACTTCCCCTCATTTCAAGAACAGAAAACATTTCTGGCAGAAGTGGGAGACAGCTATGCTGTTCCTTTGATGCAGTGGAGACAGCACACGCATCTGACCCGCGGTCTGGTGCTGTCTCTCTACTGGGCAGTCACAATAGGAAAGCAGTGCTCCTTAGGACAGTTAGTACTTATCTTCTGCAGACATTATCCCATTGTGCCCAGTGATGCTGTTTTCTTAGAATAGATATAATGGAAATGGTTTACTGGCAAGAGGCTGTGAGCGTTTCTGAGCATCCACTCTGCCAGTTACCTAATCCTCTTCATCAGGGATTAACTCATTACTTGTTTTTGACACCTTTGCTGTAGAGATGATGATGTGTGCTAAGTCACTTCAGTCGTGTCCGACTCTTTTCGACCCCATGGACCATAGCCTGCCAGGTTTCTCTGTGGGATTCTCCAGGCAAGAATACTGGAGTAGGCTACCATGCCCTCCTCCCAGGGATCATCTTTCCGACCCAGAGATCAAACCCAAGTCGCTTATGTCTCCTGCATTGGCACATAAGTTCTTTACCACTAGTACCACCTGGGAAGCCCTAAGAGATAATGGTAGCAGTTTCCACTAAGCCTAGAAGGTGGAGTCTCATGACTAACAACCACTGAAATTTCTGAGCTTTCTCCAGAACAAGTCATGCTGCTTTTATAATGAAAAAAGGAAAAAGAGTCATTCAGTCAAATGAACATTTGTTGAGAGGATTATATTTGCAAACCAAATGGCTCTTTATGGAGTGTGGGTGATTAAAAACAAAAACTAGTATTGGGCCATTTGTTTCCATCAACAACAATGAATAAAAAGACCTGGCATTCCAATAGGTCCTGCCCATATAAAATTACAGAAACCTGGTGAACTACAAAAGGGGCCTCTGAAGGCTGGCAAAGTTGTGTTCTTAATCCATTCAAATGAAAGCACAGCATTCATTTCCCTGTGAAGAGTACAATATGGGAATTCCCAGACTGGCCTAAGTATTGCTAAATCCCAGGGTAACAAACAGATTCACCTAGTCCCTGTCGTATCATGTGATCTTAGTAATCTTTCTATTGAATATAGCGATGAGCAGTGTTATTAACTGACCTTTCAAAAAACTTTTATTTATTTTTAAAGGTAATAACCTATTTACTAAGTCACTTCAGTTGTGTCCAACTCTCTGTGACCCTGTGGACTGTAGCCCACCAGGCTCCTTTTTTTGGGGATTCTCCAGGCAAGAATACTGGAGTGGATTGCTATGCCTTCCTCCAGGGGATTTTCCCAACCCAGGGATCGAACCCATGTCTCATTATGTTTCCTGCACTGGCAGGCAGATTCTTGGAAGCCAGTAACATACTTTCATGTGTACAAAGGATAGTCATTAAAAATTCTCCCTCCTACCCCAGATTCCCAGCCTCCTTGGTCCCCTTCCTGGAAGCAACCATGATTATTACTTTCTTGTTTATTCTTTCAGAGATATTTTTAAGCTTGTACAAGGAAATATGTAAATTCACTCTGATTTCCTTCCTTCCCTCCCTACCCCCCTCCAAATGGTAACATACTAGAGCTGCTGTTATTTTTCACTTGATATATTTTGGAGATTGTTTCCTATCAGAACATAAAGGGCTTGCTTATTTTTTCTGGACTGCAAGCTAGCCCATTGTATGGATGTACCGTAACACTTAGGGGCTTCCTCTGTGACTCAGCAGTCAAGAATCTGCCTGAAATGCAGGAGAGAAGGAGATGCAGGTTTGATCCCTGGATTGGGAAGTTCCCCTGGAGGAGGGCATGGTAGCCCACTCCAGTATCCTTGCCTGGAGGATCCCATGGACTGAAGAGCCTGGTGGGCTAGAATCCGTGGGGTTGCAAAGAGTCGGACATGACTGAAGAGGCAGAGAACAGGTACACACACTCTAACACTTAACCTCTCTCCCATTAATGGCCATTTGCATTGTTTCCAATCATATGCTATTAAAAATAATGCTGCAGTTACAAATACTGCACAGATATCATTTCACTGGTAAATTTTTTTAAATAGAAGTCTGGAGGCTTGGGCTAATTTTTTTCTTTTCCATCCCCATTCCTCTTTATCATATTTGGACTATATGTTCTATGACCCAAGCATAGAGAATGCTTCCCTCTTTAGCAAGTATTTCAGATATATCAGTCAGCTTATTGCCTTTCAGTAGACAGCAAAAAGTTTCAGAGGCACCGTCACTGTTATCTTCTACTAACTAAGGAATCTTTGTTATATAAATGTACTTATTCTTTTATATATCAACCCTTGAGTGTATACTGCTTATTATATAAAGCGAGAGATTTTTGAGGTTTCCAAGAATTGTCCTGGAAAGAAAATTGATTTTGAAATGAGATCAGCAGTGTCTTAATTTCACTGAGAAATCTCATAAAACTTGATGCTTTCACCCACTTTGGATATTAGATAAACTGAATTTGAGGCTGACCTTATTCTCCAAATAGAATGAGATGGGCTGATTGCCAAGATATAGATGATACAGATCAGGAATACTGTTATTCTGCAGCTGAAACAGGACTTTTACTTACATGTGTTGTCTCTACTAATTTAAAATGTTTCAACATTTCCTGCATTTTGGTAGAAAATGAATATCAAGTTATTTTTTTTAAACCGCGTAAATATTTTAAATAAAATGAAAACCAAAAAGCTGTTTGCAGTTTCATTATCCAAATGTATTCAGCTCCCTGGAATATTTTCATTCATTTTCTTAATAAACATGAATACTGTGTTTGTACACTGGCTTTTATCCTATTATAATGCATTTTAATTAAAAGTATTTAGACAAATGTTCCTGGCTTGTGGATTCATTTCAGAAACTGACCAAGTATGACAGACACTTTTATGAGAAAAATGAAGTTTATTTTCCAGCTCAGTCTCCCTAGTTGATCTCCTGTGGACATCCTTGGGGCTATAATCTATCCTGTATTTCTGTTGCTGCACTGATATCCCTTATGAAACCGCCCCTAGTAGTTGGAGTCCCTCAAAAACAGCCCTTTTATGTCCAGTCTTACACAGCCCACTCCTTACAATTTCTCCAGCCTCATTAAATGTGTTCTAATGCTGACAAATAGATGGGGAAACAGTGGAAACAGTGGCTGACTTTATTTTTCTGGGCTCCAAAATCACTGTGGATGGTGATTGCAGCCATGAAATTAAAAGACGCTTGCTCCTTGGAAGGAAAGTTATGACCAACCTAGACAACATATTAAAAAGCAGAGACATTACTTTGCCAACAAAGGTCTGTCTAGTCAAGGCTATGGTTTTTCCAGTAGTCATGTACGGATGTGAGAGTTGGACTGTGAAGAAAGCTGAGAACCGAAGAATTGATGCTTTTGAGCTTTGGTGTTGGAGAAGACTCTTGAGAGTCCCTTGGACTGCAAGGAGATCCAACCAGTCCATCCTAAAGGAGATCAGTCCTGGGTGTTCTTTGGAGGGCCTGATGTTGAAGCTGAAACTCCAATACTTTGGCTACCTAATGCGGAGAGCTGGCTTATTTGAAAAGACCCTGATGCTGGGAAAGATTGAGGGCAGGAGGAGAAGGGGATGACAGAGGATGAGATGGCTGGATGGCATCACCAACACCATGGACATGGGTTTGGGTGGACTCCGGGAGTTGGTGATGGACAGGGAGGCCTGGTGTGCTGCAGTTCATGGGGTCGCAAGAAATCGGACACGACTGAGTGACTGAACTGAACTGAACGCTGATACTTCAGAGAGCTGACACATGTGAAATCTGGATTTATGCTGCCTGGCTTCCAATCCCAGCTTGACCGTGTACCTCTCTGAGCCCCGGTGACCTTATGGAGATAATCCATTGCGCTGCACAGGGCCACTGAGACAATCGAATAATAAACTGGCATGGTCAAGTCTGCATGGGCACAAGAAATAAAGCCGATGTGCCATCTCCCCTTGCCCAGCCACAGTTGGAATAGATTAGAAGCCCCCTCAGAATTCTGTATTCTCCGAATTCTGCCACTGCTCGTGGTTATTATACATGCAGAAGGGGTGTGATCACCTCTTTCTTTGCTCTTTAACTAATAGTCTATACAACAGCCTGGATATATGTGAATTATAACAGTATCAACCACAGCTTCCCCCACCATCCCTGAACGTCTTTAATCCAATCTCGTATAAGAACAGACCCAACCAACGCTGATTCTTTTGGGATGGTCACTCCATTCTGGGCACCCTTCATGGACAGCCTTCATGGGTACATGACCCATGCAGTCACACATGGACATGTGCTTGTCACCATATTTAAATTCTTAATAATTTGTAAACAAGAGGGCTCACATTTTTATTTGTACTGGGCTCCACAAATTATGTAGGCTGTCCTGCTATCTGAAAAGCCCTGTGAGGAGGGAGATAGAGCTGGGTCTCCTCTGTACTCAGCTTCCTGCTTCTTCTTCCTGCTTCCCTTTCAAAAGCTTACCTTTCAATCATGTTTCCTGACTTAAGCAGGATGACCCAGGCTAGGCCCATTGACTCTTACCTGGGAATCTGAATCTTGAGGGCTACTGCTCCATCCTACTTGCTAGCAGAATCCTGATTTAGTTTTGGGCAGCAACATGCCCAGCCCCAGGGGATGAAACCCCCTTATATGCCAATCACTGCTCTTCAGACACTTTATGCCAGACATTCACTCTCCCAGCCTCCCCTGCGGCTGGAGGTGCTCATTGGCGCCAAACCTAACCAATGAGTATACAGGGAAGGATGATGGGTGGGCACCCTAATAAAGGAACCCCACCCCATGCTTTGGTCCCTCTTTCTTCCTTGCAATGCCGATCAGTTCAGTTCAGAAAATTCTGAAAGAGATGGAATACCAGACCACCTGACCTGCTTCTTGAGAAATCTGTATGCAGGTCAGGAAGCAACAGTTAGAACTGGACATGGAACAACAGACTGGTTCCAAATAGGAAAAGGAGTACATCAAAGCAGTATGTTGTCACCCTGCTTATTTAACTTATATACAGAGTACATCATGAGAAATGCTGGGCTGGATGAAGCACAAGCTGGAATCAAGATTGCTGGGAGAAATATCAATAACCGCAGATATGCAGATGACACCACCCTTATGGCAGAAAGTGAAGAGGAACTCAAAAGCCTCTTGATGAAAGTGAAAGAGGAGAGTGAAAAAGTTGGCTTAAAGCTCAACATTCAGAAAACGAAGATCATGGCATCTGGTCCCATCACTTCATGGGAAATAGATAGGGAAACAGTGGAAACAGTGTCAGACTTTATTTTTTTGGGCTCCAAAATCACTGCAGATGGTGATTGCAGCCATGAAATTAAAAGATTTGGAAGGAAAATTATGACCAACCTAGATAGTATATTGAAAAGCAGAGACATTACTTTGCCAACAAAGGTCCGTCTAGTCAAGGCTATGGTTTTTCCAGTGGTCATGTATGGATGTGAGAGTTGGACTGTGAAGAAAGCTGAGCACGGAAGAATTGATGCTTTTGAACTGTGGTGTTGGAGAAGACTCTTGAGAGTCCCTTGGACTGCAAGGAGATCCAACCAGTCCATTCTAAGGGAGATCAGTCCTGGGTGTTCATTGGAAGGACTGATGCTAAAGCTGAAACTCCAATACTTTGGCCACCTCATTGGAAGAGTTGACTCATTGGGAAAGACTCTGATGCTGGGAGGGATTGGGGGCAGGAGGAGAAGGGGATGACCGAGGATGAGATGGCTGGATGGCATCACTGACTCGATGGACATGAGTGTGAGTGAACTCCGGGAGTTGGTGATGGACAGGGAGGCCTGGCCTGCTGCAGTTCATGGGGTCGCAGAGTCAGACATGACTGAGTGACTGAACTGAACTGAACTGAACTGAACATGCATTTTCTCACATAGTTACAATTTTAAAAAGAGGAAAGGAAACCCGGATTTACTCTCTTAACTTTCCTATGTATCATACAGTAGTGTTAGTCCTAGTCATTGCATTGTACATTACCTCCCTAGTGCCTGTTTATTTTATCACTAGATGTTTGTACTTTTTTGACCACTTAACTCCAATTTCACACCCCTCCCCACCCAATTCTGCCTCTGGTAACTACAAGTCTGATTTTCTTTCAAGAGGTTTGTTTTCTTATCCATTTCTTGAGATTTCACGTGTAAGTGAGATCTTACAGTATTTGTCTTTGTCTGACATTTCATTTCGCATAATGCCTTCAGAGGCCACCCATGTTGTGGTCAGATTTCCTTGTTTTTTATGGTTGAATAATATTCTACATCATTATATGGAATATATATATCATATTTATCACAAGATTTTTTAAATTAAAAGATACTTTATTGCTAAAAAGTCAAAACAATTACAAACTATCAAAGGTCATTGATCACATATTACCTTAATAAATATAACAATAAAAGTTTGAAATATTGCAAGAATTACCAGAATGTAACAGAGACATGAAGTGAGCAAATGTAGCTGGAAAATGGTGCTGATAGATTTGCTTGATGAAGGGTCACCACAAAACCTCAATTTGTATGTCGCACAAGTTTTTATCCATTCATCCATTGATGGATACTTAAGATTGTTCAGGTTCTTGTTACTCCCTGGCCTGGTCTTCAGCTTTTCCCGAGTTGATAAGAGCTACCTTGCGTATTTTGAATACATTTATCTTTGGTTTAGGAACTTCCCACGTGGCGCTAGTGGTAAAGAATCCGCCTGCAGGAGACACAAGAGATGCAGCTTTGACCTCTGGGTTGGGAGGATCCCCTGGAGGAGGGAAAGGCAACCCACTCTAGTATTCTTGCCTGGAGAATCCCATGGACAGAAGAGCCGAGCAGGCTACAGTCCATGGGTCACACAGAGTTGGACATGACTTAACGACTAAAACAACAACAAACAATAATAAGTACATGGCTCCCACTTACTCCAGGCCTCCTCTCTGGCCAGGGACCAGCAGTCCTACACTTGTAGTTCGACATGCCCCAGGTAAGGCATTTTTCTGTGCTTTAAAAAAAAGGAAGGAAGGAGGTTATTATCCCCCTCCCTTCCTGAAACTCTCCTTGGAAAACTTAAATGAGCTTGAAACCTAACTCCAACCATTTTGTATATAAAATGTCTTTCGTAGAGCTAGACAGCCCTTATGTCTGCTTTTACCGTCTAATATCGCCTCCAAGTTCTGGAACTTCTCCATTTTGAAGTAAATACTTGGGGAGAAGGCCCTGGTGTCTTCTGGCACCTAGGGGCTTAACTTTGGTGTCTGAGCCCAACTGGAGCTCTTTGGCCTCTCCCTGAGATGAGAAGAATTTGATCATCCTTTCAGAGGAGGGCAATTCACTAGACAAATGGCTACAGATCTAATGTGAAGAGTCTCAGGGGTCAGGGCTTTTCCTGGAGCCCTGAGAAATTCAGAGTAGCTTTATTTCCCTGCTCACGTGTGTGCGCTAGGTCACTTCAGTTGTGTCCAACTCTTTGTGACCCCATGGACTGTAGTCCGCCAGGGTCCTCTGTCCATGAGATTCTCCAGGCAAGAATACTGGAGTGGGCTGCCAGGCCGTCCTCCAGGGGATCTTCCTGACCCAGAGATCGAACCCGAATCTCTTATGTCTCCTACAGTGGCAGGCAAGTTCTTTACCACTGAGCCATCAGGGAAGCCCCCATAGTCTCTATAAAAATGAGCATGTAGACTGGGGAAGTCAACCCCACCTTTCACACCTCCAGATTCTGAAACTCAAAGTGTTTTGCTCCTTTAAGAAAGGGAAAAAAGAACTTGAAGTGTTACCAGATGGTCCAAATGAATAATTCCTATCGTACTGAAAGTTTCCATGTTATCAGCCTAAAGTACGTGAAAGGTTTTAAAATCAAATTGACCTGAATTCCATGGAGGATACTATATTAAATGATTTGGAGGCAAATTTGTAAAACAAACAAACAAACAACTAGGAAACAACCCACTAGGAAAGAAAGTTGCCAGGAAGGAGTAAGAGCCGCAGGAGTTTGTACCAAAAAGTAACCCTTGGCATTCCATCAGAATCTAAATTTACTTAAAATAGACTGAGGATGTTGTTGTTGTCAGTGCTAAGTCATGTTTAATTCTTTGCAACCTCATGGACTGCAGCACACCAGGCTCCCCTGTCCTTCACCATCTCCTGGAATTTGCTCAGAATTATGTCCATTAAGTCAGTGATGCCATCCAACCATCTCATCCTCTGCCACCCCCTTCTTCTTCTGCCTTCAGTCTTTCCCAGCATCAGGGTCTTCTCCAATGAGTGGGTTCTTTGCATCATGTGGCCAAAGTATTGGAGCTTCAGCATCAGTCCTTCCAATGAATATTCAGGGCTGATTTCCTTTAGGATTGACTGGTTTGATCTTCTTACAGTCCAAGGGACTCTCAAGAGTCTTCTCCAGCACCACATTTCAATACTATGTTAAATGACTGGGCAAATTTGAAAACAAAACAGCACCCACCAGGAAAGAAAGCGGCCAGGAAGGAGTAAGAGCCATGAGTTTGTACTAAAAGTAGTACTTCATGTTCTATCAGAATCTAAATGTACTTAAAAGGATAGGGCTCAGGATGTAGGTAGATCCTTTTTAATATTACTCCATTGGATCACTACATGATGACTGTGGAAAAGAAATTTTTGAAGACTAAAAAAGGAGATTAGAAACTTTGCATGATTCATATTTGAATTATTCATTTCAGTCTAGGGTAGTTCTTCCAGATATGAGTAATAGCCCTGAAAACAAGAAACTGAAACAAATAATAATGCTTGTTGAATCAGCATTTCTCAGACGTGGTTAGAAGGAAGTCTAAGGGCAACCCCCCCAACAACACACACCTTTAATGGCAGAACCCTAACAATATCTGCATGAGATTGCCAATATGAAAAAAAAAAAGAGTGGTATTTCTCTTAATTCGCCAGCTAATGATAGGATGTTGAATGACACAACTAACAAACCACCCAAAGCTATGCATTGCTTGGGGATTTGGAGTTGTTCTACTCAGCGATTTCTTATTACTAGTGAAGAACATTAAACAAAAGAGGCAATTTACTCTTTTGGAAAAGAGAACAAAATAAGGAAGTGGTCAGCTATAGAAAATATCTGTGTTTCTTTCATGTTTTGCTTCATCCCAAACTTTGGTTTCGGCTGAAAGCTTCCTTAATTCTCTTTTTATCCCATGTATTAGTAAGCTGCATATTTCCAGGATCTTCAATGGGCTTTCTTATACTGTGCTCAGCTGAATGTCTTATTACTCATACTTAGCACACAGCTGCTGACCTCAGTGCCATTCGAACGCTTGTGCCCCTTGCGTTGCCACTGGTTCTTTCTTGGGTGTTTGGCCTTTGGTCTTACTGTTGCTTAGATGTGGCGTGTGTGCGTTCCCAGGTGTCCCTGCCTCATCTTAGCCTTCTTGTCCTTGTGTGCCTGCCAGCCCTGGGAATGCCAGCCTCTGCTTCCTTTACCCTGGATGTTGTGTCCAGCCATCTGGGCTCCAGGTTTACGCTCCTCTTCTTTTTTTAAAGTTAATTAATTAATTTGGCTGTGTTGGGGCTCGGTTGCGGCACATGGGAGGAATCTGTTGCGTCGTGCCGGATCGTTTGTTGAGATGGGAGGATTCTAGTTGTAGACCGTGGGCTTAGTTGCTCCTTGGCATGTGGGAATCTTAGTTTCCTGACCAGGAATCAAACCTGCATCCCCTACATTGCAAGGCAGATTCTTAACCACTAGAACACCAGGGAAGTCCTCCTTTCTTATTATTAGAAAACGTTTTAGGGTTTTATGGCTACAGAAATGATATGTGCATGAACCTATACTCCGGTCCTTGTTTTTTTTGAGGCCTGCATTTTATATATATTCCCTCCACCCCCAGGCATTGAAAGTAGTTTTTCATTTTCCTACTTGCAGTTGAACCTCAGCATGGCATTCTGTCCTTTCCTTTTTTCATTCACATCATGAAATACATTTTTTGAGGTAGTCCATTGGTTTATAACTTTGGGGCCACTTGTCTTGGTAATCCTCTTGATATCTATCCTACCCCCCAAATTATGTAATTTTTCAGGAATGTTGTCTACCTAGAAGCTTGGTGTAGCCCATAATTCTGCTTGTTTATAATCTGAGAGTTCTGATTCTTCCACTGAAATGGAATCTGACAACATAAAAGCACAAGCAAAATGGGCTAAGCATACAGCCTTCACTTTTAACTGAGTCTGTGCCTTTGCTTTACTTTATCGACAAAGGTCTGAACAGTCAAGGCTATGGTTTTTCCAGTAGTCAGTATGGATGTGACAGTTGGACTATAAAGAAAGCTGAGCGCCGAAGAACTGATGCTTTTAAACTGTGGTGTTGGAGAAGATTCTTGAGAGTCCCTTGGACAGCAAGGAGATCAAACCAATCAATCCTAAAGGAAATCAGTTCTGAATATTCATTGGAAGGACTGATGCTGAAGCTGAAGCTTCAATACTTTGGCCACCTGATGCGAAGTACTGACTCATTGGAAAAGACCCAGATGCTGGGAAAGATTGAAGGCAGGAGAAGGGGACAACAGATGAGATGGTTGGATGGCATCAGCAACTCGATGGACATGAGTTTGATCAAGCTCCGGGAGTTGGTGAAGGACAGGAAAGCCTGGTGTGTTGCAGTCCATGGGATCGCAAAGAGTCGGACATGACTGGGTAACTAAACTGAACTGATGCCTTTGCTACTAAAGCAAAATATTTTTATTTACAGACTTACTTTCTCCCCACCCCAAACAATTCTATTCTTGCAAGTTTTTATCTCCAGAGGGAATCAAGCAAAAAAAAAATTTATATTGACCTATACATTGATCTGTGCTTCCCTGGTGGTTCAGGCGGTAAAGTGTCTGTCTACAATGTGGGAGACCTGGGTTCGATCCCTGGGTCGGGAAGATCCCCTGGAGAAGGAAATGGCAAACCACTCTGGTACTGTTGCCTGGAAAATCCCATGGACAGAGGAGCCTGGTAGGCTACAGTCCATGGGGTCACAAAGAGTCGGACATGACTGAGCACACTTTCTTTCATACATTGATTTAAATGGCTAGGTCACAGTTCAGTTGATGGTAGTGAAAAAACAGAAAGGGGGAAATAAACCTCCATCATATGAAGCACATAATTTGAAGAAAAGAAATTATTTCTATTGAATTAAACAATTCAATTATCTGTGTGAATGTAACTTTCCTTATTATCAACAGAACCCAGAATGAAATACTGGGGACATATGTTATATGCACAAAGCTTGGAAACCAGAAGTGCTTGGGTAACCAGGAAAAGAAATGATGTTTTTCAGCTGAGCCTTTGTTGTTGGATATCAGCTCGTGGAAGTGACAGGTCCATTAATCAAGGGACACTTACATGCAGCAAGCTGAAAAGACAGGCTTGAATTGCTGAGGATTCATTACAGGAAAAATAACACTTATAAAAACCTCTAAGCAGAGCATCCTTATCAACGAAGAAGAGGCAATGACTGTGACATCTATGGGTATACGATTTTCAAATGGAATTTCAGGATGGAAAATAATGGGGAGGGGGAGAATGAGAAATATTTACATTTCAATGGATGCCAGTTCAGAAGGGGTGTGTGTGTTTAGTCATTCAGTCGTGTCTGGCTCTTTGCGACCCCATGGACTGTAGCCCGCTAGGCTCCTCTGTCCATAGGGATTTTCCAGGCAAGGTTACTGGAGGGGATTGCCATGCCTTCTTCCAAGGGATCTTCCCAACTCAGGGATCGACTCCAGGTCTCCTGTATTGCAGGCGGATTCTTTACCCACTGAGTCACCAGGGAACCCCTATTCAGGAAGGTGGTTGTTTGCAATCACCTAATATACTTTAAATCACCATGAAATTAATCGCAGGTGTTTTCCTTGTTTGGCTTTGACTATGGAGCTGATGACTTTGCACTGGGCTAGCGGGCCTTCTCCCCAAGTGTTTTGGCTACCTATTTAAGGATTGTGTGTGTGTGTGTGCGCTCAGTTGCTCAGTTGAGTTCAACTCTTAGCGACCCCATGGACTACAGCCCGCCAGATTCCTCTGTCCATGGGATTCTCCAGGCAAGAATACTGGAGTGGGTTGTCATTTCCTTCTCCTGGGGATCTTCCCAACCCAGGGATTGAACCCCCTGCCCCCTATCTCCTGCATTGGCAGAACGATTCTTTACCACTGAGCCACCTGGGAAGCATTTAAGCATTATTAGCATTTAAAAATGCTAATTATTAGCATCTTGTTTCTGGCAAGTTTGTTTTTTAACTCTGTGTGTTTGAAACTCTCTTGGACTTTGTCAAATAAATTGAACCTATCCAAACAAAACATATCCTCCTCTATGTAACTATGTCAGGCATAAACAAGGTACATCTTTAAGCTTACAGGTTAAGGCATATATGTAGTGGCAGATAAAATATAGAAGTCAGGCACAGACCTGCCTCATAAATCCATCATCCATAACTCGCTACATTCTTTCATGTTGTTATTAATAATACCCAGAGTCATACCTTCCTTCAAAGCTGTCTGCGAGACTTGGATTCTGATTCTAGTCATAAAGAGACTGCCCGACTTTGCTTCTGTAGCTTCTATCGTTTCGAACACTTCTATATTATAAATTTTTCAAGGAAGCAATAGTCTGCAGGTGATACGTATTGGCAGTTCCAGTTTCACCTCCATCTCCATGGGCACATACCTTCTTGTCAGTACAAGTGGCCTTCGTACAGCACAGAGAACTCTGCTCAATGTTATGTGGCAGCCTGGATGGGAGGGGAGTTTGGGGGAGAATGGATACATGTATATGTATGGCTGAGTCCCTTTGTGGCCTACCTGAATCTATCACAGCATTGTTAACCAGCTATACTCCAATATAAAATAAAGAGTTATAAACAAATACAAGCAGCCTGATTTTTGGTTGGAAAATATAGTCAATGCGGTGCAATGGCTCCGTTTCAGCGTCACACTATATGCATTTCTGGGGTTACACAAAAATGATTCCTGCCGGTGTATTGTGTTCATCAACAGTTAGCAAGATTCTATCAGACCACAATAAGGTAGGATGAGTAAGAACAGGCTTATAAAATAATGCGCTCTGCAGATATAGGTTATTATTACTTGCAAATATAATTACACACTACAGTGGGATCTCCCTTTTAGAGACGGTTTAAATGTAGGACCAATTTGTTTCCTTCCCACTCAAAGGCCCTTATATACTTAAGTGTCTATAAAATACCTACGCGTTTAAATGTTTGCTTTGCCCAGAAAGTCATTTCAGGAGCATACCTCTGGGGACAGATTATAGCAAAAATTCAGTGTCATTCTTCAATATATGTTCAATCAAAAAAAAGTATGTATTAGTTCAAGTTGGTTGGTTGATTCTTATTTGTGGCAACTAGAAAGTAATTTAGAAATCAAATACCAGGTTGATAAAAATTTTAGGTCAGTATATTTTATTGTAACTTACACATGAGCATTATTTAGACCCTGGAGTTTGCTATTCTGCTACCTCGCTCAGAATTGTCCCTAATATTTTGTACAGTGTTAACTGGCAATATTTAAGTTTTTAACATTTCTTATCACACTTCAATGAAGGTAAAAAAAAGAAATTTGAAACAAGTACAGTTTAAATTAAATATTTAGCATGTGGTTAATTGAGGTATTAGAGTTCCACACAACAGGTGCTTCAAAACTATGTTTCCTCCCAAGGTAAAGATTTAATCAGGATAGCAAGCAGTAAATTGATTTTATTTTATTTTTTATTTTTTAAATTGATTTTAAAAAAGAAAACCGGAGTACACAGGAATTGTTTTGTTGCTGTCTTCATTTCAGACCTCCTAATTGGCTGCTTCATATATTTTCTGAGGTTAATTAATTATTCCATTGCCAGGTTAATGGAATTCCCTGGTTAATACCCTTCCCTGAGAGCTCAGCTGGTAAAGAACCCGCCTGCAATGCAGGAAACCCCAGTTCGATTCCTGGGTCAGGAAGATCCCCTGGCAAAAGGATAGGCTACTCACTCCAGTATTCTTGAACTTCCCTGGTGGTTCAGCTGGTAAAGAACCCTCCTGCAATGTGGGAGACCTGGGTTCGATCGATCCCTGGGTTGGGAAGATCCCCTGGAGACAGGGCTGGCTACCCACTCCAGTATTCTGGCCTGGAGAATTCCATGGACTGTGTAGTCCATGGGATCACAAAGAGCCAGATATGACTGAGCGACTTTCACTTGATCTCATTTCTTGCTGCCTCATAAAATAATTTTGAGGTGGCTCGGTGGTAAAGAATCCATACCTGCCAAAGCAGGAGCCGCAGGAGCCGCGGCTTCAAGCCCTGGGTAGAGAAGATCTCCTGGAGCAGGAAATGGCAACCCGCTCCAGTATTCTTGCCTGGAGAATTCCATGGAAAAGGAACCTGGTGGGCTACAGTCGACGGGGGCCTCACAGAGTCGGACACGACCGAGTGAGTCCCTCTGCCTTTCTCCTCACTGCTGCTGTGTTCACCACTAGATGGCGCTAAAACCTGGGTTATCGCTGCCAGAGACTCAGGACTAGTTGGGAGTCCAGAGGGCTGGAACTTGATAACTGGAAGATCCCTTCAAAGGTAATCTGGCCAGCACTTTCCTTTTATTATACAAATGAGGAAACCGAAACTCAGTGAAAATGAGTAATTTGTCAAAGTCACACAGACGTCTTCCTGTTCTCCTCCTCCTCCCCTCCCTCTCCTCTCTTCCTCCCTTGCCCCCTTGTCTGCCCCCCCCTGTTTATTACTAGCTCCCTCTATAAGCTCATCACCTGAGGAGGAGCCCAGGAAGGGATACAGCTCAGGGAGTGATGATCAGATCTGCTTTCCAGAAGGAGCACTCTGGCAACTGCAGGGTACCATTGACCAGGTACCATTCATTCATTCATTCATTTGTTCATCCAAGAAACAGCTATCAGATGCTTACTTTTCGCTTTGCACAGAGCCTGGCACTGGGAATAATTAAAAAACAATAAATCAGATAAGGATTTTACGAACTCACATTCTCCTAGGGAATACAGAAACAGAAAAAGAAAAAGTCACAACCTAAATCAGATATGCTAATAGCGGTGATGACAATACAGTCTGATCACTTGGAGGGACTCACCATCAGCTGCATGAGGAATTTAAAGGGACTTCCCTGGTGGCTCAGATGGTAAAGCATCTTGCTTACGATTCGGGAGACCTGGGTTCGATCCCTGGGTTGGGAAGATCCTCTGGAGAAGGAAATGGCAACCCACTCCAGTGGAAAATCCCATGGACAGAGGAGCATGGTGGGCTACAGTCCATGGGGTCGCAAAGTGTTGGACACAACTGAGCGACTTCACTTCAGTGAGATAGTGTCAGGGGCTGGAGGACACATAGGGTCATGGAGGCTGAGAAATGGAAGGAAAGGCTTCCAGAGAGAGGAGAGCATGGGTGAAGGAGGAGAGGCTGTGGAAGCAGCTGCTGTGGCTGATGCCAGAGGGCACAGGGCGAGGGACAGCTGGTAATCCTGGAAGGAGGGGACCGGTGTCTGAAGGCTTCATCTGAAGTGTTGAGCTCAGGGATTTGCTCAATCTGGTGGGACGGCCCAGGAAGGAGTAGAGCTCAGAGAATGGTGTGGGCAAATGTGCTTTCCAGAAACAGCACCCTGGCAGCTGCGTGGAAGCCCTGAGGCAAGGAAGGCCGGTGGCTGGTGTCCCAGAGCCGTGCGTGCAGGGTGGGGGCGGCGTGGGGCTGGAAGGGAGATGTCAGGAGTGGGACTGACCTCTGTGTTTTCTTTGAAAAACAGCGACTGCGTCTGTCATCGATATCCTTAGAGGGTTGTGACGACTCTGGTGCTTGAACTACTTATGAAGCATTGAAGAAGTTTTAATTAACCACACATATTACTTGGATAACATTTCTGAAATTATTTTTAGAATGCAATTCAAGGGCGTTCCAAGTTGATACACAGAAGATCCTCCTGTAAAGCAACCCCTCCCCCCACCAGATTTAATGGGATTATGAACACACCTCCCCATCCCCCTCCCTCAGCACCAAATAATTAGAACTAGGAAGAAACAGGCCTCGCCTCATCACCACCACCATGCTCCTCCTCTTCTGGGTCATGCCTCTGATGTTTCCCTTTTATTTGTCCAAGTTCTGTTTTCACCACAGCACTTTTCTTCCAGCTGCTACCGTTGATGGTGGCTGAGGGCATTATCTCTCTCTCCTGAGCAGCCTGAAGTGGGCTGCTTGCTGGGGAGCTGTGCCTTTCCTTGTAGTAGGCATGGCACAATTTGGGGCGGGGGGAAGGGGCTTCTCTGAGCAGGCCCTGAGTTGCCCCTTGCCCCTGGAGGGTTTTGTCTTTTTAAGAATTTCCCAGTCCAGAATCACCCTATTATTTCCCTTTTGTCCCATTCAAGCACTCATAAGTTTATTATTACTATTAAGAACTCTTGGCGTCCAAAATTTTAAAAGTCCTGTGAACTGAATCCTATTTCAAATATGCCTGGGGAGGGGGGCTGTGAGTAGAGAGCCAAGTCCGGGGTAGAATGAGGATCCTTTAGAAGTCCGAAGCACGTGATCATTTCTTTGTTTTGTTTACATAGGTTTCCAAGTCTGGGGTTGTCTTTAAGAGGCAGTAAAAGCTCCCATTTACTGAAGGCTTACCCCGTGCCAGGTGTTTTTATATTTTGTCTCTAATCCTCCGGGGTCTTCCCCTGCCAAGAATCTCTGCTCCGCTCGCCTCTTTGGCTCCCTTCTCACCCCCAGGCCTCACTCTGTCCACGTGTGCTGGGGCTCTGGGCAGGTCTGCAGAGAGTGTTGACTCTCCTCATTACAAAGGAGGAAACTGTAACTCGGAAACTGCAGCTCGCTTCATTACTCATGTGTACACTGAACGCATGCTTAGTTTATTTATTATTATTATTTCTTTTTGGCGTGCTGGGTCTTCACTGCTACAGGCAGGCTTTTCTCTAGTTGTGGAGAGCAGGTGGCTACTCTCTACATGCGGTACTCCGGCTTCTCATTGCGGCGGCTTCTCTTGTTGCGGAGCAGGGCTCTAGGGTGCTCGAGCTTCAGTAATTGTGGCTCCTGGGCTTATTTGCTCCACAGCAGAGGGGTCTTCCTAACCAAGGATCGAACCCATGCCCTCTGCATTGGCAGGTGAATTCTTAACCACTGAACCACTAGGGAAGCCTGAATACGTACTTAGTTTAAACAGAGCAATTAAGGGAGGCCTCTCTGAGAGGGGGGCGCTTGAGCTGAAGGGTGGGAAGGAGCTGCCACAGGAAAGAACAGTGGAACTCTCAGGCATAGGCTGTCCTGAGGAGGCCCACCCTGCCAGCATCGTACCCAGAAGCTTGTCCTCGCTCTTTGATGGTCTAAACACATTACTGACTAGTCTTCCTACTCCCTGAGCCTGAAAATATTTCACCTGGAGAAAAGGGTTCTTTTGATCACACGGCACCTCTCTGCCCTCCACTCCGCTGTGAACATTGTCCTGCGTGTCCGCTGGGAAGTGCCAGCTGCTCAGACCACAGTTTTGGCCCCCTGTGATGTGACATTCCACTGCCTCCGTGGAATGTAGAAATCTTTGCACCATATGGTTTTCTTTACTTTCCCCCAGTTGGGCTCACTGGAGCTCAGAGAACAGCTATTGATCCGACTGTGAATGTGCTTTGCTTTAAACCTCTTGAAGTGAAAGATGAATGGGTAGGACTTCTAGTCAGGCCTGGAGGCGAGAGCATGTGCATTTATTTTCATCCCTTCCTGAACCCAAGTGAAATGACTGTACTAAGGGATTTTAAAAGGAAAAACCCACGAGGATGAAGATAATAGAGGAAACAACGGCAGGCCAAAAGATGTCCAGGAATCTGGACTTGGAAACACCTGGCACCGAGGGGTGGGCTGGTGAGGGTTAGGGGATCAAGTGAGAGTCTGACTCTGAACAATGAGGCGCCTGGTGTTCATTCCTGTCTTAGGTCTCAGAATATTGGCACTATTATCCAACCTAGGCAGGAGACAGGATTATTCACTTCCAGGGAAATTCATCATCTCAAGAGAAAGGACCTAATGAAACTGACAATGAAAGCCTTCCAATGAAAGGTCCCCACTTCATCCTTCTACAGGAAGTCCTCCAGTCACGAGCTCTTCCCACACAGCAGTGTCCTGGACTTTGCAGTGCTTTATTCTTAAATATTAAGTCAAGGATAACCTCACAGGAAGTCTAACTCAAAAGTAGATGCCACAATAAAACAAACAGGAGACAGGAGAGAGAAGACAGTCCAGGCATCAGAAAAGAGGGAAAGAAATCCTATGATTAATAATCCCAGAGAGATGAGATGCAAATGTACTCTTGAAATGTTATTTAAAAATGAATGTTCAAAAGAACAATAAAAACTTCTGGGGAATTAAAAATATAATGTGTGTGGGGGGATCAGTAGGTGAGTTGGAAGATAAAGTTTGAGGAAATATCTCAGGAGCTAGAGCAAAAAGACAGATGAAAAATAAAAAAGAACGGTAGAACCAAGCAGAAATTAAGAAACAAAAAACTGAGCCAAAGGAATTCTAGGGAGAACCAAGGAAAATGGAGGGGAGGAAAATGGCAAAGAAATAACACAGGAAAGTTTCCACCCCTGAAGCGCAGGAGTTTCTAGATGGAACGTCTCCTGCTATACGCCCAGCATGCAGTTGCTAAGAGTAAGCAATACAGTGTAGTTGCTAAGACTCTTTAAGGAGTCATAGATCTCAGGTTTGTCCAGGGATTTTCAGTGTGTTTGTTAGTCAGAGATTTCCACTATTAAGAGGCAGAAGAAAAGTAGCTTCTCTCTCCCTGAATAAAGATTCCTCCTTCAAAAATTTCCCATTACAAACAAGAGTGAATCACTGGAAATCCTTTGAATCTTAGCATCATGCTGTGAAGAACATCAAACACTCATCCTAAGCACCTCTATTCAACAACTATTCTAGAAGCAGTGGGTTTATGTCCTTCCCTTCCCAAAAAACAGGATGCTAGCCCTGTAGTTTAAAAGACTACACTGACTTTCAGATTCTTGGGGAAGTTCCACTGTGCATCAAATAAGCACTTGGCTAAGTTGCTGATGTTTAGTTGCTAAGTCGTGTCAGACTCTACTGTGACCCCATAGACTGCAGCCCTCTAGCCTCCTGGGTTGGAGCTTTAAGATAATTCTCTCAGGATCAGCAAAGTAAATGCTTTCACAGATACACACACACAGTGGTTGATCTCAATTGATTTGGTGTGTGTAAATCCTATTGTTATTATCTACAAGGTAATTCATCACAATTAAACTGGTCTTTCGGGAATAAATGAATGCATGAAAACTAGGTATCTGATGTGGTTATTTACAACTTACCCTTTCTACCAAGATCACCCATTATAGAAACTGCTATGATTAAGTGTCTTCATTGGCTAACGGGTTTTGCTTCCAACAGTGCAGCCCAATTTCTGATAATGGAGCTCCAGGTACATAACCTTCTAAAGCTTCTTGCTAACTTCTCTGCTAATCTCTTGTACCACCTGATCACTTGATACTATTATTGTCTGCTTATTATGTGTTTGTTTAGTCATAAGTCATGTCCTACTCTTCTCAACCCCATGGACTATAGCCTGCCAGGCTCCTCTGTCCATGGGATTTTCCAGGCAAGAATACTGGAGTGAGTTGCCATTTCTTTCTCCAGGGGATTTTCCCATCCCAGGGATTGAACCTGAGTCTCCTGCATTGCACGTAGATTATTCTTTAATGCTGAGCCACCAGCGAAGCCCTTGTCTGCTTAATAAAAAGCCCTTAAAGAGTGGGTTACTGATCATTACATCTAAGGGGAGAATATTATTCAGATTCTAGAGTTAGTGCTTCAATGAAGGGAGAAAAAGTTGAAATTAAATCATCATAGAAACATTCTCGAAAAGCTTAATTTTATGTGATTATTTTCCGTGTTGAAAACAAAACAAAGTTTAAGGTCGCTGCTTCCAGGGAATCTAAATTCTTGAGTTTTTCTTCTTTACAGAAACACCTTGAAAAAGTATGCAAACCTCTGCAGTTTTTCTTTAAGGCTGGCTGAGTGTATCACAGGCAGAGAGTCCTAAGCTGTGATAAGTCTTTGTTAAACACACTATGTGGTCATTCCTTGGGCTTCTGTTTAGAGACGCTTTAGTGGTCGGTATGCAGAACTGAAAATGAGATTCGTGAGGCATCTTAACGCTGGTCCTGAATTTCAGCTCTCTGTGTGGTCCTCCTTCCCAGTTAAATCACGCCTGTTCATCTTCAGCTTCATGCTAAAGAAAACAATGACTAAATAACAATCACTCCGGGACACCTCTTACTTCCCAAGGGCATCATAATAACCCATGAACACCCATGTGGATAAAATGAGCTTATAGCTTTAGTAGACGCCTTTAAACACATGGCTATTTCAGGACATTCTATATAAAACAACGACTATAAAACTTTGGCTTCAGATTTATTTTTTAATTAACAACAAAGATGCCCCAAATATAATTTTTCAGAGTATTTAAAAATTGTTTCGTAAAGGACTCGTCTAGCATCAGGACTTACTAAAAAGGAAAGTATGCACTTTTAAACAATAAAATGATGAAAAAGAATCTTCTCTTTTTCACCCACACTATTTGCAAATCCCCTTACAGGACTCACCTCCCCTGATTATAATAAAAATTGGGCAGCCCTGTGTGTACTTAACATGCACGGACTCCATCTGCAATCACAAAGGAAACCAAACTCCTTTCTATTGGCCTTTTCTATATTTTGTTCATAAAAGAGTCACTGACCCCAGGTCATAGTCAAGCTCACAAAATCCAAACAAGTAGAAAGTTTCTCAAAACCCAATACCTGAGTGTTTGATTGAGGAAGGAAATTGGACCTGTTGGAATGGCACGCATGCGGACCGGTGGTGCAGCTCTGAACCAGTCGTGGAAGTGACAGTTCTAATCTGCTTTTCTTGTTAACACCCAGATGGAGAGGGAGAGAGAGGGGAGGGAGGACAGGCTGTGACCAGACTCGTGAAGGAGTCGGGGCCAAGCATGGACTGAATTTGTACTTGTGGTGGGGGGGAGCAGTGCCATCCTCTCTTGGCCTGGGTGGCGGGTGTCCCAGCAGGACTCGGCACGCCAGCATCTGCAGAGAGGCCGCGTCTTTTGACATCGCTCTTAGCCCTTCGCTTTCTTCAGCAATAGATACCTTTACTTAGAAAACTGAGTGCCGCGAAGAGTCCACCACCAGATTGGAGACAGCTGGGAGGCCACAGGTAGGAAAAGAGGCTTCCTACAGCTCTCCCTGCTTCTCCCTGCCTGATTTCAGGGTCATGGTGTTCTCAGAGCAGCTGAGGACCCAGTGGGTGGAGGTCTTCCACTACCCAGCCCTTAGAGGTCAAGGGCCTGCCCTCTCTGTTGGAGTCGGGGTGGGCACAGGTTTATGAGTGGCTATGGGAGATGCTGGCATGGTCTTTCTGGCCCCACCCCGATTTCCTCTTCCGATCTCGTCTCCCCAGGGGGCAGGAAAGTCCAAAATATTTCCTCTCTTCTCTCTCATCTTTGTTTGGCAGGATTCTGTGCTTTGTAGGGCCTCCCCTTCATTTCACAAATCTTTACTGACCTTCCACGTGCCAGGCTCAGTCCAACTGCCCAAGATATGCTAGCAAATAAAACAGAGAAAGAGCTTCACCTGGTAGGACTTTGTCTCACAGAGCAGCAGTCCCCAACCTTTTTGGCACGAGGGACTGGTTTCGTGGAAGACAATTTTTTCTACAGACCAGGGGTGGGAAATTGTTTCGGGATGATTCAAGAGCATTACGTTTATTGAGCTCCACCTCAGATCATCAGGCATTAGATCCCGGAGGCTGGGGACCCCTGTCACAGAGGAAAACATATCATGAGCAACAGGCACAACACAGAAGTGCACCATTTAGTGGCTCAGGAGTGGTAGTGCTATGAAAGAACGAAGGAAAATCAGAGCGCGTAAGGGACGGCAGGAGAGCTGGGGGCAGAGGTGGGAGACAAGGGACTCACCTTCAGTAAGGTCAGGGTGAGCCTCCTTGAGGAGAAGACATCTGAGAAGGCGGGAAAGCAGGGAGGGAGGAAGCTAGGTGGATAATTTCCGTGGGGAAAGAGTATCAGGCAGAGGAAAGGCATCAGGCTCGTGCAAAGGCCCTGGGGGTGCCTGGCGGATTTCAGAAGCAAGTTGGAGGACTGGGGAGTCATGAGGACTTGGAGCAGAGAGGTCTTGCTTTCTCTTGGAGCTTTATGAGAGCCACTGGAGACTCTGAGCAGGAGGTAATGAGATTCGACTTTAATTTTAACATGGCCAATAGCTCTGCTATCGAGTTGAGGAGTGACAATAACAGGTTAAGGGCTGGAACGGGGAGACCAATCAGAGCCTTGCAGGAGCTCAGACAGAGATGGCGGGCGCAGTAGAAGTGGGGAGAAACGGTCAGGTTCTGGATGATATTTGAAGGTGGGACTGCTAGGAGCTGTAACTGAGAGGCGATGGGGTGTGAAAGAGAATGAAAGTCCGGGACGCTTGCAGTTTCCACTTGGGTCCCTGGAAGAAGGTGATTGTTCTTAGCTGGGCTGGGAAGACTGGGGAATGAAGCAGGATTTTGAAAAGATGAAAACTAAGGTTCAGTTCTGGACATCCTGCATTCCCACTTGAATGTTGGGAGCCTAAGTTACTTTATTTTTGCTCCCCTGCTCTAGAATTCTAAGTCTTTTCAAGACCAAATGGACCGCAGAGGAGATGCGCTGGGTAGAAAACTCAACAGGTGATATTTTAAGACCTCTGCTTACAGCCTGGGTCATCCCCCTGGAAGCTGAAGATCCTGTCCTCAAAGCCTTTTAATGCTTGGCTAAAGACTGAACGCCTCCCTTGTTCCACACCGACGCTGCTGCCTGGCAGAACTTTCCCGGCACAGGCTGTTGCAATCTCCAGTCTGGAAGGTTCTGCTTCCACGGCCTGACAGAGTGAGCCGGACCAGGGCCATCATGTTCATGGTTCCAGCCCTACTAAGACTGGGCTCCAACAGCTGGGCCCTGCAGAGAGGGCGATGGGAGAGAGATCCTAGCACAGGCCAGAAGGAGGCCCTGGGCTGTCACGGGGGCTACTGGCCTGGCCCCTGCACTTCCAAAGGAGCTGTCCTTGCCAAACTCCAAGCCCCCTCCCTAGGAGGCATGCTGGCAATGGTGAGCCGTGGCTTACAGGTAAGGAGCTGAGGGACAAGACCTTGCCCAGGGGCTCATATTGCTTTTAGATAAAGGAAAGAACCATCTCCCAAAATGGAATATATAAATGTTTTCCTTCAAGTCCTGCAAACATGTCTGACGGTGGCCAGATTTAGACATTTCTAGTATCTTCTATGGAGAAGGCAATGGCAACCCATTCCAGTACTCTTGCCTGGAAAATCCCACGGACGGAGGAGCCTGATAGGCTGCAGTCCATGGGGTCGCTAAGAGTTCAGCACTACTGAGCAACTTCACTTTCACTTTTCACTTTCATGCATTGGAGAAGGAAATGGCAAGCCACTCCCTGTATTCTTGCCTGGAGAATCCCAGGGACGGGGGAGCCTAGTGGGCTGCCGTCTATGGGGTCTCACAGAGTCGGACACGACTGAAGTGACTTAGCAGCAGCAGCAGTATCTTCTATATTCTCAGAAGTTCTACTAATGGATCAGATCTAACCCACAGAGTACTAGATTTTCCCTGTCTGAGTTCAGTAACCCAGTTCCAACACTTCCTGGTCATGGGACCTTGAGCAAGCCACTTAATTGCTCTGGCTTCAGTTTTCTCGTCTGTAAGTAGGGTGATAATACATAGTAATGAGGTAATGCATGCAAAGGGCATCACCCAGGGCCTTGTGGGCAGTAAATGCTCAATATGTGGTATTCGCATTCTTTCTATAGTATAGTTGGATCTCTTTCAAGTAGTTTAGAATTAGCTGAAAAAATTCTTTTATTTAAGACATCTCAATTTGCCTGTGAGATAATTAGCCTTTGAAATTCTCATAGTTCCTGGCACACAGTAGATGCTGCGTGCTACTTAGAGGAATTTGAGTACCATTGTGTGACCTGGTGATAGGATGCTGATTCTGCCCCATACTAGCTGAGTGACCTTGGACAAGTCACAAAACATCCCCTAAACCTCAGTTTTTGGACTTACTAAGATGGGAATAATAGGCTATCCATCTCTCACTGGGTTGTCATGAGGATTAAAAAAAATGGTAGAGGTGAAGGAATTCAATAAAGGTTCACGTTTTTAGTATTGCTGAACTGTCTTATGGAACTAAATTATGAAATGGAATTGTTGAATTATTATTGAACTGTTTTATTGTTTATTGCTATTGCTGTTTGTTCTTACTGCTGATAAAACGGTGGAGTCTGGGATGAGAGTTGATTCGTTTTGGGTGATTCTCGATTTGCTGCCCTGAATCACGTTAATTATTTACAAGTTCGTTATCTAGCTTCACTTGACTGATTGATTTCTTCACTCAATAAATATGTATTGAATGTTTGCTCAGTACCAGGGCCCATTCCAGGCCATAAACAGGCTGACCTGATTCTCTGTCTTGGAGCTGGCATTCCTGGTAGGGGAGGCAGACAGGAAACAAGATGATTTCAGACATTGATAAGAACCATGATGAGAATAGAAGATAGCAAGAGGGTGAGTGGAAGGGGGCTGGGGGTGGTCAGAGAAGCCCTCTTGGAGGAAGTGACATCCTTAAGACCTAAGGATGGACAGAAACCAGTCTTGAGAGAAGGGGAAAGGGGAAGGAAGTATGTGTGGAGTGGTAGATGGGGTGTCCCAGACAGGGGAACACCCAGAGGAAAGACCCTGAAATAGGGCAGCACCTGGCAGGCATGGTGACAGACCCGAGAAGTGGTGGCTGAAGAACAGAGGGCAGGACTTCCTTTGTGGTCCAGTGGTAAAGAATCTGCCTGCCAATGCAGGGAACACAGGTTCGATCCCTGGTCTGGGAGGATTCCACCTGCCATGGGGCAACTAAGCCCGGGCACCACAGCTTCTGAGCCCGTGCTCCACAGCAAGAGGGACCGCTGCAGTGGGAAGCTTGCACAGAGCAGACCACACTGCCCGCCACTGTAGGGAGTCTGTGCACAGCAACAAAGACCCAGCACAGCCAAAGCTAAATTTCTAAGGGACTGGGGTTCTATTTGGGTGTAATAGGGAACACTTGAAGGGTTCTAACTTCTCCCAGGTGTGGTATGGATGGCTCTCCCCGCTCCTTCCAGGCTCATATTTCCCTTTCCGTGAGATTTCCCTGACCATCCTATGTAAACTTGCAGCCCTCTGTTTAAAGGGCTGGAATGAATCCAGCCAGTCACCACACTCTATGTCCTCCCACCCTGTTGTTATTTTTTGTCCACAGCTCTAAACACACTCTTTGTTTCCCTCTTTAATTTTGTTGGTTATCCTCTTTCTGATGAGGATGCAATGTCTAGCAAGGTCTAGAAAGTGCTAGAACAGTGCTGGCCCAGAGGTGTGCAGATATTTGTTAAATGCAAGACTGGATAAAGTGAATGCTGTAGGTTCTACTTTTACTAGGTCCCTCTGGCTGCCTCGTGGAGGGGGATATGGAGAGCCTGGTGAGATGGCATTCTTGGCCCCCGGATGCGGGTATGGGAGGTGGTTTGACATTGCCTTTCGGGTAGAGCCTGCTGGGCTTGCTAATGGCTGGAGTAAGTGTTTGAAGAATGAAAGGACTCGCTTTAGGATTTTGACTGGAGCAACTGGGGCCATTTACTGGGACAGGTAGGGGGAGAACAGGAGAGGAGAGGGGACAACTTAGTTGGAAGAGTCAACTTGACAAGTCTGTTAGACAGCAGAGTGGCATTGTCAATGGCAAAAATATGGTGATTAAAAAAATAGTGCTTAAAATAGTGGAGAAATTGTCAAACTGACAAATATGTGTGGCTCAAGTATTTCGGAATTTTAGATCCAGAAAAAAAAAAAAATCCAAAACCTAGATCAAAGTTTGGGTAAATACACCTGATGCTTTGATTACATTCGAGCACAAAGCACCAGATAACAGGATTAGCCAGGGAGTTCTCTGGTGGCCCAGTGGCATAGGACTCCATGCTTCCACTGCAGGGGGCACCAGTTTGATCCCTGGTTAGGGAATTAAGATCCCACATGCTGTGAGTGCAGCCAATAAGAATAACGATAATATTGTTAGCCAAAATGCCTATATTTTAAGTCACAAGAAGTGCTTACAAATAAATTTCAATGGAATTTAAAATGCAATGAAGAGAATTACCATGGGGGAGGTCTCCAATATATAGGATTTCTTTTTAGCCTTTCAGTTACAGAGACAATTAAAAATAATCTTTAACCAAGTCACCATTCAGAGTTTAGTGCATCTCCTGCAGCGGTGCCTTTTCGTTGTTTGGTTTTCACACACAGAGATGCAAAACTTGTGGTCACTGTAAGATGCAGGAGTGGGACTTCCCTGGAGGTCCAGGAGTTAAGACTCTGAGCTCCCAATGCCAGGGACAGAAATTCAACCCCCCACGCCCACCCCCGGTCGAGAACTAAGATTCTGCATGCTGCACGGTGGAGCCTAAAAAAGAAAAAAATCAGGAATGGTTCAGGAAGCCAACATGACAATACAAAACCTGGGAAGAAATGGATGAAGCAAAGCTATGCTACAGTACAACCTTGATGGGCTTCTTGAAAGCATTTTGCTTTCTGGAAAACAGAAGCTCTAGCGCATGGCAATTTCAGCTGGTTCTTTCCTCTCGCGGAAATCATAAAAGCAGTATTTTTCACCCAAAGACTTTCCTGCCCCTGCCAAATGATGGGCTGACAGCTCATATTTTCCCACGCGGCGCGGTGCTTTCGGAACACCGTCTTGTCTATGGGTGCTTGGTAACAAACACGCATGAAGCCTCGCCTTTCAGAGAAATTGCTGCAGACAAGCTGGGGCAGGGCTGTAACCAGGTGGCTCCATCGGGAACTCAGGGTGTGTTTAGTATTCCGTACGCGTCGGGGCTTCGAGGACCCAGCCAGGGCTGTCTCTAGGATTGCTGTGCAGCTTGCAAAGCATGGGAGTTCAGAATCTTGAGGCTGCTTGGAGGAGGTTTGTAGCTAAAACATAGGCTGTTCCCAGGTACATGGGTGTTTAATCCCATTCTCAATCGCTGAACTTGGGGATGCTGCCGCCCCCACCCCCAGCCCCCATTTCTCTGCTCTTCGTCCTCTGGAGGCAGATTCGCTGGCCATGCATGGCTTAGTGCAGAAAACTGCTGCTCTTTGAGAAGAGAAAAGATGACCGCGCTCTGTGGGTGGAGTTAAGTTGTGCTGTGCTGCCGCCTTGCCTCATTCCCCACCAAACCCCGCTTCCTGCTTGACCCTGGTTCAGCAAGCCAGTATGGAACGGCCACCAAGAGTCAGTGGACCTGTGTGTGAGCCGGGCTCTGCCATGGCCGCTCTGAATGACCCTCAGCCTGAGCCCCGTTGTCCCGTCTTGCAGTGATGAAGTTTGGAAACATCATCATCTCCACCTCTGTTACACAATAATGATGCTGTGAGTGGCGTGGATGCTCTGCGCACTGACTGTCCAAGACCCCCATTCCAAGAGTCTTACCTGGGGGGCAGTACCCGTCCCCAGTTGTGAACACTGACAGTGGCAAATGGGCTCACCCTCCTCCTCATATATCCCCGAGGACACGTATCTGCCCACACCTGCCCAGAACAAATGCTGGGAAAATGAAAATGTCAATTAAATGGTTGCTATGGCAACCCGATCTCATGTTTGCAGCTACATTTGCAGTGTTGTGATTATTTTTCTCCCATTGGGTTGATTGAATTCCTCAGTTGTTGCCTCTTTCCCCATCTCTGTCACTCTGTCAACACACCACACACTCATGCTCACACACTCACTAGTATTCACACACTGTTCACAATGGTTTGTAACAGAGCATATGATACATTTTAAAGGGCTGAGGAAAAGCCAGGAAAATTATTTTGGAGCAAGCGGGCACATTCCTGTGTTCTCTTTGTGACTTTTGGGGGTAGCTCAAAGAGAGAGAATTTCAGTCTGACAGCGGAAAGACTCTCCAGTTAAAATTTCCTTTTTGACCTTGCATGAGCTCTTCAACTCCTTGAGCAGGGGGTTTTAGCTCTTGATCAAGAGAACATAATGCTCTTAGCCCTACGAGGGGAAGGGAGAGGAGGGCAGCCTTATAAAGACTAACAAGAAAATGCCTGCAACCTTTGCACTCGCCTGAAGAGTGACCTGCATGCTGGTCATGGCTCAGCTTCACTGTGGAGTCCAGCTCAGGCTGGAGGAGGAGCAAGGGCCTGGAGACAGATGCCTGGATTGGATCAAGTTTTATTAGCTACGAAACCCTGAGTTAGTTGCTTAATCCCTCTGTTTGTCTATGAAATGGGGCTGACAAAAGGAGTGCTACCTCATGGGGCTGTTCTGATAATTAAATGAAATGCCATAGAAATTGTTGACATGGAGTAAGGACCCAATGGGCTTCCCTGGTGACTCAGTGGTAAAGAATCTGCCTGCCAGCGCAGGAGACATGGGTTCAATCCCTGGGTCCAGAATATCTCCTGGAGAAGAGAACAACAACCCACTCTAGTATTCTTGCCTGGAGAATCCCGTGGACAGAGGAGCCTGGTGGGCTACAGTCCATGGGGTCTCAAAAGAGTCAGACACAACTGAGGGACTAAACAACCAACAAGGACCCTTTAGGTTAGGCCCATATTCTATTCATGCCTATCATTTCCAGAAATCCACAAAGGAAAAGTGCACGGTCCAGTTGTCATCACTGGAAGATGTGTGCTTAAACTTTCCATGTGTGTGTCTTTGCTGTTTTTTAGAATACATTCCAGCTTCTTCTTTCAGAGCCAGTTGGAATGCAATAAGCAAACATTCATTTTTTTCCTCCCTCTTGATAAATGATTTGATTTGATTTAGTAATTTTAAAATTTTGTTTTTGAAAGGTTTATTTTTTCCCTGATGCCAAAATTTCCCGATGATGAAATCTCCTCTCACCAACTCAAATATCTCAAGGGCTGAAGTGCCTTGCGGGGCACAGGCAGTCTTTCTCCCATGACCGTGCCTGGAAAAAAAGAAGGAATGAATCTCCGGTCTTACTCAGAGGGTGGAGAGGGTGGAGAGGCCCTACAGGAATCCAGTCTTAGCAGAGAGGAAAGCCAAAGAAGGAAGTTTGGAGGGTCCGAGCACTCTGGGCCTTGCTCACCAGTGGGGACAAGCCTGGCACTGGGGAGCTGGACTGTGCAACCACTGAGGCACCCATACAGGATTGACCTCAAAGAGGTGCTTCCAGCTACTTCCTGGGCTCCTGGCTCCAAGCATGTTCCACATGGAAATAGCCTCCAGGGATCCCCCTTTAGGACCCAAAGACCAGGATACCCCTGGTGTCAGCATCAGAGACCAGAACAGCAATGGGCAGGGGCCTTCCCCCCACCTTTGGTTGAGTTTGCCTCTATGATGACACTTGGGAGGAGAAGAGGCCTTAACATCATTGAAAAGGAATTTGAGGCCACCCTCCTGATCCCCAGGGGAGCCTGGAAATAGCACCAGAGCGAATCAATAGCAAGTGTTAAAGCAGTGCCGTATCCACTGCATATACTTAGTTTAATGATATTCAGTATTTAGGAAAACATTTACCATTTTACTTTTAAAGTAATACACGTATGGTGGTTTAGGCACACATGATCAAATACATTGTTTGATTAAAAATCACTAAAGGTTACCATCTGCTAAAATAATCTTAGTGCTGTTTCTTAGTGGAGCTCTCCTCATTTCAACTCTTCCAGGCCTAGGAAACATCAGTTCGTTCCTGAGTAACCTGTGTTCCCTTACGTTTTTTAAGCAATTAAAAAAAAAACATCGCAAAGGTTATACACATTCTACAGTTCATTTATTATTCAGTAAAATATTCACCTTGAATTTTTTTCTTTTAAGTGTTCAAATTTTGAAATTTCTGTAAAAGAAAAATACCTGCGATGGCATCTTTTGGTGTCTCTACCTCACTTCCTTCAGCAGAAGCAGCAGTTAATTAGCGATGCTCAGGCTTACTCTCCCCACTGGTGAGCAAGGCCCAGAGTGCTCGGACCCTCATCCCCAGAGTATCATGGCTAAGTGTCTATGTTCAAGAGTTAGGGGAGGGGGTCCTGGTGGAGCTGATGGGGAGGCTGACAACCCCCAAGTTTCACTATTCCTGCTACCACATCTCACACAAGATGGGAAGAGGGAGCCACAGTCCCCTCCCCGATCATGGGTCCTTGGGCTGATATTTTTATAAAAGAAAAAAGACAGTCCAAGATGATTCTGCAAAAATCTTTTCCATAAACATAAGCAGGGGAGTTCTAAGCAGGGAGGAGTTAGGAGAAGGGGTAATGGCAGAGGATTCGGCTTTATTGGAGCCTTCTGTTTTTAAAAGGAAAGCATCATATGGCTGCAATTAGCTGTCCTTTAAAATCCCAGTGACAAGAGAGCACAAGGTCTTGCTACTTGCCTGAAAAGGGAGTGGGTATGCTGGGAGAAAACAAAATTAACTTTTCACAAATTATGCTGCTGCAGATGCTTACATTTAATTCATTTTGTACCCCATCCCCCCCATAAAGAAATTGTGAGGGATCTCACTTATGGTAATGCTACTGGCTCTTTGAATCCCAAGTTCTGGAGTGCAAACTGCTCAGGGCCCTGGTCTACCCGGTGGAGCGCAGCCTCAAGTGTTGATGGGACCAGAGGAATGACTAGGTCCTCATCCTAGCAATCGCATCAGCATCACCTAGGAGCTTGTCAGAGATGCAGGATCTGAAGCCCCATGGAATCTTAATGTATGCATGCATGCGTGCTCAGTCATGTTTCTTTGCGATCCCATGGACTGTATGCCCGCCAGGCTCCTCTGTCCATGGGATTCTCCAGGCAAGAATACTGGAGTGGGTTGCCATGCCTTCCCCCATGGGATCTTCCCAACCCAGAGATCGAACCTGCATCTCCTGAGCCTCCTGGCAGATTTATTACCACTGAGCCACCACTGAATCTTAAGCTGCATCTAACATCCCAGGTGATTTGTGCGTGCAGTGCACTTGAGAAGTGCTGCTTTGTGGGAGGGGGCTGCCTCCTGCCCAGGGTTTCTGGAACCTTGAGAAGCTCCGTGTTGGATTAGCAGGGTTCAGCCTCCCTGCCGTGAACAGCTGTGGTTCTAACTATAGCCCTGAGCCTTCGTGTAAGACAGGCTCACCTGCTAGGCAACAGCGCTGCTCACCTTGAGGGAACCCTGGGTCTGCTCATTATTCATGCCTCTGTTCTAATTTCACGGTTTCTGCCTGCGGTTGTGTAATCCTGGGCTTGCGAGGCTCAAATGTGGCGAAAGTCACCAGGCTGATGAATTCCCTGCTCCGGTGACGCCTTCATCGGAGATGACACTCCCCTTTCATGGGTGAGGTTATTGGAGGGACAAGGAGGTCAACCTCATGTTGTGTCCTCAGTTATGGTGGTTTCGGTGGCTTCTCCAAATTGATCACAGCTCGGGCAAGCACACAGCACCGCGATTACCCCAGGCTCTAGGGATGTTGGGATCAATTTTTTTTTTTCTTTCCCAAACAAATGAGTATTCTTCTGTCTTTTGCTAGTTGAAATGCCTATTTTATAGAAAGCATTTTATTTCCACCAATTCTCACAGCAACCCTATTGGAGGTGTATGTGTAGAGGAAGGGGTGTTGTTATTATTCCACTTTTCAGAAGGGAAAGCAAAATCAGAAAAGTAAAGTAACTTTCTTAAGATCACACAGTAAATTAAAGGACAGACTGTGGACCCAAATCCAGGCATGTGTGACTCCACCGGGCTCTCTGTCCACCCGGGCTGTAGTGAGTTTATCAAACACAGAATTCCTACAGTCCAGGATATCTATCTATTCTTTTCTTCAGGTGAGGAGGAAAGAGGGAGTGTTTTTCTGAATGATCTTTGTCATTCTCCTGCTTCTCCCAGGTGGGCACCTCCACAGGCTCACATTTTTCCTTAGTTTCTCCCCATGAACCAGGCGGCCTCTGAACTATGAGTTCTTTGCTCCAGCGGCTTCTTGGAGGCCAGGAATACAGCCCGGGTGGCCTGCCCGCCAGCGATAGTGGCAGGAAGCGTGAGCACAGAGGCCGAGTGCCCATTCTGTTCTCAGGGACAGGTGCCTACTGCAGTTCCCGGGAAGACCCTGGTGCTGTTCCTTTTCTTTTTTTTGGCTACACCAGGATCTTAATTCCCTGACTGGGGATTGAACCCCAGGCCCTGGCTGTGAAAGGGTCAAGTCCTAACCACTGGACTGCCAGGGAATTCCTGGGTGGTGCTGTTCCTTTGACACCAGGGGAGAGGCCGGGAAGTTCTTTGACAGCTCTGACCTTCAGAGGGGATGGATCTAGGTTCAAGTTTTAGCATGATAAGTTTCAGAAACCCTCTCAGCACTTTTGCCTTTGGGGAGCCCTTTCTCTTTTTCTTTAAAAAGAAACCTCTAAAAATATATTTACCACAATGTTGGCATTAAAGATAAATATTTTGTTATGTGTAAAACCATTTTCTTCATCCTGAGTTTTTTTTCCTTCTGCTTTTAAGTGGTATTAAAATATTTTCATGGATCCCCCCCCTCCACCAAATACTATAGTCCTTGGGCATTGTGTTTACTGTACCTACTGACTTTCCTAAACCTCAGTTTCCTCATCTGTAAAATGGGTGTAGTGACAGCATCTGCTTTGGTCCATAGCAATCAGCTTGTGTAGAGGTGGCCTCCAGCCCCTGGCATCTAGTTAGTGCTCAGCTGGGAAGGCTGCTGTCACTGCCCTCTGCTGGGGGGTGATGGGCTTGCTGTTAGGGGGACTAGGTAGTTCCCCTGGGGGCGGGCTGCTTCTGAGGCATATAGTCAAAGGCCCGTATGGGCGAGGGTTTAGAAAGAAGTCTGCCTCACAAAGCATCAGCCAGAAGAGTGAGCAGAGCCCGCTGTCTGCCCAGGCCTGTGGAGAGGTTGGATCTGTCAGGGCAGAGCTGGGATGAGAAACCCAGGCTCGGACCCCAGCCCAGAGCCGTCAGGCCCCACCCCGGGCTGTCTCCTCAGGGAGACAATCACAAGCGCATCTAGGCAAAGACGCAGACCAGACTTTGCTGAAAACATTGCTCCTGCCTCCCACGTTGCAAAGGCTTCAACCCCCACCACCCTGTCCACCCCCCGCTGCCGCTCCATTTCCTCAAGGCCACGTCCCCGTGTCAGCCACCACAGGCAGCGCCCAGCGAGGGCCACATCCCCATGTGGGCCACCACAAGCAGCGCCCAGCGAGGGCCTGACCTTTGATAGCCCAGCCTGGGGCCAAAGCCCCGCTCTGCCGCTGAGTGGGCAGGTTGCTTCACATTGGCTGGCTCACTTGAGAAAGGGATGTAAACACACATCTTACCTCACGGGGCAATTGCAAAGGTGATACAGGTGGCAGCGCACGTGCGCGTGCACACACACACACACACACACACACACACACGGCTCCATCCTGAGACACACACACACACACACGGCTCCATCCTGAGACACACACACATACACGGCTCCATCCTGAGACACACACACACACACACACACACACACACACACACACACACACACGGCTCCATCCTGAGGAGCAGGAGGTCCTGGAGCTGCTCTCTCCTCCCATCTTCAGGAAGCCACTCAGGAGAAAGCCCATGCCTGGGGGCGGGGTGCGGCCCAGGGTAGAGCCACCTGGGCTACAGATCCAAGTGGAATAATCCTGGAATCCTATCAAGGAGCCGCTGGAGGAATAAAAGTGAACACATTTAAAAACATTTACAATGCTACCTGGTCTGCAGTGACTGCTCAGTGGGTGTTGGGTAATGTTTTTCTCAATACACAAGCCACAGATGGCAAAGGGGCTTCCCAGGTGGCACAGTTGGTAAAGAATCCGCCTGCAATACAGGAGACACAAGAGACATGGGTTCGATCCCTAGGTTGGGAAGATTGCTTGGAGAAGGAAATGGCAACTCATTCCAACTGGAAACTTCCATGGACAGATGAATGTGGCAGGCTACAGTCCATGGGAGTCATAAAAAATCAGACACTACTAAGCGTGCTCACACACCCACACGCAAGCCACAGATGGCAAAGTGGCTATAGCCTCCAGGACAGAACCTTCTAGAACTTACATGGGCTTCTGGAAATGAGAGTCCTCAGTTCCTTCCTCTCCAAATTGCCCACTGGAAGGTTTGTCGTTCAGGGAGTGTTGGGGAGTTTCCCCTAAATCCATGGCCTCTTCGTTGCTGAGACTCAAGCTGCTGACTTCTTTACTTCAGGAAACGACCATGTACCAGAGGCAGAGGGGGTGGGGCCTGTCACCCTGATAATAACCACAGTGGGTTGTGTGGGCAGCAGGAGGGCCTGGAGAGACTTTGAGCTCCAGGAACTTTGAAGGAAAGGGAGAAGAAGGGGAGGGATTACAGGTCTTGAGTGCCTCTTCAGAGCCAGGCTCCAGGTGGCTCTTTGGCTTTGCTTCGGATTTGTGGAAACAATCTTGCATGAAGCTCTGTCAGGGGAGTGGCCTGGGAGATGATCAGTCAAGGCCCTTGGCTCTCTGGCTTCAGCTCTTTCTCTGTCCTCACTGTGGCCAGGGCCCTCGGTCTCAGGGCCAGCTGGACACCAGGATGGGCCCAAGGGGGAGCTCCTGGCTTCTAAGGGCCCCAGACTCAGACCCCAAACTCATTGGTGCCAGACTCTGACAGCCACAGGCTGCTCCCAGCTCTGTTTCCTTTTAGATTTTCTCTAGTGGATTCCCTTTCTTTTCTTTTTCTTTGCTATTGTTGTTGGCTGCATATCCCAGCATGTGGGATCCTAGTTCCCCTACCAGGGATCAAACCTGCACCCTCTGCAGTGGAAGGACAGAGCCTTAGCCACTGGACCACCAGGGCAGTCCCTCTTTAGTCCAACGTGAGTGCTGACTGAGAGATGACAAAGTCTGTACTCTCTCTGAATGGTGTTTTCCTGAAGAGACTGTTGTTAACCCGAGTGCTCATTGGCTGCTGGCATAAAATATTAATACCTAAGTGAGTGTGTGGGCTCTGGAGCCTTCCAGGGGTAGGGTCTGGTTTCACATCCCGAGGCGAGACGACAGCTGCAGGCAGTGTCTGGGGGGCCCGGAGGCCCTGTGCCTGCTGGGAGGCACAGCCCTGGCCCAGCACAGCTGCTCCACAGCCAGGTTCCGGGGAGCCGAGGTCAAGAAGCACGGCAGCCGTGAGAGGTATGTGCCCTGGTGAACAAAGTGTGATAAGGAATCTGACTTCTGGAATCTGAACTGAACTTCGCTGGCTGTTTCTGTGACTGTCAGTGCAACAAATTGGTTTCTTCCTATATCGTGATGAAATCTATATACATAGACACACAGAGAAGTGATAGTCAGATGCAGTTTTCTTACATATATTCTGTTCCCCTATGCAATGACTTCTTAATATGGTATCTGTGAGTCTCCCTTCAGAACTGAATTTCTGTAAATCATTGCATAGGGTTTTTTTTTTTTTTTCTGGAGAGGAGGATTTTTTATTTTGCAGTAGATTCTCAAAGGAGTTGGTGGTCCCTACCCCAAAATTAAAAATGATAATGCTAACCATTCCACTTTTTGGGAATATCTACGACTACTTGTAAGTGACAGCAAAAATCCAGGGACTGAAACATTTCTGGAAGCATTGTTTGTGGTTGCAAAAGACTAAAAATAACACAATTATCAGCCAACAGAGGTGGTTAATCATCTGGGTGTGTTCACCCTTTACACAGTGGTAGGGGGCAAGTCTCTCTGTGATCTGGAGGGCTCTCTGGGAGGGTGAAGTAAGAAAAGCAAGGTGCCAGACAGAGTGTGTGCTGTGCTGACACTCGTGGGTAAGCTGGGCATTTCCTGCATGCGGGGACTATCTCTCAGAAGGATCCACAAGACACTGGCCACAGTGATCGTCTCAGAGGAAGTGAATTCTGGGACAGAGTTCAGGCGTGAGAGGAAGGCTTGCTTTCATCAGAGTTTGTACTGTTTGAACTTGTCCAGTGTCCAAACAGTCCAACCAGAGAACAAAGAGGACCTGAGAGGAGAGGCCTGTGAATGTCAGAACTGGGGGCTGAGCAAGAAGCGGCTAATTTCAGTGGGCAGCTGCTGCTCTTCTAAATTAAGAAGGTGGCCAAGGTCAAAGGCTGACTCACAGCTGGCCCCACAGCAGCCAAGGGAGCTCAGTGGAGGGGCACCCTCCTTGCAGGGGGTCTGACAGCCTGCCACATGCAAGCTGGTATCCTCGTGGTTTCGTGAGTGGGGCTCAAAGCACATGTGCAAACCCCATTTACTCTCCTCAGAGCCCTTCGAGGCTGGGGGGCTATAACACAGACCCTCAATGTCTGCTGGGGAGGGATGGGAGGGAGGGAACCGGGCTGTGATTCAGGACGTCCGGCAGGGGTGACTTTGCTCCACCTCACCCAGGAAGGGAGTCCCCCTGGGAGGTCACGAGCAGCCTGGACTGCCCACGGGCCTGCCCCAGGCAGCTGCCAACCTGCTAGGCCGGCCAGGCTGTGTGAGATGTGGGTCACATTCCTCAGCCATGAAGCACCTGGTTGACAAGGCCAGAGGCCTGGTGTCCATCCATCCTTCACACAGATTTCCGATCACAGTGAGAGCTGAGTAGGCCTCAGATGCCGGTTAACTATTTCCCTGAGGCAGAGTGAGCAACTGATCAAGAGGTGTCAGTGGGGTGGGACTGGCCTCACCAAGCTGCCTCATTCCACTCTCGGGGCCTCACGGCACAGAGCTTTGAAATCTTGTTCTCTGAGAACACCTCACTTGCCTGTAAATCTCTGGCCTGTCTCTTGTTGGGTAGGATGAGGTGTCCAGCCTGCATTCTGCCCACTCATGGCAAACCTGTCCCCACACTGTAGAGACAACCCAGGGGGGTCTCCACCAGGCAGGGTAGGGAAGCTCACTGGACCCACAGGGGCCCACAGTATTCATCCATACAGTTCACCTGGAAATGGGTGGCTCACTATGCCAGTTCACATAGGACTGAGGGATTTCCCAGGATGGGTGACTTTCAGCACTAAAACCAGGACAGTCCTGGGCAAACCCGGATGGCTGATCACCTTCCCTGGAAGTCTGCCAACAGAGGGACATGCCAGGGCTCTCTGCATCCTTTCAAGGGCAGGGATTATGCATTCCTTTCTTTTTTTTCCCTTTTATAATTACAGACTTTGGACTTCCCTGGTGGCTCCATGATAAAGAAACCATCTGCTAGTGTAGGAGACGTGGGTTTGATCCCTGGGTCAGGAAGATCCCCTGGAGAAGGAAATGGCAACACACTCCAGTATTCTTGCTTGGGAAATCCCATGGACAAAGAAGTCTGGCAGCTACAGTCCAAGGGGTTGCAAAGAGTCGGACAGGAGTTAGCCACTAAACCACAAAAACTTGCAACAACGCCCGGGTCTTCTCTTTTCTTTGTATTTCATGATGTTGACGTTTAGAAGAGGACAGGCCAGGTGTTTTGTAAATTGCAGGGCCCTCCAGCAGTGCCTGGTGTGTAACTGGCTGCGTATAACTGCTACCATGTTGCCCACCATGTACCAAGATCATCCCATGCATGATCTCATTCATCTCTTCAACCACCCTTGGAAGGACAAGTGATATAATTATGCTCATCACGCACTCAAGGAAAACAGACTCAGAGAGGTTAAAGCACTTGCCTGAAGTGGTTCAGCCAGAGAGAGGTAGGCCTGGATTTTAACTCGGGAGTCAAACCTCCTAACTGCTGGGCCATTGTGTCCTGCAGAGTTTTCTTGTTTTATTTGCAAGTGTTGTTTCTTTTAACTTCTGAAACTCTAACAACAGCAAATTGTCGTCAAGGTCACCAGCCATCCTCTACACAGAACTGCTCCCCATATACTGATTGAGATAAGGTAGCTGACCTGTGGACTTTCCCTTGTAAGAAAAGAGGGGGCAATTAACCGTGAGAGTCTTGAGATTGTGAGCAGATGGGTGCAAAGGGTTATGGGGTAAAAGTTCACCTCTGAGTCTACAAACCCCTGCCTTCTGATCTGAGTCCCTGTTCTTGGTTCTGATCTGAGTCCCTGTTCTTGGTTCTGATCTGAGTCCATGATATGAGTTCCTGTTCTGACTTATCTGAGTCCCTGTCCTGTGTTCTGATCTGAGTCCCTGTTACCGGTTGGAATAGGATATGAACCAAGGAACCCTGTCTGGTCCGGTCTCTCTGTTTGTGGCTGGAGCTGAAGTGGCAAAGGGTCACCTGGCTCGTTACTGCCTTTGCCCCTGCCCAGTGCTGCAGCCTGAGGTAGAGCATCTTCTCACAGGGCCTGGTCACTCTTCTCCAGGAAGTCTTCCAGGCTGAAGGCCCAGCAACCCAAGGTAGCCCCTACGTCCTTTACTCTGACCCCATCCCTGACTCTGCCCCCTCCAGAACAGCCTTCCTCACTCACTGCACATGATAAATATTCAGTACCTATGAATGAATGGGTGTAGGATGCCTTGGGACCTACCTTTTGTTGTCACTCTGACAAATCACCCTTAAGTTCTCACTAGTCTTTCCATTGTTGCATGTGCCTGTTGGTTGGCATGAGTTCTGTCTTCATTGCTCTTAAGAAAACTACCTCTTTTCTGTGCATTTCTGCCCTTGTTTGTGGCCAGGCTGGCCCCTGTGGCTTATACTTCTCTCTTTCCCCAGGATTTTCCCAGCAGCCTCCACTTGGGCCTTGCTCTTGGGCTACTCTTCTCATCCCATCACAACTGCCGGCCCAGTCTGTTCCAGGTCTTTCTCTGGGTGATCCATCTATGACTCCATATTTCTAGTGAATTTATTCATTCAACAAATATCCACTGGGCACCTACTATGGGTGAAGCACTGTACTAGATGCTGAGGTCAGCAGGGAACAAGATCAAGTCCTTGGCTTCATGGGAGGAAGATTAAAGGACAACCAACCAACAAACAGCAATTCTAGGATGTAGTATGTGCTAAGAAGGAAAGAAAACAGGAGGGTTACTTGGAGAATAATGGGGGGCTACTGACTCTGGACTGGCAGCCACGGAAAGCCACTCTGAAGAGGGGACAGCTGAGCTAAGAATCTAAGGACGAGGAGCCAGCATGCAGAGTTCAGGGAACAGCATTCTAGGCAGAGGGAACAGCAAGTGCTAAGGCTCAGTGTCATGCTTGGAAAACAAGAAGGAAGCCTGTGCAGCTAGATCAGGACTGAGCTGTGGGATGCCACGGGGTTAGGATCATCAGCCACAATAAGGAGTTTGGATTCTGTTGTAAGCTTCACAGGAAGCCACTGGTGCTTTCGTTTTCTTTTAAGTTTTTTTTTTTTTTTTTTTAATGTGGACCATTTTTAAAGGCTTTATTGACTTTGTTCGGAGAAGGCAATGGCACCCCACTCCAGTACTCTTGCCTGGCAAATCCCATGGGCGGAGGACCCTGGTAGGCTGCAGTCCATGGGGTTGCTAAGAGTCGGACACGACTGAGCGACTTCACTTTTACTTTTCATTTTCACGCATTGGAGAAGGAAATGGCAACCCACTCCAGTGTTCTTGCCTGGAGAATCCCAGGGACGGGGGAGCCTGGTGGGCTGCTGTCTATGGGGTCTCACAGAGTCGGACACGACTGAAGCGACTTAGCAGCAGCAGAAGCAGCAGCACTGACTTTGTTATAACATTGCTTCTGTTTTATGTTTTGGCTGTGAGGCACAGGGGATCTTAGTTCCCTGATCAGGGATTGAACCTGCACCCCCTGCATTGGAAGGTGAAGTCTTTACCACTAGACCACCAAAGAAGTCCCACCACTGGTGCTTTTAAAGTCAGAAGGCGATGTGGTCTCCTTTTCATGGTAAACCTCTCTGGCTATTGCAGTGGATCAGAGGGTGGTCCCCCAGGGTCCTACCCTCCTGCTTGTGCCTGTGTGCATCCCCTCACATTCTGCATGGCTCCATAGCACACTGGCTTGCTGGGCATTCTGGTCCTCAGGCCTGGCCTCCCTCCCTGAAAACCCCCTCTGGCCCACGCTGGCCCTTGCGTGTTCTAAGGTGCTGCTATCACAGTGGTCACTCTTATAGGCTCCAGGCCTCCATGGATGTCGCTCCTTAGAGACCAAGACTGGGGCTCTGCACTCAAGCAGACCTGTGGCCCAATCCTGGCGTAGCCACTCACCAGCAGAGCACGTGCTTCTCCTGAGCCTGTTTCCTCCTCTGGAAAAGTGGGGGTACCAATAGCACCTACTTCATGGATACTTGGCTTTCCAGGTGGTGCTAGTGATAGAGAACATGCCTGCCAATGCAGGAGACATAAGAGAAGCGGCTTCAATCCCTGGGTAGGGAAGATTCCCTGGAGGAGGGCATGGCAACCCACTCCAGTAATCTTGCCTGGAGAATTCCATGGATATGGGAGTCTGGCGGGCTACAGTCCGTAGGTTTGCACAGAGTTGGACACAGCCGGAGTGACTTAGCATGCACATACACATGGGTATTTGTGTGGTTTAGTGGAAAAAAGCTGGATGGTGCTCGGAGCCATGCCTGGCACTGGGCTAATGGGCCTGTGTCTGAGTCTTGCCCTTCTGGGCCAGGAGTGACTGGACAAACGGTGCCCATTGGGTCTTTTGCTGTGGCCCAAGCTCTGAGGCTCAAATGTGAGCTGTGAGAGCCTCGTGGATTCTTGACCTGGTTTTTCTCTGCTTTGTAACCACTGAAACAGCTGGCCTTACTGCTGGCAGAGAACAGTCCTGGGCAACGGGCTGAAACCTGAGGAGGTGAATTTAAGCCGCAGATTTACAATACCTTCTACGAGCTTGGCAGGTGTAGCTGAAGTTGGTATTATCAGTAAACACAGCACAGCCATTGATCACACTGGGGAGATAGCCTTGACTGACTTGACAAAGCCTTGAAATGTTCCCGTTAACTCCCCATTTGAAGTCTACATTGTGGATCGTGCTGGACCTGGGTTTGAGAGACTGCCACTTTTTAGCTATGTGACCTTTGTGCTGCTGTTTAGTCGTTAAGTTGTGTCTAACTGTTTGCAACCCTAAGGACTGTAGCCCGCCAGGCTCCTCTGTCCATGGGATTTCCCAGGCAAGAATACTGGAGTGGGTTGCCATTTCCTTCGCTCTTTCCAGATCAGGAATGGAACCTGCGTCTCCTACATGGGCAGGCGAATTCTTTACTGCTGAGCAACCAGGGAAACCTTGGCCAGGTGAATTAATGGAGTCTCTGTTTCCTTTGTAAACTGAAAACAGGGTCCTTTGAGGTTGTGATGGCAGAAAGATGTAACAACAGCCAGGAAAAGCCTTGTGAACATTGAACCACTGGGCCCCAGAGGAGGCAGTGATGAGCGTGATGCTTGGGACAAAATAGTATGGGTTCTAGAATCAGTAAAACGGGGTTCTGGTCTCCCAGCTGTGTGACCTCAGGCAAGTTGCTTAACCTCTCTGAACCTCAGTCATGTTATCTGTAAGATGGGGATGAGAGCAGTGCCAGGGTTGTTGGGAGGATTATATGTGATACAGGAGATAGAACAGTGTCTCCTACAGACTCATGTCCATGTGGCACCTGAGAGCATGACCTTGTTTGGAAATCGGGTCTTTGCAGAGATGGTCAAGTTAAGATGAGGTCATCCTGGATTAGAATGGGCTCTAATCCAATACAACTGATGTCCTTATAAGAGGAGGAAAGTTTGAATAGACACACAGAGAGGAAAGCATGATGTGGAGACAGAGACTGGAAGAATTTGTCTACAAACCAAGGAACACCAAGGACTGCCAGCAACCAGCAAAAGCTGGAAGAGGCAAAGGTTTCTTTCCTGGAGCCTGCAGAGGGAGTGTGGCTCTGCTGCCCCTTGAATTCTGACCCCTAACCTCCAGAACTGGGCAACAATAAGCTTCCGTTGTTTAAGCCAGGGGTCCTCAACCCCCAGGTCACAGACTGGTACCCATTGCTCACGTGACTGCCTGAGTTCCCCACCCCCACCCTATCCCCTGTCCACAGAAGAGTTGTGTTCCACGAAACGAGTCGCTGGTGCCCGAAAGGTTGGGGACCGCTGGTTTAAGCCGTCCAGTCTGTGGTCATTTGTTACAGCAGCCGCAGGAAACTAATACATTTGAAGATCCAGAAAAAGTGCCCAGCGTGATCCCTGTCATGGCGTAAGTGCTTTAGAAAAGTTAGCCACTGTTATCATGCCTGTGTGTGCTCAGTCACTTCAATCGTGCCTGACTCTTTATGACCCTATGCACTATAGGCTGCCAGGCTCCTCTGTCCATGAAATTTTCCAGGCGAGAGTACTGGAGTGGGTTACCCTTTCCCTCTCCAGGGGATCTTTTTGACCCAGGGATTGAACCCACATCTGTGTCTCCTGCACTGCAGGCAGATTCTTTACCACTGGAGAAACCCATTATTCCTGGAATTATCTTTATTAATGATTCAAGGTAGGTTGTCATGGCTACAGACTTGGTTGGAGGAAAGCCCTGTAGCCTTCCCACCTCAGACCTTGCTAGGAGTCAGGTGGGGTGGGGTGGCTGCCCCAGCTCTGTTCTCCAAGAGCCTTGCCTGGACAAGGTGGCTGCCCCTGGGGGCGATGACTGGCTCCCATGCATCTAGGGGGGTTCTGTTGAGGTTTGCGGTGAGTCTCCAGGGGCCCCTGTTGTGGGAAGGGTGGCAGCTGCCCCTGTGGCCTTGGCCTCCCAGGAGCCGCCTGGTGTGGCAACAGCCCAGGCCTGGTTTCTGGAGCCCATCTTAGCAGACGCCTCGTCAACCTGTCTGGCAACAACATTCCTCTGACACTTGGGCAGCCGGCTGTCATTCCGCAGCTCGTTTTGGTTTTTTAACTTGTAGACGAGGAGCATCAGCTGCAATTCACTGGGCAGTTCCGAGCCCAGCGTTTCCCCTGTGGCGCTTGGATCCCTCGCCTTCCGCCTGGCTTCTGTTCAGCCCCTGGAGGCAGATCTTCCAAGGCCCTCCCTCGGCAGACAGGCAGGGACGCGCGGGCCTCTGGAGTCCTTCCGACACCCCAGGACAGACTGACTTCATCTCTTGCCTCCTTCAGGGCCCGTCGTGGCTTCTGGGTTTGGGGTAAGCAGTGTTGGTGTGTGGGTTCCAGGTAAGAGTGAGCAATGGAGAGAATTAGCCCCAGAATACCTGGTTCTGGCGCTCTCCTTGGATGGGCCACTTGATCTTTTAGAGCTTCGGTTTTTACTCCTGTAAATAGAGATATTGCGAGGGCTTGAGAAATAATCAGAAGTGGAAGTTCCTTCCCTCAAATGGGCCCCAGAGTGAGTGACTGTGAGTAGCAGGTCGCATGGTGAGAGGGTTTGAACACGGTGTTTCCTGCTTCTTGTTCAGTCACCCGGTTGTGTCCGACTCTTTGTGACCCCCATGGACTGCAGCACGCCAGGCCTCCCTGTCCCTCACCATCTCCTGAAGTTTGTCCAAGTTCATGTCCATTGCATCGATGATGCCATCCAACCATCTCATCCTCTGATGCCCTCTTCTCCTTCTGCTTATGTCCACAAACTTACATTAGGGCCGAGGAGGCCTCAAGAGGAAAGCGGACAGGACTCCTGACTGCCGCAGCTGAAGGTCAAGGCTGTAAAAGCCTGTCTGTTGGGCAGAGGGCAGCCCAGCTGAGTCCACTGTATGAATGAATGGATGCTGGGTCCCCTGGAGCAGAGCTTACCATAGGGCACAGACTTAATCGAGGCACCAAGGACTGCACGTGTGTCCAGGTGGAGCAGTGACCAGGAGAGGAGTCTAGTGTCTTGGAAGTGCTGGTGGTGAGTCAGAAGGACTCGGTGATGCCACGAACCCAGGCATCTTTGCCCTGGGATGAGCATCAGTTAGTGTTAGTTGCTCAGTCGTGTCAGTCGCTCAGTCGTGTCAGACTCTTTGCAACCCCATGGACTGTAGCCCACTAGGCTCCTCTGTCCATGGGATTCTCAAGGCAAGAATACTGGACTGGGTTGCCATTCCCTTTTCCAAGAGATCTTCTTGAACCAGAAACTGAACCTGGGTCTCCCACACTGTGGACAGATTCTTTACCATCTGAGCTGCATGTCTGAGCCTAATCAAGACAGTAGATATTTCTCCCTGAGTGGAGTGTTTCTGAGCAGTTTTGCCCCTCACTTTCTCTGAGTCTATGTTTCCAGCATTGGGTGTCGCCTCCTGGGTGCTGTGGGGTCAGGGATCCACGTTGGTCGTGGAGAGCATCCTGGTTGCACAGTTAGGCCAGATGCTGATGTGGTCCTTGATCAGTCAGTGGGAGTGATGGGCAGAGACCTTGAAGCAGCCCCTGAGGCTTTCAGGAAATGTTTGGAGTGGTGGAGAGGGCCCCTAGGAAACACTGCGGCATCTGGAGCTTGGCGCGTGGACACACAAGGCGCTCTGCACCTTTGGCTTTGAGCTTGGCAAAGTCAACTCTGAAACTATTCTAGTTATGAATATGCACAAATTCTGCCCTCAGTCAACCACCTGGGACCCCCAGAGCCTCAGTCACCATTTACCTAGGAGGCTTGTTTGCTGTGGGGGGATGGACGGGGGCTTCCCAGGTGGCTCAGTGGTAAAGAATCCGCCTGCAATGCAAGACATGGCAGGTTTGATCCCTGGGTGGGGAAGATCCCCTGGAGAAGGAAATGACAACCCACTCCAGCATCCTTGCCTGGGAAATCCCATGGAGAGAGAAGCCTGGAAGGCTACAATCCATGGGGTCGCAAAGAGTCAGACACGATTTAGCAACTAAACAACAAAAAAAATACCCTGTTAACTGTGGGGCTCTGAGCACTGCAGGGCTGGTGTGGGCAGTCTGTTTCTATAGGTTAGGCTAGGGCTGGGATGGGGGAATCCAAAGTGGGCCACCCAGGTCCCCGGTCTCCTCTGTCTGCCAGCATCCAGCTCCAGAGACAGCATCATTTCAGCCAGGACAAGGCTAGACCTCAACATTCTGGAGCGTGCGCATGGCCATGTTTCTGGAACTCTTTTCCTATCTGAGTCCCCTCCTATTTTTAACCACACTTGACTTCAACAAACAGGATTTGAGTATCTGCTACATGTTAAGCTTTGCGGCAGAAGAAAGAATAGCAACCGTGATAAAGACAGTTGTCCTAACAAAAGTGATCGTTTCTTTATCTGTAACCAGGGATAATAATAACATCTACCTCCTAGGGTGCTGTGAGGATTAAATGAGATCTTGACCATAGGGTACTTAGCACATAATGCCTGGCACATAGTAAATGCACAGTAAATATTACCCATAAGAATAATAGCTATTATAATTAGGACAGCCATTTATGAGGGCATGGAGGCTCAGAGAGGTTGAGTGCCTTGCTTAAGTTCACACAGCTTGGGGGCTTGAATGAAGGAGCTCCAGGGTAATGGGAGAGGGTGATTAGTTCTTCAGAAGCTCCAATTCAGTGTCCTGAGTGAGGTAAGGGAAGGGCAGATGGTCCTGGGGGCACTCTGACTAGGCAGTAGCAGGAAGGTCCCACAAGGAGGTGATATTTCTCCAGGGCCTCACTCGGTGAATGGGCTGTCATCACAACAAGAACAGCATGTGCGAATGCAGGGAGGCTCGGACACATAGCAAACTCAGAACAGGAGAGTGCCTTGGGTGGAGCACTGGGAGAGAGGGCTGGGCAGGGAGGCTGCAGGCAGATGGCAAAGAGCCTTGAACGTATGCAGAGGACTGACACGGGGCGAAAAGGACCCCACCCACTGTACCCTGGAGAGGCTGTATGGTACAATGGTTTAAGACCAGGCCTCTGGCACTTTCGCTGTGATCCAGTGGCGAGGACTCTGTGCTCCCAATGCAGGAGGCCCGGGTTCAGTCTCTGATCAGGGAACTAAATCCCACACACCACAACTATAGAGCCCGCGTGCCACAGTGAAGATCGGAGCGCCCACGTGCCACCACAAGACCTAGTGCAGCCAAATAAATGAATAAGGGATTCCGCTGGTGGTCCGGTGGCTAAGAATCCACCTGCCGATGCAGGGGGCACGGGTTTGATCCCTGATCTGGGAAGATCCCACGTGCCTGTGTGCCACAACTCCTGAGCCAGGCACGTGGGTTTGACCCCAGCGCTGAGACTCTCAGAGGCAGTTACAATCTCCAAGATTCTTTGTTCACTTATGGCTGGACTGTCCACGGCCAGCTGCCCAAAGAGGTGGGTGCAAGAGGATGTGCCTACGTGGACGGGGGAGGTTTGTCTGGGGGAAGGTGCTTTCTGGGTCATCTGCCCTTGGAAATCTAGACAGGAAAGCTGTGCCTCTAAGACCCTCCGGGAATCTCCTCTTGCAGCAGTTAAGTTGTCCGAACAGCAGAAGTGGAATGAATTCCTGACTCCTATTGGCCAATTTTGCCTTCATTTTGGGTCCCCCTGCACCTGCGCACCTGGCTCGGGGTCAAGTCTGGGTCGGTGTTGCCTCTGGAATGGCTGCATCTGTCTGGGACCCCACTCGTGCCAGACTGTACCAGTTTGAGGGGCCCTCAGCTGAAGGTACTTTCTATGCTCACTTTCTGGGATGCTGCGATGTTTTCAGGCCACTGAGAGAAACTCTGGACAGCCCAGGCTCCCTGTCTCCTGGGCCTTCCCGTCAGAGCCACACTACCGATGCTCAGGGTCTCCTCCTAGCCACTCACCCTGACTTGGCCTCCATCTGCCTTCTTCCCCATCCCTCCAGGCCCGCTCCTGCTCTTTGATTCCTGGCTCCTTCTGCTTCCAAGGAGGTCAGAGGCTCCCATCACTACTGGTTGGAATCTGGAACCATCACCTGCCACTCGGGTGTCCTGGTACATACATTTCCCAGGCTCAGGGTGCTTGCAGGAGGGCGTGACTGGGAGGGGCTGGGTGTGAGACCTCCAGGAGGCAAATCTCAGAGGGAGCTCTGGCCCAACCTCTGTGTGGTCTCCCTCCCTCCCTCTCCCTCCCTTCCTACCTTCTTTTCTTCTTTCCTTTCTCTCTTAAACAGCTTTATTGAAATGTAATTAAATAGCATAAAATTTACTCATTTAAAGTGTACAATTCAGTGGTTTTTAGTATATTTGCCGAACCATGCAACCATTCCCCATAACCTAATTTGAGAACTTTTCATCACCCCCTCACAGAAGCCCCATTAGCAGCACTCCCCATCTCCCCCTCCCTTCCCAGCCCCTGTCAGCCACTCTCCTTTCTTCTCCTGGTGTTCATTTGTCAAGCAACTGTCAACAGTGAGGCCAGAGCCCCAAGTTCACAGCTGGAATTACCCCTCCCTCGGACCAGGACTTCAGGCAGCAGAACCTCAGAATCACACAGTCATCCTTTCCAACTTGCCTACTCACTCCCTTGTGGTTTTAGCTCACCCGCTCATCTTCCTCATTTATCCAGGGAGGTGGTAGGAGACCCAGAGAAGGGAAGAAACCTGCCCAAAGTCATGCGGTGGTTGGGAACACAACTCCTGGCCTGGAGTACCCCGCTTTCTCAGCTCTCCAAGCTGCCTTCCCCCAGCTGCTCCCTACACATTCCTGGGCCCAGTCACTCTTATAACATTGTACCCCAGTTTTTCCATCTTGTAAAATGAGAATTATAACACCTACCTCACATATCACTGTGAGGATTAAGTGAAACCTAAAGCAATTTGAACTATGGTGTTGGAGAAGACTCTTGAGAGTTCCTTGGACTGCAAGGAGATCCAACCAGTCCATTCTGAAGGAGCTCAGCCCTGGGATTTCTTTGGAAGCAATGATGCTAAAGCTGAAACTCCAGTACTTTGGCCACCTCATGTGAAGAGTTGACTCATTGGAAAAGACTCTGATGCTGGGAGGGGTTGGGGGCAGGAGGAGAAGGGGATGACAGAGGATGAGATGGCTGGATGGCATCACAGACTCAATGGACGTGAGTCTGAGTGAACTCCGGGAGTTGGTGATGGACAGGGAGGCCTGGCGTGCTGCGATTCATGGGGTCGCAAAGAGTCGGACACGACTGAGTGACTGAACTGAACTGAAAGCAATCCTGTATGTAGAGTTTAGCCCAGTGCTTGGCACAAAGCGATCCCTCGGTAGAAGCAAGCTAAATCGCATTGAAGTCCCTCCCTGGCATCCCAGGCCCTGCACACTCTAGTTGTTTGGGATGGGTGGCGGTCCTTCCCCACCCCGTGAAGATGACGATGGGAGCCACTGAAACTGCCCAGGTCCTAGTCACTGCTTCCCTGTCACCTGGGAGCTGGTGATGTCGGCAGGGCTGGCAGAAGGTTGAGACTTGTCGTGATGACTAACAACCCAGAGCTGTGGGAGTCTGGTTAATCAGCAGCGTCAAAACTTCCCGTGGCTGTTTGCAAACAAGGGCCACCCCCAGAGGAGGAGGACCAGAGGCAGGGGAGAGGCCGTGGGGCTGCTGAAGAAGCTGGGTGAGCCATGCTGGCAGCACCAAGAGGCTGGCAGGTGGTCAGGAGCCGGAGTTTGGTCGTCCGGAAAACATAGCTTCTCTCACCCGGCTGCTGCCTCTGAGTACCTGCTCCTGCCCCCCGAGAAATGAAAAGCTGATTGCAGATACCAGGGTCTCTTGAGGGATTTACTTTCCAGGAGTGACTGATAGGTGCTTCCCAAGTGGCGCAGCGGTAAAGAATCTGTCTGCCAAAGCAAGAGATGCAGGAGACGTGGGTTGGATCCCTGGGTTGGGAAGATCCCCTGAAGTAGGAAATGACAACCCATTCCAGTATCCTTGCCTGGGAAATCCCATGGACAGGGGAGCCTGGAGGGCTATAGTCCGTGGGGTCGCACATGAGTTGGACACGACTGAGCACACCAGTGGCTCTTGCAAGAACACAGGCTGCGGTTGCAGGCTGGTGTCACAGCAGACAATCTTAGTGATGCTGATGGCCACCTGAGCAGTCTGCCAAGGTTGTGGGATGTTCAAGAACCCACTTGGGAAGGTGTCTGGGGGCTTGAAGAGCAGACAGGGAGGGGGTGCGCTGACTCAGCTCTCTCAGCCGGGCCTGGGCCAGCCCAGCAGACAGAAACCCAGCAAAGGAACCAGACACTCCCCTCCCTGACAGCCATTGCTCAGGCATTTTATGTGCCTCATGCCTCACGGGGGGACCAGCCCAGGCGAGAATTCCAGATCCAAGAGAAAAACTGTAAATTAGTACAAAAAGTAGCTCTCGTCTAAAATGCTGCCAGCGACAGCGTAAAGTGTAAATTTGGTACAGCCCATCTGATGGCAATCTGGCAACGTGTTTAGAAAGTGTAAAAAAAAAAAAAATGATCAGACTCTTTATTCAGATTTTATGAAGTTAACAACCCCACTCCCCCTGCCCTGTCCCCAGGGCATGAACAGGCTGTGTGTAGGGAGATGTCACAGCAATGCTGTTTATAAATGTGTAAAAATGGGAGCTACTCACATATCTGATCCCACGGAATGGCCAGTTCAGTGGTGGCAGAGCTGTTCAGAGGTATATTATGCAGCCATTTAAAATGTTTACTCTTTTCAGTCATTTTTACAGGGTGCTAGGTGTACCCCACACCGTGCAAGCCCAAGGTTGAATGGGCCCTGGGCCTCATCCTCAGTCTTGGTCCTGCAGTTCAGAAAAGGGGAGACCTTAGTAGGAAAAAGTCACTTGGAAAATCCCTTGTTCTATGATGTAAAGTGAGAAAAAGGCAGAGTAGAAAATTGTCTCCACGGTCTGCCTCCCACTATAACCACAGCTGGTGCATCAGATGCCGGGCTCTGGGCGTAATGTGTTTGCTCTTATTTACTTCTCATACCAGCCCAGTGAGTTAGTTACCTTGTCACAGGAGGAAACTGAGGCACAGAGGAAGTGACGGAGCCAGAGTTCAGATCCCCAACCACCTGACCCTCAAACCTAGTTTTAACCTTTGCTCCCTACTGTCTCCCCTTACTACAGAAATAATGTCTTTTGAAAGTTAACAGTGTTCTGAGCTTCCCTGGTGGCCCAGACAGTAAAGAATCTGTTGCAATGTAGGAGACCCGGGTTCGACTCCTGGATCTGGAAGATCCCCTGGAGAAGGGAATGGCTACCCACTCCAGTATTCTTGCCTGGATACAAGAGCCTGGAGGGCTATGGTCCACAGGGTCATTCATATAGAGTCAGACACGACCAAGCATCTAACACTGTCACACTTTCACCAGAAAGAAAATCTGGGCCAATGACAATAAGTGCAGAGTGGTGGGATTTGAGGGCATGGATGATTTGTCCTCTCTTGATTTCTACTACATTTGTGCAGGAAAAATAAAAATTGAAGTTAAAAAACAAACCCCCACCCCAGCAATCTAGAATTTGCAGCAGATGGGGAAAATTGAATGGGGAAGTTGAAAGAAAGCGGGGATGATGTGAATAATGCATGTCTTAGCTTAGAACAAGGAGAGAGAATGATTTAGGAGCAAGAAGAGAGCCAGGGAGGGAGCTTTTTGGGAGAGGAAGCCCAGGGCTTCTGCATGATCCCAGGGAAGGGCTGACTGAGAGGGAGGCCATGGGGGCAGGGCTCATCTGCCTCAGTCACCCTTCCTCCATCTCTATTACCTCATATACTTAAGTACATATCTCCTTAGTGTCTGCATTCTTCTCATTTTTTAGACTACAGGAAATGATAAGGGGAAAAAACTCTGTTTTCCTTTCTGCCCTGGAGTGCTAGGAGGGGGGTGTCTGCCAAATTCTTCCTCAGATCATCAAGAGGCTTCAGGTTCCCCTCACCTGGGAGCTGGGAAGCACTGCTGAGCCCAACTTTCCTGGCAAATGCAGCAGGTAAGTCACTGTCTAAATATTTTAGAGCAAAAGTGGTCTGGGGGGAAGGTTGCCTTGATTCCCAACACAGACCTTTGGAAGTGGGAGCAAGGTTTTCCTAGTTAATACAGCTTTTAGAAGGAGGGAGGGCCCAGAGGGAGCACAAAGGGGGAGAGGGGAGAGGCGGGGACCATTTGTTCAAATACCCGATGGGCACTGAGTGCTCATAGGAGCTGAGCCTGTAACAGAGGAGAGTCAGGATTAACAGTCCAGCCCCGGGGTCATCTAAGACCACACTCCTTCACGTCCACTGAGAAGCGTGACTTCCTCAGAGCTGGGAGGTGTGAATCAAAGGCCAGCAACCCCTACCCCTGCAAAGGGCCAGCCCCCAAGTGTGCTCAGAGATCAAAGGCTTGAGTCCTGCTGCTGGTAAGGAGTCAAACTCGTGGTTGCAGGGCTGGGTGCAGAGCCTGCCTGCGCCCTCCTGGGATCCTCCAAGCTCTTTCTGCACTGTTCATGATGGGCTGTATCAAAGCTATTGCAATGGCTTCAAAACAGCAGCTAATTGAGTCAGAATTACTTACTGTGTCACTCAGCTCCAAGAGGTACCCTCTGACTTCAAGAAGCTGTTTGGTACAGGAACATGTGCTGATCACACTTTTCAGAGGGGCAGGGGGCTCCTAATTGACCACATTGGAATGATTCCCTAAGGATCTTTTCACTCACTTCCCTTTATCTTTAAACTTTTTCCTCTGTATTGGGGTATAGCCAGTTAACAAGTAGTGTTGTGACAGTTTCAGGTGAACAGCGAAGGGACCCAGCCATACATATACATGTATCCATTCTCCCTCAAACCCCTCTCCCATCCGGGCTGCCGCATAACATTGAGCAGAGTTCCCTGTGCTGTACAGTAGGGCCTTGGTTGTCGTTGTTCAATCACCAAGTCATGTTCGACTCTTCAAGACCCCACGAACTGCAGCATGCCAGGCTTCCCTGTCCCTCACCACCTCCTGGAGTCTGCTTAAACTGATGTCCACTGAATCGGTGATGACATCCAACCATCTCATCCTCTATCATCCTTTTCTCCTTCTGCCTTCAATCTTTTGATCACTTTTGTCAGTTATCCATTTTTAATATAGCAGTGTACGTCTCATTAAGTCTTTTATGTTATTTACATGGGAAAAAAGTCTGTTCATACATGTTTAGCACACTCTGTTCTTTCCCTCTGTGATCCTTGTGTGATCTTTATTTACGTGATGTGATGCCAGGCACCTACTGCCTGTTGGAGCAGAGTCTGTAGCAAAGGCATGCCCTGCAATCAAGTTAGGAAAGAGTTCTGAGCTCAAGGAGATGATGGTGTAGATAGAAGAGACCTTTACAATCCAGCATGGGGGGTGCCGCAGGGGAGTGAGCAGTCAGGAGACTGTAGTGCCTGGTAGGGTCAAGGAAGGTGACCTCTAAGCTTGAAGGAGAAACAGGAGCTGTCCAGGTGAAGGTGGGTGGAGGCTGGTAGGAATAAGGTGAGAAGAGAGGCCTCTAGAGAACAGCATTACAAAGACCTGAAGGTGATTGAGTCCCAGCTTCAGTCATTAGAACTGGAAAATCATGTAAATCTTAGGTGTGCTTTACTCTGATCGCTACAAGAATCAGATCAAACAGAACTGGCTTATTATCACCCCCTCACTGCTGCCCTCTATGCAGAAGAACCCCTTGAGCCCTTGACTACCTCTCAGATGGGTGCCTGAGAGTTAAGGGCTTTCAGACTCTGAACAACAATGGTGCTCCCCCCCTTTCCTGGAGGATGGGTCAATGTGGATATGAGCCTGCAGCGTTGCCTTGTTCAGGTACTCAGTCATGTCCAACTCTTTGTGACCCCATGGACTCAGTATGCCAGGCTTCCTGTCCTTCACCGTCTCCCAGAGTTTGCTGAAATCACGTCCCATTGAGTTGGTGATGCCATCCAACCATCTCATCCTCTGCTGCCTCCTTCTCCTTTTGCCTTCAATCATTCCCCGCATCAGGGTCTTTCCTAAAGAGTTGGCTCTTCGCATCAGGTGGCCAAAGTACTGGAGCTTCAGCTTCTGGCCACTGCATTCTTGTGGCCCTCCCAGGGACATCTATGCCTCTGCCAGGAGGCAGGTAGGCTGAATCCAAGAGTCCTCGCTCATGGGCTCAGGACCTCAGCATCGGGGTGGCCAAGTTTCACTCTCCGTGTGGCTGGGGAGAATTGGCAGCCTCCATATCAAACCATCAGTGAAGTTTCTGGGATAGAAATACACCCCGAAGTCACTGATATGTAGTTTCTGACATTGTGCCACCTTAAACTAAATTCCAGCAATCATAAAGCAATTTGGTTTTGCATTTCAAGTCAGAGTTTTACTGGAATTTGGCAAATGCTTCCTCAACCATCTCAATTTTCTTTTTCCTTCACTGGTGCTTTGAACTTAGTAAACTCCAGCACCTATACATATATAGCTATACTATATGTTTGTGTATTGTATATAAACCACCAGGCTTTCCTGGTGGTTCAGTGGTAAAGAATCCACCTGCCAATGCAGGAGACATAGGTACAATCCCTGGGTCAGGAAGATCTCCTGGAGAAGGAAATGGCAGCCCACTCCAGTATTCTTGCCTGGAGAATCCCATGGACAGAGGACCCTGGAAGGCTGCAGTCCGTGGGGTTGCAAAGAGTGAAACACAGCTTGGCAACTGAACAGCAACAACAACATGTACACACACACACACACACACACACCTATTGGGTTCCTGTCTCAGCAGTAGCATACACCAGCTTTATCAATGAACTTTAGGAGGCTCAGTTTCCCTTCCTGAAAATGGGGACTATGATGGTACCCACCTCATAGGTGTTTGGGGTTAAACGAGATCTTGTTTTTAAAGAGCTCAGTGCAGTGCCTGGCACAGTGATAACTGTGATAAATGGTAGCTATTATGTGCATAGAGGAAAAAAACTGTACTAAAATGTTGGCAGCACTTATCTCTAGTGGGTGGGATTATGGTTACAATGAACATCTATTACTTTTGTAATCAGAGGAAACGAACAATAAATGTTATTATTAATTTAAAAATCTGGCTTTGGCTTTGTCAAAAGGAACCTGCAGTTAATGTCAACGTGCCGGCTCTAAGTAAGAAAAGGCCTCCAGTTCTGTATCAGGACTTGGAAAGACAGATACTCCCACCCCATCCCTCTCCTCAGTCAAACATTAGGGTCTATAATGAAAGGAGATACTTGGTCAAGGATCTAGAGAAAATTTGTCCTCATCTGACCTTGCAGTCCCCCTGACCGCTGCTGTCTGCGGGGCAGTCAGAGAGAAAGTGCCTCTCAAATTATGACCAGCTCTCCCATTGGGAGGGTTATCTGGGGTTCTTAGTTAGAAATCCAGCTCTATAGGAAACCATTCCAGAAGAGGGACTCGGGACTTCCCTTGTGGTCCAGTGGTTAAGACTCCTCACTGCCACTGCAGGGGATGCAGGTTTGATCCTGGGTCTGGAAACTAGAATCCCCCATGCCTTGTGGCTTGGACAAAAATATAAAAAAAACCAGAAGAGTGACAGGCACCCTTTATTGGGCCTGCACTGGGACATCTCAGTGAGAAGATAAAACACATGAATCCATTTTCAGTAGGGGGTTGGGAGTGTCCTGGTCTAGCATCCTGGACCATCTGAGGCCCAGGACCTTGGCTCTGCCTCTCTGGAGCTGCACGTCCCCCTCCAGTCGGTTCATCCTACCCTCCTGTTAAACAGGAAGAGGCAGAGCACCCACCCTCCTGGGATTATCTGCGGGAACCATCAGCCTGCACTGGGCTGGCTCCTGAATTTCTTTGCTCTCTCCTCCTTCCGCACCCTGGAGGGGGAATATTGCTGCTGACTCTGGAATAAAATGCCGCCTCTGTTTGGGAGACAAAGAACAGAGTGGCTCCTCTGGGTCAGCTGGCTCTCCTTGGCTGGCAGGCTCCCTGCCTCCCCCAGGCTGCTTCTGGGACATCCTCTGAGGAAGGCCGTCTGGGCCTACACCAGGAGCTGCTGTCTGCTCCGAGCCGGCATTCTGAATGTGTTTTCACTGGAGATTAAAGGAATATTTTACCTTTAAAAATTCCAAACAGCTTCCCTGCTCTGCAAGACATCTGTCTCTTGGGGGGGTATGAGAGGGGAACAGGGCCAGGGAGGAGCAGGGGGCAGCAGGTGGTGCCTTGGCTAGGGAGGCAACCTGGCCTGTGTACCCCTACTAGAGCTAGTGAGAATGTATGTGTGAAAACGCGTGTGCTGATGTGTGACAGTGCATGCATGTGCACGTGTGCTCACTAAAGTGTGTGTTGTTTAGTTGCTAAGTCAAGTCTGACTCTTTTGCAATCCCATGGAGTGTAACCCGCCAGGCTTGTCTGTCCGTGGGGTTTCCCAGGCAAGAATACTGAAGTGGGTTGCCATCTCCTCCTCCAGGGGCTCTTCCTGGACCTGGGATCGAACCCTAGTCTCTTGCATTGGCAAGTGGATTCTTCACCAGCTGAGCCACCTGGGAAGCCCATGAAAGTCTGTACTGGGGTTAGCAACATAGGAATGTTGCTCTGTGGAATGTGAGGAAGAGTTCAAGAGTACTTGAAGAAGCATGTACAGCATTTGTGGGAAAGCAAGGGGGAAAGTCTGAACTCCGTACAGGAATGTGAGTGCACATTGGAAGTGTGTGAGAATGTGCAAGTGTGCACACATACTAGCTAGTGTGTGTGTGCTAGAAAGTTTTAGAAAAAAGTATACTACAGTTTGTGAGAAACTGTGAAGGGTGGCAAGGGAGCACTTGTGAGAATTGTGTGTTAGTAGTAACTAGTGTGTGCAAAAGTTTTGTACTAGGGTTTGAGGAGGTGTGGATGAGAATGTCAGTTTAAGTGCAAAGCATGCACGTAGGAATGAACGTCGGGATGTGTGTGGGAACTGTGAATGTGTTCATGCGGACTCACTAGAGCCTGTGTGCAAACCTGTGAGAGCCGCGTGTATTGTATGTGAGCACGTAGGACGGCTCGTGTGCGTCTGGGGTGAGCGCGCACGTGTGCACGGGCGTGTGCGGAGCGCCGGGAGACCCAGAAGAAAGGTCTGAGCAGAGCGGGCAGCCCCGCGTGAGAGTGTGAGTCTCTGTGTGTGTGCACGCGGGAGCGCGCGCGCGTGCCGCCGCCCCCCGCCAGGGTCTGAGCCGGTTGCCATGGGAACCCGCCGCGGCCCGAGTTAATCATTTCCTGTGGAAAGTGTGCGGGAGGGGCCGGAGCGGGGCGGGAGCGGGGCGGGCCAAGGAGGCGGTGGCGTGGAGCTGCCTCCCGCCGGCGGGCCGGGCCGGGCCGAGCCCCTGGCGCTGCGGCGACGCCAGGATCCTGCCTCCGCCAGGCCGGTGAGTCCGGGCTCGGGCGGGAAGAGGGAGGGCTGGGCGCTCGGGTTCCGCCCAGCCCGTCGTTCGGGGTGTCGCGTCCGAGATCCCCCTGCCCAATCCCGAGGTGGGGCGCGGGGAGGGCCGGGCCCGGGAGACCCAGCCCTGCGCTATCCCGCCCCCACCCCCGCCCCCCGCGCTGTCCAGCCAGAGCCGATCAGAGCATGGGGGCGACAGGTCCCCTGGAATGCGAGCAGCCTCGGGACCCCCTTTCCGATTTCAATGGCCCGGGAAAGACGGAGATTGCCAGGGAACCGCGTGCCGGTCAGCGCCGCCCCCTCCCCGTGCCGAAGTCCCCGTGTCCGCAAGGCTCCCTCGAATGCTGCAGTTTCGAGCCCTCCCACCGCGTAGGTCCTCTGGGCAGTTGACTTTCCCCTTCGCAGGGCCGGGATGGGGTGGGCTAGCGGCAGGTTAGGAACGAGGGCCTGGGCCGGCGTCCCCCTGGGCAGTGGGGAAATTGAGCCTTTGACAGCTGCAGCCTGGTGGGGAGGGGTTCCCAGCTGGGAGGGCCAGCCCGAAGCCACCTCTGTCAGCCCCCTGTTGTGAGTTAGAGCGGAACTCTGGCGCAGTGAAGGGCCTGGTCCTGGCAGATTTTAAAGAGGAAGCTGTATTTAAATTCTCAAGTACCATTTGTCATCAGCACCACCCCCACCCCCCCCCACACACACATTTGTCTCAAGGTTGGGGGTCCTGGCCACACCTGCCCTTTCGCCTTCTCTGGCTTTCTGTCCTCCTGAGGCTGAGCCAGCAACTCTGCTGGCCCAGGCTGTTCCCTGTGCCCTTGATAAAAGTAGCCGTCTCCTTGGCCAGAGAGTCATTTGTGAGGAATGCAGTCTGAGAATGGGGCCCTGTATTTGCAGTGACTGGACTTGAGGGATGTGGGGGTAATGCGTTCTGCTTTCCTTCTGGGCACCAAGGAACAGAGGCTTTGAAATCTGGGTTGACCTGCAAAACCCAGGATGTGTGACTGCTCAGGGGAGGTCCAGCCCCTGTCCACCCTCCCAGACCTTCTGCCCCCTCTCTCAGGGAGACAAAGACTATGTTTCCCCAGGCAGTGGTCTCTGGGCAGTTGTCAAGTCTATTCCCCAATCATTGCAGCAACCCTGGTCTGGGGGAAGGGGGCTGCACCTCTGCCACCTTGGCCTAAACCTGGAGAGGCTGATGGGGCTCTCCTGCAGCCTGCCCCTGCGTTCACCCACCGCTGGATATAGGTCACTGAAACATTAAATTTGGGGGGGGGGCAGGGTTCTTTGTATATGTCGGTATTGTTCTTAATGTTGTGTATATGTGTTATCCAAACTTTACATCAGCCCTATTAAGGTAGAGTTCTCCCATTTCAAAGATGGAGATACTGAGGCTTAGAGACAAAGTCATTCTCCCAGGGTTGCACATCTACTAAGTAGTGCAGCCGGGCTCTGAACTAGCTTTTGGTCATAACCACACTGTGCCCCCATCACCCCGTCCTAAGACCTAGGTTTTTGTGTCTCCAGTCTTGGGCTGTTTGAAAGTCCTTGATGCTTTTAACTCTCACATCCGACACACTGCTAATTCAGCTACTTTTTCCTCTTCAGGATCTTGCACACACCCTTCCTCTTTCTTCCTGATCTCTTCCTGCCTCCCAACTTCCCTTCCTGAAAGCCAAGAAATATGTGTCCTTCTGTCCCTGCCCCTCAGGCTTAGCTGATCTCCTTAAAAGTCTTCTCAGGGCTTCCCTGATGGCTCAGTGCACATAGAATCTGCCTGCAATGCAGGAGACACAGGTTTGATCCCTGGGTTGGGATGAGCCCTGGGTAGGGATGATCCCCTGGAGAAGGAAATGGTAACCCACTCCAGTATTCTTGCCTGGAGAATTGCCATGGACAGAGGAGCCTGGCGGGCTACAGTCCAAAGGGTCTCAGAGTCCAACACAACTAAGCACAGAACACGTGAAGGTCTCCCTCAACCATGGAATCGACCTTCAATGCCCTTTGCCATCTCACCTTCCAGCAGCTCGGCATGCGGGTGGAGCCCATCTCACTCCCTCCTTCTTTACCCACTGGGCAGCTGATCCTCAGGGCAGATTGTGTGCCCAGCTCTGTGCTGAGTAGCCTGGAGAAGGGGATGTCTGGCTATGTCTCCCAGTTCCCTCCACTCCACACTGGTCCATCTCCATTTCCTCAGCGGAGCTGCCCATAAGCAGCATTAACGTCCACTCTGCCCTTTGGCCAGCAGTCCTGACCCCTGCCAGGGAGAGGGCACCCAGGAGACTCCTCCTCCAAGGTGTCTTCCTTAATCAAGGAAGGCAGAGGCCAGGACTCCCTAGCCAAGAGCCTGGCATTCTTCCAGGGCTCAGCTCTGCCAACCTCAGGCCACCCATCCTTGGGGTCTTCCTTCTCTTGCCTCTCAATGCTTCAGTTGTTCCTGCTCCTCTATTGACCCAGCATGTGCAGATCTCTCCTGTTCCAAATTCCACATCCTCTCCTTCCCATCCTAGCCAACTTCTCCAAAGAGAAGGAAGTGGCAGCTTCCTCTAGCCACCCCCACCCCACCTTAGACCTTCCCAGGTCTGCCCTCTGTTCTGCTCCATTGACCTTTCTTCCAATTGGATCTCTCCGTGGCATGGTTCCCTGGTAATTGACCATCCTCTCCTTCTCACTCCCGGTCACCTCTGAGGACTCTGCACCTGTCTGTTGCTTCAGCCACCTCTGACCTTCCTTCTCCAGCTTTCCTTCCCACTCAGAGTCACCTCTGTCCTCCCTGATTGCCTTTCATCTTGCACTACCTTTTAACGACTGGATCCTCACCTGTGGCACGGTGACCCCCATCAGCCTCACAACTCAGTGATTCCATCTCTAACCCTGCTGTCTTCCAAGCTTCAGTTCAGGCTTTCGTGTGCATTCCTATCAAGGCATTCACCCAACAAGCCTTTGCCAGCTGTTTGATGTGGATGTAGCTGCTGCTCCAGGCTGGGTGCCGTGGGACTCACCCTGGGGAACTGTAGAGGGTCGGGGGGATGGACATTGTTTAAATCGCTTGACTGCCTGGTAGAAAGCCATCAGTGCAGCGCGGGATGCGGAGAGTGGCCTCCAGCCCAGGTGGCGTCATTGGGAAATCCTTGAGTGCCTCCAACTCCATTTTAAACCCAAAGCAAACTCCACATTACCTCTCCGAGCTGACTTGGCTTCTTTCAAACATGGCATCACTTACTGTCTGAGTCTGGGACTGTAGCTTGGTGTTATCACCTTAAATGCCTTCAGAGTCGCTTTGCATGCAATAGGTGTTCCATAAAGACTTGTAAAGTAAATGAAGTCTGTCCTGTTCATTTGCTCAGTGCATGAGGGCCCTATGGGGCTTTCTACCCAGACTAGCGTTCCCCACCCCCAGCCCCATTCTCCATACCACCTGGAGCCTCCTTACCTCCTGTTCTGATTGTGAAGGTTTGTTGAAGTGTTTACCTCCCTCCTGACAGGGAGCTTTGAGGCCATGTCTCTGCTGATCAAAGAGGACCCCAGGCAGGTGCCTGGCACACAGCAGGTACCGGGTAAATAATTATTAAATGAAGAATGAATGAATCTTTGTATTTTCAAGTCCTAGCAGGGTGTCTGCCAGTTGTAGTACAGCGTGAGGGCTAGTTGAACACATGAATGAGCTGATTTAAAGAGAATTTTGATGTATATAAGCCAGACTTGTCAGAGCCACAGTCAGGGTCCCTTCATAATGGATTCATCGAGATGCTGTTGGAGGCCCTGGTGGTGCCTCCATGTGGGGTTGTGCCCTGTCTGTGTGCTGCCAGGCTCCGAGGGAAGGGCCGAGATGTGGGGTCTCCACACTGTGCTACAGATGCACCTGGTGGGCTCCTTGCCCACCTCTGAGCCTCCCTTCTCCTTAATGAGCACCCTGAAATGGTGCGAGGCCCTGTTTCATTGCCTGAGCCCAGGGGGTCCTTGGGGGACACTGGAATTGGGGCTTTGGGTTAACAGGTGACCCAGTCCCTTGGACCCTTGCAGATGGCAGGCTCCGATCTGCTTGGGGTTGAGGCGGGGGAAGGTGCCGGCCAGCGGGCTTCAACCTCCCTTTTCTTGCTCTCTCCGCAGGCCGCCCGGCGCCCGGAGGAGGCTACTAAGCCCCGCCGGGCCATGGTCCCGTCTCGCAGGACGTGGAACCTGGGAGCCACGCCCTCGCTGCGCGGCCTGTGGCGAGTGGGCCGGGCCGGGGAGCCCGAGCCGGGGATGGCTCGCCCCGCCCCAGCCAGCCCGGCCGCCCGCCCTTTCCCACACACCGGCCCGGGGAGGTTGAGAACTGGTGAGTCCGCATTTTTAAAATGCCTCTTTATTTCCCTTCCTTCCTCCAGATACCAACGATGAGACTGGGGTTTCTCGCAAGTTCCTAGACTCAGTCAGAGCTGTCAGGTAATTACAGGGTACCGGCAGCCCGCGAGCCGGGCGTGGAGTCAGGGCGTCAATTTCTCTGGGCGCTCCTGCCCCGCGCCCGCCCGTCTGTAAAGACCGGCCCGGGACGCCGAGTTAAACGTTAACGCAGACTGTGGCGCAGAGCGGGGAACGCGGCGGACAGCCACGCGCTCCCTGGCCGGCCGGGTCGCTGTGGCTCTGTGATCCGCCCGTCCTCGGCCGAGCACTCGTGGTCTCGCCCCGGTTTCTGCCCGCAGCTGGTAAACAAGGTAGGTGCAGAGCTGCCCGGCGCCCTGCGCGGTGCCGACACTTGATCCCGCCGGGGCTCGCCGGCGGATGGCGCGGAGCGGACGAAAGGCTGCTCCCGAGCGTGGCCTGGCAGAGGGTGGGTGCCATGCGCTCCTTTTAGGTGCCATCCAAGGTGGCCCCGACAGCAGGTGGGTAGTGAGGGAGTCCCCGAGTCTGGGGCCCTCCCTCCCCCTGGGGGAGCTGTCAACACGGGCTCTCCTTTCTGGGTCATGTCCCCTGGCGCTGCCAACATCAAGAAGTGGGCGGCTTCTGTGATTCCCGGTGCGGGCTCGATCATCAGGCCTGGGGAGCTGCCCCTGGGTGTCTGCCAGCCTTGGCTTGGGCAGGTCGTCCTGAAAGTGTTGGGGCAGAGGGTGTGTCTTCAGGCAGGGGGCCTTCAGGAGTTTGCTGTCTGACTGCTCCTGACCTACTGGGAGAGGGCTATAGAGGGCCAGTCTGTCTGAGTTAGCAGAGCTCTTCTGGGACATAAGGCCAAGCCCCTCAATGTACAGAAGGGAAAACCGAGGCCCAGAGAGGGCACATAGCAAGCTCCAGTTCCCTCTCTCCCACCTCACTTGTACCATCGGTGGCAGCCAAAGCGCTGCCCTCCACGGTCTCTTCCTTGGGGACAGTGAGGCTGGGGTTGACCCTGGAGTCCTCCTGGGAAAGCTTGGGCTCTTGAATCAGGTGGCCCCGGTTGTCTGGAAGGAGCTGAAGATGGTCTCTACTCTGCAAGATTGTCCAAAGGATTAAGACTGTAATATGAATGAATAGTATTGCTTTTCTGGCTTAAAAAAGAAAACAAGAATTGAAAAACAAAAACATGTTATCTTGGAAAACCAAAAAAAAAAAAACCCAGAAAGGTATAAAAAAGAAGACTCACCTAGAAGCTCGTCACTAAACATTTTATATAGTTCCTTTCAGTCCTGCACGTGCATATTGCTCTCTTAAATTAGTATTATGAGGCTTATATGACCATACAGACTTTTATCCACTTTTAAAATTTAAGACAAAGGTCCAGTGAAATCCTGTGTGTGAAATGCCAAGCATGGTGCCTGCCACTGGGTAGAGTTTCAGCCAGTATGAGTGTCCCTAGGCCCTTCTACCACCTCCCACCCCCAACTTACTGCCACTTTGAGAAGGGAAAGCAAGCAGAAGGTGGGTTAGCACATGGGATTGGAACACTGGCTTCAGGTGACCCTGGGCATATTATTAACCCTTCTGGGCCTCCGGTTCACACCTCTCAGGGCTGTTGTAAGGAGCTGTCGGTCTGCATTGATGACTACCTTCTGTGAGCACTTTGCATGCATCACCCCATTTAATCCTCATCGCATGACTGAAGTTGGTTCTTAATGCCCATGGTATTGACAAGGAAACTGAGGATCAGGAAGGGAAATAAGGCCTGAAAAGCACTTGGTCCAGTGCTGGCAGTCAGGATGTGATAGCACCCCAGGGTGGGGACTCTACAGTGTGCCCCTGGAGGCGAGTCCCCTCTCCCATCCCGTCCAGCCCCACAAGCTGCGGTAGAGGGCTGGGGATTAGGGGTGAATGGGGTATTGAAGCCACAGTCAGCTCTCTCCCGCCATCCAGTGAGGGAGGCGACGTGTCAGAGACTTGAAAGGATGTGCTTTAACTGGTCCTGGATGCGCTTTTGAAGGCCATGAGGACCAGGCCACCCAGTGTGGGGTTGGTCTTTATGAAGGCAGGGGAGAAATTGCCACCTAGAGGCGGCCTTGGTAATGAGGTCACGGCCCCGGGGTGCACCTCCTGTGAGGATTAGCACAGCCAGGGTGGCGTCGGCTTCCTTCTGCTGCTCTCTGTAGAGGGTTGGTGGTGGGCACGTGCCAGCCCTAAGGCCACCGTGGAGGGAGAGGAAGCCCCCACCTCCGGGGGGAGATCTTGGGCGACCTTCTGCAGAGGATCCCCGGGCAGTTTGTGGTGAAGAAAGAGCGCAGAGCCTGCTCAGCTCCAGGCCTTCCCTCCATGCTGGGCAGGCATGTGAGGGCGTGTGAGTCCTTCCTGGCGGTGCCTGGGCCGCTCTGAGTGTGTGAAAGGGGAGCTAAGCCTCAGCCCTGGCCACTGATCCCTGGCCAGCAGCCTCCAACCAGCGTCCGGCGTCTCACCTGTCTCCTCTTGTCCTGGGACAGGGCGTGGAAAAGATAGCCCGGCCGGCGGTGACGAGGACTCGGGCGCCCGAAGTGCAGCTCGCCCGGCCCTGGCTCAGTGCCGAGCCCTCAGCGTGGACTGGGCTGGCCCTGGGAGCCCCCACAGGCTCTACCTGACCCTGCAGGTAAGTCCGGGGGCTGTCAGAAAAGCCAGGTGTCTAGCTGGGCAGGTGTGCCATGGCCCTTTGAATACCAGCCGCTGGGCTCTTCTGGGGAAGGAGGCCACGAAGGAGACGGGTCTCACGCCTCCTGCCAAGCTCCGCATAGCACACCCACTGGGAGCCTGCCTGCATGGGACAATTTGCTTTATTAGGTTATCTGGCGGGAAATCTCACAGGAGATGACAGGAGCTTCTTAGCTACTCCCTGACTGAAGTGTTAAAGTGGGAAATGTGGGGCCTTCAGTGAGAAGCTATTAGGAAGATGGGCAGGTTTTTAGGGAGCTGTTTATTCTCACTGGGGCATATGAGTCCGTGGGGGCAGCGATACTTAAATTTCCTCATTTAAAGTGAGGACTTTACCAAAACTTGATTTCTTTTCTCTTGCAGTCATCACTGCAAGTCAGTTATCATGGGACTTTCAAAACACTGACTTTACGTTTATATGTATAGTATTTGGTTGTAGAATGAAGACATCCTGATAGCAATAACAATATTTACTGAACGCTGACTTTATATCAGGCATTGTGGCATATATTATATGTCTCACATCAGTTCCAAGACACAGTTACTGTTTTATGGATGAAGTAAAGGAGGCTCAGAGAGGTTAAGTGACTTGCTCCTGGTCACACAGCAAGCTGGGGTCTGAACATGATGAGCTTTAAAAGTGGTGTAAAGAACTCACATATCTGGCATATAGTATCTAGAAACTGAATGTCTCCTGTGGTCCTGTGTCTTTGAGAAATCCACTCTTAATTGATTTATCTTTTCTATACAACTACTTGATTGCATTTATACAGTTTTTATTCTTTATTTCTGCCTTCTATTCTGTGACTAGCTCTTTCCTCAACAGTAAGTCTTGGTGACTTCTTCACGCCTATCAATATATAGAGAACTACCTCATTCTTTTAAACTTATCATGCATAATATTCTACTTCAGGGTTTATCTCACTGATCTTCTGTATTGTTTCTGATTGCAAAGAGCTCCTTAAACAAATACTGATGCATTCGTGCACCTAAACTTTGAGCAATTTCAGGACAGCACAGGCTCTGCAGTTTTATTTTTGCTGCACCACACAACAAGTTGGATCTTAGTTCCCTGACCAGGGATTGAACCTGAGGCCTTTGCATTGGAAGTGCAGAGTCTTAACTACTGGACTGCCAGGGAAGTCCTTGTAATTTTTCAAATGGATGCATCTGTTAACAGATATTTTTGCAAGTGCCTACTCTGTGTTAGAAGACTGTGCTGGCACACAGTCAAGAAGAGCAATAGACCCGGCAGTCTAGCAGAGAGGCCAGGATGGGCAAACATTGACATAATGGCTGAGGATGAAGGATCAGAGTTATCTGGAGGTGTTGCCAAGGCCCCTCCCCCCAAGAAAGATTGTGCGTGACAAGGGGCTACCTTGAAGGGACCCATGCAGATGGAGGGCAGGGTGGGTGCGGGAGATAGGTGCCCTTTGAACGTGTGGCTTCAAGTTCTGATCTGAACATGAACCCCTTGCTCGTTGCTTCAGAGACAGTCTTGGGCTTCCTGGTTTTTCTTATCCCCTCTGGTGTGGTTCATCTGAAGATGGAACCGAATGGTCTGTGTTTTTTTTTTTTTTTAACTGTAAGTTCTGCTAGAAATGCAGGTCTGGTGCAGGAATAGTTAAAAAAACTGGAGAACCTTTCTTTTTTTTTTAAATCAAACTCAAGCCATTGGTAGTTAAATCAGGAGGTGGTCAGAAACAGGCAGCCTTGAGTTGGGTGGAGGCTCTGTTCTTGAATTTTGATTATGGGCTGTTGGGTTGTGGTTGCCGCTGAGTCCTGGGGTCAGCAGATCTACTGAGGATGTGAGACGCTGCCGCCAGCCGCCAGTTTCCACATGCGTGTTCTTCTGGGCTGGTGAAGCTTCATTATGTTTATAGGGGCTTTGAGATGGGGGTTGTGAGGCTCAAACAGGGACCCAGACCCAGTGAAGTGACCTGGTGGGCTTGGTGACCTCCCCCACCAGCTTCTCAGGCAGTTAAAACCTGAGTCGCTTCCTTTGGAGGCTGCAGAAATTCCCAACCCCCAGGGGCCTGTCTGCCCTTCCTGTGGCTTGGCCAACGGGCCAGAAATAGTGTAACCTTTGCTCTGGACGGCAAATGGAAACTTCCAGCTGCCGCTGTTGCCGCCGCCAATGACAAGGCTGCTCGTGCTGGTGTGGCAGTTGGTCAGAGGGTGGGGATAAAATTAAGTCAGTGGGAATTTTCCTAAATACGAGACATGCTCATGACCGTTCCTTCTGGAGTAGAAAGTGGAGTTTCTGTTCTAGGAATGGGACGATGAAGCTTCAGGGAGGGTTAAGTAACTTGCCCATGGTCACACAGCTCACCTGAGTCAGGCTTCACACCCAGGCCTTTCCGACTCTAGACTTGGAATATTTTTTAAACATAGCAGTTGCCTTTTTATTTTGAATAAGGTTGGCACAAAGACACACCAAAAAGGGCCTGTAATCTCCCATCCTGGATAGCTTCTGTTATCAAAGATAACAAAGCGGAACACCGCAGATGCTTACAAGGTTAAAAATGCAAATGCCAGACAGGTTCAGAATGAAACATAAAGCCTTTCCTTTCTCCCCACTTTCTCTTGCAACCAGTTTCTTTGGATTTCCCCAGAGTTTGCACGTGTGCTCAGTGGCTCAGTCAAGTCCGACTCTGCTGCCAGGCTCCTCTCTCCATGGGATTCTTCAGGCAAGAATACTGGAGTGGCTTGCCATTTCCTCCTCCAGGGGATCTTCCCGACTCAGGGACTGAGCCCACATCTCCTGCATTGGCAGGTGGATTCTTTACCCCTGAGCCACCAAGGAAGCCCATCCCCCAAATTTAGATGATGCCCCTGTACCATCACCCAGCCTCCAGAGGAAACCCGCTTTGGAGAGGGAGGGGCAAGCCTCTTTTATTTCCATTATCCTTAAATGGGATTACGCCTTACCTGTGGTTCTGTTCACACCTTTCCTGTCGTCCTGTGTGAGTTGCACGCGGTTTTCTCTGCTTGAAAGGCTCTTTCTGCCTCTCGCCTCATCTCCCCGCCAGTTCACCGGTCTCTTCTCTTCCAGCCTTCTTTGCCTTGATTCCTCCTTCCTGGAGACAAGGTCTCATGGTCCCGGATAGCCATGCCTGCACGTGGACCACGGCCTTGCCCTGCTTGTGTGGACCCATGTGCCCCCTCCTTGGCAGCCCCAGGGTGGGTGCTGTCTGCAGGGGGATGGAGGCAGCTGACGTCACAGGTGGGGGTCGTCGCCCTGAGACTGCCGTGTGCCTGGTGGGGCTGGACAGGCCTGTGAATGGTAGGACGAGGGTGCAGCTGAAGCAAGCAGGCCACTGCGCTGGTGACTCAGGGCCCACAGGTCGGCCAGCTGAACTTCCCCTGAGGGTTTCTATGTGCCCAAGAACCTTGTTTGCTGGTCCTGAGGGCCGGCTGCCGATGAGGGCCAGGGGAACGCACTGCTCCCTCTCGCTGTGAGATCTGGGTGCGTTTTCTTCCGGACTCCGGGCCTCCTCGTTCCCATCCACCCACACAGTGAGGGGTGGACCGGTTGGGTCTGGGGGCCTCACCAGCTCCAGGAGCATGCACCATCCTCAGGCTCCACGGGGTTCCCTCCCCACTGCGATCCCCCCTCTTCATGTGAGGATTCTGATTGTGTCTTGGCAGCAGGCCCTGCAGGACAAGGGGTGCGAGAGCAAGAGTCAGGGGACGAAAGAAGAGAAGCCCCTGAAGAGGCAGGCGCCGGCCCCCAGGAGGGACCGGGAGGCCCAGGAAGCTGGTGGCGCCATGAATGTAGAGAAAACAGGTAAAGGAAGTCTGCCCACCCGCCTGGCACAGCCCTGGCTAACACTGGTGCCGGAGGGGAGGCTCTTGTCCCCAGACATTGTCCTCCTCGCCTGGAGTGGCCGCCTTGACATGGAACTCGGAGACCCCAGCCTGCCCATCCCGACTCCAGGGACGCCCTCTTCCTGGTGCCGCTGGGTGCCAGCTGGTGATAAGCAGCTTTGGCCAGCACATGCTGGGGTTGAGTTTCCCTGCTTTTTTGTCTTTTCCCCAGTGCCTGTCAAAAGCAGGGCGATGGTGGCAGCCGCAAAGACGCCATTGCCTGCAGAGAGAGGCCTGACCCCCTCCACTTATGTATCTGTGGGTCCGTCAGGGACCCAGAGGCCCTAGGACGGGGATTCACTCTTCTGTGTCGAGGCTGGGAAAGAGGAGCTGGTGGCTCCAGTCTTTTCCGGCGAGGCTGACAGTTCTGGAGATTCTGTGGGCCGCTTTGTGGAGTTCCCCAGCAGGAACCAGAGCCCAGCAGCTGCTGGGGAAGGGCATTCTCAAGAAGCCCAAGGGGAAGGGCATTCTCAAGAAGCCCGAGGGGAAGGGCATTCTCAAGAAGCCCGAGGGGAAGGCCAAGAGTGAGTGGGGAAAGGAGCTGGCCTTTCTCTTGTTTGCCGCCTCCTGTCACCAGAGATTGATTTGTGTCTGAACTTGCAGGGCGAAAGGAGCCACCCCCTTCTCTGAGATTAATCCAGGCCTCCTTCACCTGTCTGGGCCCGGCACTCATTTGGGGCCAGGTGTTGGGGCTGGCCAGGCTGTGGAAGAGGGGCCATTGTCCAGCCAGTCCAGAGGTCTGACTCTTGTTTGTGGGTCCGGGGCTGAGCTTCCCCGATCCTGGGTGCCCTTGAGGGGCAGTGTCCAGGCAGGGTCTCAGAGAAAGAAACTGTCTTCTGAGGATGCGGATGGACAGCTGACCTACTAGGATGGTGCAGTGGTCCCTCTGCCCCCTTTTAAGTCACCTTTTAATCACATCTCTCCCTCCTCTGCTGTTCTCTGTTAGCTTTCTCAAGATCTTTTCCTCCCCAGTAAATGCTCTCCAGGCCCCTTGCGGCTCCCCTGGCACGTGGGCACCATGCCAAGGTTAGGATGAAGCCCCCCGGCTGTGGGCGAGGGTGAGATGAGCCGTGTTCCAGCAAGAAGGGCTATTCCAGACCTGTTGGGCAACACACCCGCGCACCCCTCATGGGTTCCAGGTGCCTGCCCAAGGTTGCCTGTTTGGACAAGGACCATGGTCCCTGTTTCATAAGGGAAGCCTCAGTGGGATCCTCCCACCTGGCTCTGAAGTGGCAGTGCCAGCTCTTGGACCTAGAGTCGACAGCATTTCCTGCCACCCCACGGCAGTCTGCAGAGAGCACAAGGCCGTGCTGGTCACATGCTGCCTATGGCAGCTCTGGGTGCTGGCCTGGAAGCATCCATCTGACCTCGCGCTCTCTAGAACAGACAGCAGAAGCCTGGCCAGCTGTGTGTGACATGCATGCCGTGTCACATGCAGGCCGCACGGCCAGAGCGCCCTGGCCAACCAGCGTTGGCCCCCGTTCCGGCTCTCCAGAAGGCCTTGAGTCAGAGCCAACCCTTGGGGTTGGGAGGAAGGGAAAGGGAGTCTGTGTGTGTAGGGCCTGCTCCTTCGAGAGTGGATGTCCACCCCTCCTGGGCCCAGTGCTGAGTTGTCCCGTCCAGCCTGGAACTAGTGCCATCTGTGTCCCACGTTCCTGCTTAGTCCAAGAGCCAGGCTGCTGTTTCAGCTTCTCTGCCGTCTCATTGAACACACCTGTCACCTTCCCCTGGGCTGTGTGACTTCAGGTGCAGATGGCTTTATTTCTGGAGTCTGGGGTCCCCCCTCTCCCCGCCGTCCTGCCCACACAGGGCTGCAGCTTCTGGGACCTCGTGTTGGGGAGCCTGGATGCCCTGGTGCTCCGCGAGCATGGAGGCTTGCAGCAACTCTTCACGCCTCACTCTTGGACACTTCATCCTGCCTCACAGACTTTGGCCAGGACCCGGATTAGGCTGCCCAAGGCGGAAAGCAGATCCATGCCCTTCCAGCCTCTTCTCTGTCCACTGCCCCACCCCCTTGCCAGCTCCCCACCTGCAGAGACGGTGGTCCTTCTAGGTGCCATCAAAGCAGGCTGTGACGGGCATGCCAGGCCCCAGTAGCAGGTCCCAGGCCTTGATTCTGTGGCTCTGTCCTTCTGTCCATCTGTCTGTGTCTCTTCTGCTGGTGACAGGATGGTGGAAGCCGGAGACCCCCCGCCCACCCCAGTATTTATCCCTCGCTCTTGCCTGTGTGGTCCCTGTACTCAGCCCCACAGGAGTGTGCCTGGGAACGTGCTTGGTGATGTCCCTGCTTGTGTGCTGCCACATTTGTTCCTGTGTTCTGGTGTGTCTGTCCCTGCGCACGCACACCTCTGCCTGCTCTCTCTCTCTGAGTGGTGATCACTCCCTGCGGAGGGCAGGGGCCAGGCTGGCGAGCCCTCACCTCTCTTCTCTACTCTGGAGAAGGTTTGGGGTGTAAAGAAATCACTTTCCACCAAGGATAGTGTTTTCCGGGGAGACAACAGCGGTTGCCAGAGGCGCGTCTTTCTCAACTGCAGGTCCCTGCAGGCTGGCCATGGAGAGGATATTGCCCATCAAACCCAGAACACAGGCTTTGGGGGAGTAATGAGTGGAAGTTGCTTTCCTGACTCCTGGTCCAGGCAGTTCTACCCACCAGAAGCTTCCCACTAAAGTGGCTTCCTCCAAGGCAGGCCCTGGAGGCCCCCCCACTAACACACCGGCACCCGCTAACTCCTGCTGCTGCCCCAGCCCTTGCCCAGCTTCTTTGTCTCCTCTGCTTGCATCCGCTCCCTATCCCTGTGGTCCATCCTGCCATGACAGGCTCCCTCTCCTCAACCAGGCTGGGGCCTCTGCTGCCCCGCTGATCGGCCGCTACTTTGCTCATAGGTGGGCGGCCCTTTGGCAGCGGGAGGTGCTCGAGCCTGTCGGGGTCGCCCGGTGCCGCCCCCGTGGTACATAGGATGGTGGAGGCCATGTCCCAGCTGCGGGAGGAGAAAGCCCAGCTGCAGGAGGAGCTGGTGGCCCTGCGGGAGAGGCTGGCTGTCCGCGACAGTGAGCAGCAAGCCACGTCCACGCAGCTGCAGAACCAGGTATCTGGGGAGGGTGGGACGGGCTGAGGCCACTGCCCACTGTGGAACAAGTCGGAAGACGTCGCCCAGGGTACCTGGACCCTCCAGGCCACCCGCATAATGGACAGATGGGGTCTCCTCCCCTGGCTTGGGAACACACGGAGGCCTGGGCCTCCCGTCCTGATCCTCCATGTGCCATTCCTCGTGGTTACCAGGGGGCCAGATCCGCCTCTCCATGAGTGACAGGCAGCATGTGTAGACGTGGGCGGAGCAGGAAGGCATAGGGATGTTCCTGTTCTGAGGCTGGTGCTGAGTCCACTCCATCTTCCGAGGTGCCCTGGCTTGGGCAGCCCACATGGACCAAACTCATTGCAGAGGTCGCCCCATGGAAAACTGGCAGGAGAAGAGAGGCTGGGGTGTGTACCAGGGAGAGAAGGGAGCTCCCAAACCTCTGGGAGCCAGAGAAAGCCAAGGTTCATGCTGGCCAGTGTTGTCTCCTGCATTAGCTGGCCAGAAGGATGCTGGGGACGCCACTAGCCCTTTGGGCTGACCCCTGGCCTTCCCCTGAGTGCCTGGCTAATACACTCCTTCCCACCATCAAGTGGGCCCCAAGGCCCCTTTCCTGGGGCTCAACTCCCAACTCTAATAGTCAGTGTCTCTCAGGCCTAAGTCTGACATTTCTCACTTCCCCAAGGTCCTCAGCCCTGTCTGCACACCATCTCCATGTTGGAGCCTGTGCCTGCGCTCCTGGGCCTGGCTCTCTGTAGAACGCCCTGCCTTCAGGTGGAGCAGCTTCTTTCTCTGTGATTGCCCAGCCTGTGGATCTTCTGTTCCTCATTACCGGATGCCGTGACTTGTTCTCAGTTCCGGGGGCAGCAGATTATTTCCATGCACTTTTATTTATTTTTGTGTTTTGGGCTGCGCTGTCTTCGTGGCTGCACGTGGGCTTTCTCTAGTTGCTGCCAACGGGGCGTGTTCTTCGTTGCGGTGTGCAGGCTTCTCATCGTGGTGGCTTCTCTCACGGCGGAGCACAGGCTCTGGGTGCTCTGAGGTTCAGTAGTTGTGGCCCACAGGCTTAGTTACCCTGCGGCAGACTCTGCGGCATGTGGGATCTTTCCCAGGCCAGGGCTCGAACCCACGTCCCCTGCATTGGCAGGTGGATTCTTACCCACCGCGCCACCAGGGAAGTCCTTACGCACTTCTCAGATGCAGCGTTTTTCCAGCTTACACGTGTGTCCTCAGGCTCTCTCTGTCTTGACCACCCATCCTTTGCTGAGCTGGGTGGGCCTCCCTGGGGTCTCCCTGGTGCCCAGTCTGTCTATCTCCTTGTACATTGTCCCCACTGTTTGCTGCCCCTAGGCTGGTCTGCCCCACTCATGGGAGCTCTTCACGGCAGGTGTAACACCCCAACTTTGTATCACTGTTGCCTCCTGCCTTCCTGCCTCAGATGGCTGCTGGGTGCCTGGTCTGTACAGGCACCCAGCTGAGCAGTGGGGGTGCCCAGGTGGAAAAGGCATGCCCTGGCCTGTGGTGGCTGCAGTCTAAGGGAGGACAGACATTTGTCACTTGCATTTATGTAAAGTTGGGAGAGTAACAAAGTCTCTGCTGGCGGGCGCACACAGAGGGCATGAGGGCTCTTACCAGATGCCTTTGTCAGGGAGATCAGGACCTGTGGCAGGGAGAGCTTCTTCTTCCCCGACTTCCTTTGGTTTAGTTTGTCTGGGCACTTCACTTTTGAAACAAGTTTTGTTTTTTGAAGAAGTTTACTGAGATAGAATTCACATTCCATAGAACTCCTCCGTTTAAGGTATACAATGTATGGTCTTAAGGTGATATTAAGGTGATGATGCAGCCATCACCACTGTCTAGTTTCAGAACATTTTTGTTATCCTTCAAAGACTTATTAAATCACTCCTCATGTCCCCTTTCCCCCAACCCCTAGCAACCACTGCCCAGCTTTCTGGGTTTTTAAAAAATCTTTTGGCCTCACCGCATGGCATGTGGGATCTTAGTTCTCTGACCAGGGATCAAACTTGTGTCCCCTGCATTGGCAACATGGAGTCTTAACCACTGGACCGCCAGAGAAGTCCTGTGTCCTGCTTTCTGTTTATATGGATTGATCTTTTCTGAACATTTCATATAAATGAAATAATATGTGGCCTATGGTGACTTTAAACAAATGTTTGCATGCGTGCATGCTGTCTTTTATGTCGTGTCTGATTCTTTGTGACCCCCATGGACTATAACCCATCAGACTCCTCTGTCCTTGGGATTCTCCAGGCAAGAATAGTGGAATGGGTTGCCGTGCTCTTCTCCAGGAGATCTTCCCAACCCAGGGATCGAACCCACATCTCCTGTGGCTCCTGCATTGCAAGCAGATTCTTTACCACTGAGCCACCAGGGAAGCCCCTAAATGAATGTTTAAGAAACGTTTTTTCCCCTTTAATTAGCAAATTTGACTTACTTTTTAGACAGGAAGTTGAGGGTCAAGCATCTCGGCCTTTTTGGTGTCTTTGAGCCACAGCTCTCCAGGCAGTCCTGACCCCTTCCCTTATCCCAACCCCCACTCCTCTGGAAGATCTGGGGAATTCAGAATCGTTCCCCGTCTTGGCTCATGTTTTGTTCCTGCAAGCTCTTATCTGAAAAAGTATCTCAGGAGATGCACCTGAAGGTTCACGTCTCTGAACCACTCTTGGAAGGGTCTGACCCTGTGGAGCTGAAGGCCTGGAGCCCCATCCATGTCCTGACTTTGGCACTACTCATCAGCTGTGTGACCTTGGGCTAGTTAATTACTGCTCTGCACCTCGGTTTCCTCATCTGTAAAATGGACATAACAAGAGTATCTGGTTTGATGACCAGTGTTATTGGTGTCACCACCATCACCACCCTCATCGTTACTGGGAGGAGTGTTGGATTTGGAATCATGTGTGCAGGCCTTGTGTACTGGCTGTGTAGCTGTAGTAAGTCACTTCCTGTCTGAGCCTTCATTTACCCATCTCTAAACTGGGTCTAATAGATGTTGCTTCATGGTTACTGAGCAGCTCAGTTATGAGACTGGACAGAGACGTGGATCACAAACTGTAAGCTGCTGTGCCTTCTCAGGCGTCATGTCTGAGCTCTGGTTTCCTGTCAGCCTCACTGGTTTGTCACAGATTGACTTTCTTGGTGTTTCTATATGTTGCTTCTCTAAGAAAAGCCCACCATGGGGTACCCTCCACCTCCTTCTCAGGATGCCTCCTGGTTCCCATTCTTGTTCAGACTTGTCTTTGAACTCAACTGGCTTTGCTGTGTTGCTCTTCCTGAAAAGCCACGTGGTTAAGACTGAGGGCTCTGCAGGGCTCCAATTCTAGTGCCAGCACTTAATAGTCAAGTGACCTTGAGCAAGATTAACCAAGGCTTAATCTCTTGGGACCTCAGTTTCTCCTCCTGTAAAATGGAGATAATGATAGTACATACCTCAGAGGATTGAGGGGCTCAAAATAAAGATCTAATCAAGAAATCATTGCCAAATCTAATGTCATGAAGCTTTCTCCTTGTTTTCTTTTAAGAATTTTATATATAGTTTTAGCTTTTGTGTTTAGATCTTTGATCTATTTTGAGTTAATTTTTGTATATGGTGTTAGTAAGTGTCCAACTTCATTCTTTTGCATGTGGATATCATTTTCCCAGCACTACTTGTTGAAAAGACTATCCTTTCCGCATTAGAAATCTTAACATCCTTGTCAAGAATCAGTTGACCAGATACACGAGGGTTTATTTCTAGGCTCTCTATCCTACTCCATTGGTCTATATATCTGTCTTTATGCCAGTTCCACACTTTTTGGTTTACTGGAGCTTTGTTGTAAGTTTTGAAATCAAAGAATGTGGGACCTCCAACTTTATTCTTCAAAATTGTTTTAGCTATTTGGAATCTTCTGAGATTTCATATGAATTTTTGGATGGACTTTTCTATTTCTGCAAAAAAAATGTCATTGGGATTTAAATAGAGATTGCATTGAATCTACAGATTGCTCTGGGTAGTGTTGACGTGTTAGCAATATTGTTTCCAAACTACGAATGCAGGATGTGTTTCCATCACCATTATCTTTAATTTCTTCCAGCAACGTTTTGTAGTTTTTAGTGAACAAGGTTTTGCCTCCATCGTTGCTTTATTTCTACATATTTTATTCTTTCTGATGCTATTATAAATGAAATTGTTTTCTTAATTTCCTTTTTGTATTGTCCAGTATTAGTGCATAGAAACACAACTGATTTTTAATGTGTTGTATCCTGCAACTTGGCTGAATTTATTAGTTCCAGTTGGCCTGATTTGTTAAAAGCTCAAGTTAGTTGCCACCATTTAAATCTTAGTTAAGTTCGTATAAAAACCTCAGCTCCCTTTTTTTGGTAATAAAATAGTGGAAGATGTGGCACCTCTGGGCTGACATTCCCACATAGTACCCACTGCCTGGAGCCCAGTAGCCACTCCTGCCTTTGGTGGAAGGTAGCATCCTTCAGTGAGCCCCACCTTTGCTGCCCCATGCCCTGCCTTACGGCTCACTCACTCAGGCATTCAACACTCCTTCTATATGTGTTTACTGAGCACCTACTGTATACTAGGTGCCATTCTAGGCACTGGGAGTACAGCGCTGACACAATAGACAAATATCTCTGCCTATCTGAACGTTCATTCCATTAATAGAACTCATTACGGTGCTGGGCCCTGTCCTAAGCACTTTGCATATGTTATCTCTTGTAATCTTAACTAATCCTCCAGACCTCCTCGGTAAGGTAGCCTCACTCTACAGCCAAGGATATGGAGAGAGGCATGGTGGACTTGAGACATGTCCAAGGTTGTCCGGCACGTTAGGGCAATGTCTGTATTAGAAAGCTGGGCAAGTCCAGCCTGAGAGTCCATGATCCCAGTGACCCTTGGTGCAGAGAACTCACATGTGAAAACCCAGCAGTAGAGGCAGGGTGGGTGGACGTAGCCAGACAGGCCTGGTCATTGGTCACATATGTGGGCAGCCAGGAGTCAGGTCTCCTGGAATGGGGAGTGTGTTGGGGGCAAGACAGTGTGCTTCCTGGGGCTGCCCCTCGGGCCTCTGGACTGTGTTTCCTTGGGGCTGTCTGGATCCCAGGCCCTCTCATTTTCCCAGCACAGGAATCCCTTGGTCTCGCCACTGGGACAGCCCTCCATTCCTCCGAAAACAGCTGATGATGGAGGGCCAGGCTTGGTGGGAGGTCGAGGGTAGGTAATCAGTAGGTTGTCTGCATTGAGAGGAGCAGACACTGGGAAAACGCAGACCAGCTCGGGCAGCCCCACCCTCTGCTGAGCCTGCTTCTGCTGGGAGATGTAACTATGGGTTGGCGTCAGGTCAGCAGACGGCCCCATGTCCCAGGTCTCCCCCAAGGCTGCCCTGCACCAGGCCAGTGACTCAGTTTCTCTGGATGACGAGGAGACTGAGCTCAGGGAGTGTGTGTATGTTAAGTCGCTTCAGTCATGTTCAACTCTTTGCGACCCATGGACTGTATTTCCTCTGGGATTCTCCAGGCAAGAATACTGGAATGGGTTGCCATACCCTCCTCCAGGGGATCTTCCCAACCCAGGGATTGAACCTGTGTCTTTTATGTCTCCTGCACTGGCAGGCAGGTTCTTTACCACTGGGGAAGCCCCAGGAAGAGTGTTGCACAAACTCAGCCTGGTCCCTTCTCAGCCCTGGGGTTGACCGCGTGCTGTCCTGGGGGTCGTCACGGCAGCCTGTTAGGAGCCTGCTTGCCCCTCTGGCTGACTCTTTGAACCCTCTTTGTGTACAGATGCAGATAGGGTTGCTGATTCAGAGCTGTGCTGGGTGGGCGAAGCGGGTGCCTGTGGGGCCCCCTTCCACAGGAAGCTCTGCCCTCTGGTCAGGTTCACCCTCAGCTCCCCGTCTCTGCTCTGCGCCTGCCTCTTGTCTCTGTCTCCATTGCCCACTGTTTTCCCTGACTCTGAGGGACTCACCCGTTCCCCCTCCCAGGCTGGGAGAAAGCTGCCATCTTCCCCTCAGCGCCCCCCGAAGCTGAGCCATCTGTGTGGAGGGCAGGAGTCCCATGCCTGGGCAGCGCGTGTTCTTCATTCCCAGGCCCCTAATGGAGCTGGCCAGCTGGGGTGCAGTCACCGCACGCCGTGGGGTGGTTTGTGCCTGACCAGCCATCCTGCGGTGTCGGTGTGTCCCCCACTGCCCGAGACAAGCCGGGAGAGGATGAGGGTCTGACATCTCTGACAAGAGGGGTCTTTTACAGCCTCTTCCTCATGCCCCACCTCACCCCTAGCCTGGGCCCCCAGGGCAGCCTCTGTCTTTTGGGGGTACCCCTCTGTAATTCCAGACAGAGGGTTGGCGCTCCTAGGGTTCCAATTGTGATGTAAGAAGAGAATAGGAACTGGGCTGCAGGCAGGTGGCAGGTAAGCGTCCTGACAACCGCCCCCTCAGATAAACACTGGAAACCCCCACTTTCACTGCATTGGATCTGAGTGCCAGTGGCGTTGGGGACACATGAGGTCTGAGCACCCCCAGCCTGGTGCCAAGGAAGCAGTCTGTTGGGGCACCGTCTCTGTGCAAGTGGATCTTACTGGGTGATTTCTGAGGAAGGGGAGGGAGGTGGGGGACCCCAACCTTTCAAAACGAGGTGGACTCCACCTGTTTCAGGGTGGGAGGAGTGCAAGAGAAATATATATTCTTTGAGACTTAAAAATTACTCCAAAGCGTTCAATGTTTGTCAAGCATAATCCTGCTATCCAGCACCCTCTACGTTTTTGTATTGCAAATGCAATTTTGTTTTTGGATTTTTCTTTGACTCAATATGTTGAGGAGCCATTCCCTACATTATTTAAAATTCATGATAAGCATATAAGCAACAGTGACACAGTAGTGTATGAGTGCATTTACCGTGACCCACCTAAGCAATCCCCTAATGCTGGGCATTCAGGTTATTGCCAATTTCATGACTAAGGAATGATAGGCTGCTTTATTCAAACTCCCCTCTAGGACAAAGGGACTGAACGCTCTGTGTGTCAGGCTAACAGAAGGGGGCGCTGGAGGGGGCAGAGAAGTGGCATAGGCTTTGCAGCCTGCCTTGGTCCATGTCCGGTGCACTGCTGGGAAGGAGTGTGCTGGTGGAGCAGGTGGCAGAGGTGACCTTCTCGGGTGCCCTCCCTTAAGCCTCCTGCTTGCCCGGTAGCAGGCTTTGGGCAGCCAGGTTGGTCCTCCCAACCCCTCTCTGGGTCTTGTGTCTTGTACTCCACCTCCTCAACTATGAGTGAGCAGCTCGTTGCTTTCACTGGTCTTTCCCTCGGAGGTGGGGTCACGCCTGTTACCCAGTTCCTCCCGCAACCCGCTCAGAGAGGCAGAGACCAACTTGTGGTTCAGCTGCTTTCTCCAGCCCCAGGAGATGGTTGGTTCTGAACTTGTGCTCAACCGATTGTTGATGACATCTCAGCCGTATGTAGTGGGGAGATTTAATATGCACAACCTGAAAATCCCAGTGTCTGGCCTCGCTTGAAAGGTCGGAAGTTTGGCAACACCGGGCCTGTGTCCCCACCCCCCACCGCACTCCCACCTTCTTCCGCTGGATCTTGGGCGTCTAGTCCTGCACTGCTTTTCACCTGCTTTCCTGGCTGGTGGACCCTGTAGGCAGTAGGCTTTGTCTCCTGGTGTTTAGTAATAGCCAGCCCAAGGCTTTGTGGCCTGCTTGTGTAAACTACACCTCCTTATCTCCATGGAGGAAGCCTGACTCTCACGGTACCTTTCCCAAGGTTCCCTGTGGTCGTCACAGAATGTTCTACAGGGAAATCCCTAAACATGCTCTGATGAATGCTGGTGCCAAAGTCCTCATCTGCATTTTGGGTCATTTCCGAGGGGAGAGTTCCTGGGGGCGGGCTGATGTGGAACCAGGGTCTAGGCCTGCGGGGAGAGCAGGGAGCCCCCCTGGAATCCTGCTCTCTGGGGGCTGGTTTCTCCGTGGGCTCTGGCTAAACCAGGTTACCCTCGCCTCCTGATGGAGTGCACACCCCACGGCTCTCCGGCAAGGCAGACTGGAAGCTGGGACGCAGATCCTAAAGGTGTGCTGGTCAGTGGCAGGCTGGTGTCTCCACAGACAGACTCCCCAGGAACCACTCAAAGTGGAAAATTCTAGGGGCCGGACAAGGACCAATCCACATTTTGTAGTACCTGGAGTTTATACAATTTGGAGGCCTTTTAATAAAAAAAAGATATAAAGTTACAAATATGAAAGTAGGTACAGGCCTGGCCAGGGGTCTGGACAAGGCAGATGTCTTGAGGGTCAGCCCCTTGAGTCCCCTGTCGAGCTGCCCCTGGAGTGGGCCCAGGGGTCACCTCTCTGCGTCCGCTTCCTGGACTCCTGAGAGCCCGGGCTGGCCGGTCCTGTGATGGGAGAGTGTGCTGAGAGCTGTCAGGACCAGGCCAGGCGCACTGCACCTGGAGTTCAGGTGTGGTCTGATGTATGAACACAGGGAGGGCTGGGGCCATGGGGTCGGGCGAGAGGCCTGGGAGTGAGGAACCAGACTTACTACCCCCGGCTTTGTGCTGGCAGGTGGAACACCTGAAGGAGAAGCTCATAAGCCAGGCCCAGGAAGTGAGCCGCCTTCGATCTGAGCTGGTGAGCCCAACAATGCCATCCTAACGGGGCTGAGGGGAGGGGAGAAGCTTCCAGGGTACTTATCACCATGAGGTTGCGTGACCCATAACGGGAGGAAGGTTAATTCTTGTTTGCTGATGTAAAGCAGGAGTGTGATCTCTGTGTATATAAATATGACTTTCCTTGTTACTTTCACACTCAGGAAAATAGAATGAGAGGGCTGGGGTGCAGCCAGGAGCTGTTCCTATCTCACTACCCTCCTCCATCTCTTCTCTCCTCTGCCCTCATCTTTGTCTTTATCTTCTCTGGAGCCCCTTCTCTCTTCCTCCGTCCATCACCGGACTTTCTTTCTCTTTTCTCCTTCTCTCTTCCTCCCCATCGTGGCCCTCTGCTCACCCCACCCCGTACTGTCTCTGCCTCCCTGCTGCCCTGTCCTTCCCCCCACCTGCCCTGGCCACATGCCCCCCCCTCGACTCTTGCTCTCTGCAGGGAGGCACCGACTTGGAGAAGCACCGGGACCTGCTGATGGTGGAGAATGAGCGACTGAGGCAAGAGATGCGGCGCTGCGAGGCGAAGCTGCAGGAGCTGAGGGCCAAGCCGGCGGCCCCTTGCACGGGCTGCGAGCACAGCCAGGTAGGCCCAGGACCAGTGTGGTCGGGGGACAGGGGCCTTGATTCCCAGCAGTCACCCCAGCTCCTCACGCTGACTCTTGCCCGCTGGTCTCACACTTGACCCGTCCCCACCTCCCATGTCTCTGTGGCTGTCCATCTGCAGGAGAGCACCCAGCTCCGCGACAGGCTGTCCCAGCTACAGCTGGAGGTGGCAGAGAACAAAGGCCTGCTGTCAGAGCTGAACCTGGAGGTGCAGCAGAAGACCGACCGGCTGGCCGAGGTGGAGCTGCGGCTCAAAGACTGCCTGGCCGAGAAGGCGCAGGAGGAAGAGAGGCTCAGCCGGCGCCTGCGAGACAGCCATGAGACCATCGCCAGCCTGCGTGCCCAGTCACCGCCCATCAAGGTGAGCCGGGGCTGGGTGGCTGCCTGATGTATGCACCTGGGCTGTGCCTCGGCACTGGTCTCTGGAGCCCAGGACAGGCCAGACATAGAACAGGCTTGTCTTGGTGAATAAGTAGGTGCAAGGGGTTGAAGGAATCCTTCCACGTTTACACTCAGCCTGGCCCCTTCCCCTTCCTGCTGTCCAGGGCCAGGCCATGTAGGCATCCAGCAACTGAGGCTTGGGGCGCCTGCTGTGAGCCAGGCATGGATGCGATGCTTCACTATGTTCTGCTCTCGTCTTTGCCCTCCTTGTCTGTTCTGTGCCCAGTCTTGGGCCACAGCCAGGCTCCTCTTGGGCTCGTGAAAATGAGAAGATTCCAGGAGGCCCCTGCACCATTCTGGAAAGCCAAGACCTCAGGGCTCCTCTAGTTTTTTTCTGCGGGCTGTTAGTGGGATGCTCCTGAGGGTCCCCTCAGGGTCCCGGGGTGAGGGCAAGGCACTCACACACCTCCGTGTGCCCGTCCATCTGCCCCCGCTCACAGTATGTCATCAAGACAGTGGAGGTAGAGTCGTCCAAGACCAAGCAAGCCCTCAGTGAGTCGCAGGCCCGGAACCAGCACCTGCAGGAGCAGGTGGCCATGCAGAGGCAGGTGCTGAAGGAGATGGAGCAGCAGCTGCAGAGCTCGCACCAGCTGACCGCACAGCTCCGGGCGCAGGTGCGTGGGTCATCGTGTGGCTGTTGGGGTGGCATGACGCTGGGGTTGCCCTGTGGCACAGTGCAGAGGCTGAGCACTTGGGGTCCCACAGACACATGTTCCAGTCCCCCTCTCCCTTGCTGGCCGTTGTGACCAAGGGCAAGTTTCTGCTCATATGTAAAATGGTCTGATAGCAGAACCCAGCTCCTGGTGGGGCTTGACCTCATTGCAAGATTGACTCAGGGCCTGGCACACATGCTCTTGGAAGGGTACCCTGGTCTGTATGATAACTGACAAGAAATCCTCTCCCTTGCTTCCCAGGGCCTGTGGGACCCTGGATGGTGCTGGGTTGATGCTGGGAAATAGTTGCACGGAGCTGGTGGCCCTTTCGGGGAGAGAGATGGCCATCCTATCTCTTGCTTGTGCATGTGTGTGTGTGAGGGGTGGGGCATCTTGCCTTCCCATGGGGCGTTCCACTGAGCTCCTGACCCTGGCTTCAGATTGCCATGTACGAGTCGGAGCTGGAGAGGGCCCACGGGCAGATGCTGGAAGAGATGCAGTCCCTGGAGGAGGACAAGAACCGGGCCATCGAGGAGGCCTTCGCCAGAGCCCAGGTGGAGATGAAGGCAGTACACGAGAACCTGGCAGGTAAGCCGGCCGGCTGAGCCCTAGCCTGCTCCCCACACCACGGCCCTTCACCCTGTCCACCTCTCACCCCTTTGTGTCCCCACAGGCGTCCGGACCAACCTGCTGACGCTGCAGCCAGCGCTGCGGACCCTGACCAATGACTATAATGGGCTCAAGCGTCAGGTGCGCGGCTTCCCACTGCTGCTGCAGGAGGCCCTCAAGAGCGTCAAGGCCGAGGTGAGTGCAGGCCCTGGGTGGCGGGGCTGGGAGAGGCTCTGGAGCCCCTGAGTGGACACAGCATCCCCCACCACGCCCTTCCCAAACTCAGACAAACCCCCAGACGGCAGCTCCCTTCCCTACCACACACATGGCTGTCCTCAGACCATTGGAAAACCAGTTTGATTCAGGGGTAGGTATTTGGATATTTGTCTTGTTATGAGTCTGTAAAGCAAACACGTCACATATATCTTTATATCCCATATGGGCTACGCATATCTTTATATTTCAAACATGCTACACATATCTTTACATCTGTTAGGTTTAATTTAATTTTTTCAAGCTGTACTTATGCAGTATGAGAATAACCAATGTCTCTAAAGTGCCTCCTACATGCCGAGCCTTTTATAGCCATCAGCTCCTTGAGTCTGTGTGACAGCTCTGCAGGACAGACATATATTTAGGGAATCGAAAATAGTTCTTCTCCTTTAATAAAAAAAATCATGTCAATAATACATGGACATGTTGCAAGTACACACTTCACAGATGGGCGTCGGATGAAAAGGAAAGGCCTCTCTCTGACACCCAGCCTGCTCCCCAAAAGAAACCTCTCCCAGCATGTCCTCTAAAGGGTATCCTGAGCACACTGAAAACTGTTGACACGCATGTGCATGTACACACACTTCCCTTTCTCCCAACAAAGGGGAACAGGTGTGAGTGTGGCCTGCATCTTGTTTCTTTTCCCTATGAATGGAACTTGAAAGCTTTATCACCAGCTCCTATGAATTCCCATTTTACAGATGAGGAAATTGAGGCTTGAAGACATTGAGCCAATTGCTTCTGGTCTCCCAGCTCCTCAGAGTAGAGCTGAGATTTGGGTCCAGCTGAATCCTGTAGTCGAGGGCTGGTGCTGTGGAGTGAGGGCCGAGTCCCAGCTCTTTGCTCATCAGCAGGGCAACCTTGAGACTGGCATAGCTTCTTTGGGGCTCAGTTTCTTGCTCTGTAAAATGGGTCTGGTCGCAGTACCTACCCAGAGGGGTTATTGGGAAAATCTGACATGTGACAGCTCAGCTCAGGTGCCCAGTCCAGGGCAGGCAGCGATGAGCAGGCTGTCAGTGGAGGGTGGGGGGCAGCAGCTGGGCATGTGAGGTGGGTGGAACTGCCCCCCTGATGGCGCTGCCCTTCCCCCTCCAGATTGGCCAGGCCATCGAGGAGGTCAACAGCAACAACCAGGAGCTGCTGCGCAAGTACCGCCGGGAGCTGCAGCTGCGTAAAAAGTGCCACAATGAGCTTGTGCGGCTGAAAGGTGACTGCCGGCTGGATTGGGGGGTGCCCAGCAGAGGGGGCCCTGACCTGCTTCGGGGGTGCTCCTGCCCTTCCCTTTGGCCTCCAGTGCCAGTCCTTGGAGCTGTGCCCTGTCATTTTGAGGCACTGTTGTGACCCCCTCTTTGTAAATAAGGGTACAGAGGCACAGAAATGTCACAGGGAATTTGCTCAGAACTGCATGGCGAGTAAACAAACGGTCCACCTTGGATCCGTCCTACTCTGAAGCCTTTCCTAGTGCCCATGGTAGCCTACCAGGTGTTGGAGGAGCAGGGCATTGAAGTACTGGGTGGTGGGTGGCTAGAATGTCGTTCTGATGTAGGGCTTGGTTCAAGCTTGAGACAGCACCCGTTCACTGCCCAGCGGTCCAGAGAGCACCTGCCCTGTGCCACATGCTCTTCCAGACACTGGGGATATGTCTGTGGACCCCACAGAACCCGTCCTTGCCCTTATGGTGCTCCCTTCAGTGGCGGTAGGGGGGAGCAGATGGTGATCATTAATCACCCTAAGAACCTCACCCCTTTACCTGGGCTGAGGAGGGGTTCTCTGAGCTCCTAAATATCTGACAGTTGACGGTGCTGAGGGGGCTTCTTGAAGGAGGTGGAACCAGGGCTGAGACCTGGACTGTGAGCTGGAGTGGCCAGGTGAAGGGAGGTGGGGCCATGCTAGACGTGATGGGGAGCTTTCTCTTCATTCTCTTCATTCAAGCCTCTGGGATCCCCTCTAAGGGCTTGAAGCAAGGCCGGTGGTGTGATCGACCCCTGGGCTGCCTTGTTGCCTGTGCCCATCTTCTGCCTGGTCCCATCAGCCCATCTGATTCCCAGACTCTGTCCTGGCATTCACAGTGCCCTTCTAGAATGAGAGAGCAAGCTCCTTGGCTTAGTGGGCCCCAAGCCCCTCACTGTGTGTGTGAGGAAACTGAAGTCTAGTTGTGTGATGAGGTGTCCATTTTGGTATCCCACTCAAACTGGGTGCAAGGTGCAAAGTCTCAACTCTGAAAACTGACCTTTCCTCTATGTCCCCAAGGTGAGGCTGCCACCCTCAGTTGGTTTGCTTAGCAAAAAATGTATTGACACATGAATTCATAGTATAGTGTGAATGACTAAGAACAGCTTTGTGGGCCACCTTGCCCTTGGGGGCCTTACTAAGAAGGTAGGGATCTCTTGAGCCACTGGCCTGCTCCAGACACCAGTGGACACCAGTGTGGAGGTAGTCTGGTCTTGACCAGGCCTGTACCCATCTCTCCTGCCCCATCAAATCTAGGGAACATCCGGGTGATTGCCCGTGTCCGGCCAGTCACCAAAGAGGACGGGGAAGGACCTGAGGCGACCAATGCTGTGACCTTTGATCCCGACGACGACTCCATCATTCACTTGCTGCACAAAGGAAAGCCTGTCTCCTTCGAGCTGGACAAGGTCTTCTCCTCACAGGCCTCACAGCAGGACGTGAGTGTGGCCCCTGCTGGGAGAGGGACTGAGAGACACACCTCACATGAAGGGGGAGAAATGGGTGAGGGCTGGACGAAAATAAACGTAAAGGAGGGGAGACAGGATGGAGAAGCCTAGGGCTACAAGGTCCCTCTCTTTACCGCTGGAGGAGGAAACAAGGTGGGAAGGCAAAACAACCTCCGGGGCTCCGCCCATCACAGCCACACCCACTCTTGGGCCCATCCTACTCAGGTGATCCCTCCTATCCTTATAGCCACACCCACCCTCATAGCCCCTCCCACCCACATGGGCCCCGCCCACAGCCAACCACACCCACTCTCAGCCCCTCCTACTCACATGGCCCCGCACACCCACTGGACCTTGGCTTGTGTGGAGGCAGGCCTCTCCAGCCAGGAGCACCACCTTTATCAGCCCCACGGGCCTTTCTAGGGACTCCCATGCTGCTCGCACAGACCTCAGGGAGGAGCCTGCAGCCTGTGTGAGCCAGGTGTTTTCAGCATCTGGTCTTCCCTCATCTCTGCCAGGGCCAACCTGAGAGGCCTCTTTTGCTTGTGCCCAGGCTAGGCTTTATCTTTGCCCCCATCCTTTGTCGCTGGCTGGCAGGCAAGCCAGTGGAGGTGCCAGGCACATGCTGCCTCTCCCTTGAGAGGGGGAAAAGCTGGGGGAGGGCTCCTGATCTCCTGGCCCAGGCTGCCCCTTCCTCATGTGCCAGTGGGCAGTAATTACTACCCTGACTTCCTTTCAGTCTTTTGGCAATGAGGTTGCCCACTGACGCCTAGTGTAAATGACTCATTAGTCACAAATTCCTCCGCAGTGAGCTGGTTGCCCATGATAACATGTGCCATATTGTTGCTGAAGGAGGGGAGTGGTCAGGAGGTGGCTGGGGTTGGGGGTGGCCAGCAGCCTTGGCAGCTCCACATCCTCCATCCTACGTCTTCTCTGCAGGTGTTCCAGGAAGTGCAGGCCCTCATCACCTCCTGCATTGATGGCTTCAATGTCTGCATCTTTGCCTACGGCCAGACGGGTGCTGGCAAGACATACACAATGGAGGTGGGTACCCACTGGATGGAGCTGGGGTTCAGAGTGAAGACTGCCCCCTTGCTGCCATTGATGGGGGTGCCCCTCATTTGTCTCGAGGTTCTATGTGGGGCTTGCTTTGCCTCACTTGGGCTTCACAGCCTTAGAGCCGAGCCCATAATTATTTGTGTTAACCCTAAGGCACCAGGCCTAAAGAGGGGGTGCCCTGCCCAAGCACACCTGCATGGTCCCAGTAGGTACGGAGGAGGGGAAGGTGTGCTGACAACAACCTCTGGCCCCAGAGGGGTCTCGGCCTGGGCTAAGAGTCCAGGGCAGATTGCTGTGACGAATCTCAGGATTGCCCTCATTTCAACCACACACATGTATTGGGCTCCTGTTGTATGGCTGCTCATGCTGGGCCCTGGGGGTGTCGAGATGAATGAAGGGGGACCTCAACCCTCAAGGAGATCCTTGGGCAGCGGGAGAGACTGGCCAATGGAGGCTGTCGTGGGGTGTCCAGCTCTTACCTGCAGCTTGCAGGGCCTCATCTCCCCACCTGGAGCACCCTCCCCCCACCCCACACCCACCTCCACGGGCTGTGGCCTGGAATAGGGGCATTGAGAGGAGGAATTCTGACTGTAGACAAAAATGGAAAGCTGGTCCCAGGGTGTGTCTTTGGTTTGTGTCTTTTGTTATTTCCCTGGCTCTTGAGGGTTGCTACGGGATTCTCCAGGTAGAGGAGGAGGAGAGGTGACCTGGTGTCCCAACAAGGGCCGTGAGAGGGCCCTGCTGGCCCAGGCTGTTAGACACCCTTTGGGAAGGCTCCCGTGGTGGGCCTTTCTTCCCCAATCTGGACCTTCTTTTCCCTCAAGAAGGGATTGATTAGACTGTTTAGTGAGAGGCAGACCAAAGGAAGATGGGAAGGGGGAGGGGGTGGTTGGAGGGAGTGTGTGCAACACCCTTAGGCTCCCAGCTCTTTCTGGGTGCCCAGAGTTGAGGTGACACCAGGGGCACCCATCCTCCAACTCATCCAGGCTGAGGCTCCACGTGGATCAAGTACCCAGCCTGGGGCTCAGCTGTGACCAGAGTGCCTGCCCTGTGGAGCTGGCCCACCCATGGTGAGATGGCAGTGCCCACAGCCAGTCACCACGTGTCCTTCGGTCAGGTGCTAGAGAGGAAAATTCAGCCAGGAACGAGGAACCGACAGTGAGGGAGGGATCCGGCGTTTGAAGGGAAAGGAAGCTTCCCTGAGGAGGGAACATTGGTACAGACACCGCAGCCAGTCACAGAGAGGACTGTGGGGCAGAGGGCACAGCGGGGCAGAGGCCACGGGGCTGGAGGGTGTGGGGAGGATACTGAGGCCCCAGTGGCAGAAGCGGAGGTAGGGGTGGAAGGTGCCATCCAAAGGGAGGCCCAGGTGAGGACTCGAGACTTGTTTCTAGAAAGGCCAGCCAGCCCATCCGGCCCCAGTTCACTCGCCAGCTCTCCCGCAGAACCTGGCTCACGGCCCACCTGACATTGAGTCCCCACTCTAGGCAGCAGCAGGGAAGTCACACATTCCCAGTGGCTCCTCCCACGGGGCCCAGCAGGGCCAGGTGTCCATCAGCAGCCCCTGTGTGCAGGCCCCGGGCCAAGTCCCACCTGGTGCTCTGCTTTAAGTCTCAGGCCCAATCTTGGCAGGGTGGGTGAGAAAACAGGCCCAAGGAGGTGAAGCGGCTTGTAGCTGGTGGAGGGTGTTTAGAGGGCAGGCTGGCATGTGACAGCTTAAGTCGGGGAGGCCGGCCTGGGAAGGGTAGCCAGAGCAGGTGGGGAGCATCCGCACAGGTCAGCCTTTGTGGGGAGAGGGGAGAGGCCTGGCTCACTGGGGCCTTGATTTTACCCCCAGGGGACCCCTGAGAACCCAGGCATCAACCAGCGGGCCCTGCGGCTGCTCTTCTCCGAGGTGCAGGAGAAAGCATCCGACTGGGAATACACCATCACCGTCAGTGCCGCGGAGATCTACAATGAGGCCCTCAGGTGAGGGGCCCTCAGGTGAAGGGCTCTCAGGTGGGCGTCTCAGGCGGGAGTGGAATGTTGTGACGAGGCCCAGAGAATCCACTGGTTCCAGGCCCCTCCCCTGCACTAGCAGGCGGGGCGGAGGGCCCACTGAGCCCACCTGGGACAGGCAGACCAAGGCCCTCCTTTCCCTCTGGAAGTGCCCTCACCCCACCTGCAGGCTGCACTGGGTGGTGAGAAGTGAGAGTGGGGTCTTGGGGAACCCTGCCTCCAGGGGTTCAGTGCAGCATGGGGGCTGGAGTTTTACCACCACCCCAGGACTTGTGGGGAACATTCCTGCCTCTGCCCTTCAGCAAACTGAGTGCCTGAGAGGAGCTGGGGCTGGGGAGGGAGAGGGGCTGAGCCCCTTGGTGTCCAGGAAGGCATCGTGAAGTGTGATGGTTGGGAGAACATTCCAGGCTGGGGGCGGGTGCAAGTGTAAGCAGAAGGCAGACTGGGAGGAGGGCGTGACCGTCCTTCCTGCCCTCAGGGACCTGCTGGGACAGGAGCCCCAGGAGAAACTGGAAATCCGGCTGTGTCCGGACGGCAGCGGGCAGCTCTATGTGCCGGGGCTGACCGAGTTCCAGGTGCAGAGTGTGGAGGACATCAACAAGGTGAGGAGCTTGGCGGGCCAAGGCTGGGAGGCTTCCGCCCACAGCAGAGCGGCTCCGCCCGAAGGGACAGAGCTCCGATGCGGGCCCTGCTGGGGCCGCAGGCCTCTGGGAGCCTGTTTCCTCCCGCGAAGGAGGTAGCGGGTGACGCCCCCTCATAGGGGTGCTCCAGGACTGGGGGATTCCGAAGACCCCACTCTAAAGCCGGTGCGTCGGCCTTCCCGCCTCCAGGTGTTCGAGTTCGGCCACACCAACCGCACCACGGAGTTCACCAACCTGAACGAGCACAGCTCGCGCTCGCACGCCCTGCTCATCGTGACGGTGCGCGGCGTGGACTGCAGCACCGGCCTCCGCACCACGGGTGAGCCAGGACCCCCAGCGCCCGGCCCGAGCACCCCCCACCCCAGCCTCTCCCGGGGCGGCCCTGACCTGCCCGCGGCCTCCCCGCAGGGAAGCTGAACCTGGTGGACCTGGCCGGCTCGGAGCGCGTGGGCAAGTCGGGGGCGGAGGGCAGCCGCCTGCGGGAGGCGCAGCACATCAACAAGTCGCTGTCGGCCCTGGGCGATGTCATCGCGGCCCTGCGCTCCCGGCAGGGCCACGTGCCCTTCCGCAACTCAAAGCTCACCTACCTGCTGCAGGACTCGCTCAGCGGGGACAGCAAGACCCTCATGGTGGTGCAGGTGAGGGCCTCAGGTGGGCCAGACAGGGTGGCCATCAGCGTGTACGGACTTGGCCAGTTCCAAGAACAGGGGTTCCCACCCCCTTCCTTCCCCTGCAGCCCGGGTACCCCGCAGGCTGTGCAGAGAAAAGCCTCTTGTCTTCAGCAACTTCAGAGTCAGTGGCATTCCCGCCCACCCCCACCGCCCCCCCACCCCCATAGCCTTCCCAACAGACCTGGCCACAGTCATTCTTTGCTTGCAGCTTCCTCCACTTAAGGGCTTCCCTGGCGGCTGAGAGGTTAACGCGTCTGTCCGCAATGCGGGAGACCTGGGTTCGATCCCTGGGTTGGGAAGATCCCCTGGAGAAGGAAATGGCAACCCACTCCAGTATTCTTGCCTGGAGAATCCCATGGACGGAGGAGCCTGGTGGGCTACAGTCCACGGGGTCGCAAAGAGTCAGACACGACTGAGTGACTTCACTTTCACTTTCCTCCACTTAAGCCACCTTGGTGAAGTTGCCCCCACAGCTCCCCTCCCTCTCATCTTCTCCAGGGAGCCTTCTAGAATCCCCTGGTTGTGAGCTCCCTCTGATGCCCCTTCCAGTTCTGTGAGGACAGCCGGCCAGCCAGGTGGAGAGTGAGCTCTCGTGTGTCCCCTAGGTGTCCCCTGTGGAGAAGAACACCAGTGAGACGCTCTACTCCCTCAAGTTTGCTGAGAGGGTGCGCTCTGTGGAGCTGGGCCCCGGATCCCGCAGGACAGAGCTCGGGTCATGGTCCAGCCAGGAGCACCTAGAGGTACAGGGACCCCCGCTGGTGCTGGGTCAAAGACTTCTGGTCATGGGCAGGAGGGAGGATGTGGCGGGGAGGACAGCCTGGAGTGGGGAAGAGGGGGACATATCAGAGGGGGTGGAGTCAGAACTTGAACCCAAACCCAGCAGTCTCTTCAGTCCAGGCGTTTTTGTTGACCTCAGAGGTACCTAGGGGTCATCAGCTGGTTGGAGGTCGGGCAGGGAGGTGCAGGCTGGCACACAGATGCTCAGTAGTAACTAGTTTACTTCTTTATTAATCCCCACCTTCTTCCCATGGTTATTGTATCATCGTCATGTCCATTTTGCAGATGAGAAAACATTTTTGGGTGGCTGGGGAGGGGAAACACATGGGTGGCGGGGGACCCGCCCACCTGCCCTTCTCTGCCCACAGTGGGAGTCAGCTTGCCAGACGCCACAGCCCTCAGCACGAGCCCATTCGGCCCCTGGCTCTGGGACCACTAGCCGCCCAGGCTCTATCAGGAGGAAGCTGCAGCCCTCAGGTGAGTCTTCAGGGAGTGAGCCAGGGTGGGGAGCCTCCCCCATAGGCTGATCACAGCCACTGGGCTGCCCTTATCAGAGTGGGCTTTAAATTTATAAAACTTCTCCAGACCAGTTTCACAACCTTCCTTGGCCCTGGGAGGTAGTCAGGGCAGACAGTGCTGGGTCCATTTTATTGATGGGAAACTGAAGGCTCCATGGAGATGGAGTGTCAGGAGGGGAAGCCAGCCCTCTGGACTCCTAGCTAGACCGCTGATGTGAGGCCCAGGATGCAATTCTCTGAGGCTGGGTTCATGAAAGACATGGCCTCCCAAGTAGGCCGTGGATGGGTGATTAGAATCTGGGGCACCAGCCCCCAGCTTGGCCCACTCACAGAAGGGCCTGCCAAGTGTTTGAGTCTAAAGGGGGTGTGCGCAGCAGAGTCCTGGGGGGTGGGTCCTAGCCCAAGGCAAGCCTACCAGTGAGACACCTGTTGCTTTGATTTCAGCCTGACGGCTGGGGCTGCAGAGTCTCCAGGTGAGTGTGGGGGCCAGCAGCCCAGGGCTGCCCGCCCACCCGCCTGCCTGGCTGCCTCGGGTTGCAGGGCTGTGCTGGGAAGTTGGCTGGGTCTGGGGCTCGCTGCCTGCTGTCTGTGTGCTTCTGCCCAGCTGCCTCCTGCTCTAGGACAGAGGCTGACAGTCTGGGTGCTGACAAAACCTACCTCCTCCCATAGGGAAGTCCAGGCCATTGCCTGTATGATGGACGTGCCCACCCTGCCGGACCAGGGACCAGCAACTGGGTCTCCGTGCATGGCTGCCCCGCCCCTGCTGCAGTGTCTGGAGCCTGCAAAGCAGAGGCCAGAGTGGAGGCACCTCTTTGACCCCGTCTCCCCTTAAGAGATGAGAAACATGTTCAGAAGGAAACCATGTCTCTTGGCTGTGGTTCTGGATGCAAGTGGCACAAGCTGGAAGGGCAGGCCCAGGTCATCAGTGTGCGCCCTTGTTGGGAGGGCAAGTGTGCTGTGTGGGAGGGTGGGCCCTCGCCTGGGCTGGCCCAACCCTTCCCAGCCCGCAGAGCCCCTCCAGAAGGCACAGGAACTGTGGGAGCTGGGCGGTTGGTGGGCAGCCCTGTCCTGCTCTTCTCTGGGGGTAGAGCATCTCGCCAGGCGTGTATATAGTGTTCCTATGTGTACACAGGAGGCCTGCTCCTGCCGCAGGTCGGGCTTTATTTATGGCCAGCAGGAGGCCAGTGGGTGGGGATCTTGCTGCTCCCCTCTTCTGCCTGGCACCAGGCTGTCTCCCTGCTCACTAGCCTCTTGACATTTTCCTCCCTCTGAAATCCTATTTAAGAACTTTTGGAAGCTTAGCCATTTTTACTTATTAAAATAACCTTTTTACACAAGCACTGTCTGGAAGAGTTGGTCTTGTGAGTCCCTGATCAGACACAGGGAGCAGGGTGTTGGCATGTTGTGGGTGGTTCCCCATTGCTGGCTTGTCACCCAAGTCAGGATCCAGTGTCCTCCCCTCCATCCTTCTCATGACTGACCCATACGAGTACTGGCACCTTCACCTAATAAATGGGGAACTCAAGCTCTCCAAAGGCTTGCCAAAAACCTAGCCACAGTGGTCCCTACTCCACTGCCTGCCCTCTGCCCTGGCCTTGCTCCCTTAGGTGAATGGCCATAGGTCAGTGCCACCCCCCTCCTCCCTCTGCCTACAGCTCCCAACCATTGGTGCCATGCCCACCAGGCTCCCCACCATGGAAGTGGTGCTGGTCTGCACCTGGTCCCAGCCTTGGGGAAACATGTGCAGGGGTCTGTGGGGTCCTTGCACCAAATGAGCTGAAGCTGCCTCAGGAGGAGAAGCAGGGTGACCTCTGGGTCAGGGGAGCTGTTCTGGCCAGCCAGCACTGGGGGCTCCTGCATGGGGTAGCTGCCTTTCCAGTCCCATCCTGGAGGCCTCTGGGGGTCGGGGGAGGGCGGTGAGCTCTGGATCAGCCACTGCATTAAGTGGCCCCACTGCAAGGCTGGGGTCCCAGCCCCCTGTAGGGTACAGCTGCTGACTGGCCTCAGAGGCATCCACTGGACAGATGGGAGTGTGGCTGAAACAGACGGGCTGGGCTGGAGAGCCTGAGTCCACCCCTCACCGGTTTCGTGGGGAGTTGCTGTGGCCGCCTTCCCCCAGAATAAGTCTGAACTTACCCCTTCCCACAGGCCCATCACTCTGCTGCCCCCTGCTGGCCACCCAGCGTGGCGCACCACCTCTGGGTCTTGGGAGAAGGAGCGGTCTCCTTTCTGAAGAAGCCATCAGGGGCCCAGGAGAGCCTTGTGGCTGCCAGAGGATGCACCTCCCAGCAAGGAAAGCAGGGAATAGTTACAAATTTAATAAAATTCACCTTATAAATTACAGCAGCAGCCCCTTACAGCAGCAGCCCCAGGGCTCAGTTCACTGCCCCAGGAAGCAGGAGTTGGGCAAAGCTGGGCAGCTGTTGCTGCAGAGAAGTTGTCAGAGTTCAGGGCTGAGGAGTGGCCAGTGGGCCAGCACCGCCGCCTCCAGGATGGCCACAGGGCAGCAGTGGGGGCCGGGCAGAGGCTCATGGGCCAGTGGGTGCACAGGGAACAGGAGTGGGGCTGAGGCCAGGCCTGAGGGTACCCCCACTCTCTGGGCCCCTCAGTCCAAGCTGGCCATGAGCAGGTGCAGCTCGCGGAAGGCACTGCCGTGGCGGCCACTCAAGCCCGACTTGCTCTTGACGAGGCTGCTGATGCTCTTGAGCTGCTTGTAGCAGAGCCGGCATTTGTGCAGCCTGTGGGCATAAGGTCAGCGCTGGAGGTGGCCAGCCGGCACGGTCCCATGCCCCCCGCCCAACCCCAGGGCCTTTCCTGTACTAACCACACCGGCCCTCCTCCCAGGGGAAGGCTGAGACCCAAAGAGCAGGGCCCAGGCCAGAGCCAGGCCATGGAGGAGCCCAGGCTCTAGTAACCCCACCCCATGCCCTGAGCCACTGTCCCAGGCACAGTGACCGCCTCTGTTGGCTGTTTCACCAGGGCCATCAACAAGGAGGCTTGTGTGCTCTTGCCTGACATGGCGTGCGCACACAGACACATAAAAACACAGACACACACACCACACACCCCTCCCCACTGCTGGTGTTCCTCACCTCTCCTCCCGGCTGATGTCCACACCCACGGAGGGTGGGGCCGCCAGGATGTCTGTGATGAGGGGCAGAAACCGCTGCAGGATCAGCTTCAGGGAGGTGCAGCCCGTCTGGACATAGCTGCAAGGGCAGAGGGATGGATAGAACCAAACAGAGCACATGGGTCACGGAGACAAAGTGGGGCAGAGATGGGGCCAGAGGCAGCATGGACTTGTGGTCACTCTGGCCTTCCAACTTGAAGGGGACAGCAGTGTGGTGCAGCCACCCCACAAGTGCACCAGCCCTGGGGGTCTTTCCTGTGGTCCACCACCCCGCCCTGCTGTGAGGCAGGTGTGGCTTCCCCACGCGTACCTCTCATATTTGCTCTGCAGAAGCTTCTCGATCTGCGGCAGAACCGTGGTGCACAGATCCAGCTTCCAAAGGGAGCTGGGGAGAGGGCCAGGGACACATGCCCTCAGCACCTGGCCCTGCCCACACCCCCCACCTCCCATCCTCCGTCATGGCCACTCACGCTTTCTGGTTGACAATGTTAAGGAGGTCTACGACCACAGACAGGTCATTGATGGCCACGGCTGAGTCCACCGATGTCTGTGCAAACAGAGCGCCCGTTAGTGGGGACCAGGGACACAGTGGCCCTGCCTGGGTGTGATGTGATCACGGGCTTTATTGAGGGGTGTACATAAAACTGCAAGGTGTGGCGATAGGAGCCGCCTACCGCCCCTTCAACCCCACCCCAGAAGCTCTATTCTCGGCTCAGCTGCAAACCCAAGCAGAGATGGCACTTGCCTTGATATCGCCTGTGGTCCACACGCCCCGCACAGTGTCCAGGTTCTTGTGGCGGCTGGTGAGCACGACACACATGGTGTCATGGCCTTTGCGGATCTGGGACATGGCATCCTCATCAACCAGCTCTGCCTGCTGGGGGATCTTTACGGCCTGTGTGGGACGGGTGTCCGGATGCTGGCAGCCAAGTTCTGCCCTCGCCCCATGGGCCTCCACCCACTCTCAGCCTGGGCCCCCCACTCACGGGCAGGAAGTCGGAGGCCTTCAGTCCGATGGGCTCATTGCGGGTAGCAGGAAAGATGGCAGGCTCAGCCTTGGGTGCAGGGGTAGAAGTGACGACCGGGGGCCGGGATAGGACCTCAAGCTGGAAGGGTCTGGAGTTAGCAGGCAGCCAGCCCAAGGCCTCCCCCTCTGCCCCTCTCCGGCAAGGGTCACCCCAGCCCTGATTCAGGACACCAGGCCCTCTCTGAGCCTCATACCGTGCCCGCTCCACCTGGACACATGTTTGGCACTGGGAACTGTGCGTCCGTGGCTGGGCTGGGCTTTGCTGCCTCCTTGGCTGTGGCCATGTCTAGAGATAGAAGGGAAAGATCTCTGGGTCAGGTCAGGTTGGGAGAAGGGCCAGGTGGGAAGGCAGGGCTCGGGCTGGGACTCTGGGTGGCGCCTCACCTCTAACAGGAGGCCTGGAGGAGAGGGCGGGCCTGTCCCCTCCCTCTCCACCTACTCAACCACAGGTCTGGCAGAAAGCAGGAACCGAGCACCACATGTGGATGGGACCCAGGGAGTGGTGGCCCCGACACCTCACTAGGAATGGAGTGTGTTTTGCAGGGGGGGTTGGTGCTGAGTGGACGATGAATAGGAGTGTGGGAGAGAGAGGTGCTTCAGGAACCCAGCTTTAGGGGCTCGGGAAGATGGTCCCTTGAGGAGAAAGCTGGTGGCGGGGGGTTGGGGGGGGTGAGTGGGAGGCTGGGCTGGAAGATGAGGGTGCTGCATCCCACCTTCTCCAATCATAAAGCATATCAGGTTTTTCTCCCTTCTTAAATCCTCCAGCAGCAAAAACCAGCAGCAAAAATCCTCCAGCAGCAAAACCCAACTCCCAGGGCCTGGGGACCTGGCCCCCCAAACCCCCACCCTCCTCTTAGCTCCCTCCCACCTGAGGCTGTTCCCTCCCATCTCCTCATCTGACCCCCAGGCCTGCCTGATGCACCGCCTCTGCAGAGCCTCACAGCCCCCATCTACACGAGCCCTAGTGCCTCTCCCCACGCCTGGCTCCTCCTCCCACACGGCTGTCTACCACCCGCCTTCTAAGTGGGTGTGGGCACCTGCCTGCTTTTTCACGCTGTTACCAGGGTCTAGTGCAGCACCTGGCACACACTAGGTGGTTTCTGGGTGAATGGAGGGAAAAGACCCAAGGGGAGAGAGGCTGGGAACTGTCCTGTGGGAGGGGGCAGCCTGGAAGAAGACTGGGGAGCCCAGGAGGCCAGGCTCTGCCCCATGACTCACCATCTTCTGGGGGTGCAGGGAAGGGCTCACTTCTTCGGGGTGGCGTCCGACCTGCAGAGGTGAAGGGGGCTGGGGACTCACATGGACCAGCCCAGGGCTGCTGTCTGAGCCCTCAGGGCCCAGTTGGCGGGGGCCCAGGGCCCCACAGGATGCGGGAGATGGGTAAGTGGTTCCAGGGCACACACAGCTGTAGCTTGTGATCTGTTCCTAGGGCCTGAACCCTCAAGCTTGCCCCTCCTCAGACCCTGGCCCCTGGCAGGCTGAGCACCAAGGGGCTGCTGGGCTTCTGCTGGGGCCTAGAGGACCTGGATACAGAGCCGGGCCCAGATGTGGGTGAGAAATTAGGCTAAGGGGAGCGCAGAAACGTGGACACCATCCTGGAAAGGACGATCTGCCTCTGCGTCCCAGAGGGGGATGGTAGAGCTAGGCGGGGATGGGAAGGGAAGAGAGGGCCTCACTGATGCTGTTCTTGGGCTGGAAGATCTCATTATAGTCCTCTGCGTTCTGGATCTCGGCCCGAGACTCCCGCTCATCCCGGTCGTCCTCGCTGCTGGGGCTGCGGCGCTCGCTCTCTGAGTTTTGCTTCACCCTGAGGGGCCGGCCGAGCAAAGGGAGGTGGGGAGGGGGGCTGGTGAGGCCAGGGGGCCCACCTCTGGCACCCCCAAGTGCCCTCCAAGGCCCCGAGCACCCCACCTCTGAGGCTTGCTGCAGGTGGTGCTGGGCCGCTCGTAGATTCGGCGAAGGGGGGTGCTGGGGTGGGGTGGCTGCTGCGCCAGAGGCCGGCTGTCCTGCACGGGGTCCTGGGCCACTGTGCCTGTCCTGGTGACCCGTGTCAGGTCCACGACGTAAGAGGAGACGTTGCTTTGGGAGAAGGCCACACCTATCTGCAGGAAATGGAGGAGCTGGGGTGGGACCCTTCATGGGGCCCTGAGGGTAGAGTCCCCACAGGGCCAGGAGGGAGTTGGGGACTTGAGCGGGAGGAGACCGGCGGCCCGGCACAAAGATGCAAGGTGGGCGGTAGCTCTCTCACCAGCTGGTCGTTGCAGATGGCCAGGTCGGCCACCTTGCCCCAATGGACGAGGACCACATCAAAGCAGCGCTCAGGCTCCCAGCCGTAGACGCGCAGCGAGTCCTGGCAGCCACTGTACAGGCAGCAGCCATCGGGGTTGAAGAGGATGCTCCTGGGCCAGCCGAGAAGGTGCCGTGGGTCAGAAGCCTCCGGGGAGGTTCTGGGAAGCCCAGGACCAGAGCGGAAGTGGAGACAGGAAAGGGCCACGGCAGCCACGCCCCACAGCCTGGAGGAGGCCCCGCCCACCGCCCACCTACCTGACAGGCCCTGGCTCCCCTTCGATACAGCTCACCACCTGGAATTTCTCCAGGTCCCAGAAACGGATGGTCCTGCAGAGAAAGCCAGGCCCCATGCTGGTTTCTACGCAGGCCGGTGGCTGGGAAAACCCGCTTTTCTGCAGACACTTGCCCACCCACCCCCAGGTCAGGGCCACTCTTGAGCATGTGGGAAGTGGACACCGGCCTTGGATCCAGACACCCCAGCAAGGCCCAGGACACTGGGGCCAGGAAACTGGAGTCAGGAGAGAGATGTGGCCTGGGTCCCAGGCTGGCTTGGTTGGCAGTCAGTTCAGTCTAGGTAGGATGTGACACCCCAGGACCAAAAGTCAGATCGGGACAGAAGCACACAGAGAGGAGAGAGGTGTGGCGGTCACAGGCCACAGGCCCTGCTCCTCCTCCTCACCTGTCAGAGCTGCCAGAAGCCAGGAGGTACTCATTGGGGTGGAACTCCACCACGTTGACAGGCCCCGTGTGGCCGGGGAACTCGGACATCATCTTGCCAGCAGTCAGATCCCAGAGCTGGGGCAGGGTGGGCTGGAGGTCAGGACCAGCCTGGCCCTCAGCCTCTGGACCACCCTCTCATCCAGTCTGCACCCTTATCCAAGAACCGCCTCCCACCCTGGACAGTCTTGGGGCGGGCAAGCCCGATGGGGAGGGAGGTGAAGGCCCAACCTGGGTGTGATCGGCAGACCCCAGTCCCCAGCCCTGGGCCCACGTCTGGCCGGGAGCTACCTTCACCGTGTGGTCATCTGCGGCCGATGCCAACCACTTCCCGTCGGGGCTGAACCGGAGACACCGCACAGCCTGGCTGTGCCCCTGAGGACAGGACAGAGCATGAGCGCTGGAGGGGCTGGGCCCTGTGGGCTTCCCTCCTCACCCTCCTCCCTGCCCTCCACAAGCAAGTGCTTCTTGGGAGCAGGCAGAGAAGTGACAGACAGCCACCTGCAGGAGATGCCACAGAGGAACACCTCTCCACAGGTGGTCACGGACCCCCCCCAGTCCTGCAGAACACTCCAGGAGATCAAGACCTCGTGGTTGAGGAGCAATGTGTCCTGTGCCTCTTTTTGGAGAGTTAAATGCCTCCTCTTATGTCAAAGGGTCCAACAACTTTGAAAAATAATTATTAAACTCAGTGCTTTGAAACTCATATGAACAGGAACCCCCGTCACTTACTAACACCTGTTGCTGCTGCTGCTGCTAAGTCGCTTCAGTTGTGTCTGACTCTGTGTGACCCCATAGATGGCTGCCCATCAGGCTTCCCCGTCCTTGGGATTCTCCAGGCAAGAATACTGGAGTGGGTTGCCATTTCCTTCTCCAATGTATAAGAGTGAAAAGTGAAAGTGAAGTCGCTCAGTCATGTCCGACTCCTGGCGACCCTATGGGCTGCAGCCTTCCAGGTTCCTCCGCCGTGGGATTTTCCAGGCAAGAGTACTGGAGTGGGTGCTGTCGCCTTCTCCGAATAACACCTGTTACCAGCCTACAAACTGTGGAGCACAGTTTGGTGAACACGGTTCTGTGGGGAGGCAGGGAAAGCTGGGGGTCCAGATGGGCCACCCAGCGCGCCCCTGCTCTGCTCCAGAAGCGCATCTCTCATCTGGACTTTCTGTTTCTCACGCTCTCACCAGGCGGGATGAGCAGCTCCTCCAGCCCCTGCCAGGGTCTGGGCACCGCCCCAGGCTCCATGCCCTCAAGGTGCTTGTGGAATGATGGACAAAAGGGCCTCACTTACCCTGTATCGGAAGACACAGCCTTTCCTCCTGATGTCCCAGAGCTGTGAAGTGGGGAGCAGAGAGGGGCCGGGGTCAGGACAGGTCACAACCAAGGTGGGCTGCGCTGGGGAGGCCTAGCCAAGCTCAGTCCTGGAGCTTGGGTCAGAGGGCAGTAGATGGTCATGAGCAGAGAGTGGCTCTGAGCACCTCCAGGTCATTACACCCCAAAATGACAGGGGTCTCGAAACTACTCAGTAAAGCTGGGCATTCCGAGTACAAATGTCTGGCCAGTGCTCCCACATCTCCCTGCCTGGGTGGGGGTGGGGGGACATGGATGCTGTGGCACACGGGGGAGATGCCCCCACAGAGCCGAAGCCCACCCCCTAGGGTGGGACTCAAATTCCTGGTTCCACTGCTGGCCCAGTCCTGGGAGAGCCAGGGTGCTGAGTGGTGTCTCACCTTGATGTTTGTGTCCTGGGAACCCGAGGCTACAAACTCGCCATAAGGGTGGAAATCCAGGCTGCAGATGTTGGCTTTGTGTCCCATAAGTGTGCGAAGGACTAACAAGGGAGAGAGCAGAGACAGTGGTGTGAGAGGTGAACAGGACAGCGAAGAGAAAGAGCTTCAGTGTTCATTTGTGTGTGTGCTTTCGTAGTGACAACACAGAAAAACACAACAGTAATACAGACTTTCAAGATGGGGAGGAAGATCAACCAGAGTCCTACCGCTCTAACAGCTAGCTTTTCTTATTTTCCTCCTGAGAGATGCCAGCCATGTCTGCCATTACATGAGCCCGCAGAAAACTCCCTGCAAGCACCATGTGGCTTGTACCACTGGGCTTGTGCCAACGTGTTCTCACAAGAGTGAAGCCCCGAAGTCAGCAGAGTCGAGCAGCTGCTGCACTCGGTTTAGGCCCTGTGGACATGGAGCTTATGACCTGCCAGGCATCCCATCACACCTGAGACAGCACGAGGAGAGGGATGCAGGAGCGGTCCAAGGTGGGAGAGAAGCTGCCAGGTTGAAAAGAGAAATCCAGAGGGGCTTTTTGGAGGAGGTGGTATCTGGGCAGGATGTCAGTGGGTGGTGGATGAGGGAGGCTTGTGTTTCTGTATCAGTTTTCTCTGGTACCACTCAAATTTGCCTCTTCTCTCTGGCCTCATATGCCTTGCTTTTTAGAAGATTTATAATTCTGCTGTTTGAATGAAACTGATCGTGCCAAGGGTGCTGGCGAAGTATGGCAGTCCAGTGATCCTCAGGTTTGAGCCAAGGTGAAACAGGCTGCCTTGTGAGGTAGTGAGCTCTCTGTTGGAGCAGGTGTTCAAGCAGACTCAAGACATAATGCTTTAAGGACAAAATTCGAAGACACTAAAATCTGAGCAGCTGCCCTCCCCACACTGTAGCTACCACATGCCATCGGGGGCTCAGCGCTGCCTTTCTGGCCAAGGGGGGCTTTGGGCACATGCAGCCCAGTCCAGGCCCTGGAAGGTGCACACTCCTCTCGCACATGCTCCAGTCCATGCCGCCCCTGCCAGCCCACCTGCTCTGCATCCCAGAGCCGGGCTTCCAAAACCCAGCCCCACCCCAGAGGATGCAGCAGATCCCACCCCTGCGTAGGCTGGCTTCATGAAGCCCAGACCGCCTTCCTGTGGGATCCTGGCCTGACCCGCCCTCGCCCTCTGGCTCTCCATGGAAAGCAGGCAGGACCACATTCTTCTGGTGTGATTTCTGCCCTGCTCTTCGGTCCTAGGAGGGCTCTCGGGGCCTCCTGATGCCCCACTTGGTCACAGGATCCAGGAGCTGCAGAGAGGAGGGGCCTCCAGGGCCTGTCTACCCCACATGGGAACTTCCAAACCCTCCAGCCGAGCAGCTGGACCCTCCAGTGATGGGCAACTGCAGCCACAGTCAGGCAACCCTTTACCAACCCCTTTCTGCATGTGAGGTGCCAGTTTGCCTCTGTATCATTCCCACCCACACTGTGGGCCTGAGGTCTTAGGTCTTCCTGCAGAGAATGCTGAGGGCAAGTTTCTCTTCTGTCACTGAAACCCACCCACCCCTGCCAAATGGCAGGGCAGAGAGCACTGGGATGGGAGTCCTGACACCAGGATTTGCGGTCAGACACCCCAGCCATGGAGTCTTTTACCAAGTTCAGGGCCCTCCTTGGGGCTGTTTGCCCATCTGTCAAAAAATGAGACAGTGCCAACCTGGTGTTGCATCAGAACCAGCTAGAAGCTTATGAAAGCCAGATCCTGGGCCCATCCCTCTCCTGAGTCAGTTTCTCTGGGAGTGGGGTCTGGGATGTGTCACAAGTTGCTTGTAGAACCGCGAGCCCTAGGAGCCTAGGGCTCAGGAATCCCAGACGTCTTTAGTCTCCATTCTTTGCCTACCTCAAGAAGTTCCTCACATTCCCTTGTGCATGAAAGTCACGGCTGTGAAATCACAACTCTTGGCTTCTCTTTATGTCTTGCTCCTCCGTGAATGGCGAATGGCTGGTACCCTCCACTGGGATCTGGGTCCAGGCAGAGGCTTCCCAGAGGTGAACCACCTGCTGCCTGAGCCTTTCTGTTTTCTTGGCTGCAGCCCAGCCAGCCCGGGCATGCTCCTCCCTGACCCCTTGTCCAGCGATGACCCCGCCTTGTGGGTCCTGTATGGAGCCAGGCAGTGGGACTGAGTGCTGAGATGCTAAGCTCGCAGCCCTGTTTATTATCTAAGAAGTCCTGGGGCTCTGTCTTTCTGAAACAGTCCGCCACTGGGTAGGCAAGTATCACCCAAGAGCCTCAAGTGAGGTCCTAACTTGAGGAACACCTCTACGAGAGCAGAATGAACCTAGCCACTGGGCATGCATGGCCACTGGGCATATGTCGCCACTGGCCACCATCCTGCAGCAAAGCATCCTGCAGGCACCAGAGAGGCCAGAATGACCTTTAAGTCTCAGCCAGGGCATTGTTTCTGGGAGAGGCAGACTCGGCAAAAAACCATGCAACCCCTTCCTCTCCCATCCTTCAGGGAGCAGATGGCCTCCCACCTGGCATGCTGCAAGGTCCAGACTAGAGGCTGGCAAAAGCAGTGAGCAAGCAGGTTTTACTTGGACCTCTGAGTGTCAGCCTGCACAGTGTTCTGAAAAGTATGTTGAGTTAGCTGTCAACCTTTAGAAATGGGTGGATTCCACATAAATACCCAGATTCCCAGCTTCTCTTAAAAAATCTGTAGAGCTGGCAACACTGTGCCCACATTCTTGTGTGGCAACAGCCAGTGAGGCTGAGAGGCAGCTCCCATTCTAGGGTAAGTGGGACTCCCTACTTGGCCCAGAACTGAGAGCATGAGTCTACAGACCAAGACCCCAGCGAGGACCTGGTACAGGGACGAGAACATGCCCACCAAGGCCCTTCACTGTGAAACCTGAGGACACTGGGAGGAAGAGAGAGCCTGCAGAGAGGGGCGGGGGGCGGGGGGGGAGAGAGAGAGAGAGAGAGAGAGAGAGAAAGAGAGAGAGAGGCAGGGGAGGAGAGAAGCATGTCCCAAGTGAGGGATCTGGGATGACCTCCCAAAGCAACCCTGGAACCTAAAACACACTATCTGGTCACTGAACCAGGAGAGAAGCACCCAACCTAGTCAGGAGAGGCTTCCTGGAGAAAGTGGCTGGACGGGAAAGCTGGGGACAAGCACCACCACAGGCATGCGTGGGGGGAGGCAGGCGTGGACACCTACTTTTGGCAGCTTCCAGGTCCCAGACACGGATGGAGCCCGACTGGGAGCCGGCCACGATGAGCTCCTCGGGGGTGTTGAGACGGACGCTCTCCACGGGGGACGTGTGACCCGTTAGGCTCTGAGGAGAGAAGGCAGCAGCTTTGGTGCGCTGTGTCAACAGACCCCCAGCTGCGCCCCCTCAATCCTGGATCCCCGGGAAGCCATCAAGCAGGGATCCTGTGGCGCCCCCCGGCCTCTCGGCTCCCAGGACTGTAAGTGGGCCAGACCCCAGCTACGCTCCACCATCACCCGCTGTGTTCCCGACAGGAACGTCACCTGCAGGAGTGGCCCTGCAGTAGGGCAGCTGACCCTTGAGTCCCGAGTCCAAAGCACTGTCCTCCTGGACTGTGCTCCCATCTCTACTCTGCCTGGCCCAGCCCTCCAGAGGGGAAACCATGGCAGAACTGAGGTCTGACCCGTCAGCGGCCTCTGGAGCCCCCAGCTCCCCAGGGGCTGACCCCCATCAGAGGACCCAGCCACGCTCTCAGGCAGGGGCTCTGGAAACCAGAGGACCTGGGAGTGATTCTGCTGGAAACACGGACACTCTCCCCAATTCAGACCAGCCTCTGTTGATTCTTTTTCAATTGGGGTATGTTACTCTGGACTTTCAGAGAGCGGGAAACACACCTGAACCCCCCAAAACAATTTCAATTCTCTTCTTAACCCAATCTCAGTTCTGACCTTAACATTGGCCGCGGTTTGGGTCAGCTCTCAGCTGTCCGCTGGATCTCATAAGAAAACTGAGTTGATTACGTTTCTACTAATAAACCTCGCCTCCTTTTTATCTTTACTCGGTCAAGAGTCAAAAGAATACCACCCTGTGCAGCAAGATTGTAGGGGGAGAGGGCAAGCTTCAGTGCCATCGATGAGTATGTAAATTGACTTCTAGAGGGCAGTTTGGCAATATGTTTTGAAAGCTTTATAAAAAGTACACATGCACAGATTCAATCTTATGATTGCAGATCTGTTTGAAGATTTAGGGAGATGAGGATGTGCCCCACTGTGGCTGGGCTGAGCCAAAAACCCGGCTGTGACTTCCATGCTGGGAGCCAGGCTCAACCCTACAATGGGATACCACAAAGCTATTAAAAATCATGTTGTAAAAGGGTATTTGCTGACACAGGAAAACACTTGCACTGTTGCTATATTTAAAAAAAAAAACCAGGCTACAGAAGAGTAAGACAGTGTACTGGAAACATATTGTTACATATTTGTGTGTATGCACGTGAGCATGTTTGCACGTGTACACATAGGCACAAGTCTGCATGTATGTGCATGCCCATGTGTGCAGACATCAGCCCCTAGCAGCCCCTAGCAGCACACAGACCAAAGGACCAGGTGTAATGTCCTTGCATAATCAAACTGCATATAACTCATTTCTGTATTTTTTTCCCTTCTGTGTGATTTCCTGTTTTGGAAAACGGTTTTTGGCACTGAACATAGTTGTGTAACCAAGGGGACAATGCTAATGAAATGCAGCAGAACCCTACAGGGCCTTCCTAGGACAGACGCCACCCACCTCCATGTCCTTTGCCTGCCTTTTATCTGTTGAAAAACTTTTGTCAGAGAACAAATTGAATCAAGAGAAATAAGGAAACTGCAGAAGCAGCAAAGGAAAGCAGTCAAACGAGACCAAATAATAAGATCTTAGTCATTAAACAAAGTTAAGGAACTTCAGTTCCCTCTTAAGGGCTGTGGATACTGATCTGAACCCTGTCTTGTGAGCTGTCTTGTAGATATCAAAACTCCCACCAGATGGAAGAAGCTGACTACATGACGACCAGACGGTCACCATGGCGTAAGATGCCACAGTTCTGAGAACTGGCCTCAAAGAAACAGGAACAGACAGACCGCGAGGCTGAAGATGCTGCTCGGTGGACCACCGCACAGCCGACTTCAAGATGACGTCACAGCTGGCTGTGCCGTTCTGCACGTAGCTCCCTCACGTCAACTACACACCTCTGAAACTCCCCTTTAAAAGTTCTTGCCCTCTGATCAATAGCAGGGAACTGGCTATTGGACACAAGATCGCCTCCCCACCAGCTGCCAGCCTCCTGAATAAAGCAACCTTTCCTTTCAACCAACACTTGCCTCTCATGTATTGGCTCCCAAGCCAAGCAGAGTTGAGTTCATTAACACTAGTAAAGAACCAGTCCTCTAACCAGCTCCAACCAGGGGCATTCAAATCCCTTTTATGGGATGAGGTGGGTAATGAATCAAAATAACCCTGCATGTAACTGACAGGCAAGCGGAGAGGCCAATGGGCAGGGGAGGCTCAGATTCGGGCCTGTAGGCTTATTTTAGCCTTTTCATACAGGCTCCCCAGAGTTCCTTCCCACACCAGGTGACCGCCCCCGCTTCTCATTCCTGAGGACTGGCCACTGTCCCAGCCATCTGGGTTGTCCTGGACTTCCCTGAGCAGACAAGTGGCGGGGAGCACTGATGTGCTGGGTTTCTGCAGAGCTGCCCACTCCCAGCGCCCATCCCTGGCCTGCCCATCTGCCCCGCCCCGCCCACCGGCCGAACCTCACCATGATGCAGTTGGGCTTGTTGATGGACCACAGGTTGACACGGCAGTCATCCCCGCCCGTGGCCAGCAGCCGGCCAGAGGCTTTGCCCAGCACGAGCGAGGACACATTGCTGGCGTGGGCCACGATCTCCTCTATACAGGGAAGAGCAGAGGGAGAAGACAGTCAGGGTCCTGACGGGCCACGTGGAGGCAGGCTGGGCCTTATCCTGCTCGGCCCCCATCCCTGGCGCTGGAAGCCCAGAGGGAGGGCCCTGCTCCCTGCGGCTCCCTTTGGCGCCCAGACACACGCCATGAGCGGTGAGACAGCGCAGGGCTTGGGCCTGAGACAGAAACAACAATTTCTCAACTTCAGTCACTCCCATCCTACCCTTAAGCCTCATGAATTTTTTCCTTTTTCTGCATATCAATGGGTACTATTATTAAGTTACTATGGTCAGTTTTAAAAACCAACTTGCTAGTTTTGTTTAGCTCCGTCGTTTAAGCAATAACACGCATGAAAATTACAAGCTTGATATGTTCACTACATTTTTTCTATGATACAAAAAGAAAAATTAGAACAATGATTGAAATAAAAAATATTGACCCATGTACCACCAAAGGGCCTCTCAACTGCCGCTTGGTGTTCCTGCTTGGGGAACCCACTTTCAGAACCGTACAGGTCAACTGCAGACAAGCTGTCCCCAGGTGAGCTCAGCCAGGGCTTCAGCCCTCAGCTTCAGAATCACGGACTGGGCTCTGGTCTGAGCTCTGCTATTGCAGGCTGTGTGGCCTTGGACAAGTTGCTCACCCTCTCTGAGTGCTGCACTTGTCCTTGGGTAAATGGGAATAATAATAGTGCGTGGCTCACTGGACTGCTGAGGATTCACTGAGGACATTCCTCTGAGCTTCTGTGAGGGGCTGAACACTCATGGCTGCTAGGCAGGCTACAGATCAGACATCATGGAGAGTGGGCACTGCGGCCCAGGAGAAATCCAGGTGGGCTGCGTGAGGAGGGAGTAGGAGGCAGTTGAACTGAGGAGTCGGGTGTGAGGGCCAAATGGACAGAGAGGGAGGTAAGGTCACTGTGGGTGGCCCTGAGGGCCCATGGCTTGGACTTGGGGTGGGGGGACAAGGGTGCAGCAGATGTAAGTCTCAGAGGGCATCGCCAGGGAAGGAACAGGCAAGGAACCAAGAGGCAGCTTAGGTCTCCGAGCCAGGGCCTGAGCAGTTTCTCCTAAGAAGGGGGAGGAAAGAAACAGTGTCCCCACACAGACGAGAGAAACATGCTGAGGCAGCTGGGCGGCTGGCCTGGGCGATGCTGAGGGGGAGGGCGGTGCAGCTGCTCCGCAGAGGCCCGTCCGGGGTGCCTGCTCCAGCCTCTGCCCTGCCTGGGGGTCTCTGCAGCACTGGCCTCAGACCACAGGGAGGCTGGGCTGGGGAAGGATGCTGGCCACGTGGCATGCCTCACAGGGGCTGCCAGAACTGCCTGGGGGCCTAGGCCCCAGGCTGAAGCTCACAGATGACATCCCACCTCAAGGGGTGGCGGGGCCAGCCCCAGCCGGGTGAGAGCTCCTGGGAGGCCCAAACATGAGCTGGGGCCTTGGGGACCCTGCCCCTGGAGTTGAGGAAGCTGGGCCTCTCTCTGGTCCACACCTCAGCCAAGGAGCCTTTTGTCCCCTGGACACTGCAGCACAGATGCATGGGTGCCCTGGGGTTCTGGTCACAGACAGATATCTGTTCATGAGCTTCTGTTGGGCCAGACTGACTGCCCAACCCAGCTAGAGGCCAAACCGCCTGAGCACTGTGAACCCCCAGCCCGTGGCCCCTCCCCTTCTCTGAAGATACTCCCTACATGTGACGCCCTCCACGCGTGACCCACCAGGAGGCCTTGCTGCTCACCCTGCCTCTCAGCCTTCCCAGGGGAAGTTCGGGCTGGGCCCCACCACACTGGGTCTCCTGGGCCCACTGTCACCCCTCTCTGCATCTCAGGACCACTGCCTGAAGAGACGGCCAGTAATACATAGCATGGATGTTTCCTGCGTGTCCGCTAGAGGCCCTGCGCTGAGAGATGGTGTGGAGTGACAGTGATAAGCTTCTCGTCTCTGTGCTCCAGCCTGGGCAGATGGCTCCGGGGACAGGGCATCCAGCCTGAGGAACCACAGATTTTAGGGCAAGCAGAATTTGAAGACTGGGCCCCTCTAGAAGGGCTCAGACTACTCCCCTGCAAGCAGCCTGACCAGGGGATTGGCTGGAACCCCTGGAGGGACCAGTGGGTGGAGTGGGGAAAGGGGGGCACTCCTCAGACATCAGGCAGAGAAGGCCTCGGACAGGGCACTGGCCCAAGAGCTCCCAGTCTGGCCTGAAGGATGGTACCCTGCAGTGGCCCGGGCCTGGGTACCGAATTTAAATGCAAACAAATAAAAGTCCTCACAGCAGGCCAGGCCGATGGCTGCTGCTCTACTGTGGGGCCCAGGCTCACGCTGGTTTCCCAAGCTCAGGGGGCACACTCTGGACCCCACATCCCAGCCAGAGTTAGGGGGACACTGTGTTCTGGTCAGAAGTGCTAAGCACTGGCCTGCCAACAGAAGGTGCAAAGAACTAGGCTTCAACAAGCACTTTCTGATCCTCCTCAGACTCTAGAACCATAAGGAGCCAGAGGTCATTTGGCCTTTGAGCTCTTTAGACAATTTATACCCATGGAAACTGCTGTGCACATGAAATTGTCAGCAGATGCCCAATATGCCTGATCACGTCACTGCCCACCTGAATGCTCTGATGGCTTGGCCTTGCTTTTCAGATAAAGCCAAAGCCTCAGAAGGGCTGGGTAAGGTCCCAGAAGACCTTACCAGCCTATGTGGCACCACATTCTTCCCACAGCATGCTGCAGCCCATGGCCTCCTCCAAGACCTTGAAACCCACCAAGCTTCCTGCCTCAGGGCCTTTGCACATGCTGTTTAGGCAGCCCAACACACTCCTCTACTCCCACCCCCTCTACCATGTAGTGAACTGATTTAAAGCACAAATTCCAGCTTGAAATCAGAGAAGGAGAGACAGGTGAGTGTGATTACCTGATTCCCACGTGCTGTGCTCCCCAGACTCTAAGCCCCACTGTACCGGGACCTTGTCTATTTTGCCCTCCACTGGCTCCCCAGTGCCTGATTCTTTCCTGGTTTCTCAGGAAAAACCAGCTGTTGAAGGTATATATATATATACATAACCCCAATAAATACAGAGCCATTCTGTCCAAAGTGCACCTCCTTGGGAGCCCATAACATGATTCTCCCTAAACCCTGGGACTGAGGAGCAATTTGAACATGGCCCAATCTTCTCATCTACAAATGAGGACACTGAGACCCAGCAGAGAGTTTTGCTCAGGTTCTCACAGTTAAAAAGTGGAGGAGCCCAGCCCTGCTTCTGAAAACAGCCCAGGCCAGGGATAGCTCATAGCAAAGGATGACCAGTTTGGACACACCAGATCTATGCCAACCAGTTATTACTAGAGGAATATGGCCCACAGAGGCACCAGCTGCAAAGCAACAGGTCTCAAAATATGATCCAGGGAACCCTGGGACCCTCAAGATCCTTTCAGGGGATCCAAGAGAACAAAACTACTTTTTATCATATACTAAGGTGGAGTTTGACTTTTATACTCTCATCTGCTCACAAGAATACGGCGGAGTTTTCCAGAAGATACATGACATGTGATGACATCATCACTAACAGTGTGTTTGTGTGTTATGTGTTCAAATGTCTCACTATTCACTTCTGAAGTGGTAAATGTGGGTAGATATGAGTCCCATAAACAAAAACTCTTTGGGATCCTCAATAAGTTTTAAGAATATAAAAGCGTCCTAAGATCAAAAGAGTTTAGAGTTGTCAGTTTCCAGTATTGGTGGGGGTGGGTGGTACCTGGATTCAGATACATTGCAGAGGCTATTAGCAGCCCTCTGCCTACCCTCTCACCTCCGCCCCAGTCCCAAGATGTTCTCATCTGATGAGGGAGCTTGCATGGTGAGACGTCTGAAAACACCAAGGACATCTTCGAGGGGCACCAACCTATCTGCCAGCCTAACTGGAAATCCTGCTAAGTGCTTCATTATGTTCATTTTCTCACTGGAATCTCACAGCAGTTCTGGCATGGAAGCGTGATTATCTCATCGTACAGACAGGAAACTAAACCTCTGACAGGTTAAGTCACTGAGCCAATGTCACTCAGTGCCAAAGTCATGATCTGCATGTTGGTCTATTTTATGCCAAAGCCTGGGAGTCTCCCCTTGTGCCAAGAATGGGAGACAAAGTTGAAGGTCCAGGCCACCCACCAACAAACAGCTACCGGGATAAATGGGGTAAAAAAGCAAGCCACTCACGCAACTTCCAGGCCGTCTTGGTGACCACAGGGGTGGCCATCCTTCAGCTGGCTGGCACCTGAAGCTCCACCCACAACAGACTGTGCTTTCCTTGTGGGGTGGGGGTGGATCCCCCCCAGATCCACCAATCAAGTTGGCAGGGAGTTTCCACACATGCAGGCTGAGGGAATGCCTCCTCTCAGGACCACCTCGTGGTTTTAAATCATCCACAGCAGCAGCCCGTGCGTGCCTTTTGGGATCCTGGGTCATGGAATGTCAGGCTTGAGCCATCTCAGCTCAACACTGGGCTGGAATACAAACAGAGGTGATGGCTTGTTAGCAAACACTCAGGGGGAGCTCAGGGGGGTCCCTGGGTTTACAGAACTGCAGCTGCAGCTCCCTGGATGACCAAGGCCACTTGATAAAAACAGACACCCACCAAAGCCACCAGAGACAAGAGCTCCACTGCAAGCTGGGTTTGAGAATCTGGAGAGGGGGTATCTCAGGCAGGGTGACTGAAGCACAGAGAAAAAGAAGGTTCTCTCAGAGGCCAGGATGATGGGAGGAGGTTCTGTTTCAGGAGGCTGGCTGCCTGAAATGCAGCTGAAATGCTGCAGTGGGGCGGGGAAGAAAGACCACATGTCTGCAGTTCTGATAGATCTCAGAGAGTCAGTTTTGTCTGACGTATTGGAAAGGGGCGGAGTCAGAGACTAAGTTTAGGGGGCCACGAGAGGCACCCAAGAGATAGAGACTGAAGTTTTCTCTAGGGAGAGTCTTGAAGAGGGCCCTAGGAGTCCAGCATATATCAAGGGAACTACTCCAGGTCCCTGCCATTCCCAAGGACAGCGCTGGGAACTAGGCCTCCAGACTGGACATGAGTCGGTATGACTCTTCAGCATTAAAAGGCGACCTCATAGAGCCTCCTATCCGCTCCTCCAAGCCTCTTTCTCCTGGATTCCCCAGGTCTGCCTCTCTAGTTCTCCATTCTCTCCTCCTTTCCCCTGCCGCCTGTGTGTGCACATCCGGTCTCCAGGGCTCCCTAACTTGGGCCCTGCCTCGCCAGAGCCTCTTAAGTCCCCCCTTTTCTCTCTGCTATCAGTATCCCCATTCATTCACTCTCCTGCTTCAAGAGTCCCCATTCATCCCCCTCCTCCTGCAGACCCCCGGCTCTCCTTCCGGCCTCCCAGGATTTCCCCCTCGGGCCTCCACGCCTGTCCCGCCCCTCCCGAAGCTGAAGCTGGTCCCTCGGCCTTGCCTAACCCTCCCACTCCTCTCAGTACTGGCTCCAGCCTCCCTCCGCCCAGAGCCTTCTCCGTCGCATCCCGGCCTGGCCCCGCCTGGCTCGGCCCAGCCCAGGGCTCAACCTCCCCTCGCCGCCTCGCCCCTTCACCCCCTCGCCCACTCCACCTGCAGCTGCGGTTCGGGAGGCCGAGGCTCGGCTCCAGGCGCGACCCCCACTTGCCTCCATCCCCTGGCCTGATTGGCCGCTGCTTGACAACCGACCCTCACAACAAAACCTCCGGCTCAGAGCCCCTCCTTCCTCACTCCCAGCACCAATCAGCCGCCGCGAGCGCGCCACCTCCCTTCTGGTATAACCAATAGAAGCAGGCGCTTCTGCCGCCTCTCCTAAGTGCCCGCCCTCTTTTCCTGAATTGGACTAATCACGAGGAAGGAGAATTCAAGAGCCGGCCCTAGGCCTCTAGTGAACCAATGCGAGCTTCCATTTTCTTGGTTCCGCCTCCGCCTCAAGCTTTCCCGTTCTTCCCCTTTCCATCTCTTTCACGAAAACTAGTTTGCACTTAAAATTTTTTTTCGAAACGCCCTCTTAGGGCGGCTACACCAATCGCTTTAGCAACCGTCCCAAATTGACCAATCACCAACCGTATTATTGGAAAACCAATTTCAGGATAGCCAATAGGAAGGGGACGTCAAGGAGCAGCGTGAAGCCGCGGACCTTCCATCTTGGATTGGGGTAAAACGGGGGACTAGGCCTTAGTCAGCACTTTGCCCAAACTGCTGTTTCTTCTTTTTCCTCGGGTTCGGTGCTGGCGTGCTCTGAGAACTTTGTTCCTCTTCTCTGGCTCGGACCCCGGCTTGAATCCCACCCAGGAGGCTTAGAGGGAAACCCAGTCTGATTCCGGGTCCGAATCAGTCTTGGAGCCCGTGCGTGCTACCCCCACGGCCTCGATGAATGGATGAGTGCGCTGCGGCTTGAGGGGGACCACCAATTTGGATTTGGAACCCGATAAAGGCCGACTTCATTTGCGACTCGGGTGGGGTGGGCTTTGGGAAGAGCCGCTACCCACAGAAGTCAGAGGAGCAGAGGCAGGGGTCACACACATGTCTTGGGAGAAAGCCACTGGGATCTTGTTTAAAGGGATATAATGCTTTTGAAGTCAGACCCGGGGTTAAGGCTGAGACAGCCATGTAGCTCTGGATCCGGTACATTTCAGAGCTTCCAGTTTCTTGTCTGCAAACTGAGGGTCTTGCACCCCCACCATCGCTGGGGTGGCCCAGCTCACAAAGTGGGAATGGCAAGCCTACGGTGTGTGCCCCAGAACTTGGCTTCTTGACGCTAGACTGCAAGAGACTGAATTCCAGCGCCTCTTCTTATCAGCCACTAATTAGCCATGTGTGAAATGGGGATGCAGTTGCTGTATTAAATAAGATAAGGCTCTAAAGGTGGTCCCAGGCCACAGATAAAGAAGGGAAGGAGAAAAGGGCTGCTGCTGGAGTCTGTGAAACATGAGGTACACGTGGCAAATGGCAAGTGTTTATTTATAGGTAAATTAGGAAAAGCAGGAAAGTAGTGTGCCTGAGTGGATGGTCATTAGCTGGGCGTACGGAACACGAGGGCCAGGCTTTGGGGGAGGTTTCTTTCTCTGGCAGCTTTGCTGGGGCCTCAGGAGGGACTCAGAGGACCACAGGTATAGGGGGTGAAGAGCATCAGACAAAGACTTTAAGTAACTCCACCAGGCGTGGGTCCTTGTAGAGCTTTTCCTCCAGAGCCAAGTACTTCAGTGGGGCCAGCTCCTTGTGTCTGAAATCAGAGGGAGCGGTTACAAAGCTGGTACTTTGAGACTTCCCTGGTGGTCCAGTGGTTAAGAATCCTTCCATTGCAGGGGACATGGGTTCGATCTCTGGTCGGGGAACTGAGAGCCCACATGCCGCAGGGCAGTTAAGCCTGCGTGCCACAACCACTTCTGCCTATGCATCGCAATGAGGACCCAGCACAACTGAAAAAACAAAAGCTGATGCTCCAATATCCTAGTGGGTCCTCTTGGCTCCCCCCACCCCCGCCTCCTCACCGACTGAGCCGCTGCTCCAGGATACGGATGCGGAACATGGCCTGAGAGCAGTAACTCAGGTATAAGTCTTCATCCTCAGGTGTCAGGGTCACCTGATTCTCCTGATACCACTGCTGCTGCTTCTGCAGCTCTTGAGTCTCCTGTGGGCACGGGGAAGGAGAGCAGGAGGGCTGACCCAGACTGCAGGCTGACCCTGCCCCTGCACAGGGCATCAGACAGCCCCACAAGGTCAGCCCCGTCACCCCTTCTCATAGAAGCCAGAGAAGCAGAGGCAGAAAACCTGGGGCCTTGTTTAGAGGGATATATGTCCACAAGGACTTCCCAGGTGGCTCAGTGGTAAAGAATCAGCCTGCCAACAGAGGAGACGAGGGTTCGACCCCTGACTGGGGAAGATCGCCTGGAGAAGGAAATGGCAACCCATTCTAGTATTCTTGCCTGGGAAATCCCATGGACAGAGGACCCTGGTGGGCTGCACAGTCCATGGTGTTAGAAAGAGTCAGATACAACTTAGCGACTAAACAACAACATGTCCACGAGGTTAGAGCAGGAGTCAGGACTGAGAGCCACGTGACTCTGGTCAAAGTACATTTTCAGAGCTTCCAATCTGTCATCTGCAAAATGAGGGTCACTGCACTCACCCCCACCCGCACCACCATAGAGCCGTTTGTGAAGATTAAATAAGATAATGCAGGGGAACTACACGGTGTGTACCTGACCAACAGAAATGGGTCAAAAACTATGGGAGTTGTTATAATGCTCCAGCCAGCCAGCCATCCACCCCTCCATCCCTCTGTTCACTCATCCACCTCTCCATCCACCCTTCAACCCAATAAACAAGGATGAGGAAGGACAGCTTGGTCCTTTGGACACACCAGGCACTGACCTCCTCCCCCTCCACCCGTTAGTCCCTCACATGTCTATGAGATGGTGAGCCAACAGCCCTGGGCTAGTTTTCCGGTGGAGGATGCCGAGGTCCCCACCCCTGCCAGGGCCCCGGCTGCACCTTTTCAAACCGGGCCTGGATGAGGTTGGCTTTGTCAATGAGCCGCTGCTTGAAGTCATTGAGGCACTCCTCCTTGAGGCGCACGGCCTGCCAGCGCGTGAGCTTCTCCCCAGGCGGGAGCTGGGCCAGGAACGGGGCCAGGTAGTCCAGCTGGGCCTCCACCTGTCGCAGGTGCTCCTCGTGTAGCACGCGCTCCTGAAAGGGGACCGAGGGTCGGCTGGACCAGCAGGGGCCGCAGACACCCCCCAGACAGCTCTATGGAGATATGACCACACAGAACCAGGCCCCAAACCCTCTGTGCTTGAGGCCTCAGAGGGCTCTGTGCTGTCTCCTGAGTTCATGGTTATTGGTGACAGCCAACTCTGGTGTCTGTGAGTTCACACGTCTCCACTTGAGCCTCAGTACATACCTATCACTCAGCAGATGCTCACTCGATAAATGGTAATAAAGTGTCGTTGTTAATGATGTTAAAAACTGCTGGTGAGTTCCTTCTTTCCCTTCTACCCTCAGGCCTTCTTTATGTCCTGTGTTGACCGCCAGAGCCCAGTGAAGCTGGAGATGTTGGGGCGGACATCCCCACCTCTGGGGGTCTGAGAACCAGACCTCAGGTGCCCAGTCCTGTCTTGGCCAACCTCATCTATTTTTTTTTAAAGAAATCTCCACTTGGTTGGTGAAGGGGATTTTGAAGCTGGCCTCAAAAAAACCAAGCTAGGTCTTGCAACCAGAGTGGGTAATGTGAAGGCCCTCTGTGCAGGCGCCAGAGAGCTCAGGCCCGTGGCCAGAGCCGGCTCGCTGGTGCTACCAGCCCAGGCCACAACCTCCAGGGAAGCCCCCAGCTGGAGGTCTAGGCTTGGCCATAGGTGGTATCCGGGGACCTGGCCTGTATCCTGAGCACGTGTTGGGGCATGATCCAGGGAAATGGTCAGCTCACAGCAAACAGGACCACTGCGGTGTCAATAACTTCATCACCTCTAAAGGGCGTTCCCCCCCCCCCAGAATCTCTATCAACCTCAGTACCCTGGAGGTGGCGGGGGGGGGGGGGGTGTCGGTGGGGGAGGAGTCCGGGGGAAGCCAGGGAGCAGGGCTCACCATGGCCTCCCGGTACTCCTTGCTCTTCTCGTTGCGCTTGGTGTCATAGATGGAGATGGTCAGTGTGTGTGCCTCCTCCTCCTCCTCCCGAAGCTTCAGGATCTCTAGCACCTGAGTTGGGAAGTGGGGGCAGACATGGTTGAAACACCCCCACCCCTGCTACCTGCCATCTGGCCCCTCTCCCGCAGAACACCCGACCTCCAGCTCTGACTCCCAGGCTTGATGTCTGGACAGCTTCTCCTCGTTCTTCAGCTTCATCATGGCCTCGTACTGGTAGAGAAGCTTCTTGGTGTGCTCCATTGGCTCCACCTGGAACAACCGCCACAGTGACTCGGAGAAGCAGCGGCAACCGCTGGGGTTGTGGGCAGATTCTGGAGCCAGATCTCTTGGGTTCAAATCTTCCCCTGCCATTTTCTAGCTGTGTGACCTCCAGCCAGTTGCTTTGCCTCTCTCGATCTGTTGCATCTCTAAAAGCACAACTAGCAACAGAAGAGAAACCGGAGACTCAGAGGGGCCAAGGAATGTGCCAGCAAAGTCAGGACTGGAACTAGGAAAGCCAGCCCCGTGGAGGTGTTGAGATCTGTCACAGCCTTGGTGCAGGATGGAAAACGAGACGATTTTCAGAGGAGCTCAAAGAGTATTATTCCCAGAGGGGAGGTCTTGATTTTCCCAGGGGCGAAGATGAATTTCCAGGCTGGGTACCAGGGCCTTCCACCCTCGTTCTCCCAGGTCCCCAAGACAGCGTGTAGGGCCCCAGGGCTCTCTCCTCACTCCACCCCATCCTGCCCATGCCCGCCAGACTCCCGAGCCCACCTCGAAGCTGATACACATGTCGGGGGTCATGATGATCTTGTTGCCCTTGCTGTCCACCTCCAAACGCCGCAGGAACTCGCGCTTGTTGGCCGTGATGTGGTCCGAGCGGCAGTGATAGCGCAGCTGAATGCGCTCCTCCGCGATCAGAAACACTCGCTCGGCCACGTCCTCGTCCGCAGGCTTCGCAGGGTTGCGGAAGAATCGCTCTGTGATTTTCTGGAACACCAGAAGATACGGAGGAGGCGGGGTGGAAAAGGAGAACTTCTGTGCCTGCCCTGAGGACAGGCGTAAAGGACCCTCAGGGACGCTGGGGTCTGGGGTTATTTGGGGGGCGGGGTTCATGTAGAACAGCCCCTCCCAGCTAGACAGTGGCTCTCAAGGCCCCAGGGGTTCTCAGTGCCCAGCGCTCCAGCCCTGTGTGGTGCGCCATTTCTTCTCTAGCTCCTTCTGCCAGACTCTGGTTGCCCACCTCCAGAGACGGGAAGCTCACCACCTCTCCAGGCAGCCTGCTCTATCACTTGACAGTGCTTACTGCTAAAAAGAGCTTCTTTGGTGTGCAGAAGTTAAATATAGGTGTAAAATAACTTGTGATGATATGGAGGAAAAAGCCGCACAATTTAAGTGAAGAGGGTGATATAGGAATTCTGCACGCGTGCACACACACACACATACACATCTTTGAAAAGACTCTCAAAATCCAGTCTATTAATATGTGATAATAGCTGAGAGATGGCATTCTGAGATATTTTTTACTTTTTATAATTTTACATATTTTCTAAGTGTTTAGTCAAGAGTGCGTATACACACACACAAGGACATAATATCTCGGTGGCCCAGTGGCTGATGTCTGGCATCAGACAGACCCGAGATGGTGTGTTTAGTAAAACAGGAAATGTCACTCAGTAAAGAAGGCTCCCTGGAGTCGGGGCTCCTCCCCTTCAGGGTAACCTTGGCCCAGCAGTGTAGGCAGGCATCCCATCCCCATGCCCAGCAGGTACTTACCACCATGGGCCGGGGGTTTGACTCTGCGCTGTTCAAAGCCAGCTTCTTCATCCGGGGTCCGAAATTGACATGGCGGTAGGAGAGGAAGTCCGGCCGTCCGTGGTAGTACTCTGTCATCGTCTTGGGCGTCTCCTCCCGCTTGATCAGGCCGTCCACGCGGGCCGTTTCGTAAAACTCCATGACACGGTCCATCTCAGGTTGCATGGACTTGTAGGAGTGCACTGCGGGGAGGGGGTGGCCGGGGGAGGGGGGGGGCGGCCCGGGCGGGGCGACGCCTAGGTGAGCACCTGGAGCCCCTGGCTTCATAACCCGACCCCAGGCCCTGGGGAGAAGCCTCGTGTATGACGTCACCAATGCCCTAGAGCTAGGTGTTTAGGCTGCTTCCAGCTTTTTTGTTATTATAATCAACACCATGATGAACATCTGTTTGATGTATGTTTCCTTCTTGCCTGCTATTTGTGCAGCAGAACTGCTGGTCAAAAAACATACATAATTGAAAGTTATCTTTGATTATTTTGCCCAACTGCTCCCCAGAAAAGTTGTGCCAATTTGCTGTCCTACCAGGAATGAAGGGGAGTTTCTTGCTTACACGTGGTAGGGCCATTTTTTCACTTTTGCCAACTGAAGGGTTGTAGGTTGGTCCCTTATTGATTTTCTTTCTTTCTTTCCCCTTCCCTTCCCGTCCCTCCCCTCCCCTTCCTGTCTCAACCAAGTGAGATTGGACATGTTTTTAGATGTATATTGACCCTATGTTTTTCTTTTGTGAATTCTTGGATTGGGTTGTTAATTCCCTCCCAGGATATGTCCTTCCCTGCTTCCCAGCCTCCTGGGCTCGCCACCACATCTGCACTGCCACACTTCTGCCCCCTGCATTGCCCTTGTGGGGGTGCTTGTTGGTTTTCTTGTAGGCATCCTAACCCCTGTAAACGTGGCCACAATGGGTACCTGATCCCAACCACAGCATGGGCAGCAGCCCTGCTTTACCTTTCCTGGAGGAACACTTGTCACATTTCTTTAGATTTTCTGTGCTTCCTCTGACCTCCCACACATCTGCTTTGCTTGGGGCGGCAGGGGCTATTTCCGTTGCTTGCCACCCAAGAACCCTGGCAATAAGGATGCTGGTTCCTCCCACCATGCATCAGCTGCTGTGGAGGCTGCTCTAAGGAGCACATGAGGCCCCCACCCTGGGCTCTTAGCTGGCCTAGTGATGGGGTCCACGCACTGCGCAGTGCCTGGGGGTGGCCTGGCTTGAAGTAGTCGACATTCAAGCCCGTGATCTTGTTTATGTGCTTCAGCTCCAACATGTCCTCCCTGTTCTGGTACCACTCCTTCACCTCCAAAGTCTTGGTACCTGTGGGGCCCGATCAGTGTCTGAAGCAGGCAGGCCAGGTCCCCCAGCTGCTGTCCCACCACTCCCAGCACACAGAGCACACCAGCATGGCCCACACTCACACGGATAGGGGTGGTGACATGACCGAGGTCACGTAACATGTCGGGGAACCCAGCTCTTCTGCAGCATGGCCCACACTCACACGGATAGGGGTGGTGACATGACCGAGGTCACGTAACATGTCGGGGAACCCAGCTCTTCTGCCCCCTCCCCACCCCCCCCCACCCCCCCCACCCCAGCCCCCCCTCCCCCACCCCAGCCCCCCCCTCCCCCACCCCCCCACCCCAGCCCCCCCTCCCCCACCCCAGCCCCCCCCTCCCCCACCCCCCCACCCCAGCCCCCCACCCCACCCCCCCACCCCACCCCACCCCATCCCCCAATCCCCCACCCCCACCCCGCAGCTAGAGCTGCCTTACACTCCAGGTCCTCGTAGGTGGTGAGGCGGCACACAAGGCCGTTGTTGTTGAGGTACGGGGCCCACTTCTCCAGCTTCGCCCTCTTGTACTGTATCACCTTCTTCCCGTTTGGGCAGCGGGTCTCGAACGCTGAGGACACAGAGTGGGCTGGGGTCTTTCCTCCCCAGGCTGGGGGAAGGGGAGGCCAGTCTCACCAGCCGCTCTTCAGCCTCTGTTCACTGTGCTGTTTGCTCAGCTCCTCCAGCCCCCCAGCCCACTCCAAGGAGGCAGAGGGGACAAGTCACGAGAGCGGCTCCTGCCCTGGAGGACATCTCAGCTTGAGCCTGACCACACCGCACTCTTCCAGACCTCGGCTGGAAACACCATCCCCTCCTGCCCTTACTGTGCTGACTTCTTCCGATTCCTTAAAACTTAGCTTAGATGAGCCTTCCTCCCAGAAGCCCTTTCTGCCCACCCACTCCCAGCCTCCAACCCCCAGTTCCCATGACACCCTCTCCAGCCCTTCCCGCCCTGATGAGACAGCCTAGGTCTTCCCCGTGGGTCCAGGCACTCCCAGATGGAAATCTCAGCAATCAGCAGAGGCTGGCACGGGGCACAAGCATGCTCTGCCCCCCCGCTTTCCCTCCCCCCGCCCGGGTACTGTGCGTAGTCTCCTCCTGGCAGAGTGGGCTGAGGGAGGGGAACAGCACCTGCCACACTCCATCACCCTGGGTCTGGTAACTGAGCCCTGTCCTGTGTGCCAGACTAGGGTCAGGCCCCAGGCCGCAGAGCTGAGCGTGTATGTGGGAAGGAAGAGATGAAGAGGGTGCAGCAGGAAACATGGGGCCGGGGTTTGGAAATGAGGGGCCGAGGCAGCCTCTGCAGGCATCCTGCCACCACAGATGCCCCCAAAGGCCCAGAGATGCTGTACCTTCCGGGGAGATCTCAATCTGCTCCACCCACGAGGGCGGCATGTCGAAGCTCTTATCCTCATCCTCATTGCCCTGTTGGGAGAGGTGGGGGTGGGGTGGGTAGTTCTGATTAGGACTGGGCCTTCTGATCAGGGCTGACTTATGGGCAGGTCAGAGCTGCTCCCTCACCCCCCAGGGCCAAGCCCCCCAAGGTGGCTTGTCAGCTCCCTCAGGCGTGCTAGAGATCTGACCTGGTATGACCTGAGATGGGGGGAGGAGGAGGAGCAGCTCCACCCCTCTACCCACCTGGCACCTGGCGAGGACAGCCACGCCCTGTCCTGTGTGACCCCCCGCTCCACCCCACCCCCAACTTCCCGCAGAGGCAGGAGACAAAGCCACAGGCCTTTCATTAGAAGAGGGGCTTCTGGAGTCGGGTGGGCCCAAGTCCCACCCTCCATCCAACACCAGCTCAGGCAAAGTCCCTTAGTGGCTCTGAGTCTCAGTTTTCTAACTGCTTGGGAGGATTGACTGATAAATGCACATAAGGGTTTGGGACACTGCTGGCCGAGGGGTCTAAGGTGCTGCGTTCAGGTCGTAGTCTCCCCTGGAGGCGTGGGTTCGAATCCCACTTCTGACAGTATTCTAGCTTTCCTCCCCTGGTGGCTCAGACGGTAAAGCGTCTGTCTACAATGCAGAAGACCCGGGTTTGTGCCCTGGGTCGGGAAGATCCCCTGGAGAAGGAAATGGCAATCCCCTCCAGTACTATTGCCTGGAAAATCTCACGGACAGAGGAGCTTGGTAGGCTACAGTCTATGGGGTCGCAAAGAGTCAGACACGACTGAACAACTTCACTTTCACTTTCTGGTTGACCTTACTGTTTTTATTTCTCTTTGAGCCTAGTTTCCCCATTTGGCAAATAAGGCCTAGTCTAGGCAAATGAACTCTCTGGTGATACCGAAGGCCACAGCTAGCAGGAAGAGATTTCCCACGTTCACTGCACTCATGAGGCCTTTTCCTGCTGTGAACTCTCTGATGACGAAGAAGGCTCGAACTGCTAATAAAACATTTTCTACAGTCACTGCACTTATAAGGTCTTTCTTCAGTGTGAACTCTCTGATGATTGAGAAGGCTCATCCTAGCAATAAAAGATTTCCCACGTTCACTGCACTCGTAAAGCCTGTCTCCACTGTGAATTCTCTGATGATACCGAAGGCCAGAGTTAGCAGTAAAAGATTTCCCACATTCACTGCACTCATAAGACTTTTCTCCTGTGTGGATTTTCCTACCGGAACTGAGGAGGTGCATTTGATTAAAGGAGGTCCCATAGTTACTACCCTTATATGGCACTTCCCCTCTGTGAACTTTCTGATGATAACAGATGCCAGCCAGAGTTATAAAAGATTTTCCACATACATTACAGGCATAAGGGCTTTCTCCTGTGTGAATTCTCTGATGTCTATGGAAATTGAAGTTGTTGATGAAAGATTTCCCACATTCATTGCAGGTAGAAGGCCTTTCTCCAGGGTGAATTCTTTGATGTACATAGAAAGAGGATTTATGGGTGAAACATTTTTCACATTGAATGCATTCACTTATAAGTCCTTTCTCCAGTATGACTTCTCTGATGTTCAATTTAAAAATGATACAAATGAATACACACGTGAAACAGAAACAAACTCAGGTTTAAGGGCTTCACTGGGGGCTCACTGATAAAGAACCTGCCTGCAATGCAGGAGATGTGGGCTCGCTCCTGGGTCAGGATGATCCCATGGAGGAGGAAATGGCAACCCAGTCCAGTATTCTTGCCTGGAGAATCCCATGGACAGAGGAGCCTGGCAGGCTACAGTCCATGGGGTCGCAAAGAGTCAGACACAACTTAGCAACTGCATTGGACAAGTGATCTTCAGGTTAGGTAATCACAGAAACTTGACATAAGATTTTCTCAGTTTGAAACTTCTCCATGAATGGATACATGTAAATGCATGACTGAGTCCCTTTGCTGTTCACCTGAAACTATCACAACATTGTTAATCGGCTATACTCCAATATAAAATAAAAAATTAAAAAACCAAAACCAAAACCAAAACTCTTCTTGCCAAATTGCTCAGACTTCTGACACCCACTTGGCCTGTCTGTTCTCATTTTGACGCCTGCAGAGGGCGCCAGTGGTCCAGGATTTATTGCACAGGAGAGGAGGCTCTCTGGTCTCCAGGGAGAAGACGCTGAGAACACTCAACACCACTTCCAGGTGGGTCTACACGTCTGTCCAAGCACTTCACACCGGTGGTCTCACTTGTCCTCATGCAGCCCCAGGAGGCCGAAAAGAACTGCCTTTGAGAACCCAGACTTGGGAGCCAGACTGTCAAATCCCAAGTCAAATCCCAGCACTGTCACTTATTGGCTGTGTAACTTTGGGTCAGTTATTTCACCCTCTGTGTGTAAGCCTTCCTGTCAGTAAAATGGGGCAATAATAATCACTAGTACCCATCACACCGGGTAGCTGTGAAGATATTGGCAAGTTAAACACCTACTGGCACTGAGAAGGGCTTCCCTGGTGGCTTAGATGGTAAAGAATCTGCCTGCAATGCAAGAGACCCGGGTTCAATCTCTGGGTCGGGAAGATCCCAACCCACTCCAGTACTCTTGCCTGGAAAATCCCATGGACAGAGAAGTCTGGCGGGCTACAGCCCACGGGGCGGCAGAGTCAGACACGACTGAGACTAACACTATCGCTTTCACAGCACTTAGAAAGGGCCACATGAGTGTTACCTATGGGCTGACTTGTATCCCCCCAAAACTCATATGTCCTAGTACCCAGAACCCCAGAATGTGACTATTTTGGAGACACGATCTTTAAAGAGGTATCGAAGTTAAACTGAGGTCCTTCGGTTGAGCCCTAATCCAATACTATTGGTGACCTTATAGGAAGAGATTAGGACACAGACGCACACAGAGGAAAGAGTGTGAGCACCTGGGGGTGGGCATCCCTACAAGCTGAGGGGAATCCAACCCTGCTGACAGCTCGACTTCCAGTCTCTAGGGCTGTGAGAAAAGAAATTTCTACTGTTTAAGCCGCCCAGTCTGTGTTATGGCAACTTTGGCAAACGAATACCCCAGTTACTACTACCACGATGTAACTGACCCCATTCCCCCATTTTACACGCAGATGGTGAAAGTGAAGCTTCCACCAGTTCGGAAGTTTGCCCAAGATGTCAGAGCCAGGAGTGAAGGCATCTGGGCCTCTGGCTTCCACTCACAGGGCCTCATGCAGACCTGCCTGGATTGCCCCTGAGTAGGAGATCAGAGATGACCAGGTCAGTGACCTTCAGAAGGGCTGATAGGTGGGACAAGAAAGGTCTGGAAGTGCGTGTGGAGGGTCATGGTGACCACGCAGGAGAGGCCTGGATGTGAGGGATGGGTTCTGGGGCTCCCCAGGTTTGTGGAGAGGGTCTTATCGCCCTACTCCAAAGGGCAGGGCAACCCCTGAACAGGGTGTGGGCTGTGCATGTGGGGGCTGGGCAGGAGGCCTGAATGCAAGTCCCAGCCTTTCCCTGCACCATTTGGGGGTCCCGGACAGGTTGCTGGACCTGTCTGGGCCTCAGTCTGCCCATCTGTAAAATGAGGGCATGGTCCAGGCCCTTCTGCTTCAAGGAATCTATAAGTGGTCTATCTGAACTGCTCCCCCCGCCCTAGACACATACCTGTGGGGGGAAGTGTGTCAGGCTGGCCTGAAGCAAGACAGGGTGTCAAGTCCCCCCAGCTCCACGGAGGCTCACCAGGTTTTCCACATCGTCATCATCATTCATCCCCTCGTCCTCCTCCTCGGTCAGGGACAGGAAAGGCTTGTCGGTCCCCAAAAGCAGGTACTCCCACCTCACGGGGTCTCCCAGGTCGAAGACCAACTCCTGATGGAGAAAGGAGTCGCTGAGCACACCCCACAGCCAGTGCACCCCCCTCCTGCTCCACAGGGGCAGGGAGCGGGCGGGGAACAGCCAAGCCCAGGGTGAGAAGACACCCCACTGGGTCTCAGAGGGGCCAGAATGTGGCTCTAGGCTGCCTCTGAGAGTCCTCGCCTGCCCTCCTCATCCCCACCAGGGGATGGAGGCCCTGGGGAGGCTGGGACTGCCTTCCCGTGTTGGTCTCAGGGTGAGAGACTCGAAAACTCTCTGGCCTGGGATAGGCCTGGATGTGGAGCTCATTTGGCATTGTCCTTACAGGAAGAGATGAGGTGTCACTGTATAGCAAAGACCGGGTCAAGAAATAGAACATTATCCACACTCCCAGAAAGTCCCATGGTATCCAGTTACTACCTCCCTCCAAACATGTGCGCATATTTTTTAACTTCTGTAAATGGCACTGAGGTTTTGGGTTTTGTTTTGGCTGCACTGGGTCTTCATTGCCCCAGGGCGATGAAGGGATCTTCATTGCAGTGAAGTGATCCCAGGGCATATGGGATCTTAGTTCCCCATCAGAGATCAACCCCGCATCCCCTGCATTTGAAAGGGATTCTCAACCACAGGACCACCAGGGAAGTCCTGGCACTGAGTTTTTATACATAAATATGTATGGAAGTTCACTGAGCCGGACGTGTAGGATAAGTGCATTTTTCTGCATGTATATTGCACTTCAATACAATGTTTTTCAAAAATCAATTGAACTGACAATCCACATTTTATAAGGATACAGAAACTAAGAGAGTGACAATAATCATACTGGAATGATTATGTATGGGCAAAGCAGTAGCCCTGGGTACTCCAGGAAAAGTCCAAAGCCCCCTTGGCTGGTGGCCAGCTCTCCCCACTGGCCACACCCACCCTCCCCCACTGTGCCTGCCACACCCGCCCAGGTCCGCCCCGCACCTTGCAGCAGTTCCAACAATCCTGCATGTTGACCCAGTAGTTCTTGTGATTCCAAAGGCTCTCAATTCCCAGGAAGTGATCGTCCTGGGTGCTGTAGCTACGTGCAGTGAATGGGTCAATGAAAAAGCTCTCAGGCACCTCGCGTTTCCCCGACAACACCAGGACCCAGGAATGCACACGAAGGCCGTGCAGGGGGTCGGTCTTTGCATTTTCCTGCTCCTGCACGGGAAAGGTGGGTGACCTCGAGGCAAATGGATGGGAAGGGGATCATCAGGGGTCCAAACATCTCCCTGGGGCTGAGGAACTGGCAAAATAACCAAATTTTGATCCACACTGCATCTCTGGTTGACTTTGTGACCTTGAGGACATCACCCCACCTCTGAACCTGTTTTCTTATAGATAAAATGGGAGGATCTAGCTCGATCTGTGGTTTATAACTTGACCTTTTGGAGCTCTGGAGTATCTGGGATTTTTGGCTTTCTGTGTTGTGATTCTGGGCGAGAAAGATAGAGGGACACCATATGGCTTCCCTATCTGCATCCCTCTGGGAAAAGGGTCACTGTGCCAAGTTCGTTATTGCATCCCCAGGGTCTACTGCACCCCACAGTAGACCCTGAATAAATACTGTATGGAAGGAAAGACAAGAAGGGAGGGAAGCAAAGTAGATGAGAGGATGATGAGAGTGTGGGTGGATAGGAGGAGAGATGGAAACGATGGGAGAGAGGATGGTGGGAGGGTGTTGGGAGAGTGGATGGGAGAATGGATGGGAGGATGGATGAGAGGGTGGATGGGAGGGTTGTGGGAGGGTGGATGGCAGGGTGGTGGGAAGGTGGTGGGAGGGTGGATGGGAGGATGGATGGGAGAGTGGATGGGAGAGAGGATGAGAGGTTGGTGGCAAGGTGGATGGGAGGGTGGATGGGAGGGTGGATGGGAGAGTGGATGGGAGGGTGGATGGGAGGCTGGTGGGAGGGTGGATGGGAGGGTGGATGGGAGAGTGGATGGGAGAGAGGATGAGAGGTTGGTGGCAAGGTGGATGGGAGAGTGGATGGGAGGGTGGATGGGAGGCTGGTGGGAGGGTGGATGGGAGGGTGGATGGGAGGGCGGTGGGAGGGTGTTGGGAGAGTGGATGGGAGAATGGATGAGAGGGTGGATGAGAGGGTGGATGGGAGGGTTGTGGGAGGATGGATGGGAGGATGGTGGGAGAGCGGATGGGAGGATGGATGAGAGGGTAGATGAGAGGATGGATGGGAGGGTGGTGGGAGGGTGGATGGCAGGGTGGTGGGAGGGTGGATGGGAGGCTGGTGGGCGGATGGATGGGAGGATGGATGGGAGAGTGGATGGGAGAGAGGATGAGAGGATGGATGGGAGGGTGGTGGGAGGGTGGATGAGAGGGTGGTGGGCGGATGGATGGGAGGATGGTGGGAGGGTGGATGGGAGGGTGGATGGGAGGGTGGGTGGGAGGATGGTTGGGAGGGTGGATGGGAGGATGGTGGGAAGATGGTGGGAGGATGGATGGGAGGGTGGATGGGAGGGTGGATGGGAGGGTGGTGGGAGGGTGGTGGGAGGATGGATGGGAGGATGGTGGGAGGATGGATGGGAGGATGGATGAGAGGGTAGATGGGAGGATGGATGAGAGGGTAGATGAAAGGGTGGATGGGAGGGTTGTGGGAGGATGGGTGGGAGGGTGCTGGGAGGGTGCTGGGAGGGTGGGTGGGAGGGTGGATGGGAGGGTGGTGGGAGGTTGGTGGGAGGTTGGTGGGAGGGTGGTGGGAGGGTGGATGGAAGGGTGGGTGGGAGGATGGTTGGGAGGATGGATGGGAGGATGATGGGAAGATGGTGGGAGGATGGATGGGAGGGTGAATTGGAGAATGGATGGGAGGATGGATGGGAGGGTGGTGGGAGAGTGGATGGGAGGATGGTGGGAGGGTGGGTGGGAGGATGATTGGGAGGATGGATGGGAGGATGGTGGGAAGATGGTGGGAGGATGGATGGGAGGGTGAATTGGAGAATGGATGGGAGGATGGATGGGAGGGTGGTGGGAGAGTGGGTGGGAGGGTGGATGGGAGCGTGGATGGGAGGGTGGTGGGAGGATGGTTGGCAGGATGGATGGGAGGATGGTGGGAAGATGGTGGGAGGATGGATGGGAGGGTGAATTGGAGAATGGATGGAAGGATGGTGGGAGGGTGGTGGGAGGAAGGTGGGAAGGTGAATGGGAGGATGGATGTAGAGTGTATGCAGGTGTATCTTCAGTGAGCTTCTGGCCTGGAACAAGGACACCAGAAGTGCACACCACACAATGAACTGGCCCAGGCAGCACAGCTCTAGTATTAGCATCTAGCTGACCACCCCTGGGATTCCCACATGGCTGGGTGGAAGTGGGGTTGTTTGAAAGAGGGAGGAAGGGATTTGAACCTGGGGGCCCATAAACACATCCCTTCATGACCTTGGTCTGTTTCCCCATTCCTAGCAGCCCCTTCTCTGGAGCCGAGTTCTTGGCTTGAGGGCTGAGGATGGTGGACCCACCAAGAGGCGTGCCTCCTCCTGCTTCCGCCGATTCTCCTCCTCAGCCTTTATTGCCTCCTGCCTCTTCATCTCCTGTTCCTGCTCAAACCTGCTGGTCAGGTCCCTGGGCGGTTTGATGGCGTACTTCTTAGGGGGTGCCTTTTCCTCCTCCTTGACTGTCTGTCACGAGACAAGAGGAAAAGGATCGGCAGCCACGCACACTGTTGCTCCTGGGGTCTGCAGGCTCTCTGACCCCAAACACAGAAAGAGCCTCAGCTCCAGACCTGTGACTGTGGGCATGTCCTCCCATTTCCCTAGCCACAGCCTCTTCTGCAAAATTCAGTGAGAACCTTTTCCCCAGGCTTGATCTGCCAAATGGAGACAGGACAATGCCTGTATGAGTTGCCCATCCAGGCCAGAGCTCAGGAGGTGTGACTTCTGTTCTTCGTCCTCCACTGCCTAGACTAGCTACGATCTGGATCTGATTTAGAAAAAGGGGCAAATTGTCGAGAATCAGATTTTCCAGGATTTACCACTGCAGGGCTTCATACGTTGACTTGAAGTGAGAGTTTCCTGGGCTCGGAAAAAGAACAAAGCCTCTGTGTGTGTGTGTGTGCGTGTGTGTGTGTGTGTGTGTGTGAGTGTGCGCATGTGCGTGTGCATGCGTGCATAAGCGTGTGTACAGAAATGTGTGCTAGGTGGACAGAAAATGTCCAGGAAAAGACAGCACAGAAGCTGCAGAATGGGGACCTGATATAAGGGAGAAATGGCAAATCTCCACCATTCATGATCAGACAGATTGGGCCTCAGCCCCCAGGGACCCATTTACCGGTTGTGTGACTTTGGTCACAAAAACTATTTCATCTCAACACACTCACATGTAAAACACAAGAGCAATCATTCCTACCACACAGTGCTCTTGAGAGGAGCAACCAAGTCAAGAAACGTGTAAGTGGTTTATAGACCAGAATGTTCTCAGCACCCATTAGCTATTGATATCAATTTCATAATTAAAATTTTGGCTGAGCTAAGAGGCCTGTATGTGAGTTCATGGGCCTTTGGAGCCAAAAGCAGTGATGGAGCTTTTTTTGTTCCATCTTTCCTGGGGAGCCGGGGCTGGGAGAGCAGGCTGGGCTCTCACCAGGTGCCTCCCTCTCCTTATCCACCAGGAACAGCCCCGGGGGCCCCAGTTGCTCACAAAGGTATAACACAGGTGCATCATGCTGGTTGCCTCAGGTCCCTGGATCCCCTGCCCCAAGCTGCAGATACCCACGGGTCCTTGACCCTGGGTAAGGCCAGGGTCATGAATCAATCCAGTCCATGAAAAGCATTATCTGCCTGTGCATGCATGCTAAATCGCTTCAGTCGTGTCTGACTCTTTGCGACCCTATGGACCGTAGCCTGCCAGGCTCCTCTGTCCATGGGATTCTCCAGGCAAGAATACGGAGTCGGTTGCCATGCCTTCCTCCAGGGGATATTTCCAACCCAGGGACTGAGCCCACATCTCTTACGTCTCCTCCATTGGCAGGTGGGTTCTTACTAGAGCCGCCTGAGAAGTCCTTTCTGCCTGTAGTGTGGCTATTTTCGAAATGCGCAGAGATGCTTTAATGATTCCTACAATTAAATTCACTTGAAAGTGTTCTGAGTGTTCACAGCTGCCTCGGGCCATTATGGTGTGTGCTCAGTTCGCATGTATAAAAGCACCACCACTGCCTGCTGTGGTTTGCTGGAGGTTTGGTGAAATTTTGTGCTGTTAAAAAAGGGATCTTTTTACATGAAGGGGGGAAAAAAAAGGCAGAATTACATGTCTGTTCATTTGTCTGCTTTTTCCTTATATGAAAATGACTGGATGGATTTTTATCACGTGCACAGGATAAATTTGGAAGAATTTGGCTGAAGATAGCCACCATGTGGCATTCACTAATGTGGGGAACACAGTAGCTGAAGCTGAGTGACAACAAGTGGAGAGGAGCAGCCAGTTTGGAGGAGTGGGCTGTGTGCATGAAGATGCCAAGGGGACAGAAATCATCAGTGGTTTGATTTCAGTGAGCGCAGGTGTCCCAGTTGTAAAGCTCAGCGGCAGGGACAGGCTGCTATAAGGATAGCGTATCTCATGTGGTGCTGAGGGCAGAAGGGGCCCGGCTGTACCTCCTTGGGCTTCATGGTGAGTGGGCACACCTCCCGAGTTAGGTCCATGTGGCACAGGTCCCGCGAGCCGTAGCCGTTGACACAGTAGGCATCGTAGCCGGCGCCAATGAGCATGGAGCAGAGCAGCGTGCTGAAGTCGAAGCAGTTCCCCTTCTGGTACTTGAGCACAGTGGTCGAGGAGTAGAGGTACAAGGGCTGGGCACAGGAGGCTGGTCAGTACAGCCGCCCCCTGCCCCTCGCCAGTCTCCCCAGGGCCAGTGTGCAGGCTCGACCCCAGTGGGGCTCCTCCCCTTTGCTGGGTTAGGGAGCCTGCTAAGAATGGGGTGAAAACCACAGCCCCTGTGTCCAGAAAGTGCAAGCCACATTTGCCTGTAATTCCAAAGGGCCATGGACTCCTTCCTGATGGGAAAGACCGTCTGGATGTTGAGGCTTCTGGCCTGAGGATCTTTGATCGGGTGGTCTATGGTTTTATTCCAAAGTTACCCTTACCTCCTACCTCTGTCTCCCTCTTCTCTTTCTCCACTGTGTACATATCCCCTTTTCTCTCCCTCCTTCCCGCCCTCCATTCTTAAAGAGATTAAGCTGGTCAGAACCCCAAAAATGTGGCCTTGAAACGTGGGTAGCTGGTCCCCCTCTCTCCTTTTCCACCTCCTAAAGTCCTAAAAAGAAGACTCTGAAAGCCAAAGGAGGCAAAGGAGTCAAAGAGGTGGGATTTCAGAGATCAAGCATGCTGTGTGACCTCAGGCAAGTGGCTGTCTCTTTCTGGGCCTGTTCCTAGCCTCACTCCCAGCCAGGGGGTCGGTGAGGGGTTCAGCCCCGACAGACCCATAGACTGTGGCCCAAGGCTGGCCAAGCCTCCTTCTCCTGACCTGCCTGGTTTCCCATCTCTGGCTTCGTGGCCTAAGGATGCAGCCTCAGGTGGTACTTACAGGTTTGAGGGGGTCAGGCAAAGGCACCATGGACAGGAAGTCGGAGATGAACTGGGCGCAGGTGTCCCAGTTGTAGAGCTCAGGGTAGGGCATCAGTGTGGGCCGGATGGTTGTGCTCACGAACTTCTGCAAAGGGAGAGACCACAGGCCCTGGGGCAATGTGCCACTTGGGAGGAAACCACGGTGCTCTGAGGAAGCTGGAGACCTCAAGATGGGGTTTGGGGTGGCTCTCTAGGCCTCTCTGGGCTTCAGGTTCCTACTCAGGACCTTGGGAGTTGGAGGAAGGGATTCCCTCAAGGCCTTTCTTGCCCAGATCTAGCATAATCCTGTGCTAGTGATGTGCTCACTACTGCGTCATCACCACAACCCCACTCAGCGCCGCTCAGTCCTGCATCACCTCCCTGAACCCCGGCAACTCTGTGAGGCAGGTCCCGCTGACGGGTGAGGAAGCCGAGGCTCTGAGAGGTGAGCTGACTTGTTCAGGTTCACAGTCAGTAGCACAGTTGGGTCTGTCTGGCTCTAGACCGCTGCCCAGCATCGGGGAGCTAGTGCTTCCATGGCCTTTGAGGGGCAGCTCTGCTGCCCTGGGGCCAGGAGCCAGGCCTCTGGGGTCTCCTTCTCTGTGAATTCGAGGAAGGTTTCACCAGCACCAGATCACACATGGCCCCACGTAAGGGGCAGCCCCCGCTGATGGCTGTAGCAGAAATGCAGGTCCGGGGTTACCAGATCCAGGAAAGAGGAGACTAGGGATCTGGTTGGGAACAATTGAGTTCCAAGTGCTGGCAGCTAACACAAGGGTACATCACCAGGTGGGCCAGATCAAACGGTCTGCAAGCCCCTGTCAGCCTATGTAGGGGCTGCCACATTGTAACTTCACATTCATCTTCTACCGTTCCCTATACAGGTGGGGAAACTGAGGCCCACTGAGAATCAGGGACGTGCCCTGGGTCCCAGGGTGGGAAGGAAGGAGGCCAGCACTCGGGTCCTGGCCCATTTTGCCTTATATCTCTGCCTTTCTCTGCACAGGGCTGGCCTCGTGGGCATGGGGGCTCCAAGCCACCCCAGGGATGACACACACTGGGCCTGCTGGGGCCTGTAGGCGTTTGAGTTTATATGCTGCCCGCCCCCACCCTCCAGGAGAGGGCTGTGCTTGGCCCGCCTCCCTCCCTCTGTGCTCCGGCCCCGGCCCTGCCCTCTACCACCCAGTCTTACAGGCACTTCGCATTCGTTCAGCGGATGCAGAAAGAGGGGCACCCGGTCCGGGCACAGGTGGCTGTACTGGCGGGAGAAGTTGTCAGCCACCTGCAGCAGGTGCTCCTCCTTGAGCGTGTTGCTTTGGTAGGAAAGGGGCAGCTTGGAGGTGTCGATAGTGTCCTTGGTGAAGGTCCTGTGTCCACAAGAGGGTGGTATCAGCCTGCGTGGGGTTGGGCCTGGCACACAGGGAGCCCTCCGTCTACCTTAGCTGCCACCGGCTCTACTCCGTCCTCATTTAATCCTCGTAACTACTTAGGAGGGAAATGTCTTTTTATCAGCTGCTCTTTTATTTTTTTAATCTATTCTTAATTGGAGGATAATCGCTTTACTATGTTGTGTTGATTTCTGCTGTACAACAACCATAAGGATACATAGGTCCCATCCCTCTTGAACCTCCCTCCCCTCTCCATCATCCCACCCCTCTAGGCTGTCACCGAGCACTGGGTTGATCAGCTGCCCGTTTAAATAGATGAGGGAAATGATGCAGAGAGGCTGAGCGGCTTGCCCAAGGTCGCACAGTTAGGGAGAGGCAGAGTGGAGACTTGGCCCAGACAGCCTGAAAGCCTGGTCCTCACTCTAACCGCCTCCTTGTAGGTCCCTGTGCTGCCTCCCAGCCCCGGCATCACCATTCGGACCTGCTCTCTCTGCCCAGCCCTGGTCTGACCCCCGCCAGGGTGGCTGGGCCAAAGGCTCCTCCCTCCCATCCCTGACACTCACAAGAGCTTCTCCGGGACAGAGACCTCGATCTCTGACAGCTTCCTCTCCAGGTCTCTGAGCATCTCCTGCGTCATGGTGGTTTCCCCTCTCCGCACCTCCATCGGCCTCTTTGTTTTCTCTCCCCTCTCGGCCCGCTCAGCTGCTGCTTCTCGCTCCGCCGCCTCTTCCTCCTCCACTTTCTCCTTCAGGACCTCCATTCTGGCGTATCTCTGACTGTCTAGAGAGGAGGTCGCTGCAGGAGGGTTAAATGCACTCCGAATGGCCAGTTTCAGGCCACAATGGAGTCAATGACACCACCTGTGTCCTTGGGTGGTGCTTTGATGTGCTTTAGAATTTAGGGGTCCCCAGCCTCCAGGATCTAATGTCTGATGATCTGAGGTGGAGCTGATGTCATAGTAATAGAAATAAATTACACAATAAATGTAATGTCCTTGAATCATCCTGAAACCACTTCCCTCCACCCCTGGTTCATGAAAAAATTGTCTTCCATGAAACTGGTCCCTGGTGTCAGAAGGGTTGGGGACTGCTGGTTTAGGTCACAAAGGGAGGAGGCAAGACCCTCTTAAACGTCCTTTCCATCAGAGAGAAAGTCTCCACATGGTGCAAATACACCTGTAACACCTTTCTGACATTTGCAGATTTCCCCTTGAAGCAGAGATGTCGCAGGTCACACGTTGAGACTATTGTCAGGGCAGGAGCAGGTAGCTGAGACTTATTAACCTTGCTTTGCTTTTTGTATATTTATTCCGCCAGTTACTTTCTCCTTCTGGCTGCTGCTGCTGCTGCTAAGTCGCTTCAGTCGTGTCCGACTCCGTGCGACCCCATAGACAGCAGCCCACCAGGCTCCCCCGTCCCTGGGATTCTCCAGGCAAGAACACTGGAGTGGGTTGCCATTTCCTTCTCCAATGCATGAAAGTGAAAAGTGAAAGTGAAGTCGCTCAGTCGTGTCCGATTTCACGACCCTATGGACTGCAGCCCACCAGGCTCCTCCGTCTATGGGATTTTCCAGGCAAGAGTGCTGGAGTGGGTTGCCGTTGCCTTCTCCGAGTATTATGAAGTTTCCTATTAAATATATTTATGAAGTCCAGTAAGTCTAAATTCAAAGAAACTTATTCATAATTATCTTTTAGACCTCTTAGATATGACACCTATATGCTCAGTCACTAAGTTGCTAAGAGGGCTGGTTCCCAGTGCCTCACGAGACTGGGTGGCACCATGGTTGGCAACACTGGAGACAAGCAGTTGTTGTTTCCCAAGCCAGGTGTTGAACCTGTGTCTCCTACATCTCCTGCATTAGCAGGCGGATTCTTTACCTCTGGCGCCATTCATAACAGCAAGGAAGAAAAAAAAAAGAGGTAACATCACCAAACTTGGAACACAGAGAGGGCAAGAATGGGGCTGCCTCTAAGGCACTTGAATAAGGGGCAGGCGTCAGTAACATAGCCTACAGTCTTCTGGCCAAGCCCTTGCATCATCTCTCAGGATGGAGGACCTTTGTGGGGGCTGGTGGGGGGTGGATGGACACTGAAATGCCTTATATGCTCATGCGCCCTAGGGAAGGCCTTGTCTGCAGCCAGAGAGCCCAGCCTCACTACGGTGGACCAAAGATCCTGTCCCCTTATAATTCCCGAAGTGATAACACCAGGCACATCTTTTTCTTTTTTTTTTCTGTTTCAGCAAGGCTGGGTGACCCCCTGGATGACTCCCTGATGGGGAGTCTTTCTGGTCACCAGAAAGACCAAGCCGTGGCTGGAAGCTTGGAATTTCCAGCCCCTCCTTCATTCTCCAGAGACGAGAGAAGAGTAGAAATGGGCTCAATAATTGATCAAGCCTCTGTGAGGAAGCTTCCATAAGACTCTCAACAGTAGGATGTGCAGAGAGCCTCCAGGTTGGAAAGGCAATGTCCTCTTCGGGGACAGAAGCTCCTGCACTCAGGACCTTCACAGACCTCCCCAGACCTCGCATTATGTACCTCTTCACCTGCCTGGCCATCTGTGTCCTCTACTGTGTCCTTTAATAAACTGGTAAATGTAATGAGGTGTTTCCCTGAGTTCTCTGTGCCTCTCTAGCAAATAAATAGAACCCGAAAGAGGGGTCATGGGAACCCCCAATCGGTAGCCACATTGAACAGAAGTTGTGGGTAACCCGGGACTGACTACGTGCTTGCTATTGGCATCTGGAGTGAGTGGGAAGAGTCTTGTGGGACTGAGCCTTTAACCTGTGGGATCTGATGCCACTCCAAGGAGGTAGTGTCAGAATTGAGTTGAATTGTAGGACACCCAAGTGGTGTCATGGAGCATTTCTTAGGACTTCCCTGGTGGTCGAGTGGTTAAGAATCCTCCTTGCAATGCGGGGGACGTCGGTTTGATCCCTGGTCAAGGAACTAAGATCCCACATGCAGTGGAGCAACTAAGCCCATTCCTCAAAACTACTGAGCCCACGCGTCACGACTAGGGAGTCCTTGAGCTGCAAAGAAAGATCCCACAGGACGCAATGTAGATCTGTGTGCGATGCAACTAAGAACTGAGGCAGCCAAATACATAAATGAATATTTTAAAGAGGAATTACTCAGTGAGGGGAAAGCCCACATATTTGGTAACCAGAACTGTCAGAAGCAAAGGGTTTTGTCTGAAAAGTAAAGGAGACACACAGAAGGTGGAAGACTGAGTTTTTCCATTACGGACCCTATGAGGCAGATACTGTTATGATACCCACTTTTCAGAGGAGAACACTGAGGCCTAGAGAGGTTAAGTGCTTGGCCTAAAGTCACAGAACTAGTAAGGAGCAGAAATATACATGAACCTGTATATTTCTGGCTCTGAAATCCATGCATTTAAGGGCCTAATAAAATGTAAAAATACTAGAAGGAATGGATGGTTTAGTGGAGGGGGAGTGAGTAAGGAAAGACATAGGAGGGGAGGAGGCCAACGTGTCAGTGGGCAGCCACTGAAATGGGCTCTGAGCCAAGGTCACAGAACACGTCATCAGAGGTGCTGAGCCAGGACTTGCAACGCTTATTCCCTGCATCAGCCTGCCCCGTCAGTTAAAGCACAGTTTGGGGAAGGCAGTCCCGCCTTAAAGTTCCTCCAACTCTGTGCCCAGCAGCGCTCCCCACCCCACAAGCCCTTCCCTGAGTCTTTCTCCCCAGCAACAACCTCCTCTTCACCATCACATACACACACACACACACACACACACACACACACACACTGAAAACTTCCCAGAAAGTTTGGGGTTGACAGGCCCCAGGCAGAAGAATCCCCCTTACCACCAGAGCCCGCGCCCTTGCCCTCCTCCCTGCCAGGTGGGGTTCAGCCACCCCACACCCCAGCTCCCATCTCACCCTTGAGGACAGCCTGTACCATCTGTTAGCCTGTCTCCATGGTAACAGCTTTCCAGGCCGAGGGCAGGTCCTGGGGGAGGAGGCTTCTGGGAAATGTAGTCTTTTGTCACTAACCAGGGCTGGGTCCAGGAGACCCACTGCAGTATGTCCCTCAGCCAGCGGTGGGCTGGAACCAGCTCATGTGCCAGTTTGCAAGAACCGATGGTTAAAGCTTTAGGAATGTTTGTGAACCCACTGATGAACACAGTCATTAGTAAAATTTAAATTATAAAAACATACAAGTAAATAGACTATACTAAAAGCAGAGGTAAGAAGTACTCAAAACTCATCACTTCCTAATTATTTTACTGCATTTTATTGTTATCTAAGCTCCAGAGGTTATTTATCCCTATTGTTTTCTATACGATGAAAATATTATGTAAGGGTAAGCTGCTCTGCATCTTTTTCCAACTCTGTTCAGTGATGTCACATAGGTAGCTTAAAATGGTCCATGAGCTTATTTATACCACAGAGACTGGCAAATGCTGCAGAAAAGGACTTTTTCTCTCTTCACGCGTGCTAAGTCGCTTCAGCCGTGTCTGACTCTCGGCGACCCTGTGGACTGCAGCCTGCTAGGCTCCTCTGCCCATGGGATTCTCCAGGCAAGAATACCAGAGATCTCTCTCATCAAGCGTTGTTAAACATTTACCAGGACAGCACTGCTTCTGCTTGCATGCTCAGTATGGCCTTCATCAAACAGATAGAAAGCAGTGTGGGTCCTGGCATGGCCGCCTGTCATTGTGGACAGAGTCAGGCTGCCCAAGTCCTGGTTCTAGTCGAGGCTGGACCACTGATTTAGTATAAATCTCATGGCACAGGGAAAACTTACTTGTTAAGTTAGTGGCCCATGAAATTTCTTACTTTAATTTCTTTTAAATTCCAAGGAAAAAATGAATAGACCAATAATGCACATTATGAGTCCACCTGGGATTATATTTGTCTTCGTACCAATGTAGTCACAAAAGATAACTTCTTCTTTTTTTTTTTTTGAAGGAAAGGGCCCATAAAACTTGTGATGCTGCCTTGTGGGGGTCCGTGGGGTCCAGAGAAATCCTGTAGATGTCTGGACGAGATTGTATAGTTGCTGCTATTGGTGAAAATGTAGGCATCACCTCAATTCTTGATAATAAAGAACAATTTTTTTTCTTCTGGCTGGAACATTATGCAGTCATATAAAATAAAGTGAGAAGGATAAATTAGATGGAGGGAAAATTCCTAAGATGGCATGTGGACTTCAGTCCTGGAGTTCACCCTGGAATTACCTCTCTGGGGAATTCACCTGGGAGGCAGCCAGGAAGGGAAGAGGAAAAGGAAAATGTGATATGCGCCACTGGCGGAATGGAACATAGGTCTCCTTTTTCCTTTTGTCTCGTGCAACACCTAATTTCCTCTGCATAGTTGTTTATTCCTCTTTACCCACTCCCAGCCCACATAGGCATCATTCTGAAGCTCCCCAACTCCCCACCAAATGAGCATTCTTTTTCATGCTGTCAGCATTTTTAATTGGTGTTAATGATATTGTACTAATATTTTTCTGTTTCTTAGACATTTGCTAAGAACTGTGTTTTTAACATCCACCCACTGGACTTCCTTGGTGGTCCAGTGGCTAAGAGTCTGGGCTCCCAAAACAGGGGGCCTGGGTTTGATCCCTGGTCAGGGAACTAGATCCTGCATGCTCCAACTAAGACCTGGCATAGCCAAATGAATAAAGAAAATAAATAAATATTAAACAAACAAACAAAAGCTGCACCAGAATTTATTTTTTAAAAAATCCACCCACATTAATTTCCTCTTTACTCTCCCAGCCATGGACACCCCACTTTGCCATCAACTCCCATTATTCACAGATAATGCCACGCATGTCATTGGTGGAGTCCCTTCTAGACCTGCAAGTGTATCTCTGGGCTAAAGAACCAGGAGCAGGACTTCTGGCTCAGCAGCAGCACTGCACTTTTTTTTCAGGTGGTGAAACCTACACTCTCTCCACCTCCCACAATGCCCGAGGGAGCCTGGTACTTGCCCCCACCAGCAGCTGATATTCACTCCCTTCCTGATGTTTGCCAGTTTCGTAGGGGTACAACAAGATCTTATTGTCATTTGAGCATGTGCCTCTCTGATTACTAAAGATTTAAAGTCTGCCTTCACGTGCTAATGTGTTAGCTTCAAGGGTTTCTTCTTCTGAAACTGTCTTTTAAAAACTCAACCCATTTTTCTTTATTGCAGAATTATCTTGTTTGGATTTGCAGGACCTCCAGGTGTTAATCCCTGGTTCCAGATGCTGCAAATGCCTCCCTCCATTCTGTCACAGGCCCACTAACCTTGCCGGTAGTGACCTTCATTGAACAGAAAACTTTAATTTTGATGTATCTGAGTTTATCAAGTTTTGGTCTGACATTTTGCACTTATGAATTTTTGTTTAAAAAATCCTTTCTTGCACTTAAGCCACAAAAATATTTTCCCCTCTGCGATGACCTAGTTGGGTGGGATGGGGAATGGGAGGGAAGCTCGAGAGAGAGGGGATATATGTATACAGCTGATTCACCTTGATGTACAGCAGAAACTAACACAACATTGTAGAGCAATTATACTCCAATAAAAAACATTTTCCTATGTTAACTTTGTAATTTTGCCATGCCATTTAGACCTTTACTCTGCTGGAAGTCCATCTCTGTATGAGCAGTTAAGTAGGGATTTTGTTTTATTTTTCCCCTTACGATGAGTTAATTTTCCAACACCATCATCAGATCATTTGTCCCTTCCTCATGATGTCACTCTTGTCATACGGTAAGTCCCTGGGTCTACATGTGTCTGCCATGGAGCCCTCTGTTCTATTCCACTGGTCTTCATGTCTATCCCCGCACAGACTCCATGTTGAATTTACCACTATGGCCTTGTACACTCTTTATATCTGCAGGTCAGTTCTTCCTTCTATGCCCTCTTTCATTAAGGATGACTTAGCTATTTGAGGCCAATATGCCTTAATATAAAATTTATTTTATTTAATTTTTAAAAATTTTACTTATTTGCTTACTTCTGGTTGTGCTGGGTCTTCACTGCTGTGCATGGACTTTTTCTAGTTGCAGTCCGTGGGCTTCTCATTGCAGTGGCTTCTCTTGTTTCAGAGCACGCACTCTAGGGTGCATGGGCTCAAGAGTTGTGGCCCACAGGCTTTTTGTTGCCCCGCGGCATGTAGACCAAGGGGCAAGGGATCTTCCTGGACCAGGAATCGAACCCACACCCCTTGCATTGCCAGGCAGATTCTTAACCACCAGACCACCAGGGAAACCCTTTCATATAAATTTTAGAATAAGTTTCAGAAAGCCTAAAAAATCACTTAGAATCTTTATTGGAATTACATTGTATTTGTAGGTCAATTTGCAAAGAATTTTTATCTTTTGATATTAAATTACTTCTTTGAAAGCATGAAGCAAGTAGGTCTTCTTACTTCCTACCTATTTGTTACATTGTAATGAAAAAGTATTAGGAAAGAAGAAGTTGGACAGAACAGAGAACCTGGCAGGGAACCACAATGAGGGGACACCCTTCCTGCCCCACATAGATGACTACTGCTGCCTACGGCCTGATAAGGTGTCAGCCAAAGCCGAGTTCCGGCTTAGTCACGATCACACTGTGTTGGGTGGGCAGCCCTCTTAGCCAGTATCTCATGTAATCATCAGCTTTGTCAGGCAGCTGCCGTTATCCCTGCATTACAGATTCAGTAGGTGAGGAACTGGTCCAAGGCAAAGAACTTGGACCAAGCAGGCTGAACTCTGAGTTCATGCTTTTAACCATTAGGCGATCCACCTCCTAGGTTGTCCTTTGGATACATCAGTGACAGGAGAACTTCATCTGTCTAGGTGGACCTTGGGGTGATTTTTTTGCCATAGCCCTCCCTGGCCTTAGCTTGTGCTCGACTTGGTGCTTGGAGCCACTTTTGCACTGACTTCAAGCAGTGAGGGACCCCAGCTCCTCTGCTGCTGCCTGGCCCTGGGGTGGAGAGCCAGGCAGCAAACAGGACATCTCTGCTGTTACTTATGCACCCCTTCGGCTTTCCCCAACCGCACCTGGAAACCCCACCCATCCAGGGCTTGTGGTTCTATTGGTCCCTCATCCCACTGAGCATGTCTTAAGTAAGAAAGCAAGGAAAAAGCAAGAAAAAAACCACTGCCCAGGATTTCCCTTGAGACTTGGAGGTCAGGGACAAGGTAATATAACTCTAAACCCAGGGAGACCCCAGCTCTAGTGTCGGCCCAGCTTTCAGGGTGGTCTTGGGCAGGGTTGCTGGGCCTCTCTGGGCTCAATTTCCTCCTCCCTACCCAGGGCTGGTCCACTTGGCAGAGCTGTGCAAGGAATCTGGAAGAGAGATTTTTTTAAAAAAATGTATTTATTTTCAATTGAAGGATAATTGCTTTACAATATTGGATTGGTTTCTGCCAAACATCAACATGAATCAGCCATAGGTGTACATATGTCCCCTCCCTCTTGATAGAAGGGAGCTTTGAACTTCATACCCTCCTAGTTAACAAACAGGTCGCAGAAGCTCACAATCTGCTTTATACCCAGGTTTTCTTTAGGCCAAGTGGTTTCTCACGGAGCAAACTAAGTCCTGCTGACTTAATGTCGGGGATTCGCTTTGACCACCTCACTTAAGACTCAATGGGCTTCCCAGGTGGCTCAGTGGTAACTAATTCACCTGCCGAAGTAGGAGACCCAGGTACGATCCCTGGGTTGGAAAGATCCCCTGGAGTAGGAAATGGCAACCCACTTCCCTATTCTTGCCTGGAAAGTCCTATGGACCAAGAAGCCTGCAGGCTGTGGTCCATGGGGTCGCCACGAGATGGACATGACTGAGCAACTGAGCATGCCCACATAAGACTCAACAAGCCCCATCTTACGCAGGGTGACTCTGAGGTTCAGAGAGGTGTGGTGACAGGCTCAGGGTCCCCCAGCCCCTAAACAGCAGAGCTAGGATTTGAAGCCAGGCCTGTCAGACACTGAAGCAGCCATTCTTCCTGAGGACAGGTTACTAGCTCTGAGACTTTGGGGTAAGGTTTCTGAGAACGTCAGTGTGAGAAACGGATGTCTGTGAAGATAAGCCCCCAAACCCACCAAGTTTGTCCCCCGAAACTGATACCGTGGCTCAACTGTTGCAGTGTCCACACTCTTAAGATTTCCCTTCCAGGATCACAGTGATCTGCATAAAGCCAGGGTCCCGGGCTTCCTTTCTTTCATCTGTTTGCTGAGTGGGAGGAGGGAGAAGGGGAATCCAAGTCCAGGGCAGTTGTGGGGAGGAGGCAGACTGGCAGCCAGGGGTTGTGGTGAGGCTCTAATAATAACTTCTCACCTGTGGAAGGTGCTAGACTTTCTGCAAAGCACACTGGGGAGGGTGGGGGTTGAAGAGTGAGGCTGAACAGTAAGTTGGGTGAGGTGCAGTGTAGGGCGGAAGAGAGGGGTGGACACCAGCGCCCTGCCCTCCTGGTTGGGCCGGCCCAGGGGGCCAGCATGTCCCTGCGCTTGTCTGTCTCTCCTTTCGTTTTCTTTCTTTGGGTCAGTCTATCTGTTCATCTTTCTATCGGTTTATCTTTCTGTCTCTCTCTGTCTCTCTGTCTATCTCTACCGTCTCTGCCTCTTTTTTGTTTCCTACTGAGGAAACCAGTGGTTTAAAACCAAGCCCAGCCACTGGAAGAGATAAACCCAGCTGGGTCTGGCCTGAGGCACTCCCCTGGCACTATGGGAGCTTGGATGCCAGAAGAAATGTCCACCCTCTCTCTGTTCACAACCTCCCTCCCCCCACACTGGCTCCCCAGCTCTGAGGTGTGCTGAGCCCTGAACCTTACGCCCTCCACCCCCACCAAGACAGCAGGTCAGAGGTCAGTCCACCTGAGACCAGCTGGGACCTGGGACCCTTTGCTGCAATGCTTGCAACCTAGGCAGACCTCTCCTCCAGCAACAAAATGCAGAGAAGCTGCTGCTAAGTCGCTTCAGTTGTGTCCAAATCTGTGTGACCCCATAAACGGCAGCCCACCAGGCTCCACCATCCCTGGGATTCTCCAGGCAAGAACACTGGAGTGGGTTGCCATTTCCTCCTCCAATGCATGAAAGTGAAAAGTGAAAGTGAAGTCACTGAGTCATGTCCAACTTTCAGCGACCCCATGGACTGCAGCCTACCAGGCTCCTCCATCCATGGGAGTTTCCAGGCAAGAGTACTGGAGTGGGGTGCCATTGCCTTCTCTGGCAGAGAAGCTATATGGGACTAAAAATAACTGCGTGCATGTGCAGTTGGGGCCAATTCTGGACAAAAGAAACAGAACCAAACAAAAAATTAAAAAAGTCCCTAATGCCACTTCTGAAGAGCCAGGAATGGAAACAGGGTGTGGGGAAAAAAAGCTAGTACTGTGCATGGCCCCTGTGCTCAGCACCACCAGAAGGAAGGGCAAACCACCTAAGTCAGGCTTCCAGCCCAGTCCCTGGACATACCCCTACCCTCACCCCATGAAAGGAATTGGCTTCGCCACCCCTGCCCTCAGGGAGCGAGCAAGCAAGGCAACCTGTTGTTAGTTCTCATTTTCCCCTGCTGCAGCAGGGGCCCCAATAAAGCCTTGCCCATCTGGTCTCCCATCAACGTCTGTTGATTGAGAAAGGCCAAGGACCCTGGTCAGTATCAGGGCCACCTGCGAGGCAGTCCAGAGGAGGGACTGGGGACTGCTTGAGGTAGCCCACCTACTGAGTAAGTGGCATTCCTTGATATTCAGGGTCCCCAGTACCGAGGGGCTCCCAGAGCCCCTGAGCAGCAGGGAGACCTCTGTGAGGATGGGCCTTGGAGAGAGTGGCTGAGACCAGGTGAGACCAGAGGAGGAGCAACCCCCTCGCCCCCTCAAAACAAACCTCCAGTCCACAGCAGCCCCCCACGCCTGAGCGGGCTGTGGCCCCTGAGTGTCCCCTCAGGTACAGGCGGCCCAAGGGCGGAGCTGTGGGAGGGCAGTGATGAGGGGAAGGAAGGAAGGGGAGCGGCTGGAGACTCCTTCACGAGGCAGCCAAGGGCTGACTTCCTTACTGGAACTCAGGCTTTCTGAGACTAGAAGGCCATTTCGCTGAGGGCGGGGGGTGGGCGTCGGGGCAGGGTGAGGGTGTCGCTCTGTGCTGGCAGGGGTCTCAGGATCACAGCGACTTGAGACTCCTGCCGTCCTGGATCTGTGAACTCTCAGACCCATAGGGGTATCTGGATAAGACATTTGAGACAACATGGCCCAACATATTTCCCATCCCATCCCCTGGCTCCCAAGTCACATTGTACGGAGAAGGGCGCTGAGGCCCAGGAGGCAGGGACCCCCTTCTCCCCGCCCCCAGGTCACATGGCGAATTAGAGCTGAGTCCAGAGCGCAGGGCAGGCTCGGCCTGGCCACACGGCCTTCCTCTATTCTTGAGACACGGTGTGGGCATGGTCAACCCGGGCAGTGCCAGAAGATGAGGTCACGGTGCCCTGACTTGGGCAGTAGAGGACAATGAACCAGCAGAAGATGAAGACACCTGTCAGGGAGGAGAAAGCCTCAGTGAGCCTGGGGCAGGGCTGGGGCTGGCGGCTGCCCAGAGGCAAAACCGCTCCACTGTGAGAGTTCAAGAATGCACAGAAACATCAGCCCCCGAGGTGAAATCTGCTCCTGAAAAAGGACCTGATCAGTATCTTGGGAGTGAAAGCCAGTCCTTGAAGTAAAATCTATATACATATCTATCACATAAAACAAAGGCTGAAATGAAGAGATTTTCAACCATACGAAACAACGACCGCAGCCCTTCTTATAAAGAGTTATTCCAGGATGTGCTACAGCAAGAAGAAGAGGGAAGGTGTGAGGTATGAAAACTGTAGTAAGTACAGACATTGAGGGAGCAGTAAAAATCTTTTTGTGTCTTTAAAAGAAATTTAGAACTAAAACCCTATACAACAGTAGAAGTACTGAGGGGACTTCCCTGGTGGTCCAGTGGTAAAGAATCTGCTTTCCAATGCAGGGACACAGGTTTCTTGGTCAGGGAACTACGATCCCACATGCCACCAGGCAACAAAGCCTGTGTGCCACAACTAAAAAACTTCACACACCACAACAAAGAGATTGTGTGCGGCAATGAAGACCCAGCACAGGCAAAAATTTTAAAAAGTACACTTGTTAAAAAAATATTGAAAAGACGTCAAGGGCAGTTAAAGTGGGCCGAGGGCTCTGTGAGAAAGAGAGAAATACTGAGTTACTCAGTGAAAGTGAAAGTGGCTCAGTCCTGTCTGACTCTTTGAGACCCCTCGGAATGTCCGTGGGATTCTCTGGGATAGAAAACTGGAGTGGGTAGCCTTTCCCTTCTCCAGGGGATCTTCCCAACCCAGGGGTTGAACGGGGGTCTCCTGCATTGCAGGCGTATTCTTTACCAACTAAGCTATCAGGGAAGACCTTGAGTTACTCACAGTCAGTCAAAAAACCTCAGGGCATGAAGTGTTCAGGTTTAGCTATAATGGGTAACCTCAGAAAGAATGACAATCCACAGTTTCAAGACATGCCCCCAACCCTTAACCCTTGAGACTTCTCAGATGTGGACTCATGACTCTTCATCTAGGGCCAGTCTCTGATGGCCTAATAATATATGACTTCTGTTGTTAACATTGTTCCCACATATTGAAGACTTACTGTGTCCCACACACATATTATCTCAGTTACTCATCATGAGACCTGGTGAGAAAAGTCCTGGGATTATCCCCAGCTGTACAGATGACAAGGATCTGAGGAGCTGAGTGAATTGCTGAGGTGGTGAGTGGAGGCAGGATTTGAACCTAGGTCTGCCTCTCCCTGGGTTTCCCAGGTGGCTCAGTGGTAAAGAATCTGCCTGCCAATGCAGGAGATGCAGGTTTGATCCCTGGGTCAGGAAGATCCCCTGGAGAAGGTAATGGCAACCCACTCCAGTATTCTTGCCTGAGAAATCCCATGGACAGAGGAGCCTGGCGAGTTACTGTCCACAGGGTCAGGAAAGAGTTGGACATGGCTTAGCAGCTAAACAACAAGAACTGCTTGTACCCATGCTGCCAACCACGTTGCCATGCAGTCTCGTGAGGCACTGGGAGCCAGCCCTTCTCCTGTGGGCTTGAACCCGCTGGATCTAGACCCCCTGCGTCCCTAGTGACTGCTCTGGACAGGATGAGACTGTGAGTCAAAGCCACACTTGCCATTCCTCTCCAGGCTGTTTTCCCTCACAGTCGGGCTGTGATATACTTCTTTAAGTTGTGTGTATGAAACAGGGGTATGAGGAGGAAAGGGGACAGGTGCAGGCAGGGAAACCCTGCCCCACATGCACCCTGAGTACCTGCCCCTTTGCTGGATATGGGAGGAAAAATTCTGTTGGGGCCGGGAGCAGGCTTATCTACCATTTCCTCCACTAATCATTTCCTTCCTGCCTCCACAGAACCTCCAAGACTCTGTTCATGTCACATAGCCAGCACATCACAGGATCTTGCTCTCTCGGCCACAGATGACTGAACCACAGATGGATGTCTGATGGCCCAGTCAGATCCTTGACTCTTCTAAGAACATAGAAAAGACTGAACCAGACCACAGTCAGCGGACTGGGAAGATGACATAGGGATGAGGTGGTCATCGTGGGCAGCCAGTTGGAGGCCATGGGTAAGAACGGGCCCGTGGAGGGGAAAAGTTACCGCAGAGAGAAGGTGAGAGACTTGTTGTGACTCCAGAGAAAAAGATGGAACAAGTATCTGCTTTGGTTTTGGTGGTTTTTCCTGACCCTGCTACCAGCTCCCATGAAGTCAGCCAGTCTTCCTACCCTGGGGTGCTTGGGGGAGCCTTGGATATTTAAAATCAGTACCCTTGAGTACCACCGGGCTTCCCTGGTGGCTCAGTGGTAAAGAATCCACCTGCCAATGCAGGAAGTGTGGGTTTGATCCCTGGGTCAGGAAGATCCCCTGGAGAAGGAACTGGCAAACCACTCCAGTATTCTTGCCTGGGAAATACCATGGACAGAGGAATCTGGTGGGCAACAATCCATGGGGTCACAAAAGAATCAGACTCAACTTAGCGACTAAACAACAACCCTTGATTTGAGCTAGCCTGAGTAGAATCCTGTTTCTTGCTATCCACACCTTCCCCCAAAGCCCCCCAACACCCTCTGGTGCAGGAAGGCAGCCCGTCTCCTCCCTAGCCCAGGAGCCTCACCTTGCAGAGAGGTGAACAGTGCAAAGACATAGGCCGTGAACGGGCCCAGGGACGTGAGGAGAGCCAGCCCCCATGGCAGGCCCACCAGGCATGAGAGGCCCAGCAGGGTGAGGACCCCCTTCCAGTGCTGCCCTTTTTCCTTGCCCGCTGTGGCACTCGACAGAGTGAAGATCTTCCAGGACACCAGGCTCAGGACTGCCGCACTGAAGAGGAAAACGATGAGGCAATAGCCGTGCACAGTGACGTAGAGGGCAATTTTCTCACGGAACCAGCACCTGGAGGAGGTGAATGGCCGTTGGGACCAGAGGAAGTCCCCTGAGAGCAAGCCGCGGGAAGTCTCCCCAGGCTGTTCTTCTCTGACTAAGAAGATGCACCGCCCACATATCCATCCATCCTTCCCCTGCTCTCCCAGGGGAGAGGATGTCATGAGGCTCCAGGTTGCTATCCCTTTAGACTAGTGGGTACAAAAGGCCAATTTTGTCCCAAAGGGATGTTTTGTTCACCCTACCTTATTTGGGGAAAAAAAGCTGAATTAAGGAACACCCTTTTAAAAGTTAAAGGTTTGGCATATACATCCAGATTCCACTTGGTTTATGGGATCTTGGGCTTTGCTAGAGCCTCAGACAGTAAAGAATCGGCCTGCAATGCAGGAGACCGGGATTCGATCCTAGATCCCCCTCCAGGGGTTGAACCCAGGCACTGGCAGTGAAAGCAGCAAGTCCTAACCACTAGACCACCAGGGAATTCCCTAAATATACCAATTTCTGCTTCTTTTACAAAACCATACAGCTGGCAGCTCTGTGGACACCTTCCTGAGGGACAGTAATCAGCTCCCAGTTAGGCTGGTGTGTGATTGCCAGTCTGCAGCCACGCCCACTCAGGCCACTGCAAGCATTTATGCTACCTGTCTGGCCCCTGGGACTCTGCATTCGAGGCCCTGGGCACAGCACCAAGGCCCCGCCAACTCTAGCACGGAGTCACGGGTCTCAGGCGTGAGCCCTGGGAGAGGCTCAAATCGGCTCCACTGTCCCCTGTACTGCAGGGGTGCGAGGCCCCAGAGCAGGTGTGGATCAACCCCCATCGTACAGACGAGGCTCTGAGAGGGGACAAGCTTGCCCACGGTCACACAGCAACTCAGAGGCAGAGTCTGCATGGAACCAGAGCTGCTGCAAGCACTGGAGAGTCATGCCCTGCACAAGGGCACCTGGCTGGGGGGCAGGGGGAGGCTGAAATCCAGCTCACCCTACACTCAGCAGGCTGGGCACCTGGCATGGCAGGTCAGAGGGATAAAGGGGGTACCTTTTAAAATTTTCCCAAAGGTGCTATAGAGGCTGGTGGTACCGCAGGCTGGAGCAGGGTGTCCTGCCTCCTGGTCCAGTCTTCTCTCCTTCTCAGCCTCCTCTTTCCTTGTCCTTCCTCTCTCTGGGCCTCAGTTTATCCCTCCAGGCCACCAGCTAGCTGGATCTGAGGATCCTTGGCCTTGATTTACTCTCTTCTTGGGATTCTCCCCTCTTCCCACCTTCTTCTGGCCCTAATTTGTGCCCCCAGGACCCTGAGGTCACCCCAACTCCCACAGCCACCACTCACAGCTCCAGCGTGGTGACGTTCTTCTCATCACGGATGGAGTAGGGGCCATAGCTGTTGGCGATCCCAGTACCGATGACTATTAGGGCAGGCAGGACTGGGGGCGAGGAGGGAAGGACGTATGGCGTCGCTGAGGCTCCCTTGGCACGTCCTTTTTCACATCCCCATCCCACCGTCCATCCTTCGAGCTCTGAGCCAATCAGAGTGGGAGCTGCCCCTGCCATGGCCCTCCCCAAGGCTGGTCCCCTTCTGGCCTCATCCAGACAGAGCCAGCCAGACCTCTGCCTGGCCAGGAGACACCTACCCCAGCCCACAAGGCTCAGCTTCAGGAAGTAGTGGCTGAAGTAGGTGTTAAAGACCTTGATGACGAGCAGGTAGAGGTGGAAGGCTTCCAGGCTCATCCAGGTGAAGGCGCAGAGCAGGAAGTAGTGGAAGATGGCCCCCCGGGCCCAGCAGGCAGCATCGGACCCCTTCAGGCGTTGCCCCACATTGATGAAGAAGGCCAGATTCAGGAGAAACAAGCTGATGCTCAGGGACACATGGATCTTGGGGGCATCTTCAGACTTGAACCTCTGCCGGGAGAACCTGGGGCAAGAAGGGCCAGTGCAGAAGGGCACCTAGCCCTCTCCGTCTGACCACCTCTGTTCCACCTCTCTGCCAGTGTGAGCACCCTCTGGTTCAAGTCCAGAGGCTCTCTCATGACCTGCAGGACCCTGTGGGTTCTGGATCTATCTGGCTTCATTCCTTGACTCCATGCTTGAGCCAAACCGTATAAATTGCAACTCTCTGAATGCCTTTTGCTTCTCCACAGCTCTCAGACTTTGCCCATGCTCTTCCCTCTGCTCTCAGGTGCCTTTCCCTGCTCCACCTTCAAAGCCCTCCTTGGATGTTTCCTCCTGTGAAGGCTGTCTCTGGAGGCCACTATCCCATGCTTAGGTGGACCTTTCCCAGAAGTGAGTGCAGTGTAACTCTCCTGCCCCTTATTTCCATCTCTCTCCATGCTGTGACCTTGGGCCTAGCACAATAAGCAGGAGGAGGCCCTGCACTGGTTGAGTGACTGGATGGATGGTGCATGGATGCCTGAGGCCTTGAAACTGTAAGGAGGTGAGGCTCAGAGATGGACAGGGACTCAGAGTCACAGAGCAGGACAGGGGCTCCAGGCTCTGAGCCCAGGGCTCCACGCCTGCTCTGTGGAGCTCACTGCACTTTTCTAGATAATCAGTTCCTGCAGGACTCTCACTGGAGGGATGGGCCCTTAGGGCTACATGGAGGGGACACGAGGGATAACGTCCACTTCACCTGAGATGCCAGGCCCCACCCTTGGGAGATACTGACACTTCCTCCTGGCACTCCAAGCACTTCTCTCAGTGTCCAGCAGGGCAACCAGCTGGCAAGTCATGCTTAGCTTGTTGGGAATGAAGGTAGTGTTCTGGGCCAGGGCTTGGGGATGGGGACGGGGACCACTTACACTCATCGTTTGGTCTGAGATTGGGGGGTGGAGCTGGTGGGGGCCGCAGCCCCCTGGAAAAACAGCACCAGCATGTGGAGGAGGGCAATGGGAGGGCCCAGATTGGGAGTCAGGAGACCAAGGGCTGCTCCAAGTCAGCCATGGGTCAGAAGGCCGGGCATGGGGCTGCTCCCATGGGTTTCTTCTGCAGAAGTTCCTGTGGGTCCCCCAGCCATGGCCGGGGCCCGGAAGAGCCTGGGACCAGCTGCAGCAGCTTCTGCTGTCCCTGCTCCTCCTTCTTCCAGCAACAGCGCTGGGTTTTCCCAAGGAGTACCCTTCCCCACTCTCAGCCATGAACCTCAAACCCAAGAGCAGGCACGTGATCTGGCCTGACCAATCAGTGTCATCCATCCTTTCGCCACAGTGGGCCTGTTTAGTCCTGGGCACATGGTCTAAGTTACACGAGTGAGACTCAACTCTGCAGTACAGGGACAAAACTGAATACACACACACACACACACACACACAGGGCATGCACGGGCTCAGCTTCTTTGGGGTATGATCTCTGCAGGGCCCTGCACTCAGAGGGACTCTATGCTTGTTTTAACGCTCTGTTGTCACCATCTTGAAATTCTTAATGATTTTTGAACAAGGGACTACATGTTTTCGTTTTGGACTGGGCCCTGCAAATGATTTAGCCAGTCCAGTGTGCATGTGTAAACATGCTCACACACACACACAATTGAATGCATGTGGAAAATGGTGAAAACTGAAGGAGCTCTGTATTCTTGTTAGCAGTGCTGTGTGTGTGTGTGTGTGTGTGTGTGTGTGTGTGTGTGTTAGTTGCTCATTCACGAAGAGTTCTTCTCCAAAGAGCAGTGCTGTACCAATATCAATTTCCTGGTTTTATACTGTACTACAGTTATAGATGGAGAAGGAAATGGCAACCCACTCCAGTAGTCTTGCCTGGAAAACCCCATGGATGGAGAAGCCTGGTGGGCTACAGTCCATGGAGTCACAAAGAGTCAGACACCACTGAGCAACTTCACTTTTGCAATTATAGAAAATGTCATCACTGAGGAGAGCTGGATGAAGGAACCCTGGGACACTAGGTACTATTTTTGCAACTTCCTGTTAGTCTATAATTATTTCAAAATAAAGTTTTTTTAGAGACTTCAATTCTGAGGCTTAGTTCAGAAGATTAGCTGTTTAGGCAGCCAAGAAGCTATGATGCAAGCCTGGGGCTCCACAAGGCCCCTGAGTATGAAGAAGTTGCCTGACGTGACTGACAAAGGAGAAAGCGAAGTGATGAGAATCAGAGGGACACGGAGTCCCAGGGACATCTTTTGAGCACCTGGATCCAGCATCACCTGAACTGAGATCACCTTGGGTGTTTCAGTCCCGTGAACCATGCATTATCTGTTTTAAGTGAATCTGAGTTGAGTTTCTGCCACCTGTAACTGAAATAGCCAGGCACTTTTCAGCCTCCAATCCTATTTTATAGATGAGGAAGCTGAGGTTTGGAGAAAATATGAGTATAACACAGGATTAACACTACTCTGTTGGTTTTTACCCTGCCCTGCTGCTGTCCTTGAGGGCAGGAAGGAGATGGGTCTCCTTCCTGGAAGGAGTGGGGCTGGAGTGGAGTGACCCACCTCAGGACAGTGTGGAGGACGATGGTGAAGGCCAGGAAGATCATGGAGGTTCCACAGCCAGCCTGGGAAATGTGTATGAGGGCCTTCACGGTGGCCTCATCCAAGGTCGGCCTCTGTGGGTGATTCCCCCAAACGAGAATCCTATCAATAGGAGGCTAGGCCCGCACACCCCAAAGGCCTGGCCCCTGCCCACAGCCACCCTGATCCCTGGCCCAGGAGCCTCGGCATTTCTGGAATTGCTGGGATGGTCGGGGAGGGGGCGCTATTACCAGCAGCAGGGCGAAGAAGGTCAGGTGGTCACAGCGGCAGACAGTCCTGCGGACTCCAACCTCAGTGGAGCAGCCCTTGGAAGACCAGTCTCCTGATGGCCCCGGGGAGAAGGAGAGGGAGCATAGAAAAGGGGAGGGCAGGAAAAGGGAAGAGAGAGGTCCGGAGAGGAAAGGAAGAGGGGTCGGCTCTGCTGTTGAAGTCCTGTCCCCCAAGAACAGGACTTACCCTTACCCTCCCTTCATCTTACCCGGGGAATGTCCTCCAGGCCCTACCTTTAGTCGCATCCCAGAATTCACAGCTGAGGTTCATGTTCTAAAACCAGAGAGTGGGAGTCAGGGGCGGGCGAGGCAGGGGTGACTGGGAGTGGGGAGAGGAGGGTAGGGGGAGCGGGAGGTGCTCCATGTCTCAGCATGTGTCTGCATTAGGTGGAAGCAAGGCTCAGCCTGTGGTCACACAGGAACCACATTTGAAGCATTTGATGTATCCCAGGTCAGTGTGCGGGGTGCGGATTGGTGTGGGTGGGAGGGGCGTATGTCTGGGGGCTCCTTTAGGGGAGCGCACATGTGAGCAGATGTGCAAAGCCATGTGTGTGCATGTGGGTTTGCCAGGTCTGCCAGGCCCCTCTGGGAGCACGTGAGTGGAGCATGTTGGGAGGACTTGTGTACGTAGTCTGGACATGTGTCCATGGGCACAACTGTGCGTCTGGTCCTAATGGCGTCTCCCAAGTGGATGTGGGAGGGTAAGGGGTGCAGAGTCCCCTGCGTGTCTGTCTATATGCCTGGGGATGCCCACCTGCCCATGTGCCCCTCAGGAACTGCCAGGCCAGAGTGGGCAACTCACGGGGGGCTGGTACTGGTGGGAGAAGGTGATCTCCAAAGGCTCAGCCAGTTCGGTGACTTTTATGTGACCCAGAGTCAAGCCCACCATGCGATTGTTCAACACGCTGCTGCCGTCCTCCCGGCTGAACAGGGAGCCCTGTGGAGGGATGTGGGGGAAGCCAGGCTACACAAGGGGCTCCCCCGACCCAGCCTTGCTGGGGGCTCCTGGGACCTTCTAGGGCTTGTACACCTTGCCTGGAGGGAAAAGTTTGGAGCCAGAAGTCCAGGGGATAAGGGGTCATGGGTGACCTTCTTCCTGCTGCTCCTGGAGTCTGCACCGGCTGTGCCAGCACGGGCCCTACACTCTAGGCCGAATGGCCACAACGCTGTGTATCTGATAGCTGTCCATTTCTGGTCCCCAGGCCTCCTCTGCCCTCTTAACTGGAGCCCAGGTTTAGAAGGAAGATCAGATGGGAGATGGAGGCCAGTGGATGCCTACAGGTGGGGAGCCCCTGCCCAGCAGCACTCAGGGAGGCACACCCCCCCATGTGAGTGCAGACACACTTCTGGGGACATACCTGGTACACATTTGCAAGGGAATGCGCATGCTTGCTTGTGTGAACATGGTCACACCAGCACATACATGATTATGTGTGTAATCAGGAATAAGAAAAGAGATGCATGTTTGTTCATGGACAAGGATGCACACAGGAAATGAACTCACTTGGGATACAGATACAAGTCCAAGGACACTGATGGGGGGCAGTGTCTAAATACCAACTGGGAATAACCAGCGTGAGCCTGCGGTCCAGACTCTAAGGACATAGGTCTAGATGACCTTGGCTGGAGACGTTCATCACTTCCTTCATCCCCACTGGGTCCCTCAGCAAAGACTCCAGAGGGGGCAAGCGTATCCCAGTGAACCCAGCATTGAATCTCAGCCACCCTGTGCCTCTCCTCACCTTGAAGACATTCCCTGGACCGATGTCCAGGACGACTATGCCCAACCGGACCATCGGCCTGCCGCTCTTCATGGATTCGAAAAGGCTCTTGGGCAGCCGGACTCTGTCAGGGTGCTGGTGCTCATCCTTGGTCATCTGCTTTGGAATCTGCAACCACAGACCCAGCCACTTCTGTCTTTCCCTGAGGAGCCCAGCCACCAGCACAGTTCCTGCCCCTCCCCCAGCTGGAAGGAGAAACTGAGGCATGCTGGGTGGCGGGACAGCACCAGGGTCCGAGGACAGCTCTGAGAGGTGGGACACCGGGGGACACAGTCCAAGCTCTGCTCTGTTCAGGCTGTGAGCCCCTGGCCAAGTCATAGCCCTTGTGGAGCCTCAGTTTTCCCAATATGGAGAATGGAGTCAGCAAGGTGTCCACGTGGCCACCAGTCAGGCAGGCTGAAAGTGGGTTATGAAGGGGAAACACCTGAACAAGTCAGTTTGCAGGTGTGAGGAAGGGTCAGTAGTAGTGCTTTTGGCCAGGGTCCTGACCCCTGCTGTGCTGACATAGGGCTAGGATGACAGTGACCGGTTTCTGATTCAGGTATAAAGGAAAAGCATAAGGCCATCGGGAAGGGAGACAGTGAGGACAAAGAGGAAGAATACAAGAGTTCACATTGAATGTAATATCCATCCCCACCCAACAACACATTTTGTAACAGCTAAAAATGCAAAATATTAAAACAAATTTTCATGGGTAGTTGCCAAGTGTGTTTCATCCATTCTGTGACCTCACTGTTCCCCTGGGGCTGCAGCCTGGTCCCACCTGATCCTGCCTCAAAAGCACCCATGGGCATGGAAAGAGGGGGAGCTACGTATTATAGCCGAGAGCTTCAACTTTCTGCTTCCTAGCCCAGAACCTTGTCAAAAGGACCTGTGGGTGGTTTCAGAGGCCGGTGCCTACACCACTGCTACGGTGAAGTGATAAAGGGCTGAGAAAGGCCCCTCCATCTTCCATCTCTCCTTCTCTGCTGCTGCTACTGCTAAGTCACTTCAGTCATGTCCCTGGGATTCGCCAGGCAAGAACACTGGAGTGGGTTGCCGTTTCCTTCTCCAATGCATGAAAGTAAAAAGTGAAAGTGAAGTCACTCAGTCGTGTCCAAACCTCAGCGACCCCATGGACTGCAGCCTTCCAGGCTCCTCCATCCATGGGATTTTCCAGGCAAGAATACTGGAGTGGGGTGCCATTGCCTTCTCTGCTCTCTTTCTCGAGGCTGACCTAAAAGTCCTTCAGTGACAGACCACTTCCTGCTGCTCAAACTTCTGCTTTATGCCTGGAGGGAGGCTGTGCCCTCACTGCACCAAATATTCCCTGTAAGTTATCGCATTTTCTCTGTCTGATAACCTTTACAGTGGGCAATACCATCCCCATTTTACAGATGGAGAAACTGAGGCTCTGAAAAGTTCAGTACTTTGCCCAAGATCACAGTAACTAGTTAGGGGCAGAATCCAGAGTCTGCCTGTTAACCCTTTGCAGTACCTCCATCAGTGCCTCTATCTGGTTTCTAACATGTTCCCTGATAGAAGTTCTCTTGAGAATGTCAGACTTTGGAGGAGCCTTCAAGCTCATTTTATAGATGAGGACCCAGGGGCCCAGAGAGGGGAGGGGATTCCCTTGAGGACACTTTGTCAGGTAGGGGAGAGTCCAGGACTAGAACGCTGACTCGATTTGGCGATCTTCCAAAGGCCTCATGCTAGCACCCTGGACAATCTGTTACCAGGATCTGCTCATCCAGCTAACTCACCAGCATGCACTAGCTAGGTGGCAGAGAACTACCCAGTGTGACTTGGGAAGGACAACTGTTGATGGACACCAAGCACAGACCATGATTCTCTCAGAAAAATATGCCTGAGGAAAGTAGGGCCAGAACCCACCAAAGGGGACGGGGGAGTCTTCACCTGAGAGGGGGTCAGAGAGAAGTACAGGTCTTCTGAGACATTGGTGTTGATGCTTTTGACAAGCGCCGTCAAAAAAGACGTATTCAATGTGTCCGTCTGACTCCTCTCCACCAGATAGGTCTCGAAGTTCAGCCAATATCTATAAGGGAAGATAGGGTCTTGCAGGTTGAGTCACTCACTTATTCACCTGGATGACAGGAGGAGGAATACCATGGACAGCGATCATCAGGCTCTTGGTATAGGAGGGGTGACCCAGGATATCAAAGGGAAGACCATGATGCTGCAGGAGAAGAGGGGTGCACGGGAGCGATTCATGCTAGTTCTGAGGGATTCTAGTCAGAGGTCCTCCCGAGTACATGTTTTTCTTTTTTGGTAACAAAATACATTACAATGTAGTTTGTCATCTTAACCATTTTAAAGTGTGCAATTCAGTGGCCTTAAAGACATGCACAACATTTGAAATCATCTTTGCTATCTAGCTCCAGAAATGTCCATCTCCCTAAAAGGAAACCCTGAACCCATAAAGCAGGTACTGTTCCCCCAGGCTCTGGCAACCACTAGTCTATGAGTTTGCCTATTCTGGATATTTCATATAAATGGAATTATGTGCTATCAGGTCTGTTGGCTTCTTCCACTTAGTATGTTTTCAAGGTTTACCTATGTTATAGCATGTGTAAGTATTTCATTCCTTTTTATGGATGAAAAATATACCTTCGTATGTATATACCGCCTTTTGTTTATACATGTTTCCATTGATAGGCATTTGGATTGTCTCAACTTTTTGGCTGTTGTGAGTAGAGCTGCTTGTATTCACGTAAACGCTTTTGTATGAAGAGTTTTTTTTTTTAAGTCTTTATTGAATTTGATACAATGTTGTTTCTGTCTTGTGTTATTGTTTCTTGGCCAGGAGACATGTGTGATTAGCTCCCCGACCAGGGATTGAACTCACACCCGCTGCATTGGAAGGTGAAGTCTTAACCACTGGATCACCAGGGAAGCCCCTGAAGACTTGCTTTTAATTCTTTTGGGTGGATACCTGCGAGCAGAATTGCTGGTAATTCTATGTTTAACTTCTTGAGGAACTATTCAACTGTTTTCCATATTAGCTGCATCATTTATAGTCCCATCACCAATGGATGAGGGTTTTGACTTCTCCAGATTCTTGCCAACACTTAGTATTTTCCACTTTGTTTCATTTTCAAATATAGCCATCCTAGGGGGTGTGAAGCGGTATCTCACTGTGGTTTTAATTTGCATTTCTCTAGTGACTAATGATATTGAGCACATTTTCATGTGTTCATTGGTCTGTGTAAATCTTCTCTGGAGAAATTCTTCTGGGTAGTTGAAACTGTGGGATGATCAGTGTGTGGTGTGAGGGCTGTGCTCGGCTGTGTTATGCTTAGTCGCTCAGTCTTGTCCAACTCTTTGTGACCCCATGGACTGCAGCCCGCCAGGCTCCTCAGTCCATGGGATTCTCCAGACAAGAATACTGGAGTGGGGGCCTTTCCCTCCTCCAGGGGATCTTCCCAACCCAGGGTTCGAACCCAGGTTCCCCACATTGCAGGTGGATTCTTTACCATCTGAGCCACCAGGGAAGCCCAAGAATGCTGGAGCAGGTAGTCTATCCCTTCTCCAGGGGATCTTCCTGACCCAGGAATCAGACTGGGGTCCCCTGCATTGCAGGCAGGTTCTTTACCAGCTGAACTACCAGAGAAGCCCCGGTGTGAGAGCTCACTCACATTTATTACCAAGTGCTAAGTGAACACAGGGAATTCAGCCTTTGAAGACTTAGCTCTATGGACACTGACTTATGGGAACTGAACTGGCATTGGAAATACATAGAATACAAATTTAATTGTCATTTGTTTTACTGTAGCCCTCTTGCCATGGGCTAGAACAGGGGTCCCCGGTCCCCGGAGCCACAGACGGGTATCAGTCCATGGACCGTTAGAAACTGGGTCGCACAGCAGGAGGTGAGGAGTTGTCTTCCACAAAACCAGTCCCTAGTGCCAAAAATGTTGGGGACCACTGGGCTAGAAAGTTGGGGTGAGGCAAGTCCCCCCAACCCAGTCCCTGTCATGGTGCTCTCCATGGTGCTGAAACTTCTCTGGCCAGAGTTCCTCTTCCTGAGAAAGGGGTCCTAAGATGTGTTGCCCATGTTTTAAAAATAATTTTAAACAGGTGAAGGCTGAAGTAGCAATGAGAGAGAAGTGGAACAAGAACAAATAGAGCCAGATCAAGGCTACTGAAAAGGAGTAGCTACGGAGGGCTTGCAAGGGAGACAAAAGGGAGAATTTTATTTCAACATCATTTTTTGAACAGTCACAGTTACCCAGGTGGTGCTGGTAGTAAAGAACACATCTGCCAATGCAGGAGGCATAAGAGATTCTGGTTTGATCCCTGGGTTGGGAAGATCCCCTGGAGAAGGAAATGACAACCCACTCTAGTATTCTTGCCTAGAGAATCCCATGGGCAGAGGAGTCTGGTGGGCTATGGTCCATAGGGTCACAAAGAGTCAGACATGACTGAAGTGACTTTGCACAGCACCAAGGAGTAAAACTCCAAGGAAACCACAGGACAAAAATATTGTAAAATATAATCCATGAAAACATGTGCAAATGAGATTGGATGGATCCGGCAACTAGAACATTCAGCCAGGAACAGTGGGGTGAGACTGTCCAAATCCATTGACTGAGATATACCAGTTGATGCTACTTTTTATCTTTCAAAAATTTAAACAAAGAAGTTTTGTGATTTTTATTGTTACCAAATAAAATAGAGAATTTTATTTCACAATAGATATAGCTCACCTCATGCACTCCAAACATTCCTTTCCCTTACAAAACAGACCATGAATTTACTTTCTTGAGGGAAGATTTTCTGATCTGGCTTTCAGAGTACTTTTAAAAAATTGTTTTAGTTGTGAAAGTAACATATATTCAGAAATTCTAAAGCATAAATGAAAATGAAAAGAAAGTGTTAGTCACTCAGTTCTGTCCAACTCTATGTGGTCCCATGGATTGCCTCCTCTGTCCATGGAATTCTCCAGGCAAGAATACAGGAGTGGGTTGCCATTCCCTTCTCCATAGATGTATAACTGAATTTTTAATTGTAAAGCTGACACTCATTTAAGGGTCCTCTTCTTTGTCTGATACTAATTTAACTATTGAGATATCTTTTTGTTTGTGTTTGTTTGCATGATACATTTTTTTTTCATTGTAAGTGGTGTGAAGTTCAACAACTTGTCTTTTACCTTGGAGGGGACATCTTGATATTCTCTAGTCCTCTGAATATCCAGGAGATGCACTGAGGTGATGAGACTCTGAATTCTTAGGGAGTTTGTCTCCTATCTTCTGGTTCACACGTGTCTTCCTACAGCATCTTCGCTACTTGCTGCTTTCTGCTCATCAGATCTAATCAGCAATGTTGTCAATGTGGTGAACTTTATAGAATGTCAGGATGAGTGAGGTCTCTGTGAATTATCTTATGTCAGTGAAAAGACTTTATGTGGCCCTGAGGAAACACTGTGGCTATATACTGTTAGCTCTGCCAAGTAAAAGCAAACGACTTCAGGGACCTCTCTGGTGGTCCCGTGGTTAAAATCCACCTTCCAATGCAGGGGACTCAGGTTCAACTGTCTTCCCTCATAGCTCAGTTGGTAAAGAATCCTCCTGCAAAGCAGGAGACCCTGGGTTGATCTCTGGGTCAGGAAGATCTGCTGGAGAAGGGATAGGCTACCCACTCCACTATTCTTGGGCTTCCCTTGTGGCTCAGCTGGTAAAGAATCTGCCTCCAATACAGGAGGTCTGGGTTCGATCCCTGGGTTTGGAAGACCTCTTGGAGCAGGGAAAGGCTGCCCACTCCAGTACTCTGGCCTGGAGAATCCCATGGACTGTGTAGCCCACGGGGTCGCAAAGAGTCGGACATGACTGAGCGGCTTTCACTTTCACTACTTTCAGGTTCAATCCCTGGTTGGGGAACTAAAATCCCACATGCCTTGGGGCCTCTAAGTCCCTCTCACTGCCACTACAGAGTCCACGTGCTGCAACTGCTAAGCCCGAGCACTCTAGACCCCATGCCCCACAACAGAAGAAGTCCACATATCACAGGAAGCCCTTGTACCGCAACTAGAGAAAAGTCCGTATGCTGCAATGAAGGCCTAGCACAGCCAAATTTTTTTTCAAAAACTTTTTGAAAAAGCAAACTACTTTTGGAAGTCCTTGAAAAATGGTTTGGAGAAAAAAAAACATTAGCCATGTAATAGCCGCATAGCAATAGCGAGGGGCTGTGTTGATTTCTTTGTGAAAACATACTCATCAGGGACAGCAGCTGCAATTAGATTCACTACCTGATTAAGTTTATGACAGTCCATGTCATTCTCCAAGACCCACCTGACTGATGGTGTGTTGAATGGAGTTACGGCAGGTGTTATCACTTCTGCTTCTTTCAAGGCTGCATTAACCTCTGTATTTGCCCCCATCGATGTTGTTTTGTTTCTGGTTTACTATCTCAGTGGGAAGAAGACATTCCAGGAGCTAGTATTTAGCCATTCAATGAAATGCCCTCCCAAATGCAATTCAATAAAGAAAGCATAATCTCTTTAATAAACAGTGCCAAAATTGGACTTCCCTGGTGCTCCAGAGGCTAAGAATCCACCTGCCAGTGCAGGAGACATGGGTTCGATCGATCCCTGGTCCGGGAAGATTACACATGCCTCGGGGCAACTAGGCCAGTGAGCTGCAACTCCTGAAGCCCGAACATCCAGAGCCCGTGCTCCACACAAGAGAAGCCACTATAACGAGAAGCCTGAGCAGTGCAGTGAAGAATAGCCTCCACTCACCTTGCAGCAGCAAAGATCCAGGGCAGCTATAAATTCATTCATTCATTAAAAATTTTAAAAAAGATAGTGCCAAAACCGTTAGCTATCTAAATGCAAAATTACAGCAATAACATAAAGCTAGACATTTATCTCACACTGTGCACAAAAAATGAACCTCAAATGCTAATTGAGCTTAATTATAAGATTCAAACAATACACTTAGAGCAGAAAACTTAGAAGAAAAATTTTATAGCTTTGCTAGATGAACATTTCTTTGATATGTTTTAAATTGAAGTTAGAATTTATCAAAATGAAATGCTTTTGATCTTCAAAAGGCATTGTTAGGAAAATGAAAAAACAAAACATATGCTGGGAGAGAATACATATTTGCAAATCATACATCTGATAAAGGACTTGTATCTAGAATTCTTAAAACTCGGTAGTAAGAAGACAACCCAGTTTTTTAAAAGAGAGGAAGATTTGAGTTTCACCAAAAACAATACACAAGTACATGAAAAGTTACTCAACATCATTAGTCATTTGTTAAATGCAAATAAAACCATAGTGAAATACCATCCACACTCAGTGAAATGGCTATAACCCAAAATACCAACAGTATTATAAAAATGTATTGAAACTACAACCCTTTTATACTGCTTACGGGAAAGCAAATGATATAGCCACTTTGAGAATCAGTTTGGCAGTTTTTTATAAAGCTAAACATTTGCTTACTATATATTCCAGCAATTCCATTCCCAAAGAAATGAAAACATATGTCTACAAAGAACTTGAATTCAAATGTTTATGGGAGAGGCCCAGATTCCTGCTCCAGCTCAGAGAGCCCTTTACCTCTGCAAGTTTCCCAGATGGCAGAGTTCCTCCTGAGAATGTGTACATTTTGAGAAGCAACCAGCAGTTCTGTTAAGGTCGAAGTCTTCATACGAGTTCATATTGGTGAAGCCCTGGCAGACATTTCTTGGCTTTTCATCTCTGCGTGTGAAATCTCCCTCATCTAACGGAAGGATGCAAAATGTGAATGTTCTGCATGGGGAGGCGCCACAAGAGCAGAGGGTAGAGGAGTTCAGGGTCCAGAGTCTAGTGGTGTGGACTAGAACCCCAACTCCATACATCCACACCAACTGTGTGAACTTGAGATGGATTCATATCCTCCCTGGACCTCGGTTTCAAGGTGAAGGAGATAATATCCTGCCCCTGCCGCACCGCCCCGGCCCCCTACATCTCACAGGGCCAGTGGGCTACTTCGGGGAAACTGCGTACAAAAGGCTTGGCACATGACTCTATAGATAAAGGTTCATGTTAGTGCAGGTACCCTTTCCTGCCTCCTCCAGGGAGTCTGCCTGGGTTTTTTGCATTTGTTCCACATCAGACTTTTCAAAGCCTTCACAAGTGGGACGCATGGTGTAACTCTTAGACATGATCTGTTTTGGTTTGCCTCATTCTCCCCCATTCCCAGCACAACCCTCATGGCTACCTCCTGGTATGGGTGGAAAATAGAGCAGAGTGAGGCTCCCTGAAGCAGAATGACTGAGCAAGGTCAACAGCTGGTTGGAGGCTCCAGGACCAGAGGTCAGCTTTCACCTGGTAGGGGATGAGTGCAAGCTTCAGGTCACTAGCTGTGTGACCTCAGATAAATTACTTAAACTCTCTGATACTCAGTCCCATTGGCCAGATGAAGCTGATGATACTTTCCTTCCTAGTTGTGGGGAGGATTAAAGATCATACGTGTTAAGGACATAGCTCACAGCTCACCAGAGGGGTACAAAGAGTCAGTATTATTTATTCCAGGAGGTGAGAAAGGCATTGTAAAACTATTTGCATATTTATGTATTTACATTGGATGGAAGGATGTGTCTATATATTTACCTATCTCTCAACAAAAATAATATATGAACAGAGTTTTTAAAAACAAACTGTACACAAGGACATAAAATGAAAAGTAAAAGTCCCTGCAACTCCCAGGTCACACTCCAGAGTTTACTACCTATAAAAGTTTATTGTACAACTTTCCAGGGAATGACTATGCATATGCAAGTATTTCATGCGAATTTACAAATTTACATGAATGGGATCATTTAGCAATATATCTAAAAGAGCTTTCTGTGTCAGCACATACCGATCCATCTCATTCATCATATATTTGCATACTATTTCAGTATATGGGTATTGCAATGCTTCTTCAGTTGGTTCTCTCTTGGTGAACATTTAGGGGGTTTTGTTTTTTTTTTTTATTTACTATTTTGAATACTTACATCTTTGTCAATGTATGTTATGAATTCATAGAAAACATTCCTATCCTCGGCAATTCTATATCAAAATGTATGCACTTTGGAAAATTGCTAGATATTATTGAATTTCCTTCTTTTTTTAAAAAAGATGTATGCAATTTTATGTACTTATTTGGCTGCACTGGGTCTTTGCTGCTGAGGCAGGCTTTTTCTACTTACAGTGCACCAGCTCTAGGCACTCAGGCTTCAGTGGTTGTGGCATACAGACCAATTTGCTTTGTGGGCTTAGTTGTCTGGTGGCATGTGGAATCTTCCTGGACCAGGGATTGAACCTATGACCCTTGCACTGGCAAGCGGATTCTTAACCACTAGGCCACCAGGGAAGTCCTCAAAGTCCTCAAATTTCCTTCTCAAAAGGGCTACAGCTCTTTAGACTTGCACCCAAATGGGCAAGAGTGACTGCTTTCTCACACGCTCACAGTCCTAGACTTCACCAAACTTTCAAATCTTTGCTAGGCTGGGGGGTTAATTGGATTTCATTTTTATTTTAGAAGGAGTCTAAGCATCTATTTGTATGTCTTTTTCCACGAACTGCTTTATCGTTTCCTTTACAGGGGTGAGCCTGGATCTTGACGATCTGTGCCCTCAAGTTCTAACTGGCCCACCAGGAGCTGAGGGTAAGAGAGGCAGGGAGACATTTACGTTTCATTTTTTCACACCCTTCTCCAGTGTTTGATTTTTTTTAAAAGTATGTACAGTATTACTTTCACATTAAATGAAACCAGTTAAATTTTAAGACAAAAATGAAATACATAGTAAAGACAACAGCACAGCAAAGTCAGGGTAAATGAGGGTAAAACAGTAACATTTTCGAGTGGATATAATAATTAGGGCTATGTGTGACAATGTTTTAAGTAGCTTATAAAGGAACTTTAGTTTTCTGTTAGATTGTAAAGATATCCATAATATGTGGTTTAATGGGAAAAAGCACAGGATGGGCGAGAATATGCAGAACGAGATCCATGTTTTCTTTCTAAGCAAAGGAGGAAGAGAGGGGCTTCCCCAGTGGCTCAGAGATAAAGAACCCACCTGCCATTGCAGGGACATGGGTTCGATCCCTGATCTGGAAAGACCCCCAAGAAGCAGAGCAGCTAAGCCTGGGAGCCACTACGACTGAGCCTGTGCTCTAGGGCCTGGGAGCCACAGGTACTGGAGCCCACGCTCTGAGACAAAAGCAGCCACCGTAATGAGCAGCCTCTGCACCACAGCGAGGGGAAAGCCCAGGCAGCGATGAGACCTGGCAAAGCCAGAAATAAAAGGGAAATAATTTTTTAAAGAGGAGGAAGAGAGAGAAAACAGGGCAGGAGGGAGAAAGAGAGAAGGAAGAAGAGCAGAGGGGAAGAGGAGGGGAGCCCAGAAAAGTGTCACGTCAGCTCCAGGGGAGGGAACATTGTCTTTTAATGGCAGCTCTCTGCGTGCCTGAGGGCTACTCATGGGTGCTGGGTACAGGGGGTACCTCTGCAGGTGTGAACAGAGCCTCCCTCCTGGCCCGCCATGAGATTTCAGGGCCTTCAGACTTACGAATCTCTTGGCAAGTACCTGGGGCAGAGAAGATTACAAAACATCTTTTTTTGCAATTAGTTTTGGAAGACATTATCAGAAGCATTTAGCCCAGACGGGGAGAGCCTGACCCAGGCCTTCGTGCCAGAGGTCCCTCCAAACCCACCCTACTCTTCTCCATCCTGCTCTGACCCAGAGGTTGGTCTCCAAGGACCACATCAATCCGGGTTCATATGGGGAGTGGGGGATGGGCAAAGAGGTCAGAGGGCAGGACAGTACCTGCTCCTCCCTGGCCTCCCCATCACGGGCCTGCTTCTCTCTGCCGACAGCCACAGACTCTTGTTCCTGACCTGTCCTTAGTAAAGTATCCCCCCTCTGCCTTTTTTAAACATTTTTTTTAATGTGGACCATTTTTGAAGTCTTTATTGAATTTGTTACAGTATTGCTTCTGTTAGGTAGTCAGAAAGGAAAAAGGAGTCCAGAATGGCGGTGGCTAAAAGACAGAGACAAAGAAGGGAAAAGTCCCTGAAAATAGAACAAAGGAAGATTCGAGGACGGAGTGAGAACCTCAGGTAAAACAAACAGCCCTCCTGGCTAGCCCAGTTTACAAAGGGCAGGCTCAAGGGGAGGAGAAAAAACATATAAAAAGAGAAGCCAAAATTGGGCCAGGGGCTTCTCTTCTTTTCATGTCTTTTGGTTTGGCCCACCCTCACGCCTCGAGGATGTATTTTCCTTTGCTTTCTAAATAAAAAATATAAACTAGTACAGCCACTATGGAGAACAGTGTGGAGATTCCTTAAAAAACTGGAAATAGAACTGCTATACGACCCAGCAATCCCACTGCTGGGCATACACACCGAGGAAACCAGAATTGAAAGAGACGCGTGTACCCCAGTGTTCATTGCAGCACTATTTATGATAGCCAGGACATGGAGCAACCTAGATGTCCATCAGCAGACGAATGGCTAAGAAAGCTGTGGTACATATACACAATGGAGTATTACTCAGCCATTAAAAAGAATACATTTGAATCAGTTCTAATGAGGTGGATGAAACTGGAGCCTATTAAACAAAGTGAAGTAAGTCAGAAAGAAAAACACCAATACAGTATACTAACACATATATACGGAATTTAGAAAGATGGTAATGATGACCCTGTATGTGAGACAGCAAAAGAGACACAGGATGTAGAGAACAGACTTTTGGACTCTGGGAGAAGGCGAGGGTGGGATGATTTTGAGAGAATAGCGTTGAAACATGTATATTATCATATGTGAAATAGATCTCCAGTCCAGGTTCGATGCATGAGACAGGGTGCTCAGGGCTGGTGCACTGGGATGACCCAGAGGGATGGGATGGGGAGGGAGGTGGGAGAGGGGTTCAGGATGGGGAACACATGTACATCCATAGTGGATTCATGTGAATGTATGGCAAAACCACGACAACATTGTAAAGTAATTAGCCTCCAATTAAAATAAAGAGGAAAAAAAAAAAGCTGTAACACGGAGCTGTAACACTGGTCCATCCGAGGAAAGTACATGGGGCTGTAACACTGGCCCATCCGAGAGCTATAACACTGGTCTGTCCATCACTTCAAATTTTTGTTGCAACCAGACAGAACCGAGGAAATTACAAACTCCCCAACTATTTCTCTTTTATGTTTTTGATTTTTGGCCAGAAGGCATGTAGGACCTTAGCTCCCCGACCAGGGATTAAACCTGTATCCCCTGCATTGGAAGGTGAAGTCTTAACCACTAGGCCACCAGGGAAGTCCCAGGAAACTAACCCTTTATTAGAGACCGTCTGCTTCCCTCTAGATACCTCCCAGTGGCACGGTGGTAAAGAATCCAATCAACGCAGGAGATGCAAGAGGGTTTGATCCCTGGGTTGGGAAGAAACCCTGGAGTTGGAAATGGCAACCTGCTCCAATATTTTTGCCTGGAAAATCCCATGGACAGAGGAGTCTGGCAGGCTACAGTCCATGAGGTCTCAAAAGTGTTGGACACGACTGAGCGACTGAACACACACACGCTTCTCCCTCTGGGTCCCTACTCCTTTGATGCACCCATGTCACTCTGCTAGAATGTCAGTCCCTTGAGAGTAGGAACCACATGGTGTATGAGCACAGGGCCTGACATTGTGTCGAGGGCTCCATTCATTCGGGAACGAATGAATGAAAAGAGCAAATGAAGGCGTGGCAACTGCCCAAAAACACCCACAAAGAAAGGACCTTACCTCAAGACATAAACCTCTCAGGGCTCCTCACACTGCTTAAACAGCTGAGCCAGAGCACCCATCTCACCACAGGGGAAACTGTCACTCCAAGGGGACTCTGAGACTTGACCAGAAAATTACAGCTTCTGTGAGGGGCCCAGGGTCCTTATGAGGTCAAGCAAGAGCCACTATTGGTTATGAAGTTAATTAATCCTTCAAGTGTTGCTGCCACACCTCTGGTAAAATGTTGCCATTTTTCACACTTTTTTGAGCCATGTCCATGTGTGTTAGTTGTTCAGTCATGTCCGACTCTTTGTGGCCCCACAGGCTCCTCAGTCCACACAATTCTCCAGGCAAGAATACTGGAGTGGGTTGCCATTCCCTTCTCCAGGGAATCTTCCTGACCCAGGGATTGAACCCAGGTCTCCTGCATTGCAGGCAGATTCTTTACCATCTGAGCCACCAGGGAAGCCCTATTTTGTGCCTTAGACTGAATTTTGCATTTCCCTGAATTTCCCAACTTTTGAAGAGAAGTGCATCACTTTAAGCCCTGAGAGATCAATCCAAAGCCATGTGACCCCACGCTGGACACACACCGGGGTGGGGATGAGGCACGGGCACTCAGGCCACTCACTGAATCAAGAGTGAAACAGGAGGAGCAGCCAAGGCTCAGAAAAACAGACAGCCCACGGGGAGGGTGCATCGTCCTCTGCCCCAGGGGGTCGCTGCAGACGGCAGAGAGCAGCCAGGGAGAGCTGGCCAGGTGGGCCAGGGGTGGGGGCCCGCTTTCCCAGGAAGGAGGACAGCAAGGGCACAGCCTGGCACCCTCAGGCTGCCTCTGGACAACCACCATGTGGATGTGTGCCAGACCAGGAGTGAGGGCTTCCCTGGCGGACCAGTGGTTAGGACTTCGCCTTCCAGTGTGGGGGGTGTGGGTGCGATCCTTGGTTGGGGAGCTAAGATCCCGCATGTCTTGGGGTCAAAAAAACAGAAGCAATATGGTAACAAACTCAACAAAGACTTTTAAAATGCCCCACATTAAATATATATATATATATATATTTAGGGAAAGAAAGGCCAAGAGTGAAGGAATGGAAAGCCTAATTCTCAGCTTGGGTGACTGGGTACCGTGGAGTTATTGTGGGGTCAGGAAAGGGGAGCCAGTGTGGCTGGGGAAAGGGGTTGGTGGTGGTGGGAGGGCAGTGCAGGCCGTGTCTGGCCTCAGCCTCCAGGGGGTCCCAGACTCCTTTCCAAGAGGCTCACAGGCAGTGGAGAAGGGCTTGTCCCATCCCTTCACCCCGTGTCCCAGAGCCAAGACTGTCAGGGAGCCACAGTCTGAGGTGTAGGAGTCAGGGAGCACGCTCCATGGCCCCCCGCCATCTCCAGGGTGCTGCGGGGAAGGCACGGGGACCCAAGACGAGTGCTGACCCAAGTTTATCAGGACAGTAAAACTGACCCAGAGGTCAGAGGAGGTGAGGCAGCCGTCAGGGTGGGCTCCTCAGAGGACACGCTCCAGACATGCCCCCTCCCCACCCCTCGCCGTCCCCCACCCCGGCTCTCCCAGGCTTGGCAGGAGGGGGTGAGGAGCCCACTGCTCACCTGGGGCCAGATGCAGGAGTAGCAGGACCCCCAGGGCCCTGGGCGCCACCATCCTGGGCCAGCCTCGTCCGCCGGCCAGAGCCCTGCAGCTGTGTGTCCTTCTGGCCCCAGGCTCTGCTGAGCCGGCCCTCCCTGGCCCCCACCCCGCAGTGTCACCACTTCCTGTGGCCTCTTTCTCCCTTCCTGTGCCATGGCACCGTCGGTTAAGTTGTGAAAGGTGAGTGTGGGGAACTGAGCAGTGTTCCTAGCCTCACCCCGCCCCATGGCCACCTGCAGAGGGGCCCAGACTCCCTGGGAGCTGCTGAACCCACCCCAGGGACACTGCTCCTGGGTCTTCTCTGGGTGGGTGTGGGGATCCAGCAGCCACAGAAGTTCTGAGCAGGTTCCTGGGGAGTGATGATGGGCCCAGGCTTTGGAACCAACAATTCTTTTTTCAGATCCTCCTTTCACAAGCAAGGGGCCTCTCTGAGCCTCAATTTCCCACTTTGGTAAACAGACACCAGGTGGCCCAGTCAGTAAAGAATTCGCCTGCATTGTAGGAGACGGCCTGCAGCTCAGGAGACCAGGGTTCGATCCTTGGGTTGGAAAGATCCCCTGGAGGAGGAAATGGCAACCCACTCCAGTATTCTTGCCTGGAAAATCCCACGGACAGAGGAGCCTGGTGGGGTAGAGTCCATGGGGTTGCAAGAGTCGGGCATGACTGAGCGATTAAACCGCCAAAACAGACACAGCAATGCAGCAATGCCTCCTAGGGCTATGTCGGGTGTGTGAGGAGACCCGTCACGCAGCAGGCATGCAGCTCGGCTGTAGGGATGAGAATGAAGATGAGGAGAGAGTTGACACTCTCTCCTTCAGGCCTAGGATTTGAAGACCAAGGCTCAAGCCCAGGCCTGCTAGGGTCCTGGGAGGAGAGGAGGAGCCAGGCCTGGAGGCCCCCGGGGCCACTTCCCTCCCCCACCCAGCAGATGGAAAAACAGGAGAGGTATGAACGAGGGCCCTGGGTCTTGGTCAGAGCCGGGCTGACGTCTGTCCTGGCCACTTCCCGGCTGCCTGAGCTGGCGTGAGCTAACCTCTGCTCCGAGTTTTTTATGAGGCATGGGGAGGATTCAAAAGACGGGTAGGCCCGCCCAGCCCTGGCTGGCTTCTCTTTCCCCTTCCTCCCACATAGTGTCCAGACAGGACTCAGCCTCTTGCTAGGCCCTCTGGGCCCTGGGAGGGTCGGGACCACACAGGGGGCAGGTGGGAATCTGACAGGACCCCAGGCACTTCCTCTGCAGGGAAGGCGGGAAGGGTGAATGGGAGTCACTGGCCTGCCCCTCCGCCCACCTCCACCTGACTGGCCGCCTCCTCTCTCCCAGCCACAGGTCAGGGCAAGGGCTCGGTGAACCATGACTGCTAGGTTCCACCCCTGGAGACCCACCTGGCGCCTGGGGCTCGCAGAGGGACTCCGGGATGCCTTTTTGTAAAGAAGAGCCTGAGCCCTGCAGACTGGAACCCAGAGTGTGCAGCCCGCCTGGGGAGACAGGACCGGGGACTGGCAAAGTGGTTGGGAAGGCCCGGCAGAGCCAGAGCAGGGGCCACCTCTCCTAGGCCCAACGGGGGCTGGAGCTGAGCATGGAGCTGCTCAGAGTCCTGGGGATTCCCAGGAACACCTCCCCGCTTCAACCGTCTCCCATCCTCAGCTTGTCCAAACGGCTCCAGGTTTGGAGTCTCCTGGTTCGAGGCCTCCAGTACTCTGGACAGGCCCAGCCAACTCACCTCCTGGCTATGCCAGCCCATTTCCCACACAAAGGGGGAAACAAGCCTGGTGGGACCAGGGGTCCTATTGTCCAAAGTCCCACAGCCCAGAGATGAGTGTGATAAGAACCATCTGGGTTGAGGAGTACTGCAGAGCCGTCAGTTGGCCCATTCAGGGCTGTCACGAGAGGATGAGATCCGACCAGAAACCTGGTCCCCGCTACCTGAGCTGGCCCCGGAAACAGACACTAGGTGCTCAAGAGAGTCCTTTGGAGTGGGAGGATTTGTTTGAGGGGAGTGCTACCGGCCTGGGGGAATGGGCTGGGTCACCCTTCCTGCCCTCCCTGAGGATGGCTGGAGGTGTTTCCTAAGGTCTAGCCAAGTAATGTTGGTCTGAGAGACCCCCAGAGAGGTCCACGAAGGGGAGATGGCCCCGATCTCTGTGCATCCCACCCAGATGTGCAGTTGGGACAACAGAATGGGGGAGGAGGTCTGTCCTCTGCCTTCAGGGGCTGGGGCACAAGAGGAGCCCACCACTTGGAGAAGGGCAGAGGCAGGGGCTGATGGAAGTGGGTCTGGGCAGGTCCCCAGATATCCCACATTCAAGCCTGTGACATCACTGCCAGCCCATCTCTGGCTGCCAGGGCCCTTCACCCCACTTCCTGTCCATCTTTGGAGACCGTGCCTGTTTCCCAAGCCCATGTTCCTCCTGGAGCAGCCAGGGCAGGAGGGAGGAGACTGCAGGGATGGAAAGCTCAGATGCGGGCCAGGACTGGAGCTACACTGGACCTTTAGACACAAAGAGCCGTGATCAAACAAGATTGCTTCCGGAAACTGAAGGGGGGATGAGAAGCTATTTGACCTGCCTCACCTGTGCCACAGGACAGAGAGGGGAGACTTGACGGGACAAGGTAGAAGGCAGTGATGGGAGAAAATCAGTTTATTCAATTTATTGGATAATTCACTTTATCCAATCAGTTTATTCCTGCAGCCCATCCACTGCACACCAGTCAGTAAACTGGTTACATACATCCCATGACCAGCCAAGGGTTGAATTCAGCCCTCAAATGTGATTTCTTTGACTGGTGAATATTTTGGACTAGCTAAGGGGTTTTTTTCTTTTTTCATATTTATTATTTTTATTTAATTATGTGGCTGCACCAAGTCTTAGTTGCTGCACGTGGGTTCTGATCTTTGATCGACGATCTTTGATCGTTGTGGCAAGTGGCATCTTTAGTAGCAGCATGGGGGATTTTTTTTAGTTGAGGCACATGGGGTCTAGTTCCCTGACCAGGGATCAAACCTGGGTCCCCTGAACTGGGAGTGCGGAGCCTTAGCCACTGGACCACCAGGGAAGTCCCTAGTCAAGTTTTTTAAATCAGGGGATTTTACACCAGCACAATCTGGATTTCTCCTCATAAAAGGCAGTGTGGTCTGGCTACATGGGCCCTCATTCTTGCAAGGTGGTGATTGGCTTGAGCTGAGTAGCAGCTGCACTCAGCGTGAGGCTCGTAACCTTCAGTTCCCCGTTGACCCCACCACTTGCCACTGCCTCCCGAGTGCTGACACCCAGTTGCCATTTCTCCTCCCCCTTGCCCTGATAACATTTCCAGTAGATTTCTTTTACACATGCCGTCTTCTCCTGTTCACGTTTCTCTATTGTGCCCCCTGCCCCACCCCATCAGTGACTCTTACTAGAAGCACAGAACAAAGTTCAGGAGGAAACGCCCCAAAATGTTTGCATTTGTTGGTTAGGTGACAACAACTGACTTTTATTTCCTTCTGTGCACTCTTCTACAGCTTCCAAATTCTCTACAATGAACACATACTTCTTTTTAATATCAAAAGACAAATGGACTGGTAATTACAAAGGAAATCCTCCCCATCTTTGAGTCTGAGAGCCAGGTCAAATGTTGCTCTCCTGCAGGAAGTCTTCCTGGAATCCCAGCGAGGAGTGATGGCTCCCCCAACCCTGTGCCTGCAGCTCTAAGAGTTCTCGTGTTTGTGCATGGTTCCCACACTAGACTGAGAACTCACAACGGGGAACGAGCTGGTCTGGCCATTCGTGTCCAACAGAATTAACTGTGAGTGGCTGCGGTGTGATTAAAACTGCCTGCAGGGGGCGCTAAGGGGCACATCAGGCTCTACCAGCATTATCAGGAGAGGCGTGTCTCAGTCTTTGGAGGGCTAGGGTGGAAACGATTTTGGACTGCGATGTCCCATAGTTCTTGAGGCAAGAGGGCTTCGGGAGAAGCTGTGGGCCCCTGTGAGGTGTGGGCTTGGCAGTGGTGAGCAAGGGTGATGCAGCATTGGAGAGGCCCAGATGGAAAGATGGACCTAGCCCAGCCCAGAAATGTTTCTACTAAGCCTGAGTCAGGGGCAGGCAAAGGCCCACACAGTAAATAAAGGTTTACAGCAGGCACCAGGCATCTCTTGGGAACCACTGCCCAAAGTCCAGGGTTGGAATCAGGGCCCCTGGGGCTGTGAGTGGAAGGCTAGGGAGGTCCTAGGAGAGGAAGGGAGGAACAGGAAGGGAGAGGGAAGGCTGGGGAGGCTGACAAAGGGGGAGGGCCCTGGGCTCAGAGGTAGGGAGGCTGTGCTCCTCCGGGGGTCTGGCTCAAAGCTCTGCCTCAACTCATTTTCCCTGCATGCCATCCTTAGCTTAAAATGCCTGGGGCTACAGAGTACCCTCATGGTGATCACCAGAGACAGGGCGAGGGCATAGGACCAAGGGTCCCGCCAGCCTCCCAGGTTCAAGTCCCGCAGACTCCCAACCCCCAGCTACAAGGGCCGGTCCAGTGGTGGTGCATTAAGACCAGCCTTCAGTCCCACTCCTGGGCCCCCTGAGATGGCCCAGCCTGGGAATTTCTGGCTGCCATGGCAACAGTCCCACCCCTCCAAGGTCCTCGGGCCTTCTCAAGTCTTCAGCTGGCCCACTCAGGGCCGGGCCTGGCTGCAGGGGCCGCAGGCAGCAGTGAAGAAAGACAGGTGACTCTGCTTCTTCACACCGGCGGGGTGCGCTGGCGGCCTAGATGCGGCTGGACGAGGTGCTGCCCGAGCTGATAGGGAGCCTGGCACTGTCCGAGTTGCTCTTCAGAGGGGAGGGCCCACCCTGGGCCTGCAGGCGCATGGACCAGTACCAGAGGAAAATGAGGAAGCCTGTGGGCGGCAAGGGGGTACAGGGCTCAGAGGCTGGGGGCAGCCCCCCCAATACCACTCCCTTCCACTTTGACCCATGTCTGCCCACACCCCCCTCACAGACTCAATCCCAGGAGTACCGACTCTGTGCCAGGCACTGGGCAACACTCTGTGTATCATCTCACTTTAGTCTCTCCAGGTCCCTTGAGACCAGGCCTCGTTATTACCATTCTGTTTTACAAACAGGGAGACTGAGGCCCAGGGAGATAAGGGGCTTGGCTGAGCCAGGAGTCCAGCAGCAGTGGTCGGGCTCTGGAGCCACTGCTTAAGTACCAGGTGATGTTATTTCTCCCCAAATAATACTACTGTGATTAAGCAATAGCTCAGTAAATGCGTGAATTGATCGGCATCCTTACAGAGTCCCCTTTACTTCACAGATAAGAAAACAAAGGCTCACCTCCCTCACACCATTGCACGGGAACTCCATGAAGACTTTGCTTTCCCTGTTTTCCTGCCCAAGCCCTTCTCCCTACCCAGCGTAGTGAAAAACAAAGGTGTGTGTGTGTGTGTGATGTTGGGGGGTGAGGGCAGAGGGGTGCAGATAGAGCAGAGACAGACCCTCATGGCGTCAAGCCAGGGCCCCACGATCCAGCCCCTCTGCTCCTCCCCCCTCCCCTCCTCCCCGTCTCCCCCAAGCTCACTACCCCTTACGCAGCTCCTCCTCAGGGTTCCTCCAACACACACCCTACTTCTGGCCTCAGGACCTTTGCTCACGCTTCTCCCTCTGCCTGGAGCGCTCCAGCCCTAGAGCAGATCTCCTCAGCCTCTAAGGAGCACCTGGGCATCTATAACAAGGAGCACTCTGACTCAGCAGGCCTGGGGCGGGCCAGAGGCGGCGTCTGCAGTAAGCTCCTGATGCTGCTGCTACTGCTGGTCCGAGAAACACCCTTGGAGTAATGGGACCCTTGATCTCTCCGTGGGTGGAGAGATCCACCTTTGTTTTTCACCGTGCTGGGTAGGAGGAGGACTTGGGCAGGAAAACAGGGAAGGCGAGGCCTCCATGGGGTCCCCGTGCAACAGGGGTGGGGCGTGAGGGAGGTGAAGTGAAGGCTACCCTGGATCCATGGCTGGATCCTTCTGTTGCCTCCGGATGTCTCCTAAACGGAGGGGCCTCCCCCTCCAAGTGTCCCCCAGCAGGCTCAGACTGTCTATCACCTTGCCCACTATTACTTCCTTCCTCTCCCAGATGCCGTTTGATGCCTGTGGCCCTCGGTCTTCGGGGCCACACTTGGTCTTCCCCACTAGAGATGAGCTCTGTGGAGCAAGGCTGTTGCCTGGCTAGTTCACAGCTGGAGCACCAGGGCTTAACATAGAGTCTACACAGAGTAGGTACTCATCAGTACCTACTGTAAAAGAGAGACTTGTCAACTGTGGCCCAGAGGCCCCCACTTTGTGAACGGGAAGGTTGAGGCCCAGAGAAGGGGAGGCTTCAGGTCAGCTGGGCCGTCTCATCCGTGGCCTGTTCTCTATGTATGGGCGCCCTCCCTGGGCCGGGGCCTGGGGTCTTCTCCACACCTACCCTGGAAGGAGGTGATGATGCTGAAGAGGTAGAGGACGACAAGCTGGAAGGCGCCAGAAGCAAAGGAGAAGAAGACCAAGGCCCAGGGCAGGCCAAGGACCAGACTGAGGCCCAGCAGGGTCAGCACGTGGGGCCACTTCTGGGCATGCGGGCGCAGCCGCAGGATCTGCACCACCATGGTGCCCAGCATGGCCGTGTTGAACAGAAACACCAGGCTGAAGAGGCCCAGGTTGGTGACATGGCTGACCAAGGAGTCCCGGATCCAGCACCTGTGGGCAAGCGTACAAAGGCTCAGGGCAAGGCCGGGCTCACATGGTGCTTCCTGGGCCGTGGGCAAGCACCACGGTGAGCCCCAGTTACAGGGCAGTTACTTTAGACACTACTGATTCAAGGGCCAAAAAGTCACTCTTCTTCCAGCTATCCTATATTCCTTCTCTACAGTCAAGAGAAAGGCTCAGTTTGGAGCTAATGTGTTTTTAACACTTTTAACACTTGCTAGTCTCCCTTTTCAAAAAGAGTCAGACTTAGGATCACCGCTTTCATCAAGAATTTAGTAGCAGGGTTATCTTGTTCCTTTCATGACTTTTCACTGTTTATGACAAGTAATGCTTATTTCCCATTTATGTGTAATATGACTTAAAAAATACATTTAACAAGCCAGAAGATTTAAAGAAAAAATTAAACAATAATAATATGGATGATACAGGTAAGGCAAAAGTCAGAAGACTATGATGCAAAAAACTGAAGTTTTTAAAACACTGAAGGAATGGAAAGGATTCTTTCCTAGCCTAGGGCTCAGGAGCTCTGGATTCTACTCTAGGTTCAGAGGGACTCACAGGCCAGGCCACCACCAGCCTGGGTGAATTAGCTGAATGTAGGACTGGATTTCAGCCCCATTCATCTCCTGGTTGGGTACCTTTGAGCAGGGTGGTGTGGATCCCTGCCTTCTCTGGGTCTCAGTCTTTCCATCTTTCCATGGGGAGGGAGATAGAAGTGTGCAGCAAAGGAACATGCTAGAGGTTCACCTGCTTCAGCTCAGACGCCACACACAAGTTGGGAAACTGAGGCCCAGAGGGGGGCCAGGACCTGTGCAAAGTTATCTGGCAAGTGAGTGGCAGATCCAGGCCTGTCCTCACCCTCCTGGAGAGAAGCATCATTCTTAGCCCAGAGCTCCAGCCAAGGCCAAGCCAGTACCTCTAGTACCCGTCACCCGAGAGTCTCCTGGTCAGTGCGACCTGGGCCCAGGCTGCTCTGACTTCTGTGCCATGAGGACCACACTCCTGCCCCCACTGCACAGCCACTCACATGGAAGGGTAGATGACGCTCTCAGGGGTCTTGTGCACAGCAAGGATGATGTGACCATAGTTGTTCACGTCCACCAGCGCCACCAGCATCACCAGGAAAGCGGGGAAGCCTGTGGACAGCAACGCAGGGAGCTCCATCTCCCACCTTCCCAGGTCTGCCCTTCCCTTCCCTCTGGTGAGCCCTCCTCCTCTCACGTGCCCTCTGAGACCTGTGCTCCCAGAGCCCAGCCAGCTCCACCTGGGGCAAGTCCTCCAAGCTTGGACCCTCCTTCTCTATTCCAGTTCTGCTTTCCCAAGTCGTGTCCAACTCTTGTGACCCCACAGACTGTAGCCTGCCAGGCTCTTCTGTCCATGGGATTTCCCAGGCAAGAATACTGGAGTGGGTTGCCATTTCCTTCTCCAGGGGATCTTCCTGACCCAGAGATTGAACCTGGGTCTTCTGCATTGCAGGCAGATTTTTTACCAACTGAGCTATGAAGGGAAGCTCCTGGTTTCCCAGAGGGGGGCCTATCTCCCCTAACCTAACCCCTGCCCCCTCGCCATCCTGGAAGGCCCTGAGGGAAAGGGCCAGCAGGTCCCTGCTGGGGGCTGGATGTCACAGGAGAAAGGGAAGAAGCAGACATTGGCGGGGTGGAGGAGAGCTCAGTGGGGGACATCTAGAGTTATGCTCCAGTGGGGTGTCTATTCTGGGCCTTGACTCTGTCCATGAGGTGGAGACTGAGAGCTCCCTGGATGGGGTTGCCCACCATTAAACACCTGGATTTTGACGAACAGCCAACTCTGAAGGAATTTCATATAGATCGATGACGAGAACCAAAAAGGAGCCAAATGAAAAATATGGGAGGAGCAGCAAGCTGGGATCAGGGACATGTGGAGGTTGATGGGCCTGTGCAGTGATCAAAAGGACTTGTGGTGTGTGCCTCTAGGCCTTGGGTCTGACAAAAGAGAGGCCGGGCTGTAGGTGAATTGGGTTGCTATTGGCTAAGAACAAACGCCAGAGCCATTGGGAATCTGTTATCTGAGGTTCATCGGGATGCACAGTCTGGGCCACCACCAGCCTAGATGCATTATGTGGGGCTGGATTACAGCCCACTCATCCACGACTGGGCGCCTTTGATCAGTGCCCAACCTGCACATCCGCACATGGCGGCTCTGTCTGCAAACCCTACCTGTAAAACAGAGATGAAGAGAATATGTAAGCATTTACTGGAGACAGGGCTCATCACCTCATCCTCCTAAAGAGGACCTCGATCCAGCCAAGGTAAAGAACCCCTGAGGATGGGTGATTGAAGTAAGCAGTGAGGGAATAATTGTAGGTGGAGAAGTGGGACAAAGTGCCCACCTTTTGTCAAAGGCCAAGAGGAAGAGGCCGGTCTGGGGGGAACCCACAAACCCCCTCCACTAACTTACCCCAGCCCACGATGCTCAGCTTGAGCAGGTAGCCTGGGACATAGGTGCCGAAGACCTCGACCACAAGTCGGTAGAGGTTGTAGCCCTCGAGGCCCATCCAGGAGAGGCAGGCGAGCAGAGAGAAGTGCAGGAAGATGGCGCTGGCACGGCAGGCAGCCTCGGAGCCTGCCAAGGCCACCGGCTCACTGAGCAGGAAGCTCACGTCCAGCAGGAAGACGGCCAGCAGCAGATTCATGTGCACCTTGATGGTGTAATCCCTAGACTTCCTCCTGCACAGGTGGGGGGTGAGCAGACAGGCTCACTCTGATGGTCCCCTTCTCCAGGCAGCCTTCCCAGACTACACACACACACACACACACACACACACACACACACACCACACACACACACACACACGCTTCCTATCCTACTCTTGTGGCTGCAGCCAGGCTCTTGCCCACCTGTCCCTCTGCACCTACCCTGTATCCAGCACCCACAGGCTCGGGCACTGTGTGTGCATTGAACAGCAGCCTCAGCTAGGCACAGATGCTCCAATCAACACAGACACGACCATCAACCAGATGCTCCCAAAGTCAGAAGGGAAAGACCGGAATTTTTGCTGTTTTGGAGAATCCACGCCACCCACGTTCCATGTCTGTCTGCACAACTGTACCTCTCTGAGCACAGGCTGTGTGTGCCTGTGCCCTCGAGTCTGCGTGTGTGCCTGCCCTGCCCCCATCCCGAGATACTATGTGGTCCAGGGCACTGTCAGCCTTTCTGCCCCCAGTGTGCACTGCCTGTCCCAGAGGGTGCAGAAGAACACCTGCCATCCTGGATTTCCACGCCTGCTGTGCCCCTAACACAAGGCACCACAATTGGCTGGCCCTACCCCCTCACCCTCAGTTTACTCATCTGTGAAGTGGGAGGAGTGGCCCCCCTCAAGGGCGCGATGAGGGTTACACTGAAATAAAGCACCCAGCACAGATAAGATGCTCAGTCCCGAAGGGTTCCCGTCCCTGTGTTCGGGGGCACTTTTGTGATCAGTGGGTAAGTGCTGGGGGGCTTGTGCCCCCACGCCTGGCCCTCCACTAAGCCTGCCAGCCGTCTCTCTTCAACACCGACTCCAGCCCACAGCGTGCGCATCTGTGACCGTGCCTGCCCACGGCTGCACCCTCCCCTCCTCCCCACGAGGACAGTGAGCAGACTCCCAGTGCCACTCCAGAACCGAGGCTGTCTCCCCTCTACCGCAATGGCTCCAGGCCCCAACTGCAGGCGGACTTCAGTTTAGGCCAAGCCCAGCTCTGACAATCCAGACCCCACACACAAGCCTGTCTGAGGGTGGGGGAGGCATTCTTTACTCTGCCAGAGGTAACCTCTTCTCTCCTCAGGCACCCAAACGACTAGGGTGACAGGTTCCTCCATGGAGCCAGGAAGCCGGGCCTCAAAACAGACACCAGGGAATCAGGGCTGGGGAGAACCCTGGAGGCTCTGCCTGTCCACAGAGGCCACTGCCAGACAGCTCAGTAACGGGCCTTGTGGGCCTGGAGCCTGCCAGCTTCGGTTCAAGCCTGCTTTTGCCACTTCTGTGCTGTGTGATCTCAGTCAGGTCACTTACCCTCTCTGAGCACTCTTTTACAGGACCCTTGTGAGGATGAACCTAGTTCATGTATATAAAGCACTTAGAACAGGGTGTGCCCATGGCTGATTCATGTCAATGTATGGCAAAAATCACTACAATATTGTAAAGTAATTAGCCTCCAATTAAAATAAATAAATTTTTTTAAAAAGAAAAAAATTGCACTAAAAAAACTTGCAAATCTTTGAGTAGCCTTTAAGCAAATAAAGTATTGAAATGCATTTAAAATAGAGGGAAACAATGGGATTTTTAAAATAAAGGAATGTATTCTATATGCTCAAAAAAAAAAAAAGAACAGGGTGTGGCATGTGGGAAGCTTGATGTAATTGTTCACCATTATCATCACCAGCATCATCATATTACTGTATGTGCCCAGTGGAATCACATCTGGTCCTTCAAAGACAGGCATCTAGAATCTTACGTCAACTCGCCTGATTTTAAATATTGGCAGCTAACATAAGCTGTCAGTGCGATGTTACCCAAACATCACAGATCTGAGGAGGGAAGGTCAGCTGAACCTCCCAGGGCTCCCACAAACCACACACACACACACACACACACACACACGTCAGCGTCAGTCAGGCCCGTCTCCAGGGTGGGTCTCCCTGACTGTGTGGTCTCAGCTCGGGGGCCGGGAATGGAGGCTCTCCCGTCTTCCCCTTTCCCTCTCAGCCCCAGGCCCTACCTGGAGCAGAGGTAGGCGGCAATGGTGAGGATGCAGGCCAGGGCGGAGAGGACGCAGCCCACGTAGGAGAGGAGACTCAGGTAGTGCTTGTGCACGGCGTCCACCTCCACGGAGGCGACCTGCGCCACAGGGCAGGTCGGGGTTGGCCTCTGTGCTGAGGCTGTGCCCACATGGGGGGCTAACCCGTGGTCCCTGGAGGACCTTGGGCATTTGTGAGCCACTCTTGCCCCCCCAGCGGAGCAGAGTGGGGTCCCATGAGTGCAGTTTTTCACCACATTCTCATATGGATCCCAGTCCCCACCAAGGTCCAGCGGCCTCCACCAGAGAACCCCTTTTCTGTCCTGGCACTAACTGTTTCTAGAACACTCAACCCAGAAATAAGTCTCCTGGGAGGGAGTGAGCTCCCGATACCCAGAGAACACCAGAGGATCACGCTGGTCCCTCGGATGCTGGGTCCTAAAATTCTGGGAGAATGAATGCAGGACACAGAGATCTTGGGGGAGGTACTGAAGTCCACCACAAGGTCTCTGCATTGGGCCTCAGCATCCCCTGGAAGGTTCTATAGAAACACAGTCCTGCCCTCACCCCAGCCCTTTAGAATCAGAATCCAGGTTAGGACCAGGAACCCGCGTTTGTATCAGGCACCCAAATTGGGGGATAAAGAGCAAGGACTTCAGAGACCTTTTACTTACTACTAGCTGTGTGACCTTGAGTAAATTGCTTAACCTCTCTGAGCCACAGTTTCCTTATCGATAAAATGGGACAACAACAGGAGTCAGCTTGAGGCTTGTGAGGAATGAATGCCGTATGTGTAAGAAGCTGCGGCAATGGGGCAGGAGGGGGTCACGTACCATCAGCACTGCAAAGTAGGTCAGGTGGTTGCAGCGGCAGGACGTCTGTGTCTCTCTCCTGATGGTCTCACACCCCGCATTGCTCCAGCTCCCCGGGCTGCTCGCTGAGGAAGGGCCAGCATGAGGCTCTGAGACCAAGCTCAGCACCCCCACTGTCATCCCTAGTACCCCACAAATGCATGACTGCATCCCCCTTCTGAGCTTTTGCTTCCCTCAGCAGGTCCCTAACCTGCCATCACTCTTTCTTCAAAGCCACCTTCCTCCAGGAAGCCCTCTTTGATTAACTCCATGTACCTAACCCTCTAGGACCCCCACTACCTGCCTCCAGGTCCCTGCCCAGCTCAGAGCCCCCTCCACACTCACATGTCAGGTCTTCAACCCAGAATACACACTGCAGAGTCACGTTCTTCTGTAGGGACAAGAAAGAAGGGAGGGAGGTGCCTGTGGCAGTCTGCTCCTTCCCCACCGGGCTGAGGGAGCCAGTGCCAGGGCTCCACTCTATTTGGACCTGACTGGCCAGGGCCCTCAGCCAGTCAATCAGTTTTCTTTCAGAAAAGAGGAGGGATGGGAGCACATGGGCAAACAGGGACCCCTGTCCCCTGGGTTGCTTGGCTCACACTCACCGGCTGTGGCTGGTGCTGGAAGGTGAGCACCACGGGCTCCGAGAGGTTGGCTACTTTGGTGTTCTGCACAACAATACCCAAGACCTTCTCTCCCAAGACCTGGCTAGAATTCTTGTCCTAGATATATGGGGTATGGAGGAGAGGGGAGGGAGAGGGCTCAGGACTGAGAAGAAGAGTACACTCTTGTCTCTGCCCAGTACACTGCTCCCAGATTTTGAGTCTCCCTCAGGAAGCAATTCTTGCATGGGTAGTCATTTACACCATAGTAAGAATAACACCATTTAGACCTTTCCCAGCATGGCAACCCACTTCAGTACTCTTGCCTAGAGAATCCCATGGACGGAGGAGCCTGGTAGGCTGCAGTCAATGGGGTTGCTAAGAGTCGGAAACGACTGAGCGACTTCACTTTCACTTTTCACTTTCATGCACTGGAGAAGGAGATGGCAACCCACTCCAGTATTCTTGCCTAGAGAATCCCAGGGACAGAGGAGCCTGTTGGGCTGCCATCTATGGGGTTGCACAGAGTCAAACACGACTGACGTGACTTAGAAGCAGCAGCAGCAGCAGCTCTAAATGTCATGCACGTTGCCATCTGATTTCTGACTTTACAAAGACTTTTGGAGGAGAGGACTACCTTCCATGCCTACCTTCCATCTCTCTGTCAGACAGAAGCTGCTTTCCCCAAGGGAGAGCACAAGAACAACCACCCCGTACCTGGAACAGAGCTTGGCTGCTGAAGTCCACCAAGAGGAGTCTCTTCTCAGCTTCCTGCCTCTTGCCCTTGGTCTTCTGGAAGAGCACGCTGGGCAGCAGCACCGAGTACTCCAGGATCTCGCTCTGCTCCTCCTGCAGACCAGAGGACCTGCTGGGGCTCAGCCAGAAGTGGACCTCCAGGTCCCCGCCATGTCCCCCCAGCATATGCCTTCCTGCACGCTGCCATCTCTAAGCCTACCTCCTTCACGAAGCCAGGCCAGACTCACAACAACCCTGCTCACTCCTCCTTTCCTTGGCACCAGTGTTGGCTAGGGAGTCTTGTGGTTAGAGCCCAGGGGATAAGGGCCTGGGAGAATCATGTTTCTTCTGGTGTCTGGGTGTCAGACACTGACCCTGCCTATAGCCCCTTGGTGTGCTGGGGGATATGAAGGGTCAGGGGGTGAGGGGAAGGGTAGGGGGTTGAGGGGAAAGGTGGGCGGATAGGGGGGTGTGGGGAGGGAGTGCTTGCAGCCTCTACATCTGCTTCCTGCCTTGGCTACCAATCCTGACCCCTGACCTCCCGCCGGGAGTGGATGTGCAGGTCCTGCGGGCTGAAGGCGGGCTGGAGCTTCCACACTGTGGCGTTGACCCGCTCCTCCTCGAAGGACACAGCGTCCCCTGTGAAGTTCACAGAGGCCAGCTTCGACTCCAGGCTCTGCAGCTGCCTGGAAGCACAGGAGAGAGAGGAGGAGAGGACTGCTGGGGGTGAGGGGTGGAGCCAGGTAGTCCAGCAGGCAGGAAGATGGAGGGAGCAGAGAGGCGACTCAGGCTGATACACAGGAAAGAGTGCGGGGCCCAGCAGAATGACCTGCGGGGGTGATGCGGAGGAAACTGGGGCCTCAGCGCAAACAGGAAAGGAGCGGGGTGGGGTCCTATCCTCAGACTCAGCCACCAGGCTCTGGGTCCAGTTCTGCCTGGACCAACCCACTTTGTGCTGCTGGGCAGCCCTACCCAGCAGTCAGCCTCAGTCTGCTGAGCTGTAAAATGGGTCAGTCCTTTTTCCTTATTGGTGGAGAGGAGGGCTTGGGTGCTGGTAAGACTTTTTTTCTGACTCAGTCAGGAGAGGGGGCTTGGCCTGTGGGACCGAATCGAGATGGAGACCAAGGGGAGGTCGCCACGGTCTCCCACTCCAAATCCCTGCCTTGCCCGGGTCTGGAGGAGCCTCCTCCTTACCCCTATATGCTGCAGACCCACACTTACTGGCCCATGGGGGTGAAGGGGGGCCTCCTTGAGGTCTTCTGGGGATGCTTCAGAAACTGGCTGAGCCGCTGGAGGTCCCTTTTCAGCTCACATACGTCCACCGAGGCATTGTGGGAGGCCTTGTTGGGGGGATCTGGGGGAGAGGGACGGACAGACTCACCAAAGGCTGTTGAATGAGGTTCCACACTCAGGCCACACTCATCACACTCTCGATTACTCCCCCTGTGACTCTGACAGCTTCTGTCCCCATTTTACAGAACAGGAAACTGAGGCTCCAGGTAGTGGGGTAGACTCCCCCAGGTCACTCAGAGATGTAGCCAGCCAGACGGGGCTCTGTCATATGGAGCTCCCAGAAACTCCAGCCCCAGGAGAGTGGGCTAGACCACCCTTACCCCTACCCCAGGCATCCTTCTGACCACACAGAGGGAGCTGGGAGGGCCAGTTCCCCAGGACCAGCCAGGCCTCCTTCAGGAGGAGCTGGCGGGTGGGGGGCTTCTGTGGTGGCTCCAGGGCCTCCACCCGGGCTGCTCTGCACCCAAGGGCTGCAGACTCAGGCATCTCCAGGGGTTAGATGGAACTCTGATGAAGTCAGCAGATGGAAATAGGGACATAGCGGGAGAGGGCAGGCCCTATGCCATCAAATAAGGCAGGCCCTGTGGTCACATCTGAATTTTTAAGGCAGAAGGCCTGATTTTTCAGTCATTTGAAACCTCTGGCTCATGTTTTCCAAAAACTCTCTACAGACCAAGTAAGACCAGGCCAGATCTCCTCTGCAGGAGGCCAATTTACAGCTGTTCCTGACTTTGCCCTAAACCCTCCCAGGTTGGGGCAGAATCCGGGCCTGGAGCGGGGACCCCCATCTACCTGCCCCCACCTGCCCCAGCTCTGGCCCCTCCATCCCTCTCCCCACCCCACCCCCCACCACCCCTTAGCATTTCCATGGGCCTGGAGATGCTAACATATTCAAAGCCCTGTGCCCCCTCTCTTGGGAGCCTTGCCCCAAACTGGAGCTGCCTGAAAGGAACCAGAATCAGGGAAATCCTGGACCCCAGGTAAAGCCTCCAGCTCCTTCTGGTCAGCCCCTCCTCCTTGCCTCCACTCTGCACTGAATAGAAGGCAGTGGCCAGGCCACACCTGTCACATCTCAGCCAGAAGACTCAGCCTGCACACCTCACTGTCGGCCTCTAGCCTTGCCACTTCCTGACCTTTGACCTCTCTTCCTGTCTCCCAGCCCCAAGCCAATCAGCTGCTGGGTTCAAATCTGGCTCCCTCTCTTACTCGTTACTTTTGCAACTTTGTGCCTCTCTGAGCCTCAGTTTCTCTTCTGTGAAATGGGGATAAACAGTCTAGATGAGGCTAACGAAGCAGAATTTTTCCTCCGGCTCCTGACCTCTAGTTCCGTCTCTCCGTTCTCTCTGCTCCCACCCTGTTCATCTCTTGTTTTCCTTTACCTGGACCTACACTGCAGTCGCAGGATGGGACTTCACCCCTCCTCCCTCACCCCTGTCTTCCCACGAACACACCTTGCATCACACTCTTCCACTCCTCAGACACCTTCCCTGAGTCCCCACTGCCTGTGAACAGAGCCCCCCCAACTCCATGACATGACAGGCAGCCCAGCCCGCTTTAAGCCCCCTGCCCCCAGCCCCCGTGCACTTTGCTTTTCCAGTTTCCAGGCCTTGGACCAAACCCTTCCTGCTGTCTGGAAGTCGCCTTACTGTGGAAGGAGAAGATGAAGCTGGCCGCACTCGGCAGACTCGTGTTCTGGGGGCTCCACCAGGAGCTGACTGAGGTGGCAAACAGTGGGGGCCCCGGGGCCAGGGTCTCCTCCTGATGCCGGAAGCACAGGAGGTCAAGGGCTTGGTCACTCAGCAGGAAGTCTTTCCTGCCGTAGCGGAGATGCAGTCTCCCTGCGTGGCGGTTCCAGTAGAGGCAGAAGTGGTAGAGGCCCATGCGGTGAGGGAATGGCCAAGAAGCCGGGCGGGCTCCAGGGAAGGGGGCGTGGATGGCGAGGGCCTCCTCGGAGTTCCTGATGGAGATGTGGAGCTGGGTCGCCTGCTTATAATGGAGGCTGCTGTTCTGCGTCTGGTTCCGCTGGCCGCAGAAGCGGAAGTCTTCCCGGGGGCCCCCGCCACGGGCACCTGAGGGGACAGAGACTGCAGGTGAGACTCTGGGCTGGAGGCAGGCCCTGGGCCCAGAACGCAGCAACCTGGTGCCTGGGACCCACACACATTCCAAGGACCTACTTCAAAGGGTCTCCAAAAATATGAATCTACCCTGCTCCAAGATGGTTGGCTTAAAAACAGGAAAAGAACAAACTCAAAATCAGTTAAAAAAAAAAAAAAAGAAAGAAAGAAAAGAAAAAACTTTCAAAGGTAAAATAATATTTTAAATAGCAATAAAATATTTCACGAGGCCATGCCTGCTACAGACAGCGGCACAGGCTGTGCACTGCACAAGGGTGCTCTGGCTGCAGGGGTGGGTGGGGTCAAAACCCACCCCAAGCTGTGTACTGGGTGGGGCGGGGGGGCTGCACTTGACAGGATGAAGGGGAGACTCTATCTTTTTTCCAAGGTACTGTCTACTTGCTATGCTGTATTTGCAGGCGTGTGCCTGCCCAAAGGGGTTAGTGGATGTGCTAGTCCTTAACACAAGGATGGCATTTTAACAGAAGTCCCAAGGCACCTCCAGGAAAACCTACCTGGAACCAGGAAGAGACCCAGCAGGAACAATGGCATCTGCAGCAGCACCTGGGCAGTCATCTTCCTCCCCCAGGGCACCTGAGACATCACTGCCTGAAAGAGGCCAGGAGTGTTAGCCGAGGTCCTGACTCCCAGGGTGATTGCCAGCCCTACAGAGGGACAAACCAGGGTAGTATGGACGTGGGATGCGAGGCAGGGAGGCATGTGTGGAAACAGTCCGTGGACCTCCCCCAGAGCTGCCAGGAGCGAAGTATCAGGAGGCACTGGCCGAAAGAAGACACACAGATGACTAACAGGCATGTGAAAAATGCTCCGCATCGCTAATTACTAGAGAAATGAAAATCAAAACTACAATGAGGTGTCTCACACAGGTCAGAATGGCCATCATTAAAAAGCCTACAAATAGCAAATCCTGGAGAAGGTGTGAAGAAAAGGGAACCCTCCTACACTGTTGGTAGCAATGTAAACTCGTGCAGCCACTATGGAGAACAGTGTGGAGGTTCGTCAGAAAATTAAAAACAGAGTTGTCATATAATCCAGCAATCCCACTCCTGGGCATATGCCTGGACAAAACTATAATTCAAAAAGATATATGCACCCCTAGGTTCATAGCAGCACCATTCACAATAGCCAAAACGTGGAAACAACCTATTCTTCCATCAGCAGAAGAATGAGTAAAGATGTGGTACATACATGCAGTGAAAGCCTACTTGGCCGTAAGAAAGAATGAAATCATGCTCCCTGCAGCAACATGAACGGACTAAAGATGATCACACCAAGCGGAGCAAGTCACAGAAAGTCCAGGACAGTATGACATCAGTTATATGTGAGATCTACACCGTGACACCAGTGAACACATCTACAAGGCAAAACCAGACTCACAGACATAGAGAACAGACTTGTGATTGCCCAGAGTAGGGGGGTGGGGGAGGGATAGACGGGGAGCTTGGGGTGAGCTGATATAAACTATTACATACAGAATGCATGAAAAGCAAGGTCCTACCGTATAGCACAGCGAAATATATTCAATATCCTGTGATCAACCATAATGGAAAAGAATATGAAAAGAATATATAAGTACTGTATAACGGAATCACTTTGCTATAAGAAGAAATTAACACAATGTTGTAAATCAACTATTCTTCAATAAAATAAATTTAAAAATTAAAAAAAAAAAAAAAAGGCAGTGACTGAGTTCAAGTTCCAGCTCCACCTCTGGCTTGCTGCATAACCCTGTGTAAGTCAGGGAAAACAGGACTAATAATAGTACCTCCCTTCCAAACCCAGCAGTGATGGGGTAATCAGGGTAGCATCACTAGGAACCACCCCACCCTGCCCACTCCGGGCCTTCAGAAGGCAAGGAAAAGGACGTTCTCAGGGCTCTCCTCCAAGAACCTCACCATAATGACCCCTAAGACCCAGCTCCCTCTACAGTCGGTCCTCGACTCCTTTGGTTCCCGCCTCTAGCCAGGGTCTCCTGTTACCAGCTCTGGAAGGTACAGGACGGTGCACCCCTCCTCCACAGGGAGCTCCTGATCCATCTCTGTGCACAGGTCCGTGTTCACAGAGGTTACTGGGCAGCCGGGCCGCAGGGGTATTGGAGTCAAGGATCAGTGCGGTCACAGCGCCTTCTACAGGGGCTGGAGGAGAGAGGCACTTCCTGGTATGGCCACCAGGGGGAGCTCCCAAGGCAGCTGGAAAGGCAGAGGGACGTCCCAGTTTGCCAGGGAGAAATAGTATGGTCCAAGCTGGGGAGGATCCAGGTCCCCTCAGCCCTCTCCTGGTGTAGAATGGGTCACTCCCCCAGCCTCTGTTAGCTGAGTACCCACTATCTGCCAGCCTGTGTTGACCCAGCCTCCTCATTCCAACCCTGTGAAATAGGCCCTAGCATTTGACCCATTTCACAGATAGGGAACCTGAGATCCAAGGAATTAAATGGCTTGCCCATTTAATTGTTCCAGAGGCCAAGGGCTTTCCTGCCTGATCAGGACTGCAGTGCCTGGCAGGGAACCTCCGTTCCTGGTACTCACAGAGAGATGCCGGGTGGCTTGGCCCACCCCATGGCCATCTGGCCCAGTGACTGAGCTGGGTGCAGTCATGAACAGACACCCTCATCCTGTGGGGAGCTGCATATGTCTGTGGTGACAGATGCAGTCATCTGCTACAAGCCAGACAAAAGGCAGCCTGGCATCCATGGGGCATGTGAGGACTTTGATTTGGGGGAACGCAGGAAGACTTCCAGGAGGAAGTGACTTTTGGATGGATTATTTGAGGGCAGCATTAAATGAAGGGGTGGCCCAGACAGGAATTCACTGAACAGACCTGGCCCCCTCAAGCCAGTCTCCAGTATCCCAACATATGTAACGGAACCCTAATTTCTTGGGTCTGGTCAGTCTAATCGTTGGTCAGCTGGGTTCCTCACCCTGCCCTGGTGACATCGCAAGACCCCAGAGAAGGAAGTGGAAGTCTTTGGGGGAATGGCTGCTATTTCCTAAATTGTGATTTTTAAGGTTTCACTCTGCATCCTCTCTGAGCATTTTGGTTCCTTTTGGGTTTTGGTGTTTTTGTTTTTTATTTTTAGGGGGAGTGAAGGATTTATCACTTGAAGTAAGGAGAACACCGAGGGTCTTTCTAAAGCAGTGTCTCCCATTTGGACTCCTTTTGAAACTGTCGCTCTAGAACAGTGGAAGGAAGCCCAGCATCTGGGGACAGAAGTGTGCCTCTGCTGGAACCCTTCTCTTTCCTCCTCCTTTCTGCCAGTCCCTATCACTGTCTATACCTGATCCCCAATACAAACCACATCTCCTCCAGGCAACTCCCTAACCCCTGTTTTGACTTTTGCTTTATACCTGTGAACTCAGAGTTCACAGATCACTTTGCAAATATGGCCCCAGTTCTTCATTATGGCATTTGTATTCAAGGCCCAGAGAGGGCCAGTGATTTCCTGACCTTACACAGCAAGCAAGGATGGAGCTGGCTAGAATCCAAGTATCTCTCTGGCCCACTGACTTTCAAAGTGAGTTACCAAAAAAAAAAAAAAGCGAATTACTACTATCAGTAAACAGTGCCTAGGACAGGGCAGAGTCATCTGTTTTCATTTATCTTCCTGGGCTGATCTCTTTGAGAACATAAAAGCAGAAAGAGGGAATGAGGTTCCCATCACCAGAGGGATACAAGTGAGGCTGCATTTGTGAAATGCCATGATTCCAACAGATAGGGGTCAATGGCATGCTCTGACATTCCTGGTCATCCCCACTCTACCCTGGCTGCTTGAACAGCCACTCCAGGATGAGCAACTCTAGCCTTATAGACTTTCTTGGAATTTGAGGGGGAGGGACTGCCTGGTTTCCTTTAACCCATCCTTAGTAGAGTAGACTCTGGAGCCAGACTGGGTTTAAATATCAATTCCTCTACTCAGTGGCCATGTGTCTCTGGACTACTCACCTTCTCTGGGCCTCACTTTTGTCATCTGTAAATAGGTGTAAAAATCAAGACTATCGCAAAGGTCATTATGAGAATTAAATGAATTGGTATCTATAGAGGATTTAGAGCAGGAATATGCACAAGGCAGGTGCCACAGGTGTCGGCTCAGTACCTCTGAATCCTTCCTGACCAGCTCACGCCTGCCCCTCACCCAGCCCCCTGGGCCCGTCACAGGTCCCTACTACATCTCCCCTCCCACCCTCCACGCCACCCCCTCGTGGGCCCCAGCTCAACTTCCAAAGCACCTCAACCGGAAATTCTTCGAGCATGAAATTTCCTTTCTGGGAAGACTGAAACCCCACCCAGAAAACTTCCCACCTCACAGCACGGACTTGAGCCGGTCCCCAGAAGCCTCTGAGGGAAAGGAGGGCTGGACGGGGGCACCTCTACACTCTCATGAGATCCTCAGAGCCACCCTGTGAGGCCGGTCCTGCTGTTTTGCCATTTTACAGATCAGAAAACTGAGACTAGGGCAGTGGATGTTGTAAGCTTCCCCACTGGTGGAGCTAAGACACGGACCTCAGTGTCATTCTAGAGAACTCCTTGGAGAGCTGGAGCCAATAGTTTCTAGAGATTCTTGCTCCTCTGGTTTGGGGAGACCCCCAAACAAAAGGAGAGAGAAATGGTGGGTGGGTGGCAGCCAAGACCACAGGCTGTGCAGATAACTCCAGCCTGGGAGAGAGAATTTAGGGGGCCGAGTCCCCAGTAGAGGCCCCTCCCCCACCCGCCCCTTCTAGAGCAGCTGCCCTTGACCTCAGGCCTTCCGTAAACACACGCAGAGAACAAAACAATCTGGCCCAGTTTGACACAATGGGGGCCACCATCACAGAGTCCCCAAGGATCAAGGCAGAGCGGAGGGCCAGGGCTCATCTAAGCTAAGACTCCCTGCTGCCCATCCCTCGGGCTGGTTGGGCCCAGGAGGAGATGCCCCGGCTCCAGTGCAGGCCCAGCCCTGCCCCTCCTCACGGTGGGGGAGAGGGTAACGGGCAGGGGACTCATGGCTCACTTTCTCCCCTGAGGCCTGACTCACTTCCTCTGCCATCCGTTTAGAGCCACGAGTCACTGCTGGCCCAGTCCAGGCCCCTGGAAAACCCATTTCCTCGGAGGACAGAGGTGGAAGTTGAGTGGACAGGACCTTGGTGGCTCTGGGGTTAACCCTTCCCAGGCAGGCGCCTCCCCAGGAAGATGACCTAGGCCCCCAGGCATTCTCCTGCCAGTAACACACGCGTGGACCGCAGGCTTATCCATCCCCCGACCAGCCTCTTTGCCTGGATCGCCTCCCTCTTTCCATGACCCAACTCATCTTTCTAAACTCAGTGAAGACACGCCCTCCCCTTGAAGCTTTCCCTAACTGCCATCAGAATTAACTTCTGTGTTCTGGTGTGGGGGGGAAGGGGGCAGTCCACAGCCTATGCTCAACCTATATGCCCACCTTTGCCACGAGGAGTTCACATCAGAGGTGCCCAAACCCACGGTGGGTCAGAACCACCCCAGGAAGTTCGCTGAAATGCATTATCACAGATCCCTCCACACTGACATTCAGTATCTCTGAAAATAGCACAGAAGATTTTTTTCTTCATTCAGCAAATCAGAAGTAGCGGGGAATTTTTACCCAGTAGCTGCTATGAGCTTGATGGGTTTTTTTCCCAATTTTTTTTTTCTTTTTTTTTTTTTTTTTTTTTTTGCCAGGAGAGCAGTAACATTAGGAGAAAACACGTGCACACATACATACAGGGTACTGTCAGGGATACATAAACGTTTTGTGATAGAATATATGTGAGGGGCTTAGCGGTAAAGAATCCACCTGCCACGCAGAAGATAGGGCAGGAGCCTCGGGTTGGATCCCTGAGTTGGGAAGATTCCCTGGAGAAGGAAATGGCAGCCCACTCTAGTATTCTTCCCTGGGAAATCCCAGGGACAGAGGAGCTTGGTGGGCTACAGTCCGTGGGGTCACGAAAGAGCTGCACTGAGTGACTAAACAATAACAGCATGTGAGGGGCAGATGCTCCAGGTCTGGTGTGGGGCTTGGGAGTCCAGCTTGACCAGGCAACCCGTTGACCAACACTCTGCGGGCATAGAACCACTGGCTTACAAGGCTGGGATACCACCAGAAGCCCTGTCTTACAGAGTCAGAGGTGGGTGGGGCCCAGTCCCAGATCACTTGGGTGGTAAATGGTTCGCTCTGGACGGGAGCCAGGGCAGCTTGCCTCCCCCGTGGCGTCTCGTCTCCACCTCAGTGGTGGTGAGGATGAATCACAGTCCTGGGTGGCTCACCTAGCATTTATCAGGGTGCCTGGGACCTTTAAGCACAGCTGGGAGCAGGGGGGTGTGTGGGGAGGGGAGCCCCTGCCCCAGCGGGTCTCCAGGTGTGAGCCTGGTCCTGCCCTCCTGCAGGGAGAGCCAGCAGTGGGAAGACCCAGCCCAGCTTCCCAGCTCCAGCCCTCATCTTCAGCTGCTGGTCAGGGTCGGGGGCGGTGGGGACAACAGACGGGGGACAGCATGGAGATGCTGGCTCCCCCTCCCCCAGCCCTGGACAGAGGGCCTTAGGAGAGAAGGGTTTGGCCAAGAGAGGGGTGGGTGAGCATGAAGTCCTTGAGGGAAGGACACATGAGGTGTGCGTGCTCTTGTGTGCGGGCGTGTAGGGGAGTGAGAAGGGACGTTAGAGCAGAGCAGAGGGGGTGGGGTGGGGGGCTGAGAGGACCCTCCACCAGCCCTTTCCAAACTCTCATAAACGCAGTCTAACTTAAGACACACCATGTACCCGACAAACAAAGGCAGCGCCCCCACCAGACCCCGGTGGGACCCCCGACCACACCTCACTCTCAGCCGGGCCCCCAGCCCCTCAGCAGAGCCCGGGGCTCCAGGGGGCACTGCTTGCAAACATGGAGCCCGTCTCTCCCTGCCCTCAGTCACAGGCTGGGGGACTGAAGCCCAAGCTAGGTGGCCACACAGAACTCCCCCCAGGAAGGGTGTTCTGGCCTGGCCGGGGAAAACAGAGTGACTTCAGGTTCCAGGAATTTTTCTACAATTAAAAAGAATAAAAATTAAGCTAGCTGCCTGCCTCCCGGAGGCCGGCGTGTGCCAAGGCCTTGCCGGCTCACTGCCCAGGATGAGTCCCACATTCTGGAGTGCTGCCCCACCAGCGTGGGCCCCGCCACCCCATGGCTTCTGTCCAGCAGGTGCCCGGGCCACGGCTCCCTCCGCATGCCCAGACGAGCCCCGGCCCTGGGGGGAGACCGAGGAAAGGCAGGAGAGGGGCACCTGCCCAGATGAGAGGACGCCGGGTTCCCCCGAGAGCCAGTTATCCAGAGCCACCCACCCTGCCACCTGCTTTATCTGCAATCAGAGTGTTTGCTCAAGAGGCCTCAGAGGCCAACACACCATCACGAGAGATGAGCCTGGGCTTGAGTGTTCCCTCCTCCAAACCTCTGCACACACCGGTCCTCCCCCCTGGATGCCAACCTTGTGCCATATCTGTAAAGGTCTAACTTAGAAACGCCATGTACTCGACAAACAAAGGAGGTGCCCCCACCAGACCCCAGTGGGATCCCGGACCATACACTGGCCTTCAGCCTCCACATCCTCCCCTGACTGCCCTGCACTCCAGCCTCGCAGTGCCTGGCAGAACAGCAGACGGCGAGTGGGAATAAACAGAGGTCTAGCTGGCACAGCAAAAAGGAGCTGGAATCCAAGAAGGGGAGCAGGAGATGACAGTTCCCATTTAGCGATCACTCACTTGGTGCCCAAAACTGCGCAAGGCACTTTTCACAAATGATTGTTCAGTCCCAACTTAACTCTATAAAGCAAATACTATTATTGCCCCAACGTAAAAAGGAAATAGAAATCCCAAAAGGCTAAGTGATGCCCAGGCAAGTAAGTAGCCAAGCCAGGATTCAGACTTAAGTCCACCAAACCTCAAAGCCCGTGATTTCAGCCATTACGGTCACCAGAGCCCCTTCCTTCCCTTCTCTGGAACTATCTCCCTGACTTTACCATGAGGTAACTTTGCCAAGCACTTCCTAAGAAGCTGTGTGTGTTTAGTCACTTAGTCATGTCTGACTCTTTGCAAGTCCATGGACTATAGCCCATCAGGCTCCTCTGTCCATGGGATTCTCCAGGCAAGAACACTGGAGTGGGTTGCCATTCCTTTCTCCAGAGGATCTTCCTGACCCAGGGATCGAACCCAGGTCTCCTGTACTGCAAGCAGATTTTTTACTATATGAGCAACAGGGAAGTTCCTCCCTAAGAAGCACTAGCTCCCAAGGTAGAGAAATACTGCAGGTCCTACTTGGTCATATGAATTAACATATCAAAGGCTCTGATAAGTCCTGCAGAAAGAAAATCCACAGAGCTTGGTTGGGCTTAGTTTCCCAGCCCAGTGTGATGGTGCGAGCTTTTTTTTTTTTTTGCAGAACACCTGTTACCAATGTGAAAAGTGGAGCGCTCGGAAATCTTGACACCACACAGATAAGAAAACTGTCAGCATTCCCCCTCCCAGCCTCCAGCTGCCTCCCCTCCCCTCCCCTCTGAGCTGTCCCAAAGGCCATTAACTAGCAGGAGATGGGCTACAGGAGCCATTTAGGCTGTGATGTTCCCCAGGGCGACTCATCACCATCTTTGACACTTCCAGGCCAGAGGTCCTGGGGGAACCTGGGGTAATGGCAGCCCCATCGCACCTCCCTTTGGCTGGCAGCACCAGCTCTTGGAGAAAGGGGCAGTGCCAGCCGTGTTTCTGGATTGCCATTAAAGCCAACCGCAGTCACCTCAAGCAGCAGACACTTGGAATGCTGAGACTGAAAGGGAATGAGGGAGAAGCAGAGAGAGAAAAAGAAAGAGAGAAAAGTGATGGGGAGGCAAGAGCTTTCAGAAGCTGAGAATCACAACCTTTTTGGAATCTGAGTGAGGATGGAAAAAACCTAGAACCTCAGAGAAGGGGAGGGATTAGAAAGGTCTGGGTCTGGCCCAGTTTAGGGGTGCTGTTCAGACAGCAGGACCTGTCATGAGCAGTCCTGGGACAGTGGCGCCAGCCCTGCACAGCTCCATGCCCCTGGGGCAGCCTGCAATCCACATGCAGGGCTCCCCACAGCCCTCCCCACAAGGAGCAGCTGAAGCTGGGCCTCAGGGCCCTCGCCAGTCAGCACCTGCCCAGGGAATGCACACTCCCAGAGTGGGGGTGGCAGGAGTTAGACACACGTGTGTGTTAATCGCTCAGTTACATCCCACTCTTTGGGACACCATGGACTGTAGCCTGCCAGGCTCCTCTGTCCATGGGATTTCCTAGGCAAGAATACTAGAGTGGGTTGCCATTCCCATCTCCAGGGGATCTTCCTAACCCAGGGATTGAACCTGGGTCTCCTGCATTGCAGGCAGATTCTTTACCACCTGAGACATCAGAGAAGCCCATAGGGTCCTGAACTAGCGCCACACCTAACTGGTCCTAGGACCTTTGTAGCACCCAGTCCCCTCTTTGGGCCTCAGCTTCCTCCTCTACTGAGGAGGTGACAAGATCCCTGTCCCCCCATCTGTCTTTTTCATAAACCAGAGCCCCAGGTTGCTTCTAGGGAAGGGAAGGGCTTACCTCCCGGCTGACAGCGAGCAGAGAGGAAAACAGCGCTGGCCATCTCATCCTCCTGCCCAGCCTGTCTTCCCTCTCAAACCACAGACGGACCTCAGCCGTCTGGCTGCAGTTTCCCTTCTGCATCTGTGTTCCCAAACTGGCCAAGGCCAGGCATACAAGGTCAGCCCAGTTACCTCCCTGTTCATTTTTTGGGGGCTGTGTTTCAGTTCTTTGGGGACTTGGCAGAATGCCCACCTTTGAAGCATAGGACCCCTTAGCATTCCCAAGGTCAGCTGCCAGCCCTCATTTTCTTTTCTCCTCCTCCGGGTCCCAGATCCCTGGCTGAGGGGCAAACCAGACACATAGCCAGGCATCCTCCCCAACAGGAGCTGGGGGCCAGGGTGAGCCTGAGGTTTCAGCTCCCTCCAGGGAAGGTCGGTGGAGGCACAGACTAGGATCCCATCCCAGCTCACTGAGCACACAGCGCCGCCTCACCTGGTCCTCCACTACTGTTTGCATACCCCCACGGGCAGGGTGCTCACCACCTCCAGCCACAGAGCTAGCATTAAATGAAGCTCTCTGAAGATGCAAGACTTGATTCTAAGCTCTCCACCCAAAGGAGCACATTTAATCCTCCCCCAAATCTGAGACAAATACCATTCTGCCCATTTAACAAATAAGGAAACAGAGGCCCTGAAGATCAGGTTGGCTGCTGGAGATCACGCGGCTTGAGGTCCAGCATCGGGACCTGGCTCCAGAACGCAGGCTCTCGATTTTGCAGTCCGTTTCTGCTTGACATTACCTGTTAGAAAGGGCTTCTCTTTAAAATTCCCAGTAAAAGATGCTTCCAGAAATGTGTTTCCTTGGGATTAGCTGAAACCCTTCCTCTGAAGAAACCCTGGTCCTGGAGGCTGTCAGGATCCCCTCCCAGCAACACACTTGCTCTCTGTCCTCCACAGGCTCTGGACACCCACTCCCAGCTCTGGCAGAGGCTTGTCTTCGATGACAGGGGTACAGTCTGTAAACTGAAATTGAATTTTTGCTGGAGTGTGGGGTATGAGGCCCTTACCCGCAGCCACTTCCTCGTCACTCTGGGCTGCTGTCTGTTTCACTGACCAATTCCCCTCGGAGTCGTATCTGAGCCCCTGGTGTCACTGACACCCAGCCCCAACCCCACCCTCCCCATCAGCTAAGCTTGCAGTTTAGGGAGGAAGGGTGTTTGGGGGGATGGGAGGGAGAGGCAGAGGGAGTAGAAGAGATACAGGGGGAGAGGGATGGTGGGGAAGGTGGACAAGGAAAAGGGGAGAGATGAGAAGCGGGGGTGGGGTTTGGGGAGCGAGAGTCAGCGGGATGGAGAGAGAGGGCAAGAATCATACCTGGATTCCTCCTTCGCGCCGTCAAGCGGATTATCGACACATAAAGCGCGTGAATGAGTGGGCTAAGGGCTTGCCTTGTTTGCAGGCTGCAGCCTGCTGAGGCAGTGGGTCAGCGTCTTCCCAGTCCAAGAGGCCAGAGGGGCACTTTGAAGCTGAACTACCCCAGCTCCAGCTCCCGCCCCTTCACCAGAGCCTCAAACAAAGCAGCGGGAAGATGGGCTGCAAGCCCCAGCCGACAGCCCAGGGAAAGGGGCGCAGGTGACAGCAACCCCTGGCAACCGTTGCCCTGGCAACCGTTGGCAGCTGCAGTGACTACTACGTCACCACCCAACTCCAACCCAGCACAGTGCAGTTCCCCTAACTTGTCCTGTGCCCATATCCCCTTACTCAGATGCTGGCCAGGCATGGAACAGGCAGGAAGAAGGGCAGAGTTTAGTACACTAAGTTATGGGGAACACTGGGGAACACCTGCCTAAGTTCATCAACATTTACTTTAAATCTTTTTAGAACACTAGTGAGGTCTACCCTTGTGATCAAAAAATGTCTGCTATCAGCTATATTTGCCCATGAGGCTGCCAGCTTGTGGCCTTGGCTTAATCTCCCTGGATACCCATCCAATTCCCACCACTGGGTTCCAAGAGAACAGAATGTGTACAATACTTCTCTGGAAATGTCTTAGAGGAGTGCCTCCTCCAGGAAGCCTTCCCAGATAGCCACAGCACACCAGGAATCTTTCTCCTGAATTAGCCCTGGAGTCAGAGGTTCCCCCTGGCTTTCCTCCAGTGCACCCTAGGGGCCAAGAGTGGGTCTTTTTTGTGCCTTAGAGTAAGTACCTGTTTGGGGAGGGACGAGAACCGAGGCAAAGCTTCTGAAAGCCTGCATATGTGCCAGGCACTCCACTGGGCATTTTGGAAATTCATTTCCACCACTCTAAAGTTTAGCCCTATTGAACCCATCTTACAGATGCAATGACAGAGGCTCAGGCACATGATATGACCTGTTCAAGGCCACCTAACTGGTAAGAGAGCTGTATGGAATTCAAGCCATGATCTCCTCTGAGGCATGAAGACATTAAGACCTAATGTCCATCTGATGCTTGACTAATCCCACCCCCATCCAATGTATATCCAGACTTCATTTGATTGCCTCCATTGACGGGGGCTCACTTCATTTCAAGAGGACACATCTCTTTGACCTCTGAAAAGTCTTTCATAGCCATTGAGTTAAAGGCAAAAGGACATCAAAGCCATGGGATGGCCTCTGTGTGCCATACAGAGCCCAGAAGAGGACCAGGGCCATGGGCGCCCCCACCAGGGCCTTCAGCTCCAGACCAGCAGCTGATTAAGAGACAGGATGGGGCTGCTCAGAGCGCCAAGGAGCCCAGGGTTTCAGAGCCCTTCCCCAGAATAAGCAAGGAACCCCTCGGCACTCACACTCCAGGGGGCTCTGGGCTGGCTTCTGGCCGAGGCCGTGGGAAAGGGAGCAGGGGCTGGGGTCCATGGGATGGTGCGCCCCTGCATTCCCATCGCTGCCCCCTCCCTGCACTAATGGACCAGAGCCAGGGCTATTGTCTCACTGGCGGCGCAGAGCTGTGTCCTATTCAGGCACTATTTTTGGCGCCCAGAGGAAGAGGAAAAGAAAGCAAAGAAAGGAGTTGCTGTTCTCGGTGGAACCTTCGCCCGGAAAGGATTCCAGGGCCTGCTGGGCCAGAGAAGGCTGTCACTGTGGATCAAAAGACCCTAGGCTTGAAAGGAGCTGGCGGGGGGGCTGTGGTTCAGGGGAGCCAGAGTGGGGGCCACAGATGGGGCACCCCTGGCCTTGTTCACACGCTTGGTACTCACTAAACTGCAGCCACATGCAGAGAAAGAGAGGCCCAGGATACCTGGTTCTACCCAGAGTCACTAAGCACTTATAACAACAATTTAAAAAAAAAACCTACAGTAGCACATAGCTGCCCATAACCAAGTCTCTGCCGGAAAGATTCTCACTTAACACCCACAACACTCCTGACCAGGGCGGAGGTTGGGGACAAAGTGATAAGCCTCATAAATCAGATAATTGATGCTGTGAGAGCAGCATCACCACCAAAATAACAAGCTAGTGACCCCGCTTCATTTCCTCCACCTTGTGCCACCCCACCCTTCCTCGCTTACACCAACTCCAGCGCACTAGCCTTCTTTCTATCCCCAGACACACATCAGGGCCTTTGCACATGCTTTCCCCGCAGCATAGAACATTCTTTCTGGGTTCTTTCCCTGATTGGTTCCATCTCAAGACTTTTCTTTCTTTTTTTAATATTTATTTCTTTGTGCCCAGTCTTAGCTGCGGCTTGTGGGACCTTTAGCTGTGGCATGCACACTCTTAGTTGTAGCACGTGAGATCTAGTTCCCCAGCCAGGGATTGAGCCCAGGCCCCCTGCATTGGAAGCATGGAGTCTTAGCCACTGGACTATCAGGAAGTCCCCCTTCTCCAGTCTTAATCCAAGTCTCCCCTCTCCTAAAAAGCCTTCCACGTCCAGCCAACCAAAATATCCTCGCCATTCATCTCCTCTTCTATGTCACCTTATGTAATAAACTTTAAAGCACTTAACATTGTCTGAAATGACCCTGTGATTTGCTTGTCATCCATTTCTCTGTGTTTGCCCTTTCTTGTCTATCTTGCTCATCACTTGTATCTCCAGTACCTAGTGCCACAGAGCCTGGTCCACAGTAGATGCTCAATGACAGCTAGTTAATAAATGGGTGAGTGAATGAGACAGAGCTGGGAGTCTGACCAGGCCAGGTTGGCTCCAAGCCTTTTTCCAAAAGAGCCAGTTCCTGATGCTTAGGGCAGGGGGATTCCAGCTCTGAGCCGTTCCCGCTTCCCAGCTTCTATCTGAGTTAGAGGCACACACATCGCTGCCAGGTGCTTGGCCAGAGAGGGGCTTCCAAGACTGTGCACAGACTGAGAGCCAGGACAGGACCTGAAACTTCAGCTCCCATCCAGAGCCACCTGATAAAGGCTTTTATGAAGTCCTGTAGTGCACAATGGCAGTGGCAGACTTTATTTTGGGGGGCTCCAAAATCACTGTAGATGGTGACTGCAGCCATGAAATTAAAAGAAGCTTATTCCTTGGAAGGAAAGTTATGACCATCCTAGACAGCATATTGAAAAGCAGAGACATTACTTTGCCAACAAAGTCCGTCTACTCAAGGCTATGGTTTTTCCATTAGCCATGTATGGATGTGAGAGTTGGACTAAAAGCAAGCTGAGCGCCAAATAATTGATGCTTTTGAACTGTGGTGTTGGACAAGACTCTTGAGAGTCCCTTGGACTGCAAGGAGATCCAACCAGTCCATCCTAAAGGAGATCAGTCCTGAGTGTTCATTGGAAGAACTGATGTTGAAGCTGAAACTCCAATACTTTGGCCACCTGATGCGAAGAACTGACTCATTTGAAAAGATCCTGATGCTGGGAAAGACCGAAGGTGGGAGAAGAAGGGAACGACAGAGGATGAGATGGTTGGATGGCACCACCGACTCAATGGACATGAGTTTGAGTATGCTCCGGGAGTTGGTGATGGACAGGGAGGCCTGACGTGCTGCAGTCCATGGGGTCGCAAAGAGTTGGACACGACTGAGAGACTGAACTGAACTGAACTGTTGTGCACAAGCCTGGAAGCCCAAGGCTTTCCTAGACCAGTGGGACCACAGACATATTTTCACAGGTGCTGGATTATTTGATGTTTGAGATCCTGTCTGAACTGTGATCCAAATTAGAGTTTTCTCTCTATGTGGAGGCAGAGTACACACTGCTACACCTTCCACCACCTGCTCCCATGGACCCAGGAGAGAGGGGCCCAGGCATGCGATTTACCAGCGATGGCGGGTTGTGCACCCACTGCCACAAATGCCAGATCTCCCATCTGGACTCCCTGTGGGCTCCCCAGAGTGGAGCAAGGAGGGGAAATGGCATGTGCCTGTGGCTGGGGAGGATCCTGGGGTCTAGGCACCTGGAGGCAGGTGTGTCCCTAGGACCAGCCTATAGAGACTCGTGATGGAGCTGGGGCGGAGATAGGAAGCAGGAGGGAGCATGAGCCACACGATGTGCCCCTGACCTTCTGCAATGCATGCAGCTGCCCTGAGAAGAGTAGGTATTATTAAGCTCATTTTACAACTTGGAAAACTGAGGCTCAGAGAGGAGAAGCTTCTTTCCTGGGGTCCCATGGCTGCTGAAACTGAACCTACAGATAGTTCTATGAACTCCTTCACCCGTGATGCCCCCATTGTCCCATCCCCAGCCCTGGAACCTCCAGGACATGGAGAGGAGTTGCCAGCCACTCCAGGGAAGTGGACATGAGGCCAAAGAGGCTGCACGATGGGTACAAAGCATTCCAGCCCAGAAACCAGACCCTCACCCATAGGCTCATGGGGTTTGCAAGCACTCTCATCCTTCCAGGTCATTAGTTACTGCAGCTCCCAACTCTGGTTCCCTAAACCCAGGTAGGGGAGCAGAGGCCAGACTCCCAGATGCACTGACACCCGCTGCAGGGTCTCCGTGGGGAGACACTGGCTGTCCTTTCCGCCGCAAATGGCAATGTGCACTACCCCCAGACCCGGCCCGGGTACTGGGACCCAGATATTCTCAGCTTCTAGCCAAGGAGCCGAATAATAGACTGCCCATTTGGCCTGGGGTGTGTACCTAGGTGGCAGAGCCCCAGCCGGGTGTGGCAGATGTGGTCATGGACAAAGGATAAGTACAGCTTTGAGGAAACTGCACGAGGATTCCTTCCGGCCCTGCCCACTGCCTGCAGCTCTCGCCAGGTGATGGCACATGCAGGTGTGAGGGAGGGGAAGTGCCACGAGGCCAGGCACACACCTACCAGGCACAGGACTACTGGATGAAGGAGAGCAAGGGGCACCTGATAATTCAGGAGCTGGGTGTCCACCCTTCCCAACTCCTCCATCAGACTTTCCTTCCTCACGCCCATCACATTCCCCTGATGCCCTCTTGCCCTCTGTGCCTCCCATCCAGCTCACCAAGCTGTTTACACGCTAAAGAATTGATGCTTTTGAACTGTGGTGTTGGAGAAGACTCTTGAGAGTCCCTTGGATTGCAAGGAGATCCAACCAGTCCATTCTAAAAGAGATCAGTCCTGAGTGTTCATTGAAAGGACTGATGCTGAAACTCCAATACTTTGGCCACCTGATGTGAAGATTTGACTCATTTGAAAAGACCCTGATGCTGGGAATGATTGAAGGGGGGAGGAGAAGGGGATGACAGAGGATGAGATGGTTGGATGGCATCACTGACTCAATGGACATGAGTTTGACTAAGCTCCAGGAGTTGGTGATAGGCAGGGAGGGAAGCCTGGCATACTGCAGTCCATGGGGTCTCAAAGAGTTGGACATGACTGAGCAACTGAACTGAACTGAACGGAGGAGCCTCTGAAGATGTAATGGATGGTTCTAATGGTGGGTGTACTGGCAAGACTATGGAGAGGGCTTTTATATGGAGGCACCACCTGCCCACAAACATCGCCTGATGCTAGAATGGGCAGGGTCGGAAAATCTCAGGACTGGAAAGAGCTATGAAGAACCCCACATGGTATCTGAGGTCCCCCTACAACTTCCCTGTCAGACTTAAATACCAGCAGGGGCAGGAAACTCACTACCTCAGTTGGGAACATCATCTGTGGGGCCACAGGCAAAGATCCAGGTTCGGAGTCAGGAGACCTTGGCCTGCTTCCTCATCTGTGAAATGTACAGATTCAAAACTCCAAGGGCAACTGCACCGCAACTGAATGAAGGCCTTTGTAGGCGGCGGAGCTGTACGCACCAGGGGTGGGGGGTTGGTTAGGAGGCGCCCGGGGGGGTTGACACCCACTCAACTGGTGACAAAGCAGAGGAGCAGTGGGCAGAGGGTGCCAGGCCATGCATGACTCAGCTGCCCCCCGGGGTCACCCCTCACATTTGTCACCATTAAGGCAGGTGGGTCTGGGTAGTTGTGCCCCTGCCCTAGGGTCAGAAAACAGGATGCCAGCCACAGAGTCCCCCCACTAAGGGCCAGACTCAGCCAGGGACCCCCACCCTCACTGCCCAGGGGCCAAGGGGACTCAGCTACCCCAGGAGACCAGCCCAGCTCAAACCCAGGTCTCCCCTGCAGGTCTGGGACAGTGGTCAAGCCAGGCAGGCCTTGGGTCTCCAGGGGCAGGAGTGACCCTCATTCTGTGACAGCTCCTCAGGCCAACAGATCAAGAGGCCACTGGATGAGGGTGTCCGGGGGAGGGGCTCTCTGGGGCCTTTCCCAGTGATGTCATGGGAAGATAGGGCTAATGCTTGCAATAAGCTCACTGCAGCTCCCTCAGAGAAGGGCTTGATGCTGGCCCAGAAGAGTGGCGATGACACTGCTAATGGTGTGCCAGGCCCTATACCCAGCTCACTTAACCCTCTTGAGGTGCCATTGCTGTTATTCATTGTTGTTGAATCATTAAATGGTGTCCGACTCTCTCAACCCTCTGGACTATAGCCCACCAGGCTCCTCTGTCCATGGGATTTCCCAGGCAGGAATACTGCAGTGGGCTGCCACGCCCTTCTCCAGGGGATCTTTCCAACCCAGGGATCAAACCTGCATCTCCTGCATTGGCAGGTGGGTTCTTTACCACTGAGTCACCAGAGAAGCTCCAAGGTGCCCTTACTATCCTCATTTTGAAGATGACAAAAATAGGCACAGAGAGGCTAATACACCTGTCCAAGATCACACAGGTGGGCCAGAACAGGGCAACCCCAGAGCCACCCATCTTGTGCTGCCTCCCCCAGGGGGACAGCTGAGCTGGGCGATGGGAAAGCAAAGGTCCAGGACAGCTGGGAATGGGGGGTCTACTGTTCAAGGGCCCCTATAGCCCGGGGCTGACTCAGATGATTCCCACAGGGTCTCACTTAGGGATTCAGGTACCCTTCTGCCCGTTTGATGGCCTAAGGAATGAGGCTTAGAGAAATTAAGCCACCTGCTCAAGGTCACTTTTCAAGGATGTGAACTCAGTTCTAACTGAACTACTGTGTGACCGAACCTGAAGCCCAAACTTTCGGCAGAGGTTTAGGGAAGACCCATCAAAACTATACACTGTGCTGAGTGCATGCTTTGCAGCCATCTCCCCCAAATTCCAGCAACAACCCGGGGGAGGGGGTGTCACCTCGATGCACAGGTGTGAACACTGAGGTCTGGGGAGGCTGTGACCTTAGGCAGCAGGATACGAGCCCAAAAGTCCTCTGCTCTCACCCGTGGGCCAGAGAGCTAAGGGCAGGGCTTCTGGAAGGAGGGAGGCAGAGACCCGGGGACCGGAGGGAAGTCAGAAGTGGCTCTGATCTCTCACTGCTGCTCACCTCGGAGGTAGTGTGAGTGGCCCTGAACCCAGGGAGCCAGGCTGGAGCCATTAGGTGTCTTACCGCCAGCCTTTCAGGGGACCAGAGTGGGGCTGGCTCCCGGACAGAGAGGCCCCCACCCCCAGGCCATCTCTCTCTAATGCAGAAGCCTGTCTACTGGTGCCTGGAAGCCTTGCCAGCTCCTCCAGGGCTCAGCTTTTATCTCAGCCTGCCTGAACTGCCAAGTGCACCACAAACTGCCTGAGCCTGAGCCAGCGCCAGCCCAAGAGCCCAACTCCCACCACCCTGGCCTCCCCGCCAAAATACAAGTCAGGCTGTGGTGGGGGGTGGGAGGGGGTTCCTGCTGATGCCCAGGTAGCTCTAGGTCTCTTGGGGGCTGGGAGGCAGGAAGATGGCCCCCCTCAAGCTACTACGTGTGTCTCTGGGCCTCCGTGCACCCATCTGCCCAAGAGGTAGATCACAATAGTAAAGGCTAACATGTGGGACAAGCGCTGGTGTCAGCAATTCACTGCATTAGTCCTTCAGGCTCAAAACAGCCCCTGAAGTAGATACTGTTATGTTTTATCTACTTTTTCCAGATAAGGAAAATGAGGCGCAGACACCCAAGTTCACACAAACCGAGAGGAATGAAGCTCTCCCCAGATAAGTGGCCTTGCTTTCTCCATGGGTCCTGTTGCCTTAAAAGCACATGGGCTTAACAGTGGCATGGATGGGGTTCAGGACAAGGGTACATATCCTCTGGCCCCCAGCCCGGAGTCCAGCCTGGCTGAGGAGTCCCCCTCCCATGGAGAGGGGCAGAAGAACACAGTGGATGAGAGCCCAGATTCTGGAGCCCCCAAGATAAGAGGTCACTCCTGGAGGTGCCTCCTGTGCCTCAGTGCTCTCATCTCTAAAATGGGCACACCAGGAGCTTGTAGCTTGTGGGAATAAAGGTGTGTTCAAAATGCTGAGCCTAGGCCTGGCAGAGTCCGAGGGCAGCAAGGATCCAGGACTGTTCTAGTCCAGCTGAGCCAAAGAGAGTTTGGGGCTTGAGGGGCCTGCAGGGGGTGGGGATATTTCAGCCCACCTGTGCCAGGGCAGGCACTGGGCAGGGTTCAGAAAATGTATATCTTGTGCTCCTTCCTCCAGCAGCCCCAACGTGACTCCCAAATCTGCAAGGCTCCCCGGGGGCCCCAAGGAACTCCTGATGGGTGAGAGGACCAGACTGACAGACGGCAAGCCTGGGGAGGCTGGGGTCCAGCCAGGACTCCACCCCACTTGAGAGGCCCTTCGGTGCCAGCCCTGCCCTGCCCCCACTTGCCATCTGCCTGGTCCCTGGGGTCCCAGTCCCCCCAGCTGCTGGGTTTGCTCACGTGATGCCCCAGCTGCTGTGAGTCAGAACACAGAGTCACAGGGCTGCCCCAGGATCAGGCTTGGGGGTTCTGAGCCTGCTCTGGTTCTAGGTGGGGCGGCAGCAGTGAGATTCGGGGCTGTGTGGCCACATTTCCCTCATCCCCCACCAGCCCTGCCCCCACCCTTCACTCCATACCCTGCCACCCACCATCCACACACAGGTCTTGCTGAGGATGAAGTGACCCGGGGCTAGACTCAACCAGAGCACCGTCCACATGGCCTCCTTCGTGGCAGACTCTGCCCTGCCCGTCTTGCACTCGTCATGCTGGACCTTGCTAGGAAGCCCACCCCCACTGCACGTGGACCTGGCCACAGCTCTGCCGCCTCTTGTACCTGTCCTTCTCCTGGACTGGCCGACCACCGCCCCACTCTGTCCCCTCAGCCATGAAACTCCTCCCTCCAAGCAGGAGCCTTGGGCCTGGGGTAGCCAGACTCTCCCACCCCAGTCACAATCCTGCCCTTCTCATCCCAGCTTGGGTGGCAGCCCACACTTCCAGAAACTTCCCACCATCCCTTCCCCTGCGAGCAGATTGCAACCCGCAGGCCTGGCAATCAGGCTACCAAAATGACACAAGCCAGCTCTCCAGTACCATCATCTGCTCCAGTCCCCCCCATCATTCTCAGACCTTGTCCCACTGCAGTTTCTCAGCCAGGAATGCCACCCCTGCCACCCCATCAGCCCTCCCCCTCTCCCCACCAGCCTCCCAGGCCAGCCTCTATGCCCTCTGTGGAGCCTCCCATCCTCCCAGGTCAGGAAATTCTCTCCCCCTCAGTCAGCAAGCTTATCTCCTTCCTTGGTCTCAGATCCTAATTGTCTTGTTTGTTTGTGTCCCTGACAAGTTGAGGGGGTCCTGCCCAGTGGCCCAGGGAACCACCGAGGTTGGCAACAACAGAGCAGGCTGTCGAGCAGAGCCTCTGCCTCCCTCAGAGCCATGCCTGCCCGAAGTGGTGTCCTTCACAACCTGACCCTCTCGGAGCCAAGCCCAGGACGGGAGGTGGGGCAGCTACCACCCCCAACCCCAACACATACTTCTACTTATCAGCAGGGCCAACTGCACCCAGAGAGAGAGAGGCAAGGCAAGGTGGCTGCAGTGATGCTAAGACCAAGGTGGGGTGCATCTCAGGCCCCTGGGGTTCCTGCAGCAAAGGGGCTCAGGTCTGGTTCCAAGAGCTAGTCCTGCCCTGGTCATTGGCAGGGAAGACCCCACGGGAACCCTGGCCTGAGATCTGGGGGACTAACTCAGCCCCTGATGGTTCTCACTGATTCCAGACCCTTCTCCCCGACTCAATCCAGAGGAATCAACACTCTGTCCTCAGCATATCCCCAGCGTGGGTGGGGTGGGGTGGGTAGGGCAGGGGCTTGGCTCTGGACCGCCCACACCCAATTTGTCTCATTCAAATGAGTCCCCACCCCTAGAACAGTACCAGGCACACAGTAGGCACTCAATTATTATTTATATAATTAACTTCTTGGGCCCTCTACAGCCACAAAGGCTATTCTTCCCCACCTCACCTCGCCCAGGCCAGAGCTGCTCCAAGCAGGATGGTAGTGGTGGCGGCATGGTGAGAGGGGCCCCTGCCTCAACTCATGTCCCCCCCAACCGTCCTCAGTAAAATAGGCACCAGCCACCTCCGTGGGGGCCATAGGAGACCCCAACTCCCATGAAACGGCACCACAGGAAGGAGGCCAGTTGAGAAGGAGGTGGGGAGAGGAGCCAGACGTCCCCCAGGTGGGGAGGCCCTATCAACTCTGAGCAGACGGGGACCTGGGGCCTGGCGGTTAGCAAGCAGGGAGCACTTCCCCATCGACTGCCGCTGGTTCCCAGGATGCTCTCTCTCATCCCAGGTCCCCTGTGTTCAGACCCCACTGCCAGGTTCGTCTCCTCCCAAAGGCAGGGCCTGGGCCATGAAGAGCCACGTTGCCCCTGTCTCAGTGGGCGGCTGGGGGTCCCCGGACACAGCCCCAGGGCAGCGGCAGGCAAGGCTGCCTCCGAAGTGCCTGTGCCCAGCCGCCTGGCCCTATCCTCTCCTCCCTGAGGCCAGAGGCTGGCTTTCCCTCCCCACACTTGTTCTGTGATCTTGAGTGAGCCCCCTGCCCTCTCACCAACCTTACATCTCATCTGAACGGTAAGAGGCAGGAGACAACAGTACCTCCCCGGCAACGGAGCAGACCCAGGGACCCTACCACTCCCAGCCTCAGTTTCCCCGGCTAACAAACGGCTCTGAGAGGTTCCACCCTCTCCGGCTCCACCCCCTTCCGCGGCGTCTCGCTGTCCATCTGCCCACAACTCTCCAGCCCCGGCACAGCCCTGCTCACGTGTGGGCTAGAGACTTCAGAGCCCCGCTCCACCGCCACCTCACCCCCAGCCGCACACACCCCTGTTCCGCCTCCCCCTCCTGCCGTCGAGCCCTTGATCCGGTACCTGGTGATGAGCAGAAGGTCCCGTGTGGGGCCAGGCGGCGGAACCACCTTTCAAGATCCACCTCTGAGGCTTAACCTGCCAGCCGTGGTCCCGCAGCGGCCGAGGGAGCTGGTGCGCGTGAAGACTCCCTCTCCTGAGACTGTGCAAGGCAGGCAGCCAGTGTGGAGCCGGGGGAGGCGCCCGGGTGTGTTTGCGGGGGGTGGGGGGGGACACCCCTCTCCTGCCCCAGCTGGGCTCCTCCCTCCTCCAGGCTCGTCCGGGGATGACGGGACCATACGTGAGTCACACGGATTTCTCAGAGGGAGGCTGGGAGGGGGCAGGGCTGAGAGCACTGAGGCGGGGACATTGAGGGATGCCCATGACTCAGCGCTGGGCAAGGGGGCACTTCAGCTTCACCTCCGCCCCACCCCCCATCCAGGTGCCAGGCTTTGTGGAGGGATGCTAGTCAGAGATAACTGCCTCCTCGCCCTCCATCTGTTACTTCCCCAAGGCTGTTCTCACCAAGGTTCCCGCAGAGAGGCCAGGGTTACTATGGCAACAGTCTGCCCAGATGCCCCCCCTTCCAACCCAGGGCCCGGCAACAACTGCCCCTTCCTGAAAGAAAGGCCGGCCTTCTTGGCAGCAGGCAGGAGCCGGTGCTGACCAGCAGAGCGGAAGGGACTCCAGGGAAGCCGTGAGGGGCGGGTGTCAAGCCGCCTGGCATGCAGCCAGCCAGGCCACACACAACTGGCCACTTGACCTTGACTCCTCCCTGAGCCTCAGTTCGTCCTCCCAGCAGAGGGACCCACCTCAGTGTTCCCCAAGCACTCACAACATTCAGCAGACTCAAGTTCTGCACTCTGAGACTCCAGGGGCTTCTTGAAATGGCCTTCCAGTTTGTCTGCTGAGTCAAAGGGGGAAACTGAGGCCCAGGGGAGGAACACTTCCGGGGGCTCCGAAAGCTCAGAGAGAGAAATTTGAAAATGGGCTGATGCCTCCTTTCCCTTTCTGGCCACTGGCCTCTGTCTGCAGTTTCCTCTCACTGTTAACCTTCACGGCCACCCTGGGAGTCAGGAAATTTCAGATGGCCCACGCTCCCCCACTGTGGAGGGCGGGGAATCCCTCATCTTCCCTCATCCCTCCAATGTGAACCAATGATTTCCAAGTCACAGATGCTGGAAGGATTTCATAGCCTAATGAGGGCAAGTGATGAGAGCAACAATAACAACAGTAATAATAATAATAATTAATAATAAGGATTATACGCACTGACCATTTACTACATTCCAGACTTCCCTGGCGCCACAGCCATGGCAGCTCGGGGAAACTCGTTGCTCAGACCAGCGCCTGACACTTGATGAGCCCTCAGTCAACGTTCGCCATGAATGTGCTGAAGCAGAAGGGAGAGCCAGAAAGCCCAGAGAAGGGAATTAGCTTGCACAAGATCACACAGCTGGGAAGTGGCAGAGGTGGGACAGGACCCCAGATGGTCTGGCTCCACAGCCAGCTGTCTTAACCACTCATGAACTTAGACTCCCAGGCCTCTGGAGCAGGCCCTGGAAACTACGAATGCCCAGGGCCCTAAGGTCCCTTCTCTCTCACGGGGATCTGCAGAAGGGCCTGGAAAATTCACCTGCTGCAGGATGAATGGAAGCTTTTCAGGCAGCCCAGGACGCCAGGGGCTGCTGCTGGTGAAGTCCATCCCTTACCTGCTCGTATAAATCAAGCTGCAGGGAAGAGGAAGGGCAATAAAGCTACATAGTGGGGTACAAGGAAGCCCCCAGGCCTGAGCTTCTGGAAAGCAGTTCTGTGCTCTCCAAGCAGTTAGCCCACTGACCAGGCTGTGCCCCTGCCTGGGAGAGATGGGCACTGGGTCTGTGTCCAGCCGGCTGCTCCCTCCCAGGGCTGCAGTGAGCACTGCCTCATGGCCAGGGCAGGAGGGGCCGGTCCACATTGGAGACCAAGAAACAAGGGGTGAAGATGTTCTTCCTCATCAGAGAAAGGACAGGGAGGAAAGGACCCAGGAAAAGGATCCAGGATTCCTTAAATTCATGTCTTTGGGCAAATCATCACTGCTAAGGTTCAGTTCCCCCAAGGTCTGTCCTTCAGGGCCAGGCCAGATGGTCACTGGAGCAGCCTCAGCTGTTCTCTGGGATCCAGGCCAGCCAGACAGCAACCAGACACGCACACACACACAGACACACACACAGACATACATACACGCCACAGAGGGTACTGGCTAGCAGGGAGCAGATGAACTGTCAGCAGCACCACTCTGAGTTGGCAGGGACTTGCTGAGCTGGATGTCCAAGCAAGGGATGCAGAGGCCTGGAGCTAACTGCCACCCTGGCCACATAGGAAAGGCCCTAGAAGGTGGCCCAGCCATGCAGGAGCTGCTCACCAGGCTCTGCCCACTCTCTCACCATCAGCCTGCTCAGAGACCTACTATGTGCTGGGTACTGTGCCAGGCTCCAGGGCTTGGGGGACAAGCCTAGTTCACATTGTAGCAACACTGGGGAGTCAGTTATCAGCACCATAGAGCCCTAGGGAGCTCTGGGAGTCGGAGAAGAGAAACCAAATAAATTATTATTAATCACAACACTACCTGTTACTGGGCTTCCCAGGTGGTGCCATCAGGAAAGAACCTGCCTGCCAGTGCAGGAGACATAAGAGAAGCAGGTTCAGTCCCTGGCTAGGGAAGATCCCCTGGAGGAGGAAACAGCAGCCCACTCCAGTATTCTAGTCTGGAAAATCTCTATGGACAGAGGAGCCTGGCAGGCTGCAGTCCACAGGGTCGCAAAGAGTCAGACACGACTAAGGCGACTTAGCACGCATGCCACCTCTTTCTAGTACTGCTACCGGGACTAATTACCAGGGCTGTGTCCATAGGCTCTGAGTAAAATGCTCAGCTCTGAGTTCTTGTTGTATCCTCCACCCTGTGGGCTGGTCATGCTGGTGTTTCAGAGACTCAGATGGTCTGTGTCTAGGTCTCCAGACCCATGGGCTTTAACCAAGCACCTGCCAGGCACTAGGCTCCTGCTAGGTTCATCACATTCATGATCTCCCCTGCATCTCAGGATAGTTGTTATCCTGCTCCACTGAAGAGGGACAAGGCTCAGAGAGGGTGAGGGTCACAGCCAGGGTTTGAAACGGGTTTGTTGGTCCTTGAGAGCAGCTGGGTCTCGAAGAATCAGTTTCAATGAACAGAGACCAGCAGGAAGGACTTTCTGGGCAGAGGGGACAGCATCAACAGAGAGGGGAGAAGCGGGACATGGGAGGCATCCTTGGAAGGAAGTAGGATCTAATTAGTGGGTGAGGGCAGTTTCAGGAAGATCTTGAAAGCAGGGAGTTTGCTTCTGAAGGGGTTTCATCAACGGCGCTGAGAAGCCAGGGAAGGAATTTCTTGTGACCAGCATGCAAAAGGTGGTCCACAGACCTACAGCGTGACCAGAGGAGTTATTAGGGATCCAGCATCTCAGGTGTGCCCCAGACCTACCGAACCAGAATATATATTTAAACACGATCCCAGGTGGCTCCAGCATTTATTCAAGCAGGAGGAACCTTGGTCTGCTCTAGAAGCTGCACCAGCAGTGAGGGGATGGGATATGGAAGGGAGGCCAGAGCCCCGCTGGGGCTTTAGGGATGGAAGTGGGTGGGAGGCTAGGGACTTTGGTCCAAGTAATGAGAAGCAGAGGCTGGGACCCCCACCCCACATGTGAGAGGGGATACAATATCCTAGACTGCCCTGAAATGCAGGGGTCATGGGACGGACTACAGATCTGGGTGACAGGGAAGAGGCTGCCCTTGGGCACAGCAGAATGGGGGTATCCTTGTGATATAGTGGGGAACCTTCCGAAAGGTCACTGGAAACACATAGCTAGGGCTCAGGGGTAAAGGGCTGGAGTCCCCCAGGGCCAGGGAAGGTCATGAACATTACTGGCTGGTGATAGTGGCCAGAGATGGGGTGGAAAGCACAGAAAGTTGCAGAAAAGGGCTTCATTTGAAGGGACGGAGGAGAGGTGGTAATGCTACTGCCAAGAGGCTGGACTCAGACTCTGGGCTCAGGCCAACGGGCTTCTGCTCCTGGCTCCGGCAGCCTAGGGACTCAGGCAGCATCTCTCTAGCCATCCACCATCTGTGCAGATAGTAACAGCAACACCAGTAGTAATAAATGAGGCCACATACGTCAAGCTCCTGGCCCAGCCTGGCACAAACGCGTACTCTGATGTATTTGCAAGGGCTTTGCTGTTCAGAGAAGCCTGCACAGGAGACAGATCTGGGGCTGTCAGGGCGGTGGGAGGACGTGTGGTCCCCAGTACAGGAGGGAGGACGGGACATTTGTGGTGGTCACAGTGGCAGAGCCTTGGGCAAGTAGGAGGGTACAGTGGGGCTTCTGCTTGGAGGCCTCACCCTTTCCCAACTCTAATCCTCCAGCCTGGGCAGCCTTGCAAACAGTGAAGCACTGTGCCCACCATCAGGAAGGTCACCCCTGCCTGTGTGTGGGTGGGTCCTTGTTGGACAAGAACTGTTCAAGTTCGGGCTTCTCCCCCTTGCAAGCTGAGTGTCCCTGAAAATAACTGAATACCATGCCTGGCACACAGTAGGTGCTCGACAAATGTTGGCCAATGTGATGATTATCACCAAGTCAACACAAATGCCACAGGCCCACACTCCACCATTCGCAAAGCTCTTTCATGTCCAGTGTCTCCTCTACAGACAGTGATGACTGTTCCCACTTAACAGAGATGAAGACTGAGGCTCAGAGAGAGAATTTTTCCAAAGCCTCACAGTGCATCTGTATGAGAGACAGGATTCGAACCCTGGTTCTATGACTCAGACTATGTACTTGGTGGCCGATGCTCCCAGCCACCTCCCTGTTCATTCCCATGGGAAAGCTTCCTGGCCACAGGCGTGGGGGCAGCCACAGTCCCGTGATAACTCCATCACAGCCACCCCAGGGCGCAGGGGCTTGGCACAGGCCATGTGACTCAGCCGCCCTCACAAAGGAAGCTGTGTGCCTGGTGCTTTAGGCCTGCCTCTGCCACCCATCCCCCAGCCAGAGAAGGAGCAGGGAGCCTGACAAATCCAAGACGCAGGAAAGCTAGAGGCACCTTCAGCCAATGGGACAAGTTTAATGGAGATTCAAGTCCAGACTTGGGGTGCAAGAGGCTGGTGCCAGCTCCAGCGGTGGAATGAAGGGCAGGGGTCACCCAGGTCCAAGCTGGCTTTCTGAGGCCTTATTTGGAGGGCCGAGGACAGACTCAACCCCATTGGCTCCTCCTGGGGCACCAGGCAGGTGCCCCACCCACGTTTACCTGCATCAGGTTTCAAAAGCATGGGGCTCGTGGTCTGGGGAAAAAGACACTCCCTGGATACCAGCCGCTGGGCTCCTGCGTCCCCAGCACTGACCTCTCACCACCCCTTTCCCCCTGAAGGCTTCAGACAAGTCCATGTGCCCCTATTGAGCTCTCACTGTGTACCAAGCAAGGGACTTGTGTTTTCTACCACAGTCCTGCCAAGGCAATCTTGCCTGTTTTGCTGAAGGGAGAGACGGAGGCTCAGAGAGGGAGGTCCTGTGTGACCAGCCCAAGGTCACACAGGATCCAACTTCAAGGCCAGCGTCTTCCCTTAATACCCTCTTCCTGTTTCCAGTGGCATTTTGACCACATGCCAACAAGAAGTGTCCTTGGACCTGCCCCAGACAAACAGACAGACACCGCCACCCCCGTCCCCCACCCACCACCTCCCACGGTTGCCCGATTCCTGCCTAGACACATTATGCAGGTCCTTAGACAAAGTTCAGGTTGGCTGGGCCTGCCCGGACCACCCTGCTGACCTTCCCCAGAGGCAGGCACGCCTGGGCGACCAGCTACCTAAGACAGAAGGTAGACCGGGCGGCCACCCCCTCTCCCTGAGCATGACGGAATGTCTGACCTCAGCCCAGCCCCCCAGGTACACGTGGCAGGAAGGTTGGATCCAGCCAGAGCAGGCCTGGAAGGCCATTCTGACCACACTCCTGCCTCCAGAAGCCCCTGAACCCAGGGCAAGGGCAGGCCCAGCAAACAGGGGCCGCAAGCCCTCTCCACAATCCCGCTCCCCAGGCCGCCAGCCTGAACCACCCTTGCTGCAGGAAGTAGGTGCAGGGCGGGGCATGCAGAGGCCTGGGTTCCACAGGTGAGATCCCATGCTGTCTTTACGTATCAGGCACCCCTTTGCAGCCCAGGGTTTTCGAGCTGGTGAGCTGGGTGCAGCCTTCCTCTGGGGTTGGGGGGCTGACATCTGGGAGAACTGCTGTTCCCAAGGGGACCTCTGGTGCTCTGCTCTGAGGCAGGCTTGCCTGGGGGAGACTTGGTGATTGCTGCTGTTCAATCACTAAGTCGTGTCCGATTCTTTGCAGCCCACGGACTACAGGATGCCAGGCTCCCCTGTCCTCCACTATCTCCCAGAGTTTGTTCAGATTCGTATCCACTGAGTCAGTGATGCCATTCAACCATCTCACCCTCTGCCACCGCTTTCTCCATTTTTCTTCAATGATGGCATCAGGGTATTTTCCAATGAGTGGACTCTTTGCCTGGTGATTAGGAGGCTCCCCACTGCCCCTCTCTCACCTGGATTCCTCCCAGCACTGCTCCCAAAGTCCTCCAATCAGCACAGCCTGGGACCTGGCATCCAACTGTCCAGATTCGAGCTTCTGAGCCTCAGTGTTCACAGGTGTAAAATGGGTCTGCGCAGGCTTGTCTGAGGCCAGGGCTTCCAGGGAGTGCAGTCACAGTTGCTCTCACTATCCCAAGCTCTCTTTCAAGGCAAATTTGGCCCTTAGGAGGAGCAGAAGAGGCTTCTCCCTTCTCCATAGGAGCCTCCCTTCCTGGACAGGAGACCCAGGCTGGCCACCCCAGCTGTCACTGATGTCTTGGTGGCTGTGCCCCTTTGATCAGTGCTCACCCCCAGCCCTGGCCTGTGAGATTTGGGTGGCGGCTACTCAGACACCCAAGACTTGGGCCAGGGGTGAGGCATCGCCACTTCTGAGTCGCAGGAGGGAAATGAGGCCCAGAGAGGTTGAGCCACTACCCAGCAGGTGGCACAGCAGCAGGCAAAGTCGTCAGATCTTGCTTCATCGTGGGGTAACAAGGTGCCATGTTGCTTGACTGCCACAGGCTCCCCAGGGCTCAGGCTCTCAACTTTGACCTTCATGCAGCCAATGCAACACCCCCGGCAAGACACACACACACACACACACACACACACACACACACACCAGCACAGGCTTCCCAGGTGGCGCTAGTGGTAAAGAATCCGCCTGCCAGTGCAGGAGACGCAGGAATCACAGGTTGGATCCCTGGGTCAGGAAGATCCCCTGAGGTAGGAAATGGCAACCCATTCCAGTATTCTTGTCTGGAAAAACCCATGGAGAGAGGAGTCTGGTGGGCTACAGTCCATGGGGTCACAGAGCCGGACATAACCGAGCGTGCACGCCCGCGCACACACACACACACACACACACACACACACACACACACACACACAGAGCTGTGTGGAAGGTGTTGGCTGCTGGAGATGCACCTGGGAGCCATACAGAGGGTGCCTCAGCGTCCTTACCTGGAACCCAGGGCTTCCGTCACTCCTCTTTTGATAAATAAAAAGGCGTGTACTTTGTGGAAAGGCCATCCTTACCCCGGGAGATGCCCCCAGTGCCTCCCAAAAGCCCCACTTCCCACCTGTGCCTCTGCCCTGGAGCCAGGGCGCCCCCAGGGTCTCCCCATAAGTGCTGGGGCGCAGATGGTTCAGGAGGCGTAATGGGGCGATGATGACAGATACTCAATAGCAGGGGTGGCCTAATTAACTGAGGCAACATGGGGAGCCCTCTCTGCTTCCCACACGCCCCAGGGAGCCAAGCTCGTGGGGGCAGAGCTGGCCGGGCACCGGGCCCCCTCCCGGCTCCAGCCCCCCACCTCCGTCTGGCTGCTGTGTGGGGCCAGGAGACTGGGTGTGTGTGGGTGGAAATGTCTGCTCCCGTCTTTGTTTTCAGATCTCTGCTCCTGCCACCTCCCTCGAGGTAGATAGGGAACCAGCCCAGAGACAGCAGGCTGCCCTAGTTTCCACTAGTGGCAGTGGCGGGACCAGCCCTTTGCTCCAGGCTGGGATGGGACACGCTGCCAGGTGAGGGGTCTGGGGAGTGGTGGGAAGGACCCTGTGCTGGCCAGAGGGGCAGGCACGCCCCCAGGCCTGCACCCTGTCCCGTCTCACCCAGGGAGACTGCCATCCCCCGCCTTGTCAAAAGTCAGACAACCTGGGCCAACCAGCTCCCAAACCGGTTTCCCATGAGATCCCTGGTGGAAGTAGGTTCTGGGTGCTGGGTGCCTGCCTCCTGCCTCCCCATCCAAGCACCGAGGTTTGCAGCCTCCCCTCGGCCCCCCACCTTCCGCAGTCTCCCCAGCTGAGCCCAGGGAGTACACCGCACCTGCCAGCTTCCTTGATGACCAGCATGAGAGTATGACCAAACCCCCTGCAGAGCCCCAAGGGGCGACCCTGTGATCGCCAGGACCTTCACGTCAGCCCAGAATCCTGAGTCGTGGGGCCACACACCTGCCTTCAGGTGTGGAATTAGACCAGGATCGGCCAAGGTCAAGTGAGCCAGGCTGGGAGCCACGCTCCCCCAACCTCTCCGCCCCAAGCAGCCGCTTCTTACCTCAGGTCTGGGCAGGCCCCTGGCTGGACTCTGCCTGTGCGACTTCCTCCCCGTCCACCTTCTCCCAGGGCTCCCAGGCACCCAGCTGGAGCTTGTCTGGGCAGGCAGGCCCAGGTATGGCTCCGCCCGCGTGCGTGTCTCTTCCCATTTCCGGTGGCCCCACAGCTCCTGCCTCCCTCTCTCATTCCTGGGTTTCCCTGCAGGGGCTGACTTGGACTCTTGGGTGCTGAAGCCTCCCTGGCCCTCACCACAGCCCTTAATGGGCTTTCAGCACCTCTGTTCGGGGCCTCCTGGGCTGTGGCCCTCCAGGGGTCCCTGAATGTCTCAGAGTCTCAGTGCCCCCTTCCCCAGGGCTGGTGGGCGTCACTTCCCCCATCACCGTATGTGATGACCAGCTCTGCAAGCTCCGCCTCCTCCTCTCTGAGCTCAGACCCCACCTGAAGCCTGGGCCCAGACTCACCTGCCTGCAGTAGGAACAAGCCAACAGCCTGCAGCTGGCTGGAGACAGGAGGCGAGGGTGGGGCTCTGGGGCCTGGGGACTGAGGGCACGGTCCCTGCTGTCAGATATTCAGCCTCGTGTGGGACACAAAGAGGAGCTGACACAGAGGAAGGATGGGGGCAAGAATGGGAGGGGTTGTGGGCAGCTGCGCCAGCTTTCCAGGGGTACAGTGGGGAGTAGTCCAGGCAGGCTCTGCTCCGTCCATCCTGGAGGTCCCCACAGAGGCCTGGGCCTCTGTGGACCATTCGTGCCCACCCCCACCTCCCCTGCCCAGCTCTACCTGCCTGGCCCCTGCGTCACACTTGAGGCTTTGCCTGAGGCCAGCAGTTCTCCTGGCCCCACTTCCACAGGTGGCTTGTTTCCCTGCCCACCCCCCACCCCAGTGTCCCTAGTATCGAGAACTGAACCACCACTTTTTCCAAGAAGTCATCCAGGCAGTTGTTGATTCATTTGGCAAAGTCTGTTCCAGGTGCCACTGTGGACTTGGCCCCAGGTGAGGCCCTGAGCCACATAAAGACACCTTGAGCACCTTTCCTCACCTCCCCCTGCCACAACACAGGGTTCCCGTGGGTTCCCCTCATCTGGGGCCTATTCCTCAGGGTCAGAGTCATTTCTTTCCTTGTCTGTGAACCCTGCCAGATGACCAAACCCACACCCCAGCACAGGGCCTGGTGCAGAGAAATTCTGGGTGACTGGTGGGTGAAGGAGCAAATATGGGGAGGAGCAGTGGGTGATGGATGGACAGACGGACGGACATTTTGAGGGCCTACGGTGTACCAGACACTGTTCTAGGCACGGGGGACACAGCACCAAACAAAATATAAAAGTCTCTCCTGGACTTCCCTGGTGGTCCAGTGGCTGGGAGTCCATCTACCTGTGCAGGAAGAATGGGTTTGATCCCTGCTCTGGGAAGATTCCGCATGCCAGGGGGCAACTAACCCACACATCACGACTACTGAAGCCGCTGCCCTAGAACCTGTACTCCACGAGAGAAGCCTCTGCAATGAGAAGCCCATTCACTGCAACTAGAGAGGAAGCCCCTGCTCACTGCAACTAGAGAATACCCACGCGCAGCAACGAAACCCAGCACAGCCAAAAAACCTCTGCCTTCCTAGAGCTGAGAGAGACAGATAATAACTTGATTAGGAAGTTAATATGAAATATTTTCAGTGATAAGAACCATGGAGCAAAATAAAGCAAGGGAGGCAGAGAAGGATGGAGGAGGGAGCATTGGTTTTGATTTTCTCTAAGAATATGACACTACACAGACTGAATGTGATGAGGGACGTAGACTTTGTGATGTCTGGAGCAAGAGCATTCTGGGGGCAGGAAGAGCACGTGCAAAGGCCCTGTGGTGAGTGGCTGCTTGATGCATTTAAGGAATAAGGAGGAGCTGGGCATTGCTGAATAAAGGGGTCGAAGTAGGGATGAGCCCCGGGAGATGCAGGAAGGATGGATGGACAGATGGGAACAAGGGAGGGATGCGGGTCTGGTGAAGTGTGGGAGAGATCCAATTCCCTGAGGGAGGGTCTGCCTCTTGGCCACAGCTCAGCCCCTTTCCTGGAGGCTGTTTGTTGTCCCCAGATCACCTTTCCATCTTCACCCCAGGGAAATTTCTAACTGCTGATACGACTGCTGCTCTGCCCATGAGCTTGGGTGGCTGCTCTGCTCAGCAGCAAGATGTGCCCACAATTGAGCACAGATGGGGCACCAGGAGAGTGGTGGGGTGTCAGGGAGAAATAGGCTTGCAGGAAGACAGCCTGACCCCTAAAACCACGGAGTTTCCCTGGAGCTCTGAGAGCGGAACCCACGGCCCCAGAGACGCCACCCACCCCGATAAGGACACCAGGGGAGTCCCTGTGACTTCCTGTATACCTGCCGGTGACTCCCCGACTCCTGAACCCACATTCCAACCCCCACGCTGCCCCACTGTGCCCTCAGGGCCCTGGCTGGTGATGTCATCGCAGGCTCTTCAGGTGAACAGGAGGGGCTGGAGCACCTGGGGGAGGTTGCCTAACGCCTGCGCCTTGGGCCATCTACGGAATGAAAGCACACACCTTCGCCCTGGTTCTCTTCCAGCAGCAAAAGGAGGAGGGGAGCGGATGGAGGGGAAAGTGCCCTGTCAGAGCAGGTGTCTGAGAAGCACTTGTGGGGCTGGGGGCTGGGCCTCTAGGAACCCCCATCCAGGACCTGTGGATTATCTCCTCAACTCCCCACTACACCTGCTTTTCCATGTGGGTTTTACAGATACAGGTGGGGTTGGGTGGGGGGATTGTTAAGTAACACATCTGAGGTCATACCCAGTCTGGCTCAGGACTGGGGCCCTTTAGCTGACCCTAGGTGAGCCCTGCCTCCCTCTGCTCAACCCCACCCCCACTCAGAGAGGAGTCTCAGGAAATGCAGACCCCTTCACTGCTGGGGTGAGGGGGACGTGTGAAGGGGTGTAAAGGGTCCCCAGCTCTGACATCTCACACTCTAGCAGGACCTCAGCCTCAGCCTTCAAGCTCCCTCTGAGAGCTAGTGCTACCCACAGTCAGGGAGTGAGCTCCCCACCCCCAGGGAAACTAAGGAGTGCTAAGCTGAAGTGTTGCAGAAAAGAGACTTGCCACATCTGGGAGGAGAACTCAATGGTCTCTACTTTTTTATTTTTTGGCCATGCCATGTGGCATCTTAGTTCCCCAGCCGGGGATCAAACCTGTGTCACCTATAATGGAAGCACAGAGTCTTAACCACTGGACTGCAAGGGAATTCTCAATGATCTCTAAAATAATTTTCTAATCACAGGTTAATTCACATGGGTCATTTTTCACTAATTCACTTATTCATTCACTAAACTAATACTTGCAGAATGACTCCTGGGTGCCAGGACCTTCCTCATGTTTTCAAAAGCAAACTGCCACAGGGCAGGCAGTGGCGCTATGACTGGGCGTGGGGCTCTAGAGCAGACTGCCTGGGTGGGACATCCCAGCTCCTCTTGCCAGTCAGTTTGCCTCCCGTGGCCTTGGTTTGCTTATCTGCAAAATTAGAGTGACATCAGTATCAATCTATGAGAATTAAATGAGAAAATGCTAAGTGCTTCCAACAGTGGCTGGCATGTGGTAAGGGCTCTGTCAGTGTTTGCCATACCCACATTCAGAGGGGAAATGAAATTATGGACCTTGCAAAGACTGTATAGTCCATGGGGTCACAAAGAGTCAGACAAGACTGACTTTCACTTTCAAAGCCCGTTATAGTTTTTACTGCTGTCTCTGTATTGAACAGAGTTGGCCTCTTCCTCCTTTTTGGCCACATTTGGAAGAAAGTGACCTCCCCGGCCAGATGTGGGTGTACAAACCCACAGCTCTCACTGTGCTGGGATGGGCAGAGAGATAGCCAAGGGAATTACCCTGCTTCCCACGAGGAGTTCATTCCCCACCTTCTGCAGCCTTGGACACACGTGTTCCAGGTTCTGCTCGCACCTGCTCCTTCATCTGCACCCAGTCTGAGGATCAGGAGAAACTGGTTCCAGTTCTGGGTCTGCCGCTCACTGGCTCTGTGAGGCTGAACAGGTCAGGGCCCTCCTCTGAGCCTCAGTGTTCCCATCTGTGAAATGGGGATAATAAGATGACCCATGCTACAGTGTTTTCAAACGAATCACAGGAGACTTGGGGCAGCGAAGCACTCTGAAACCACTCTGCCAACCAAAAGACTCATCTCGCCATCCCAACAACTCTGTCGAGTGTCTGTCCCCAAGTGTCTGAGACCAAGGGCAACCCAGAGAGAAAACTTTGCTCATAGCCCATGTGTGTGGGTGGCGCCAGGCCACATGCCTGGCATTCCGTGACCCTGCAGAGGCTGTCCTTTTGTAGTCCTGGGGTCCTCTGTCGAGTTGACTGAGTTCTAGGACAACTGAGTCACATTTTCTGCTGGGTCCCCCCATGTCTTGTTGAAGTCAACACTCCCCGGGTAGCAACAAAACACAGGAAATGGGTTACAAACCAGCTGTGAAGACTGTGGGGGCAGGTGCTGTGGGCCTAGAACAGGGCAGCTCTTGCCGGGGCTATGTCTCAGAAAAGCTTAAAGAATCTCTTATCATAGTCCCAGGGTGGCCCTGACCTGCCCACGGGTCCCTTATTGGGACCAAGTGTCCCTCACCTCTCCTGATCACCTATCTCGTGTCTGCTCAGACAAATCCCACCCTCTGACCTTATAGCCTGATTCAAATGTCCCCTCTTCAAATAGGCCTCTTGGAGTTATCCCATTCTTCCTTAGGGGAATTCAGCCTCTGAACCTCTGTTGGAAAGGGGATCATCTCAACCCTACCCTGCTTGAGTTCTTGGATGGACTAATAATAAGATTGACACAAGACAGATTAACAGGAGAAAAAGAAACAAATTTTAATTTGTCAGCAGGGAGGTCTCAGAACTGGGACCCAAGGGACTTCCCTGGTCCAGGAGTTAGGACTGCATGCTTCCACTGCAGGGGGCACAGGTTCGATCCCTGGTTGGGGAACTAAGATCCCACAAGTTTGCAGTGCAGCCAAGAAAGAAAAGAAAAAAAAAAAAAAACACGCAACCAAGAAGTGGCCAAAGCTGGCAGCTTTTATACATTTTAGACAGAGAAACAATAAATTTTTGAGGAATTAACAGGACACAGAAACTTATCACTTAATTAGTGAAGAACCTAAACAGAGTTTGGGGGCTTCCCTGGTGGCTCTGTGGTCAAGAATCCACCTGCCTATGCAGGAGACACGGGTTCCACCCCTGATCCAGAAAGATATCGCAAGTTGTGGAGTGACTAAGAACACGTGCCACGACTACTGAGCCTGTGCTCTGGACCTGCGAACTGCAACTGCTGAAGCCCACGCACCCTAAAGCCTGTGCTCTGTGACAAGAGAAGTCACCTCAATGAGAAGCCTTTGCACCGCAGCTAGAGAGGAGCCCCCACTCACCACAACTAGAGACAGCCCACACAGCCACGAAGACCCAGCACAGCCAGAAATGAAACAGAGTCTGGACTTGGGGCTGTAAATTAGGAAAGAAGTAACAAGGTCTGTTTATGCAGCTTCTCAGCCCAAATTCCCCATCTGGCGATAAGGGTGTCCTTCCTCCTCCATCCAGAGGAAGGGCACCTTTCACATCAGAGAACTGTTTCCTGCTTTTCAAGGAGACAGAGGAGGGTCAGCTTCCTTCTTGCATCGGCTGATGCTTGAATAACTTCAATTCAAAATAATCAATACACCAATGTGGCCTACTGGGGGCAGCCTGCCCTGATTTCCACCATCTCAAAAGTCCTCAGCACTTTACCTACAAGAATACTACCATCCAACTCTCCTGAGCATCTCTATGCCAGGCCCTTTCCTTTATTAAGCTTTAAAGGGTACATTAGTCCCTTGTCATGTCCGACTTTTTGCAATCCCAGGGACTGTAGCCCATCAGGCTCCTCTGCCCATGGGATTCTCTAGGCAAGAATACCGGAATCGGTTGCATTCTCCCACTGGAATGGATAGCCATTCCCTTCTCCAGGATATCTTCCCAACCCAGGGATCAAACCTGGGTCTCCTGAATTACAGGAAGTTTCTTTACTATCTGAGCTACCAGAGAAGCCTAAACTCTGCATGGACGGATTCATTTAATCCCCATAACAGGCCTATTGAAAGATCAAAAGTGAAAGTTGCTCAGTCATGTCTGACTCTTTGCAACTCCTTGGACTATACTGTCCATGGAATTCTCCAGGCCAGAATACTGGAGTGAGTAATCTTTCCCTTCTTCAGGAGATCTTCCTACCCAGGGATTGAACCCAGGTCTCCCTCACTACAGGCAGATTCTTTACCAGCTGAGCCACCAGGGAAGCTATGGAGGGATGCTATTATTATAGGCAAGGAGATGGAACCACAAAGAAATTGAGTCACCTACCCCAGCACACATTGCCCATGAGTGCCTGAGCTAGCATTTGAACCCATATCTGTGTTGGACCATAACTTGTCTCTTTTACGCAGCTTCTCAGTAAATGTATTTCATTCATTCATTCAACAAAATTTTTACAAGAGCCACTATAATGCCAGATCCCACCCTTGGGCTCTGTGAACATGAGACAGACATCACCTCTGCCCTCATGGAATTTATAGCCAGATGGGGTGAAGGATTAAAAAAAGACTCAGTGAAGTAATTCATGAATCAAGTAATTCAATAAGTATGAAGAAAAATAATTCTATATAATGTAAGGGCAAAGCAGAAGGCAAAAAAAAAAAAAAAAAACCAAACAACCCACACATAAGGGCAGAGATGACATGCAACAGGGAACCTGCTTTTAGCCAGGTAAGCGTGGAAGGATTCTTGGAGAAGGTGACATTTGTTCTGGTGGACGAGGGAGAGCCAGTCTTGGAAAGAATGAGCCTGAGGCACAGAGTACCAGGCAGAAGGAACAGCTTGTGCACACAGGCTCAGAATGGGCTCAGAGCATTGGGGAAACAGACAGCTAAATGTGTCTGGAGCACAGAGGCAAGAGAGATGAGGCCGGAGAGGAGGGCCATGGAGACAGGGAGGGAGGTGCAATCTTGATCCCAGAGCAGGAGGAAGCCATGGGTGGACTTAGGCAAGAGGTGAGGGCATCCATTTACATTTTAAGGAGAGTAGCTGAAGAACTCGGGGAAGGTGATGGCACCCCACTTCAGTGCTCTTGCCTGGAAAATCCCATGGACGGAGGAGCCTGGAAGGCTGCAGTCCATGGGGTTGCTAAGAGTTAGGCACGACTGAGCGACTTCACTTTTACTTTTCACTTTCATGCACTGGAGAAGGAAATGGCAACCCACTCCAGTGCTCTTGCCTGGAGAATCCCAGGAACGGGGGAGCCTGGTGGGCTGCCGTCTATGGGGTCGCACAGAGTCGGACATGACTGAAGCGACTTAGCAGCAGCAGCAGCAGCAGCAACAGCAGCTGAAGAACTAGTCCCTGCCCTGACTAGGTCAAGGCTGTTGATCAAGGCTGGGTCAAGGATCAAGGGTCCTGCAGGGTCAAACAGGAACTGTGCAGAAGTTCCCTAGGGCAGAGGGCAGGGCAGCTTCCCACCCCATCAAGGAGGGAGACACTGAGGCTGGTCCATCCACAGTAGCTAGACCCCCAGAACTGGAAGGCTGGCATCTGTTCATCCATCAGGTAGTCACCTGTCCATCCATCAGGCAGTCACCTGTCCATCCATCAGGCAGTCTCTCTGTCTATCTGCCCAACAGCCCTCTGCAGTCTTGGGTCCAGGGCTGGCCTCCTCTGCCCCTCACCAACAGTGAGCAGCTAAACAGTAACACCTGGCTCTCTGTGTATTGTTCAGACATAAACAGTGATATTTTCTTTTTTCCTTCTTTCTTTCGTTTTTGCCACACTGCGTGGCATGCAGAATTTTAGTTCCATGACCAGAGATCAAACCTGTGTCCCCTGAAGTGGAAGCTCAGAGTCTTAACCACTGAATTGCCAGGAAAGTCCCAAACACTGAAATTTTCATTTGAATCAACATCTAAGACAAGAGTGAAATGACAAAGACATGTTGGAATTTTTCTTGTTCATCAGTGACATGAGCGAATTTTTTTTTTTACTGAATTGGATCACAGTCCTCAAAGCCTGGAATTCTTGCTGACTCGGATAAGCTTCTGAATACACTGCTGAACAGGAGAACAGTTTTCTGTTGTTTTGTGCGATTCACGACATAACAGCCACAGATGTGACACACGGCATTGAGTGTGCTCTACCACCATTTTCTCCACCACTTCCTTAAGTCTAGAGAGACGACCAACAGAGCGAGCAATCAAGGCCTGATCTGTATTGCAGCATGCGCAGACTTCTGTGGTACAAATTCTCCCACCATGGACCAGTTCAAGATATTGGACTGACCAAAAAGTTCTTCCGGGTGTTTTTCCGGAAGGTGTGCCATGCCTTAAACGTGGAATCGGAGGAAAGCTGTGCCATGGCTCACTATTCCACAGCGTTTCTATTATATCAGTGCGATGGATGTCAAAAACCACAAGCACATAGATGACTCGTTTGCTAAAGCTGCCGTGACTAAGTACCGCAGGCTGAACAGCTGAGATGACAGAAGTTGGTTGTCTCACAGTTCTGGAAGCTGGGAGTCCAAGATCAAGGTGTCCACAAGGCTGGTCCCTTCTGCCGGCTGTGAGAAAGGGCCCATTCTGAACCTTTCTCCTCGCTTCTGGTGGTTCACTGGCTATCTTTGGCATTTCTTGGTCTGTCAGAGCATCACACTGATTTCTGCCTTCATCTTTTTATGACATTCTGTGTGTGTGTGTCTGCATCCAAATGTCTCCCTTTTATAAAAACACCAGTCATATTGGGTTAGAGCCCACCCTAATGACCTCATATTAACTTGTTTCCCTCCCTAAAGACCCCCATCTATAAATAAGGTCACATTCTGAAGTACTGAAGGTGAGGAATCCCACATATGAATTGAGGGGAAGGATGCAGTTCAGCCCATAACCATAGCAAAATGTGGCATAATAATTAGAAAGTAGTGTATTTTGAGCATTTATTACCATTTTGATTATAGTTTAATTGTAAGTTTATGTGATTTAATGCTTAACAAGGACTATTTCATAACCAACAACTGGCTCCAACACATCGGAGGCCCTTGCCTCCCTCAGCCCTGTCCCAAGTCCCCAACTGACCTCCCTGCAGGCTCAGATGAGGGACAGGTCAGAAAAGCTGGGGGTAAGTCCTGAGCATCTCCTCTGAGGAACCCTGAGAGCCTAGTCTCTTCTTACCAGGAAAGGGTCCTGAGGGAAGGATGTACCAGTGACAAGCTGTGGTCACAGGGCTTCCCAACCCAGCCAGCCAAGAGCTAGAAACCGTCCAAGTGCTCAGCGCCAGGAAGCGGCTCAGAAAGTGCATCCCAGCTCGCCCCACTAGGGTGACCAATCATCTCTGTTTGCCCCAGACTGTCCCCACTTTCAGCCCTGGATGTTCTGGGTTCCAGGAAATGCCTGAGTACTGGGCAAACCAGGACAGTTGGCCATCCCCACCTTATGGTCAACCTCCCCAAAACTGCTTATAAATACCAAATCCAGGGAAAACAGGGCTTCCCTAGCGGGCCAGTGGTGGAGAGTCTGCCTGCTAATGCAGGGGACACAGGTCTGATCCCTGGTCCAGGAGGATCCCACATGCCGTGGGGCAGCTGGACCGATTCATCACAACTACTGAGCTTGCGCCCTAGAGCCCGCGAGCCACAACAAGAGAGGCCCACCACCACAGGAAAACCGTGCATTGCAGCTAGAGGAGAGAAGGCGAAGTCGCTCAGTCGTGTCTGACTCTGTGACCCCATGGACTGTAGCCTACCAGGCTCCTCTGTCCACGGAATTTTCCAGGCAAGAGTACTGGAGTGGGTTGCCATTCTCTTCTCCAGGGGATCATTCCGACCCAGGGATCGAACCCAGGTCTCCAGCATTGCAGGCAGATTCTTGACCATCTGAGCCGCCAGGGAAGCCCATGCACCACAGCTAGAGAGTAGCCCAAGTGCAGCAACAAAAGTGCAGCCAAAAGTAAATAATAAAATAAATTTAAAAAAATTTTAAATAAAATAAATTTGGTGAAAATAAGCAGAAAACAAATGTGGCATCTCTACCCATCCCGAGGACCTCTTTGTCTGCTCTGAGGTGAGGCTGGTACCCAGAGTCTACTCAGAAATGCTCTGCAAAGCTGGTGGTGTCAAATCTGTGTCTCTGGGTCCAGCTTCCAATAGCCGAGGTGTGGGGAAAGGAGGCCCCACCCTGAGGGGTGGGTAAGTGTGGGACCCTGGAGCCCATTCAATCCCAGTTCTATCACACACTTGCTGGGTGACCCTGGGGAGGTGACCTGACAGCTCTGTGCCTCAGTGTCTCCATCTGTAAATTGCTCCTACCACCTTGGGTGATTGTACAGCTTCCGTGAGATCGATCACAGAAAGCATAGTGCCTGCATGCAGCCGGCACTTAAACAATGCTGTATGTATGGTAGTGGCTCAGTTGTGTCCGATTCTTTGCAGTCCCACGGACTGTAGTCCACCAGGCTCCTCTGTCCGTGGGATTCTCCAGGCAGGAATACTGGAGTGGGTTGCCATTCCTTTCTCCAGGGAATCTTCCCAACCCAGGGATCGAACCCTGGTCTCCTGCATTGCAGGTGGATTCTCTACAGTCTGAGCCACCAGGGAAGCCCGATGCTACCAGGAAGCAAAGCCAGTTGGAAGGATTGTGGGTGTTTCTTTCCATTTTAGAATTATTTCCATTATGGCTGTTCTAAAATTGTTTTGTGCAACACAATCAAAGTAAAACAAAAACCGGAGGTATCTGTGTACCTGGGTGGATATAAATAGAGCCTGAAACCAAATGTTACAGTGTGGTAAGGGGGTATGATGGAGGGCTGCACCCCAGACACTGCGGCTGGCCCCAAAGCGTGCCGTTCCGGGAGGTGTATCTTTAGAACAGCTGACAGGAGATGCAGCTGGCTGGTTGCTCTCTGAGGTTATGCCAACCCATGTCAGGACTAAAAACCTGAGCAGACTAAGGAAATCGGAGGCGGGCAGGTGCAGCTCCTGAGTCAGAGAGGGTGTCTGTTCTTGCTGGGGAAGGCCAGCACGGGTGCATCTCAGGCCCACCTCCACAGCTGACACAGATTCCAGTCCCCTCAGCACTCACTGTGCCTTGCAGAGATCGGCCTCAGCAACCTGGGGAGCCGCCCTGGCCCCCAGGGCAGGAACGTCTGCCCCCCACCCCTGCTCCGTTCATAGAAGGGGCAGCTATCTCTCCTCCCAATCTTCTTTCTCCCTAGTCTCTAAGCTCCTGCCCTAATATTAGATTTGCTAGTGCAGGATGCGGAGAAGGCAATGACACCTCACTCCAGTACTCTTGCCTGGAAAATCCCATGGACGGAGGAGCCTGGTTGGCTGCAGTCCATGGGGTCACGAAGTGTCGGACACTTACTGAGCAACTTCACTTTCACTTTTCACTTCCATGCATTGGAGAAGGAAATGGCAACCCACTCCAGTGTTCTTGCCTGGAGAATCCCAGGGACGGGGGAGCCTGGTGGGCTGCCGTCTATGGGGTCACACAGAGTTGGACACGACTGAAGTGACTTAGCAGCAGCAGCAGCAGCAACAGTGCAGGGTGGGGCAGGTGGTAGGGGAAGGGGCAGTTCAGGAACAGAATGTAAGGAGGTGCTCACTGCCAGGAGCCCAGGACTCTATACTCTCACTCGAATCTGCCTTGGACTCTGCGAGGCAGGCTCTCTTATTATCTCATCTCAAAACCAAACCAAAACAAAAAGCGCAAGCCACAGACAGCACAAGGTGAATCGCCCTGGAAAGCAGCAGGGTCAAGGTCTGAACCTAGGCTTGTCAGGCTTGTGTCCACTGGCTTAACCACTGAGCCATTCTCTCCGCTCCCTCCACCCCCACCCCAAACCTCCCCTGGCACGTGGAGGTGCCTGCACCTCAGGCGTGGCAGAAGCAGGCCCAAGCTAAGTTTGCAGGCTGGAGCTGGGGGCCCAACAATGTCCAGACCCACCCAGTGACCCTTGATCAAGTCCCTTCGTTTCTCTGTGTCTCGGCTGCACTGTCTGCGGAAGTTGATGGAGCAGGAGCTACAAACTGCAGTGGCCGCCAAGGGCCGAGCAGGAGGGAGAGGAGAATGGGTGGGGGGTGAACTAGAGAGTAAGGGCCATCTTGGGGAGCGCTGCCCAGCTCCAGCCAAATGTCACTTGAAAGGGTTTGGGCCCCGTGTGGCCTGATCCTCCAGTTCTTTTGAGAAAAGCTAGAACTTTTAGTTCGGACTTTGCCTTCCAGTGCAGAGGGTGCAGATTCGATCCCTGGTCAGGGAGGTAAGATTCACATGCCTCACAGCCAAAACACCAAAATATAAAAACACAGAAGCAGCACTGTCGCAAATTCAATAGACTTTAAAACTGGTCCACATTTTAAAAAATTCTTTAAAAAGAAAAGGTTGAGATTGATTTCAAATGGATTTAAAGCCCTTTGAGAGTCAAAGCCTATATACGGGGCCAGATACCACCATGGGCCTCTCACTGACAGTATTTAGACCCCATGTCAGAGCCTTGGGGTGCTCCCCGATGTCCGTGTGCCCCTTTAGTGGGATGGAACCTCACACTTTCAGCAGGGCTCACAGCTCTCCCGAATAAAGACATTACTTCCAAGTTTCCCTGGCAGTTAAACATGGCCACGTGACCGAGTACACCCATCTGCCCCACCGGGAGATCACAAAGGCTAACACTGATATGGGCCACGTGTGGTTGTCAACACTTTGCTACATTAACCCCACTGCTGCTGCTGCTAAGTCGCTTCAGTCGTGTCCGACTCTGTGCGACCCCATAGACAGCAGCCCACCAGGCTCCCCCAACCCTGGGATTCTCCAGGGAAGAACACTGGAGTGGGTTGCCATTTCCTTCTCCAATGCAGGAAAGTGAAAAGTGAAAGTGAAGTCGCTCAGTCGTGTCCGATCCTCAGTGACCCCATGGACTTCAGCCTACCAGGTTCCTCCGTCCATGGGATTTTCCAGGCAAAAGTACTGGAGTGGGGTGCCATTGCCTTCTCTGCAGCAGCCCCACAGCAGATACTATTTTATCCACTTTTTTCAGGTGTGGAAACTGAGGTACAGATGCCCAAGTTCACACAACCCAAGAGGAACAAGGCCAGGATTCTCCCCAGACAAGCAGCCTTGCTCTCTCTGTGGGTCTTGTCGCCCCAGAAGAGTGTAGGCATGGCAGAGGCAGGGATGGGGTTCAAGACAAGGGCACATGTCCTCTAGCTCCCAGCACAGAGTCTGGCCTGGCTGAGGAGTCCCATCTCCACAGAGGGGAGCAGAAGAGCGCAGCGGACAAGAGTCCACTTGGAGCCCCCAAGATAAGAGGTCACTCCTGGATAAGCCTCCTGTGTCTCAGTGTCCTCATCTCTAAAATGAGCACATCAGGAGCTTATGAACAGTGGGAACAAAGGTACATGCAAAGCGCTGAGCCCAGGGTCCAGCAGAGTCTGAGAGCAGTGAGGATCCAGGACTGTTCTAGTCCAGCCAAGCCCCCAGGGAACCAGAGAGAGTTTTGGGCTTGAGGGGCCTGCAGTGGGTGGGGATATTTCAGCCCACCTGTGCCAGGGCAGCCACCGGGCAGGGGTCAGAAAATGTATATCTCATGCTCCTTCCTCCAGCAGCCCCAACCTTACCCCCAAATCTGCAGGGCTCCCCAGGGGGCCCCAAGGAACTCCTGATGGGCGAGAGGACCAGACTGGCCGAGGGCAACCCTGGGGAGGCTGGCCCAGCCAGGATCCCACCCCACTTGAGAGGCCCCTTGTTGCCAGCCCTGCCCTGCTCTTCCCTCACTTGCCATCTGCCTGGCCCCTGGGGTTCTGGTGCCTCCAGCTGCTGGGTTTGCTCATGGGATGCCCCAGATGCTATGAGTCAGAATACAGAGTCATAGGGCCACCCCAGGATCAGGGCTGGGGGTGCTGACCCTACAGATCAAGAGGAGAAGGAGGCACTAGGGTTTGGGACTGAGGGGTCCACATTTCTCCCATCCCCCAACCTGCACCCCCCAAAATCCCACTGCCTCCTCCGTGTTGTCTCTCAGAGCCCTGCCGTGTAGAGAAGCCCGCTGCATCCCTGAAAGGGGTGCAGCCCCGCCACCCACCATCCACACACAGCTCTTGCTGAGGAGGAAGTGACCCGGGGCTTGGTTCGGCTGGATCACCATCCACGTAGCCCCCTTCATGGCTGTCCCTGCCCTGCCTCTCCCATCTCTGTCATGCTGGACCCGGCTAGGAAGGCCACGCACACTGCACACAGACCCGGCTGTCGTGGCAGTCTGAACAGAGTATCGCAGGAAAGAGTGAATTTATTAAGAACAAAGAGCAAAGATAATGTGGACACCACGAGCACAGCAGGCTGACACATTGACAATCTAGGGAGAGTCAGCTGGACAGTGTTAGAACAGCAGGCCGACTCGACGGAGAGTCAAGGATTTTCATAGGTTAGTGGCCAATTTTTATGTCCTCAAGAGAAAGAAAATTCCTGCTGGAAGGGTGGCATTAGATGACTGGTTAGGGCGCTATAGGCTGAGCACCGGGGTGAGCATTTTTGCCGAATCTGGGGTCAGGGAGTTGGCCTGTAAGGACCAGGGGCTTCTGGCAATGGTTACAAAGGGGCTTCCCAGGCGGCGCTAATGGTAAAGAACTCACTTGCCAATGCAGGAGACACAAGAGATGCAGGTTCGATCCCCGGGTCGGGAAGATCTCCTGGAGGGGGAAATGGCAACCCACTCCAGTATTCTTGCCTGGGAAATCCCATGGACAGAGGAGCCTGGCGGGCTGTAGTCCATAGGGTCACAAAGAGTCGGACAAGACTGAAGCCACTGAGCGCACACCAACGCACAAAGGGAGTCGGTTCCGGAGGTGACCTTGGTTCTGGGACTCCACTTCTATAGCCTTGGGGCAGGACTCCATACTGGCCACAGCCCTGCCCGCTCTTTCACCTGCCCTTCTGGGTGGCCACCTCCCGCTCTGCCCCAGCCCTGCATTTCCTCAGTGGCCCCACTCAGCCAGCTTCTCTCCAGGCTGAAGTGGCCTTCAAGACTGGACTCCTACGTACTCGTCCCGCAGCAGCTGTGTGGCCTCTGGCCAATCACTGCCCTCTCTGGGCTCCTCTCCATCCAGACTCAAGGCCTCCTGCCGCAAATTCTGAATTATTTGATTTTGGATAACGCCTCTGCATGCTAAATCACTTCAGTCATGTCCAACTCCTTGCGACCCTATGGACTATAGCCCTCCAGGCCCTTCAGTCCATGGGATTCTCTAGGCAAGAATGCTGGAGTGGGTTGCCATTTCCTCCTATGGGCGATCTTCCTGACCCAGGGATCGAACCTGCGTCTCCTGTGACTCCTGCATTGCAGACAGATTCTTTATAACTGAGCCACTGGGCAAGCCCTGGATAATGCCCAACATTAGTCATTTATTTTCAAGCCTCTCCTGCCAAGTGACTTCATGTCAGCTAAGGGGGAGGATGGTGTTTTCTTCCTGAGAGTCTTGGGTATCAGGTTACCATTTCTCACTGGCTCGGCCTTTCCCCAGGAGTTATAGGGTACATGGGGATAAGGATCTGAAAGGTGGAGGCCCCAGAAGGTCAAAGTCTGTGCCCATTAGAAGTAGAGAATGAAACCCTTGCTGGCCAAACACCCAGAGTCTGCACCTGCTGCTCTGCAAACAAGCCTCTGAGCAGCAGGAGGCCTGAGGCCAGGCTCCCGCGGGCACATAGCCAGGGCCACCCTACCCCAGCTGTGCTGAGCCTCTACCAGAGCGAAAGGGGCTGCTACAGGCCAGGAATATACCATAGTCACCCATGGGGTGGGCCGTCGGATGTCACAGAAACAGCCCGGTCCTGGAGACATGCAGACCAGAGGTCCTGTCCCCCCACCATCACTGACTCACACTGACTTTGGGCACGGCCCTTTCAACTCTGAGCCTCAGTGGGCCTAATCCTAGCAACAATACGGTAAATGAAGTGCCCAGCCCAGAATCCAGCCTAGAGTTAGAGCAGAAAACCGCACCATAACAGGAAGAGGGGGAGAAAAAAGATAAACTGAATTTTCTTTTTTCCAGTGCTTACGGAAGTCAATAAAAAATGCCCAAGGTTAATAAATCAAAAAATAGCAGTATAAGCATGCTATTTATTCCCCTGGAGTAACCACGACATAAATTAAAACTGCTAAGTGGTGGACTCTGAGGAGGGGGTTGGCAGGAAATCGGGCCTTCTGATAAGTACTATTTACCAGTTCACGTTTTAAAATATCTGTCTCTTAAAAGTGTTTGTCAAAAAGGGACTCAGCCCTTCCAGTGTTGTTTTGGGAGGTCATAACTCTTTAACAGGTGGCTCAGTGGTAAAGAATCCCCATGCCAATGCAGGAGATGCAGGATACCTGGGTTCAGTCCCTGGATGGGGAAGATCTCCTGGAGGAGAAAATAGCTACTCATTCCAGTTTTCTTGCCTGAAGAATCCCATGGACAGAGGCTACAGTCCATGGGGATCACAAAGAGTTGGACATGACTGAGCAACTGAGTACACACACACACACAACTCTTAACAAAAGTATTTGGGGCCTTTGAAGCCAAAATAATGTCAAGTGCTCAAGTTATAGAATCAGGTTGCTAAGATTCAAATCCTTGCTTTGCAACTGGCTAGCTGTGCCACTTTGGGCAAGTTATTTAACCACTCTGTACCTCAGTTTCCTCATCTATTGAATAAGAATAATAATAACTCCATGCTGCTGGCATATAATTGTAAGTCTTTATTATTATTAAAGTAAGCAGAGAGCCAAAGAATTGATGCTTTTGAACTGTGGTGCTGGAGAAGACTCTTGAGAGTCCCTTGGACAGCAAGAAGATCAAATCAGTCAATCTTATAAGAAATCAATCCTGAATACTCATTGGAAGGACTGATGGGGAAGTTGAAGCTCCAATACTTTGGCCACCTGATGCGAAGAGCTGACTTATTAGAAAAAACCCTAAAGCTGGGAAAGATTGAAGGCAGGAGGAGAAGGAGATGACAGAGGATGAGATGGTTGTATGGCATCATCGACTTGATGGACATGGGTTTCAGCAAACTCCGGGGATTGATGATGGACAGGGAAGCCTGCTGTGCTGCAGTCCATGGGGTCGCAAAGAGTTGGACGTGACTTGGCGAATGAACAACAGCATCTATGATTCATAAATGCAATTGGTTTATAAAAATAGGGTTATTATGCTACACATAGTTTTTTGTAACTTGCTTTCTTTTCTCTTGCCAAGATATGACGGACGTTATTCCAGACCAGTACCTGAAGTTCTATTTCATTCTTCCTAACTGATGCAAGAATTCTAGTGCATACAATATACAATGTATTTAGCCATAACCCCCTCTTGAAGGAAACTTAGGCAGTTTTCAAGTCTTAGTGTAATATGCTTGGCAGCAATGAACATAAATTTTGGGCACATGTGTGGCTATTTCTGAAGAATAGATTCCTAAGAGGAGAATCGCTGGGTCAGAGTCTGTGCAGTTAAAATTTTTATAGATACTGCTAAATTGCGCTCCTTAAAAAGCAGTACCAATTTAGATTTCCAGAACTCTGTGAAAGTGTCCGTTTTCCCATACTCTTACTGCTTTTTTATGCCAGTCTGGAGGGGGCTGATGCCATTGGGTTTTGGGGAAGAGGGTTGGTTTGTTTAACTTTATTTATTTTTTGGCTGCACTGGTTCTTCATTGCTGTGAGCAGGCTTTCTCTAGTTGCGGAGCACAGGCTGTAGGGCATGTGGGCTTTGGTAGCTGTGGCACACGAGCTTAGTTGCTCTGTGGCGCATAGAATCTTCCTGGGATTGAACTTGTGTCTCCTGCATTGGCAGGGGATTCTTAACCACTGAACCACCAGGGAAGTCCTGATGCCATTGTTTTCATGTGCCTATCTGTAATTGTGAAGGAGTCTGAACATCTTTTCATAACTTTCCTTTTCATTTTTATTTCTTCTTGTGTGAAGCAAATGCATATATCCTTCACCCATTTTTAATGGGGCTTTTTGCCACTAATTTATTTTCTTACTAATTTACAGGACCCCTTTTCATGCTAAAATTTTAATTCTTTAATACATATGAGGTAATATTTTCCAGTGGTCTACTGCATGCCTTTTAGCTAAATTCTCAGTATCTTTGGTCACAGGATGTTTTACATTATTACACAGTCAAACATGGGCTTCCCTGGTTGCTTAGCCGTAAAGAATCTGCCTGCAATGCAGGTGACTCAGGAGATGTGGATTCAATCCCTGGATCGGGAAGATCCCCTGGAGAAAATGGCAACCCAGTATTCTTGCCTGGAAAATCCCAAGGACAGAGGAGCCTGGTGGGCTGCAGTCCATAGGGCCACAGAGTCAGACATGACTGAAGCCGCTGAACACAGTCGAACATAATGTTCTTTCATGAATTTTGACCCTCATGTCTTAGCTCCTACTGGCTGGACCTTATTAAAAACATTCTTCTAGGGCTTCCCAGGTGGTTCAGTGAGTGGTAAAGAATCCACCTGCCAATGCAGAAGACATGGGTTTGGTCCCTGAACTGGGAAGATCCCACATGCTGCAGAGCAACTAAGCCTGAAGCACCACAGCTAGAGAGTAGCCCCCGCTCACCACAACTTGAGAAAAGCCCATGGAGCAAGCAACTAAGACTCAGCACAGCCAAAAATAAAAAATTATAAAAAATAATCTTCACATTCTATTGTAATACTTCTATAGTTTTTTACAGAAGAAGAAATTTTTTATAGTAGCTGGGTCATATGCTTGGATTACTGTGATATTGGATGGTTTGCCCTGGAAACTAACAGAGTTCATCCTTTAAATTTTGAGATGGCACCCAAGTACTGCAATTTGGTACTTGGTACTTGCAGAGTTCCAAAGAATAGCAAGGACTGATAAGAAGGCCTTCCTAAGTGATCAATGCAAAGAAATAGAGGAAAACAATAGAATGGGAAAGACTAGCACTAAGCGCTGGAGAAGGCGATGGCCCCCACTCCAGTACTCTTGCCTGGAAAATCCCATGGACGGTGGAGCCTGGTCGGCTGCAGTCCATGGGGTCGCTAAGGGTCGGACACGACTAAGCGACTTCACTTTCACTTTTCACTTTCCTGCATTGGAGAAGGAAATGGCAACCCACTCCAGTGTTCTTGCCTAGAGAATCCCAGGGACAGGGGAGCCTGGTGGGCTGCTGTCTATGGGGGCGCACAGAGTTGGACACGACTGAAGCGACTTAGCAGTATAGTTTTTTATAACATTTAATCTATTCATCTTTAATCTATCTGGAGTGTTTGTATGTGTGCATATGGTGTGAGGTAGGGATCTAATTTTATTTCCTTCTAAATAGAGAGCCAATTGTCCCAACAATCAGTTGTTATGTCCCTTTGCCAAATGTAACTCTCTGACTTTCGAAACACCCTTGTTGTGATCAGCACATGGCAGAACTCTGTAAATGCTGATATGCGGGAGCAACCAAAATAATAGCTCAGTGAGACCAGCATATTCTATCACGCAGCAAAGCACAGGTCTCAGAATTTAGAACTAGCAGTGAATACAAGGGGTTCCCAATATAAGTGAATACTTGTGGCTTTGGTTTTTGTTGTTTTGAAACTGGCTTTATCTCCCTGCAGAAAATCTCCACACTTTAAGTGTACAAGTCAATTACTTGACAGGCGTGCCCTCTTGTGTAGCAAACACCTCAATCAAGATACAGAGCATTTTCATCTTTCTAGAAACTTCCTTCATGCTCCTTTGCAGGCAACCTCCCCGCCACTTCCACCCCAGGCAACCATGATGCTAAACTGTGTGTGTGTGTAGTACACTGATAACATTTTCAAAGAAATAAATAACCTCGCTGCAGCACGAGTCTGTTGGCTGAGGAAGAAGGCCAACTTCCCCTCCGGGAAAGGACTACCCTCTTGAGACTGACAAATACCTCCCCGGACCTGTTTGGTTAAGAAGGGGGCAGGGGTTACCCAGGCTAGGTATCCCCCACTCAAGAAGGCAAGTTTGTTCTCACAGTTTTTTCCAAGTCCAGAAATTAAATCTGCCAAATTTTTACTTAATATTTTAGATCGATGGATCTTTTTAAACTTAATTCAAATGATTTCTTTTAAAAGAAAACACAGTATCCTGTGTTAAATGACCAGGGTCACATGCCATAATTAATGAAAAGCTATTCAGTAGACTAATATTAAACCTGATCTCCCTTGGGACTTTCCTGGTGGTCCAGTTAAGAATTCTCCTGCCAATGCAAGGGACATGGGTTTGATCCCTAGTCTGGGAGGATCCCGTGTGCCGTGAGGCAACTGAACCTTGTGCTCTAGAACATGCGAGCTACAACTACTGATCCCACACACCACAACTACTAAGCCCTCATGCCCAGAGCCTGCGATCCACAAGAGAAGCCACTGCCGAGAGAAGGCCATGTACTGCAATGAAGAGAAGCCCCCATTCACCACAACTAGAGAAAGCCCACGTGAAGCAACCAAGACCCAGTGCAGCCAAAAACAAATATAAAAAATAAATTCATTTCCCTGTGCCATCTAAAATTCCATTCCTCTTATGGAGAGAGCTGCAGACAGAGAATAGAGAAGTGAGCTGCAGAGGAAGAATCCAGATCTTGAGGATGGAGGCTGGTGGTTTGGGGGGCAGGAGAGTGGCTGGCAGGGCGGACACGTGGCGGGGGGGACAAGCCAGCCTCTGCGTGTTTCAGGACCTAAGGGCTCCTCTTGCACTGAAACAGTGGAATTGCTTTAGGAAAAGACCTGAGTCCACATACCCACTTCCTGCAAGCCTGCGACAGTTTCTTAGCTCACAGGTTCTGAGACCTTCCATCCATAAAGGGAAACATGTATTTTTGGGACCACTCAAGGAGAAAATACCTTTGGAATCAGACAGACTGGGATCCATTTGTACTTATTAATAGTTACGCGTCCTTGGAGAAGAGAATCATCTTTCAGAGCCTCAATTTTCCCACCTGTAAAATGGGCATAATAATAGTACCTTATTCAGGTGGCTCTAGTGGTAAAGAACCCACCCGCCAATGCAGAAGATATGAGACACGGGTTCGATCTTTGAGCCAGGAAGATCCCCTGGAGGAAGGCACAGCAACCCACTTCAGTATTCTTGCCTAGAGAATCCTCAAGACAGAGGAGCCTGGCAGGCCATAGTCCATGGGGTGGCAAAGAGTCAGACACGACTGAACGACTAACACTTTCATATTGTAAGGACCAAATCTGGTGGGATTTGCAAAGCACACCGCAGAGCACAGACTCTCTATCAGTGAGAAGCAGTTATTCTATATCCCCCCCAAGGATCTTGGAGGATCCAAACCACTGATATCATCAGCCTTTGCCTGAGTGATGAAGTGGTTAATGAAATCAGTCCTTCCTGAAAGAAGCGGCTCTGGGAGTCACCAGTTTTATTAATGAATTGCTCGCTAAAATTCTTCCTGTTTTGCTGACAGGCGCAATTAACTGCCTGCAGGCTGGTGGCCCTAACTAAATGATAACCAATTTGAGGGTTGGCCTGGAGGCAGGATATGAGTGTGTGGGAGCCCAGGCCTCAGGAGTGGGGGTTGTAGCACCTGCTTCAAAATCACCACAGCCAAGGCCTCTTCCCAGGTCTGGCTCCCTCTGGGCGTGGAGGCCTGGGGCCTGCGAGGGCTGGGGAGCTGCCTCTAGCCCCTGAGGCCCGGCAGCAGGGGATGTCGGTGAGTGGGAATTACTTTCTGCACTGACAGCTGCATCAGGCCCTGGGTGATTATCTCAGGGAATCCTCCCAGCCCTGTTGCGTTGGTGTTGCTACTCTCCTCGTGCACAGATGAGGAGCCCTGAGGCTCAGAGAGGTCAGACAGTAGGTGGTCAGGGCACTCAGCGCTGCCTTTCCCCTGTGGTGGGGCCGGGTGGAGGCCCTAGAGTCCACACACTAGGCGGGACAGTCATACTTTTGCCTGACGGTCAGGTCACGTGGGGCCTTGGAGACTTATCTGTGCTGTCTCTGGTCCCATTTCACTGATGTGAGACTGAGGCCCAGAGAGGGACAGGAACTGGCTTGAACCAGAGTCAGAAGCCAGAGCCTAGATGTCCTGCCCCAGCTCAGGGAAGACAAGACTGAGTAGGGCCCTGTGCCTGCCTGGGGCCCCCCAGCCAGAGAGCTGATGTGAATTCTCACCAGTCAGTTGTCCGTCCCTTCCCCCACCCCCCAACCCCGACCCATGGGAAGCTATTACCCAAGTCCGTGTCTGGGTAACACCTTCCTAAGTGCTATAAGTGGTAGATGCGGCTGGTTTGAGGCTGCAAGTTCTCAAGCTTCTGGGTTCCTGGAAGGCAGCTCTCATGACCCACTGCACATCCTCCCAGCCCGCTTGGATCCTTGAATCACCTCAGCAATTGCAACCCCCCAAAATCTCCCAGAACAAACCATGGAGCTTTGTCCGAACACCCTTCGCTGGTCAGATAGAGCTGGAGACAGAGGGATGACTGGTCTTTCCTCCTGGTTTGCCAATGGGGAAACCAAAGCCCGGAGAGGGAACAGACCAGGCCACAGTCACACAGCCAGTCTGAGGGAGCAGAGGTGTGGCTGGGACCCTGAGTGGGCCTCTCCAGGTCAAGGAGATGGTGACCTGCTGGGCTGCTTTGTGGAATCCCTGCCCTCTCTGGGCCTCAGTTTCTCACCTCTAAACTGAAGGGTAGCAAGAGATTAAAAGAGCAAATGCTACAGTAATATTGTGTTTATTATTAAGTTGACCTGGAGAGGTGCGTGAGACCTCATCCCATTTTAAAAAGATTTTATAGAGCCTCTTATGTTGCAGGCACTCTCTCAAGGGCATTGCAATTATTGGCTAGTCAATTCTCCTATCACCTCTATAAGCTGGTTACTATTTTGCCCATCCCATATTGCAGATCTGTTGGCTCAGGCCAGGAGAGGTTTGGCAGCTTCCTGGGTTGCATAACTCATATGGTAGGGAGCTGCGACTTCTGCCCAGTCAGCCGAGTCATCAGGCACAGCACCGCGCTCATTTCACCAGCCATCCACGGAGGAGGCAGCAGGAGGTCCTTACTGTGGCAGTCTGGGGACAAGTGGGCAGAGGTGAGGTCACTGAGAGATGTGCCAGGAACTGAGGAGTCAGGCTCCACTTTCTTGCCTCCGTGAGGCATCTGATCTTTTGCTGAGTTCTGCCGGCTGTATCTGACTCACTTCTGCTCACTCCGTCTCAGAGGATGCTAGCACCCTGGCCATGGTACACTACAGTGCACACAAGAGGTAGGCTGGATGCGTGCAGACACTGACATCATTATAGAGAGAAGATTTTCTCTGATGCGACCCAACACAAAACGTCCCCTCAGACCCTCCAACACAGTAGATCTCAAACTGATCTTGAGATTTTTGTTTTCAGCAATGGCAGACTTCCTTTTACCTCTGAACACAATTTAAAATGTTGAGTTTAAAAAAAAATTTTAATTGAAGAGCTAGAAAGATCATGGGGAAGCAGCAGGCTAAATCTGAGGAGAAAATGTCACCCCAGAGAGGTAAACAACATGACAGAAACACCAAAGCCACTTCCGTACGAAAGGTATTGACAGATACCACCCACTTGGGCTTCAGTCTGGGGGCCTTCAGAGCAAGCAGGACAGAAGTAAAGGCCGAAGACCAGTCCAGGGAGGGGAGACGTAAAGCAGACCCTTCCCATGTAGGTTGGGACCCCCTCCTCGAGGGAAAGGTAAACCAGAACTGAATCACGCCCCTCCCCTCGGCCCCAGAAAGCAACTTGGGATCGAGAAGAGCAGAAGCAAGGGGAGGGGCCCATTCTGAGAATGAGAGCTGTAGACTGGCGGGCACACACTTGTCGCCCCGGGCACAATAACCAGGGGCCTCAAGCTGTGAATTCGACTGATGTTTTTCCGTCTGTAAGCGTCCCAACTGCCTATCAGAGACAAATAGAAGAAGGGCAAGGTGGTTGGGAAGGGATGGAGTGGGAGGTTGGGGTTGCAGATGTAAGCTATTAAATATAGAATGGAAAAACAACAAGGTCCTACTGTATAGTGCAGAGAACTGTATTCAAGACCCTTTGATAAACCATGATGGAGAAGAATTTTTAGAAAGGATGTTTACATATGTATAACTGGACCACTTTGCTGTACATCAGAAATTAACACAACGCTGTAAATCAACTATGATAGGGCCCTCATGGGGTCTCACTGATAAGATGGCTCATTACGTCAACCTCGAAAACAAAGAATAAAATCACAGTGATCCTCTTGACTGACCAAACTGCCCAAATGGCATGCTGTTTTCTCACTGGCGCCTGTCTTCTCAAAGCTGCGAGATCACCAGATTCCAGACATCCGGCTCCGTGACCATCCCTTCAGAGAGTTTTTCATTATTGGCTATAAGAAGGACCCACCCTGTCAGAAAGGGAGGATGCTTGGTCTCCTTAAGAGCCAGTCACCCTCTCTTTTCCCTCTGATAAATTTCCCTTTCCTTGCCTGACTGCCCAGCTAGCTCTGTTTTTCTCTGCACTCGCCTTACAAACTAAATTTTTTTTAATATTAATAATTTAAAAAAGAAATAAATACAAAGCTGGAGGGGAACACATCCATTCCTTGAGGGAAGTCCCACAATAATTTTTCGAAGCCAACGGCCAGGTCAAAGATGACAAACTACACAAAACAAGGGGAAGTGTAAGTCAGGATCAGCAGCAACAGATCCGTGGTTACTGCAGATATTTTAATGATCAGAAAAGAGGATTAGAGAACTATTTTTACTATATTCTACAAAAATGAACAACAAGCTGAAAATAGCTTCAGGGAATAGTAAACTATAGAATGTGGCATAGCACATTTTTTAAAGAGCCGAAGGAAACTTCTAGAAACTTGAAGATGGATCAGAAGAAATTATTGAGAATGTACTCCATAAAGACAAAAAGATGGAGGATACTGATAAGATGGTAAGAAACACGGAGGATATAGTGAGAGAAAAATCTAATGTATATTTTTCATCAGAATCCCAAGGAGAGAGGAGAAAATATTTAAAGAGATGGTGGTTGAATATCTTGAGTATTTTTTCAGAATTGATGCAAGGCACAGTGGCCCAGCCACAGATACAAGTGGCCCAGAAAATCTCAAACAGAACAAATACAAAAAATTGATATTTAATAGAAATAGAAAAATAAGGAGAAAATATTAAAACCTAGCCAGAGAGAAAAGACCATTTACGTTCAAAGCAATGGTGATTAGACTTACAAATCATTCTCAACAGCAATGATGGAAACCATAGAAAAGTGGAATGAATGAAATCCTTAATGTAATGAAGCAGAATAACTGCCAACCTAGACTCTATACTCAGCTAAAATATCTTTCAAGAATGAAGGCCAAATAAAGACATTTTCTTTCAAACAAAAACAGAGTTCATCACCAGCAAACCCTCACTAAAGAAAAATTTTAAACATGTACTTGAGGCAGAAGGAAAATTATCTAGATGGGAGGGTAGAGGGTATAAAAAAAAAGCATAGGGACTAAAGAAAGTGGCTAAAAGAATACAGACAAAGGACATCCCTGGTGGTCCAGTGGTTGAGAGGCTGGCTAGGATCGTGGGTTCGACCCCTGGTCCAGGAAGATCCCACATGCTGCAGGTCAGCTAAGCCCATTCAGCACAACTACTGAAGCCCGTGGGCCCTAAAACCTGTGCTCCGCAGCAAGAGAAGCCGCTGCAATGAGAATCCCGCACACCGCAGCTAGAGAGGAGCCCCCCTCACCTCACCAGAGAAAGCCCACAGCTACGAAGACCCAGCACAGCCATAAATAAATAAATAAAATACGGACAAATGTATAAAACGTCGTATGGAATAGTAATCATAAAGTCTACTGGAATCTAAAATGAAATGAAAATACCAGACAATCTAACATAAATTGGGAGTGGGAAATGAATAGTATCAAAATGTTATAGTATCAATGGGGTATTTGGGTGAATGATAAAGGTCTGATTAATGTCAGGCTTTAATAAATTAAGTGTGCATGTTACAATAACTAGGGTAAACACTAAAACAAGGATCAGGACACTGTTCCATGGATCAGATCCAGCCTGCTTTTGGTATGGCCTGCCAAATAAGAATGGTTTCCACATATGAAAAGGGCCATAAAAATCTAATCAGAGAAGAATCTATGGCAGACTATCAGTGGCACGCAAAGCCTGAAATATTTACCATCAGGCTTTTTACAGAAAAAAGTTACCAGCTCCTGCACTAAAGGAATAGAAAAAGAGTATTTCATTTCAAACTTAACAACAGAGTAAATGATATGAGTTAAATGATAAAACATATACAGACAATTCTTTCAAGGCCAGAAAGAAAAGAAAAATCAGGATGAGTGAGAAAAGTACCACAAAGTAAGATAGTAGATTTAATTCTGAATGTTTACAGTAGATGTACATTACATTTAATTTACCTATAAACAGTCAAATTTGCTGGCATATTGAGTGCAGCACTTTCACAGCATCATCTTTCAGGTTTTGAAACAGCTCAACTGGAATTCCGAAGATCATGGCATCCGGTCCCATCACTTCATGGGAAATAGATGGGGAAACAGTGGAAACAGTGTCAGACTTTATTTTTCTGGGCTCCAAAATCACTGCAGATGGTGACTGCAGCCATGAAATTAAGACACTTACTCCTTGGAAGAAAAGTTATGACCAACCAAGATAGTATATTCAAAAGCAGAGACGTTACTTTGCCCACTAAGGTCCATCTAGTCAAGGCTATAGTTTTTCCTGTGGTCATGTATGGATGAGAGTTGGACTGTGAAGAAGGCTGAGCGCCGAAGAATTGATGCTTTTGTTTTTGTTTTTGTTTTTTTAATTTTAAAATCTTTAATTCTTACATGTGTTCCCAAACATGAACCCCCCTCCCACCTCCCTCCCCATAACATCTCTGTGGGTGATCCCCATGCACCAACCCCAAGCATGCTGTATCCTGCGTCAGACATAGACTGGCGATTCAATTCTTACATGATAGTATACATGATAGAATGCCATTCTCCCAAATCATCCCACCCTCTCCCTCTCCCTCTGAGTCCAAAAGTCTGTTATACACAGCTGTGTCTTTTTTCCTGTCTTGCATACAGGGTCGTCATTGCCATCTTTCTAAATTCCATATATATGTGTTAGTATACTGTATTGGTGTTTTTCTTTCTGGCTTACTTCACTCTGTATAATCGGCTCCAGTTTCATCCATCTCATCAGAACTGATTCAAATGTATTCTTTTTAATGGCTGAGTAATACTCCATTGTGTATATGTACCACAGCTTTCTTATCCATTCATCTGCTGATGGACATCTAGGTTGTTTCCATGTCCTGGCTATTATAAACAGTGCTGCGATGAACATTGGGGTACATGTGTCTCTTTCAATTCTGGTTTCCTTGGTGTGTATGCCCAGCAGTGGGATTGCTGGGTCATAAGGTAGTTCTATTTGCAATTTTTTAAGGAATCTCCACACTGTTCTCCATAGTGGCTGTATTAGTTTGCATTCCCACCAACAGTGTAGGAGGGTTCCCTTTTCTCCACACCCTCTCCAGCATTTATTGCTTGCAGATTTTTGGATCGCAGCCATTCTGATTGGTGTGAAGTGGTACCTCATTGTGGTTTTGATTTGCATTTCTCTGATAATGAGTGATGTTGAGCATCTTTTCATGTGTTTGTTAGCCATCTGTATGTCTTCTTTGGAGAAATGTCTATTTAGTTCTTTGGCCCATTTTTTGATTGGGTCATTTATTTTTCTGGAATTGAGCTGCATAAGTTGCTTGTATATTTTTGAGATTAGTTGTTTGTCAGTTGCTTCATTTGCTATTATTTTTTCCCATTCAGAAGGCTGTCTTTTCACCTTGCTTATATTTTTCTTTGTTGTGCAGAAGATTTTAATTTTAATTAGATCCCATTTGTTTATTTTTGCTTTTATTTCCAGAATTCTGGGAGGTGGATCATAGAGGATCCTGCTGTGATTTATGTCGGAGAGTGTTTTGCCTATGTTCTCCTCTAGGAGTTTATAGTTTCTGGTCTTACATTTAGATCTTTAATCCATTTTGAGTTTATTTTTGTGTGCGGTGTTAGAAAGTGATCTAGTTTCATTCTTTTACAAGTGGTTGACCAGTTTTCCCAGCACCACTTGTTAAAGAGATTGTCTTAACTCCATTGAATATTCTTGCCTCCTTTGTCAAAGATAAGGTGTCCATATGTGTGTGGATTTATCTCTGGGCTTTCTATTTTGTTCCATTGATCTATATGTCTGTCTTTGTGCCAGTACCATACTGTTTTGATGACTGTGGCTTTGTAGTAGAGCCTGAAGTCAGGCAAGTTGATTCCTCCAGTTCCATTCTTCTTTCTCAAGATTGCTTTGGCAATTCGAGGTTTTTTGTGTTTCCATACAAATCTTGAAATTATTTGTTCTAGTTCTGTGAAAAATATGGCTGGGAGCTTGATAGGGATTGCATTGAAGAGACCATAGCAAAAATCAACAAAGCCAAAAGCTGGTTCTTTGAAAGGATAAATAAAATTGACAAACCACTAGCCAGACTCATCAAGAAGCAAAGAGAGAAAAATCAAATCAATAAAATTAGAAATGAAAATGGAGAGATCACAACAGACAACACAGAAATACAAAGGATCATAAGAGACTACTATCAGCAGTTGTACGCCAATAAAATGGACAACGTGGAAGAAATGGACAAATTCTTAGAAAAATACAATTTTCCAAATCTGAACCAGGAAGAAATAGAAAATCTTAACAGACCCATCACAAGCAAGGAAATTGAAACTGTAATCAGAAATCTTCCAGCAAACAAAAGCCCAGGTCCAGACGGCTTCACAGCTGAATTCTACCAAAAATTTCGAGAAGAGCTAACACCTATCCTACTCAAACTCTTCCAGAAAATTGCAGAGGAAGGTAAACTTCCAAACTCATTCTATGAGGCCACCATCACCCTAATACCAAAACCTGACAAAGATGTCACAAAAAAAGAAAACTACAGGCCAATATCACTGATGAACATAGATGCAAAAATCCTCAACAAAATTCTAGCAATCAGAATCCAACAACACATTAAAAAGATCATACACCATGACCAAGTGGGCTTTATCCCAGGGATGCAAGGATTCTTCAATATCCGCAAATCAATCAATGTAATTCACCACATTAACAAATTGAAAAATAAAACCCATATGATTATCTCAATAGATGCAGAGAAGGCCTTTGACAAAATTCAACATCCATTTATGATAAAAACTCTCCAGAAAGCAGGAATAGAAGGAACATACCTCAACATAATAAAAGCTATATATGACAAACCCACAGCAAACATTATCCTCAATGGTGAAAAATTGAAAGCATTTCCCCTAAAGTCAGGAACAAGACAAGGGTGCCCACTTTCACCGCTACTATTCAACATAGTTCTGGAAGTTTTGGCCACAGCAATCAGAGCAGAAAAAGAAATAAAAGGAATCCAAATTGGAAAAGAAGAAGTAAAACTCTCACTGTTTGCAGACGACATGATCCTCTACATGGAAAACCCTAAAGACTCCACCAGAAAATTACTAGAGCTCATCAATGAATATAGTAAAGTTGCAGGATATAAAATCAACACACAGAAATCCCTTGCATTCCTATACACTAATAATGAGAAAGTAGAAAAAGAAATTAAGGAAACAATTCCATTCACCATTGCAACGAAAAGAATAAAATACTTAGGAATATATCTACCCAAAGAAACTAAAGACCTATATATAGAAAACTATAAAACACTGATGAAAGAAATCAAAGAGGACACTAATAGATGGAGAAATATACCATGTTCATGGATCGGAAGAATCAATATAGTGAATTGATGCTTTTGAACTGTGCTGTTGGAGAAGACTCTTGAGAGTCCCTTGGACTGCAAAGAGATCCAACCAGTCCATTCTGAAGGAGATCAACCCTGGGTGTTCTTTGGAAGGAATGATGCTAAAGCTGAAGTTCCAGTACTTTGGCCACCTCATGCGAAGAGTTGACTCATTGGAAAAGACTCTGACGCTGGGAGGGATTGGGGGCAGGAGGAGAACGGGACGACAGAGGATGAGATGGCTGGATGGCATCACAGACTTGATGGACGTGAATCTGAGTGAACTCCGGGAGATGGTGATGGACAGGGATGCCTGGCGTGCTGCGATTCATGAGGTCGCAAAGAGTCGGACACGACTGAGCGACTGAACTGAACTGATACACAGTCATTAATTATAAATGGACTAAATGCTCCAGTTAAAAGGCAAAGATTTCAGACTGGATGGGGAGAAATTTATGTTGTTTAAAAGTGAACGAACACATCTAAAACATAAGAATAGAGAATATTTTAAGGCAATAAAATAAAAATACTAGTTTTCAAAAAGCTAGTATAACTTTATTTGTAAAAGACAAAGTAGACTTTAAGGCAAAAATACATTACTAGGGGTGAAGATAATAACAAAACTTAATTTCACTGACTCAATGAACATGAGTTTGAGCAAAGCCCAGGAAATAGTGAAGGACAGGGAAGCTTGGCATGCTGCAGGACATGACTTCAGTTCAGTTCAGTCACTCAGTCGTGTCCAACTCTTTGTGACCCCATGAACTGCAGCACGCCAAGGCTCCCTGTCCATCACCAACTCCCGGAGTTCACTCAAACTCATGTCCATCGAGTCGGTGATGCCATCCAGCCATCTCATCCTCTGTCGACCCCTTCTCCTCCTGCCCCCAATCCCTCCCAGCATCAGAGTCTTTCCAATGAGTCAACTCTTCCCATGAGGTGCCCAAAGTATTGGAGTTTCAGCTTTAGCATCATTCCTTCCAAAGAACACCCAGGGTTGATCTCCTTCAGAATGGACTGGTTGGATCTCCTTGCAGTGCAAGGGACTCTCACGAGTCTTCTCCAACACCACAGTTGAAAAGCATCAATTCTTCAGTTCTCAGCATTCTTCACAGTCTAACTCTCACATCCATACATGACCACTGGAAAAACCATTGCCTTGGCTAGACAGATCTTTGTTGGCAAAGTAATGTCTGCTTTTTAATATACTATCTAGGTTGGTCATAACTTTTCTTCCAAGGAGTAAGCGTCTTTTAATTTCATGGCTGCAGTCACCATCTGCAGTGATTTTAGAGACCCCAAAAAATAAAGTCTGACACTGTTTCCACTGTTTCCCCGTCTATTTCTCAAGAAATTATGGGACCAGATGCCGTGATCTTTGTTTTCTGAATGTTGAGCTTTAAGCCAACTTTTTCATTCTCCTCTTTCACTTTCATCAAGAGGCTTTTTAGTTCCTCTTCACTTTCTGCCATAAGGGTGGTGTCGTCTGCATATCTGAGGTTATTGATATTTCTCCCGGCAATCTTGATTCCAGCTTGTGCTTCTTCCAGCCCAGCATTTCTCATGATGTACTCTGCATAGAAGTTAAATAAGCATGGTGACAATATACAGCTTTGATGTACTCCTTTTCCTATTTGGAACCAGTCTGTTGTTCTGTGTCCAGTTCTAACTGCTGCTTCCTGACCTGCATACAGATTTCTCAAGAGGCAGGTCAGGTGGTCTGGTATTCCCATCTCTTTCAGAATTTTCCCCAGTTTATTGTGATCCATGCAGGACATGTCTTAGCAACTGAATAACAACAAAAGTTCTAATGATCATTGCAAAGTATGAAAAAGAGATGTTTGACAAAATTCAATATCCATTCATGGTTTTTAAAAAAAAACCTTAGGAACCTAGAAATATAAGGAACTTCCTAAATCTGATAAAGGGTACATACTGAAAAAAAAACTTAAAGCAAATATTATACTTCAGGGTGAAACTGTCAAAAAGTTTCCCTTTGAGTTTGGTAGCAAGATAAGGAAGCTTGCTATTACTATGCCAGTTCTATATTGCTCTGTCAAGACCTAGCCTGTGCAATAAGAAAAGAAAGTGAGATAAGACAGACAAGCATCAAAAAAAAATAAAATAAAAAACCTCACCATTCATAGATGTGATGATGAGTATATTTTAAAAAATTGAAAAACTATTTTAAAAAATTGACAATCTATTAGAATTAACAAGAGTGTTCAGTAAGTTTGCAGGATACAAAAAACAATGTTAAAACATCATTGTGTGATACTATATGCTGCTAAGTCGCTTCAGTCATGTCCGACTCTGTGCGACCCCATAGATGGCAGCCCACCAGGCTCCCCCGTCCCTGGGATTCTCCAGGCAAGAACACTGGAGTGGGTTGCCATTTCCTTCTCCAATGGAGGAAAGTGAAAAGTGAAAGTGAAGTCGCTTAGTCGTGTCTGACCCTCAGCAACCTCACAGACTGTAGCCTTCCAGGCTCCTCTGTCCATGGGATTTTCCAGGCAAGAGTACTGGAGTGGGGTGCCATTGCCTTCTCTGGTAATACTATATAGTAGCCACAATTAGAAAATAAAATTTTAAAAAGTCACAGTAACAGGTTCTGTTCATTATATGATGGTCCAAAATAATTCTGGCTTCCTGCTATCATGCCTTTATGAAATCCCCTTCTCTTGTGTGGGCTGCACTTAGTAACTTCAGTTCAGTCGCTCAGTCGTGTCCGACTCTTGGTGACCCCATGGACTACAGCATTCCAGGCTCTCCTGTCCTTCACCATCTCCTGGAATTTGCTCAGAATTATGTCCATTGAGTCAGTGATGCCATCCAACCATCTCATCTCTGTCATCCCCTTCTCCTCCTGCCTTCAATTTTCCCCAACATCAGGGTCTTTTCAAATGAGTCAGCTCTTCGCATCAGGTGGCCAAAGTATTGGAGCTTCAGCTTCAGCATCAGTCCTTCCAATGAGTATTCAGGGTTGATTTTTTTTTTAAGATCGACTGGTTTGATCTCCTTGCAGTCCAAGGGACTCTCGAGAGTTTTCTCCAACACCACAGTTCAAAAGCATCAATTCTTCGGTGCTCATGTTTCTTTATGATCTATATTCTGATGAATAGAACATAGCAGAAATCATGGCATGTCGTTTCTGACATTAGGTTATTAAAAGGCTGCGGCTCCCATCTTGGGTGTTCTCTCTGCCTCTCAAATTACTTCCCTCACGGGGAAGCCAGCTGTCATGTCATGAGGCAGCCCTACTGGTCCCCTTCACAAGTCAAGCCGAGGTAGGAGGAAGATTGGCCCCAGGCTGGGCAGCTGCAGTTGGTCTCCTGCTGACATTTCAAAATGGGATACCAGTGGGAGGATTGGGTCTTGAATTGGAGGCATTCTTGTGGATTTCCCAGCCTGACGCATGCACAGAAAAGGCCTTCAGTCTAGGGGAAGGATGAAAGGATGAAGAAGACACCTGCTGGAATCCATCTGGCTGAGAGATGCATGGCCACACCAGGACCAAATATGGAGACGATTGACTAGGAAAACAAAACAAATGGAAACTGCCTGCATACAAGCCACCTAAGCTGCCTCTATTGGGCTACTCACCTTGAGGCTGCCTCTGTGCCTTTGCACACCTGTATTGTTACTTCTTCCACACAAACAATGCTTTTCACTTTTTCACAATATTGGTCTCTTTGCTGAATTCTTTCTTCAAAGAAGACAAGAACCGACCCTCTTCCATCAGCTTTTCATCATGGGAATCAAAGCCTTTAGATAAGACCACAGCCCTAGTACATGGACTTGTAATATGACTTTGCAATTTCAATCCTAGGTATACACTCAAAAGAACTGAAAATGTATATTCACACAAAAACTTTGAGTACCCATAGCAGCATTGTTAATAATGCAAAATATTTGCCAACAGATTAAAAAATAAATAAAAGTGTGGCATGTCCACACAATGATATATTATTCATTAATGAAAAGGAACACATGCTACAACATGGAAAAACCTTGAAAATGTACTAGGTGAAAGAAACCAGGTATAAAGGCCACTTATTGCATAAGTCCATTCTATGAAATGTGCTGAATAGGCAAAGTTATACAGACAGAAAGTAGATCAATGGTTGCTTGATGCTGGAAGCTTGGGTGAAATGGAAATGAGGTGATGGGTATGAGGTTTCTTTCTTGGGGTAATGAACATATTCTAAAATTGACTGTGGTGATGGCTGCACAATTCTGCACAATCAGATCTTATGGAAAAAACCCAAATGAACTTTTGGGCTCACCCAATATTAGAAACTATTGAAATTGTACACTAAAAAAAGTAAGTCCACAGCCCTCGCCATCAACTCGACTGCAGCCTCATAAAAGACCTTGAGGCAGAGCCGCCAGCTAGGTGTATAATCCACAAAAGCTGCAGATGATAAATGTTTGAGGTTTTGCCACTGAGTCTGGGGATAATTTGTTACATGTTAATAGATAACTAATATAACCACCACCATTTGCAACACTTCAAAAATAGATCATGTGGCTAGAAATAAATCTAACCAGAAATGCACACAGTTCAGATACAGTTCTAAAATTTAATTGGGACATGCAGAAATAGACCAGAGCACTCACCAACAGTTCCACACATATGCAGCTGCCTGATTTACAACAGAGCTGGTGTTCCTGAGCATCAGGGAAAGGCTGGAGTTTATATGAATGGTGTTCAGACAGCTGGGTTTCCACAGGAGGAAAAAACAAAAACAAAATTCAGCCCTAACGCATACAAGCCACGAAAATCAAGTGCAGGTAAATTTAAAGACCCGACAGTGAAAAGCTGCAAAACTTCTTGGCAATGATTTAGAAAGATACCTTCCTGACTTTGAGCCAGGGAAGAATTTAACACAAAAAGCACTGGCCATCAGATAAATATTTAATCACCTAGAACATAATAAGCTGAAGAATCTCTGTTCATAAAAAGACGATAGGTGGGGTGGGGGGTTGGGGCTTCCCTGGTGGCTTAGTGATAAGGAATCCACCTGCCAATGCAGGAGACACAGGTTTGATCCCTGATCCCATATGCCTGGAGCAACTAAGCCCATGTGCCACAACTACGGAGTCCGAGCTCTAGAGCCCAGGAACCGTAACAAGGTCACCGCCATGAGAGCCCTCTGCACCACAACTAGAGCACGCCCCCACTGTCTGCAGCTAGAGGAAAGCCCGTGCAGCAGTGGAGACCAGCACGGCCAAAAATAACTATTTTTTTAAAAAGACTGTAGGGGAAAAAAGTGAATAAGATCACCGAGTGGGAGAATATAATGGCAATCATTTAACCGACAAAGAAGCCATATCCAGAATATATAAATATCCCCTAAAAATCAATAAGAACAACAGGAGAAGGGAGACTGAGACAAGGGCTTGGGTGTCCAGAAGATGATGCTCAAGGCAGGAGTGAGGGGTAGAGAGAGTGAGACAGGGCAGGTGGACATCCCAGTACCAGGACATTATCAAGGTCACTGCTGTAATCGGTGGGACCTCCAGGACTCCTGAGACAGTCAAGAGCAGTCTCTGTGAAGGTCAGGAGCTGGGGCGCCTGTCCATCAGCTATCATGCCCCCATTCCAGTCTTTTCCACAGTGTTGGAAAAGACCCTGGATAGAAGATTGACAGACTGGCTCTCTAGCAGTGGGAGCTTTGTACCCTGCACAATGGCCAAAATTAGAGGGATGCTGGCACCAGGGCCATATGTTACAAGCAACCCAATAGAAAATAGGCAAAAGATTTAAACAGATGCTTTTAAAAGGGGAGGGACGAATCCAACCAGACAATAAATATATGAAGAGATGCTCTACCTCATTAAATTGCCTTGGAAATGCAACTTACAGTAACAATGAGATACCACTACACACCCAGCAGATTAAGCAAGGGCTTCCCAGGTGGTGCCAGTGGTAAAAAAAAAAACCACCTGCCAGTGCAAGAGACTTAAGAGATGCAGGTTCAATCCCTGGATCAGGAAGATCCCCTGGAAGAGGGCATGGCAACCCACTCCAGGTTTCATGCCTAGAGAATCTCATGGACAGAGGAGCCTAGGGGACTAGAATCCATAGATAGGATCACAAAGAGTCAGACACAACTGAAGCGACTTAGCAGGCATGCACGTGTGGCACCAGAGAGCCACGGGGATACTCATCTGAGCAGAGTGGAACTGAAAATTTGCTCAACCACTTCAGAAAAATGGCATAGTCTAGTAAAGTTGAAGACGCAGATGACCTGTAGCCCTGAAATTCCACTCCTAGATACATAGCTTGGAGCAACACAAACATTAATACGCACCTCTATCTACATACAAGAACACTCATCGCTTACAATACCTCAGCCTGCAAACATCCCAAACATCCGTCCACAGGAGAAAGGGTTCAGAGCTGTAGTGTTGCCCCGTGCTGGAATAGCATACAGCAATGAACTTGAATAAAACGTGTTTACATCCAACAACACAGATGAATCCCACAAATTTAATGATAAGGTGAAGAAACGTGGATTTTGTTTATATAAATTTCCAAAATAAGAAAAAGCAAAACTATGTTGTTCAGAGATGCAGATACAGGTGGTAAAACTGTCAGTACTAGTAAGGAAGTGATGCCTCTAGACATCAGGATGTTTTCCTGCCCTGCGCAGGAAGGTGTGGGGTGGAGAAAGGAGGATGGAGGTTTCAGGGGGCAGAGATGGGGAGTTACATGGCGATTTGCTCTATAATTTTGGCTAAATTGTGTATATCCTGTGAACTCTCTATAGTTTACAATTTATTAATGTTCACCAATAAAGGATTACATCAACAAAACTGACGCACACACACCACCTGTTCTCCCTCTGTGAGTTCCCCGCCGCAGTTACAGACAGGCCACCCGACCATTCAGGACTCACCATCAGACCTGATGACTCCCGCCCACCTGGTGGCCAGGCAAGCTTTCCATCCTATGGCTCCCCCTCCCGGCGCCCCTCTGAGCCTCGCCCCTCCCTCATTCCTGCTGTCAGCACAACTCTGGATGCATTTCAGGCCCGCCCAAGGACAACCAGAGCCGGCTATGCCTCCCTGGATGACCCTCCAACCTGCCTCCACCCACTGCTAGTGGCCCTTTGGAAACACCACTCAGATGGAGGACTCACCTGGTCAAAGAGCTTCAATGCCTCCCTACTGCCCAAGCTCCACGGTGGGGCCCTTAGCCCTCTGGTTTCTCTCTTGCCTCCCCTATCTTCCCCACCAAGCCCATGTGTCTGCACTCTCTCTCTTCCTTTTACCCCCAGACCTCCCCCCTTCCCCTCTGCTACTCGATTCAGCTAGAAGCCGCCTCTCATAAGAAACCTTCCTGCTGGACTTCTCTGGCGCCTCAGTGGTTAAAACCCACCTGCCAATGCAGGGGACACGGGTTCGGTTCCTGCTCTGGGAAGATTCCACACGCCACAGAGCAACTAAGCCCATGGGCCACAACTACTGAAGCCTGTGCTCTGCAGCAAAGAATAGCCCCTGCTCACTGCAACCAAAGAAAGCCCACATGCAGCAACAAAGACCCAGGGCGACCAAAAGTAAAAATAAATTATAAAAAGAAGACTTCCTGCCACCCTGGGTTAAACTCCTCACCCTCCTCTAACAGCCCACCGAAGGAAGCAGCCCAGCCCACAGGCTCCAGGATCTGGGTTAGTTTGTGCTTCTGCAGCCTGGGTTCCTGGGGTGATAGGGCGAAGCCAGGACCCGCCTGAGATGAGAAGCTCCCATGGCTGGAGAGGAAGGTCTGGGATGTCTTTTAACAGGTAACTTCTCATCAAAGCATCCCAGCAAACCCTGGGGAGGATCAGGGAGCCAGCTGACTATGAGACTCCATGGGCTCCAATGCAAGGTCATCAAAGTAGTGACTATGAGGCTGAAGTTGAACCAGAGGCCCTTTCCCCATTTTCCTTCCAGGAGCAACATAAGCCTCTCGTTTTTGTTTAGTTCATAGGCCTTCTCCACCAATGTCAATCCCCATGCAGAAGGTGGGAAAACCTTGGAGTCTAATGTGATATAAAAATTAATAATGAAATGTGACATTTTTGCTACCCCAATTTTGTCCACACATATCATCTTGTTACCATTGCCTGGTATATCCCTGGTCCCACCAGATGGTGAGCCTGGGGGAGAAAGGTGGTGCCAGTGGCAGCTGGGCCTCCTCCCTGCATGGGGAGCCCCAGGCTGAGCAAACCTGCCCCAGCGTAGTCTCTGCGCATGTGGGACAGATAGAGGACAGGGAGACAGAGGTTGGGTACTGGGGGGATGGGAGGATGAATCGACGGATGGCCAGGTGGTGGCTGGATAAAAGGACAGATAAGTGTATTCATGAACAAATTTAAGGAAAATAAAGGAAAAATGAACAGATGGACAGGTAGAACGATGAATGGATGGACAGACGCGTGAATGAACAGAGACAGATGGGTGGATAAAAGAACAGCAGACATTCCCACAGAAGGACGGGAAAATCTACCAGTTTTCTTCTTTAACAGATCTGGGAAAGCCAGGTCAGGGCCTCAGATGCACTCTTGCTGGAAATGTTCCCATCTTGCAGTTGGCAGGAATGTCGGGTTCCCCCAAGTACTCTGCAGGCTGCCTCTGGGCTCTGGGACCAGGCAGAAAGGCAGGAGTGGTCAACCGCGACCCCTGGTGGTCAGGATAGGAATGACCGCCCCCTGGCCTGGTTTGGCAGCTCTGGCCTTCCTGGCCCTGCTAAGGAGCCTACCTTCACCCTAATTCCAGGTGCTGACCTTCTGGCCTATAGGCTGAGGTTCCCATCTAAATGTCCTCGGACAGCTCACAGCACGAATGGTGTGCGAGGCAGCAGGCCAGGCGTTCACTCACACTCTGAAGGGCCTCAGTTCAGTTCAGTTCAGTTCAGTCACTCAGTCGTGTCTGACTCTTTGCGCCTCTATGAATTGCAGCACGCCAGGCCTCCCTGTCCATCACCAACTCGCTGAGTTCACGCAAACTCATGCCCATTGAGTCAGTGATGCCATCCAGCCATCTCATTCTCTGTCGTCCCCTTTTCCTCCTGCCCCCAATCCCTCCCAGCATCACAGTCTTTTCCAATGAGTTAATTCTTCGCATGAGGTGACCAAAGTATTGGAGTTTCAGCTTTAGCATCATTCCTTCCAAAGAACACCCAGGGCTGATCTCCTTCAGAATGGACTGGTTGGATCTCCTTGCAGTCCAAGGGACTCTCACAAGTCTTCTCCAACACCACAGTTCAAAAGCATCAATTCTTCAGTTCTCAGCTTTCTTCACAGTCCAACTCTCACATCCATACATGACCACTGGAAAAACCATAGCCTTGACTAGACAGACCTTTGTTGGCAAAGTAATATCTGCTTTTGAATATGCTATCTAGGTTGGTCATAACTTTTCTTCCAAGGAGTAAGCGTCTTAATTTCATGGCTGCAGTCACCATCTGCAGTGATTTTGGAGCCCCAAAAAATAAAGTCTGACACTGTTTCCACTATTTCCCCATCTATTTCCCATGAAATGATGGGATCAGATGCCATGATCTTCGTTTTCTGAATGTTGAGCTTTAAGCCAACTTTTTCATTCTCCTCTTTCACTTTCATCAAGAGGCTTTTTAGTTCCTCTTCATTTTCTGCCATAAGGGTGGTGTCATCTGCATATCTGAGGTTATTGATATCTCTCCCGGCAATCTTGATTCCAGCTTGTGTTTCTTCCAGCCCATCGTTTCTCATGATGTACTCTGCATATAAGTTAAATAAGCAGGGTGACAATATGCAGCCTTGACGTACTCCTTTTCCGATTTGGAACCAGTCTGTTGTTCCATGTCCAGTTCTAACTGTTGCTTCCTGACCTGCATACAGGTTTCTCAAGAGGCAGGTCAGGTGGTCTGGTGTTCCCATCTCTTTTAGAATTTGCCACAGTTTATTGTGATTCACACAGTCAAAAGCTTTGGAATAGTCAATAAAGCAGAAATTAATGTTTTTCTGGAACTCTCTTGCTTTTTTGATGGTCCAGCAGATGTTGGCAATTTGATCTCTGGTTGCTCTGCCTTTCTGAAGGGCCTACTCCTAACCAAGTCACACTCACCTCTCCCTGGCCCCTCAGAGCAGCCTTGGAAATAGCTACTAGGCCTCCATTTTACAGGTGAGAAACCTAAGTCTCAGAGGGGCCTTGAGAGGCTTGCCAAGGTCTGTGATGAGTGCGTTACAGAGCCAGGATTTGAACTCAGACTGTCTCAGATTTCCTCCTAGGCTAGCTCCCTGCCTCCCTGACAGATCCTGCTGGGACAATTGTGGCTGACTTTCTGAGCATCCCCGGTGGGTCCACAGCACAAATACACACAGCCCCTGGCTCTGCAGAACTCACCGTCTGATGGGCTTGTTCCCACCCCTCCATGATTCTGATAAGGAGTCAGAGGCTGATTTGAATCTCAGCTCCAGCACTGAGTACTGTGCTACCTTGGGCAAGTCACTTAACCTTTCTGTGCTTCAGTTTCCTCATGGGTGGAAAGAATCTGATAATAATCAAAATTACATCACAGGCTTGTTGTGAAAATTAAGTGAGCTAACATACATAGGAAGTATCAGGTACATAGTAAGGGCTCCTTCTCACCAGTATTCCGGTGAGCGGCATCGGGCTCAGAGGAAGAAAAGCCTGAAAACTCACAAGTGTAGCAATGGCATGCTTACTTCCATTGTATTTCAGAAGCAAGATGGAGACGAGGCTGGGCAGCAAAATGGGGAAGATGGTGGCTGTGGGCTCTATGGCGATGGCGGCAGTGGAGGACGTCTTCCAGAAGCTTTTCTGCTTCTACCTACAGAGCCCCCCCGGGGACCGCAGACCTGGGAGGGGACATCGACTTCCCGCCAGCTCACACCCGCAGCACAGGGCCTGGTGCCCACAAGGTGGTCAAATCTCAGCTCAGTGTGTCCCCAGTCAGTGACCACGGGGCATGCGGAGCAAGACTTCAGCCGGTCAGCAAGTGGCGAGCCTTTGGACGGCAAGCCTGTCTTGGAGCTCTTTTTATCCCACACTCCTTCCCAGGTTGCCAGTGGCACTGCATAAGGCACTCCCTCTAGGTCAACGATCTCCAGCCTATCTGGCTCCAGGGACTGGTTTCATGGAGGACAACTTTTCCACAGACCGGGGTGGGGAGGTATGGTTTGGAGATGACTCAACCAGTGAAAAAGTGAAAGTGTTAGTCACTCAGTCGTGTCCAACTCTTTGTGACCCCATGGGCTATAGCCCACGAGGCTCCTTTGTCCATGGATTTCTCCAAGCCAGACTACTGGAGTATTCCCTTCTCCAGGGTATCATCCCAACCCAGGGGTCGAAACCAGGTCTCCTGCATTGCAGGCAGATTCTTTACCACTGAGCCACCAGGGTACGTTACATTTATTGTGCACATTACTTCAATCATTATTACATCAGCAGCCCCCCGGCCCTGAGATCATCACATGTTAGATCCCAGAGGTTGGGGACCCCTGCTTAAGTTATATTCCCAGAACCTAATGTATGTAACCTGGACAAACATATGACTAAGGAAGAGACCCAAGATTTGTGGGAACATAGCAAAGAGTTTCTAAGGTATAAAGAAGTGAGTAAATGGAAATCTCAGAGTTTATTAGAGAAAATGCATTACGTGACCCTAGGCTACCATTACTTTAATGACCTGACTTCGACCTGACTTTCCTTTCAGAGCATGTGGCCGCTGATTATGTATTTCAGGGTTTGTAAGCTGAAGCCATGGCATGTTATCCGGCCAGAGCTTTTTCAGTTTTTTGGAAATGCCTGTCCATGGGTTTTGCTCATTTTTCTCCCAAGTTGTTTATCTTTTCTTACTGATCCATAGGGGATCTTGATACCAACTCTGTGCTTACATCTTTTCCCAAATATGGCTTGTCTTTTCACTTCCTTTAAGGTGTATTTTGGGAAATAGAATTTTTTATTGGAGTATAGTTGATTTAAAATGTTGTGCTAATTTCTGCTGTACAGTAAAGTGATCGGTTGTACATATACATACATGTGCGTGCTCAGCTACTTCAGTCATACCCGACTCTTTGAGACCCCATGGACTGTACCCCACCAGGCTCCTCCGTCCATAGGGATTCTCCAGGCAAGAATGCTGTCATGCCCTCCTCCAGGGGATCTTCCCGATCCAGGGATCGAACCCAGGTTTCTTGTGGCTCCTGCATTGGCAGGTGGATTCTTTAGCACTATCTGGGAAGCCCACATAACATATAGCCACTCCTTTTTTCAGATTCTTTCCCCATATAGGTCATTACAGAATATTGAGGGGAGTTCCCTGTGCTTTACAGTAGATTCTTCTTAGTTCTCTTGAATCTATGTAGTAGTGTGTGTATGTCAATCCAGTCTCCCATTTATCCCTCCCCTGCCTGTCCCCCTGGTAACCATGTTTGTTTTCTACATCACAGATGTAGAAAAGAAGCCCCATGGCTTCTGTCTCAAACACAGATTAGCATGTGGTCAATTGTATCTGGCTTTTCATCATGGTTAACACTTTTTTGATGTTTTCTTTAAAGATTCTTGCCCCATCTTGAAGTCAGAAAGATGTTAATCTATATTTTCTTCAAATAGTATTAAAGGTGTGCTTTTGACATGTAAACCCTTAATTCATCTAGAGCTGATTCTTGTTTTTTGGGGTTTTGTTTTTATTTTTGGTTTTGGGTGGGTTGTTTTTCTTTTTTTCAGATTTTTGCCCATTTGGCAAGGCATGTGGGATCTTAGTTCCCCAACCAGAGATTGAACCTGTGCCCCCTGCAGTGGAACCCCGAGTTTTAACCACTGGACCACCAGGGAAGTCCCTAGAGCTGATTCTTGAGTCCAGTGTCAGGCTGAGATTTGAGAGGACTTCTTCCCCACACGTGTCACCCGCTCCACATGGTCCCCCCTTCCCTGGTCTGCCAGCTTTCACTGTCATATACCAGAGTCCCACATATGCCTTCTCCTGCTTCCAGGCTCTCCTTTCCATTCCTTTGGTCAATTTGTTTATTCCAGTGACAAATTTCCAAACACATGGGGATTTTTAAATTACATTTTTGTTATTACTAGCTCCACTTCATCGAGTTCAAAGAATGTGGTCTAATAGCAATTATTTGCAGTTTTTTTTGAAGCTTGCTTTCTAATCTAGTCAACTGTCAGGTTTTAAAGATAGCCCTTAAGGGCTTAAGGAGAATCTGATCACGGGAGACAAAATTCAATTAATGTCCGTTACATCAAATCTGTTTCTTATGTCATTCAGATCTTTTGTATCTTGGCTAGTTTGTTCAGCTTTGCCATCCGTAATTAAGAGAAGCATCTGAGGGACCTCCTTGATGGTCCAGCGGCTAAAACTCCATGTTCCCTGGTTAGGTAATTAGATCCCACGTGCTCCAACTAAGATCCAGCAAAGCCAAATAAAATAAAAAAAATTTTTTAATAAAAGAGAGAAGCATTTGAAACATTCCACGTTGCTGGAGGATTTGTCAACTTCTCTCTAGTCTATCAATTTTTAAAAGTCAGATTGGTCAAAGGAAACTGGCAGATGATAACATTTACTTTTTAAATGATATGGATATCCATAACTACTGTCATGAGGGAAGGGCAAAGGCTGTGGAGCCAAAAGAAGCCATCCTAGCTTTTGAGGTAGGAGATAGATAGGGCCCCTGGGCTGGACAGCTGGTGTTTGTCAAGTGGAGTAAAACTGAAGCTTTGTTCTCACCCAGGCACTCCAAGGGCAAAGCTAGTTGCAAAAGCTGAGCTCTGCTAAAGTAAAGAGATAAGGTGCCTGCTCCTCAGGCCAGAAAAACTTTCCTATCTGCACACGTGCATGTGTGTAATGTCCAGGAAGGACACTGGGGAGCAGGAAGGAGCAGGAAGGCTCCCTGGGGGTCGAAAAGGAAGGGGGCACCCTCCGTAAGACGCATGGAATGCACCCACAGACCTCTGCTGTAGGATCCACCTTAGCAAACAATTGCACAGGCATCTTGGGGAGGGTGCTAGGACCAGTCAGGTATAAAGAAAAAAAATGAAACAACTGGCCAAATGTAAACAAAGACCCGGAAGGACTGTCCTGTAGAAGTGATCTGAATCGCCTCTTTACCACGCCCCTCATTCAGGACGCCAGCACTCCAGGCGTGTATCTCTGCCTTGCTTCTGTCTTGAATAAACAAACTGCTTCTGTGTGCACTCCCACACCTTATGCTGTGTCTCTAATAATAAACTTTGTACCTGTTTTTACAGTTTTTGTCTTCTTGAAACATTCTTGCTTTCAAATGGGAGGAAAGAGCCAGGGTCACTTTGCATCTCACCTCTACCCCTGGGGACTAGGATTCCTGGTTTTCATCCAGGCTTACCCAGGTTCAATTCCTGGGCAGGGAACTAAGATCTCTCTTCAGGACTGCTCACTGCTATCTCTCCAAAATCAGCTTTACCAGTCAAGGGCAGCTTCCTGGTCCAGACAGAGAAATCAGGAGAGGCTGCCAGACTGAGACCATTAGGGTGTGTTGTCATCTTTCTGCAAATGAAGGACCCGAGGGACAGTGTTCTGGGAAGCTTGTACAAGGCCTGGAGGTGAGAAAGGACCTGTTCAGAGAACGTGAAGTAGTTGAGTATGGCAGGAACAAGGAGGACAAGGAAGGAATGGTGGGAGAAATGAGCACAGGTAGGACCCCCAGGGCCTTTCGAGCTCCAGTGGGAAGTTTGACTACGAGGAGGGGGAGGGTATGGAAAGGTGTCAGCAGAGAAAAACATGTCAGCTTACAGGATGAAAAAATTCCCTCTGGCTTCTGAGTAAAGCTCAGACTGGGAGTGGGAAGCCAGGGAGGGCTGTGGAGAGGAGGACGGAGGCCGGGTCTGGACCACGGTCGATGGGAGGAGCACCAGAAGGCAGAGCCCTCGAGCATCCTGGTGGCAGCCTCGACTGGCAAGGGGAGCCCGGGAAGAGAAGCCCTGAGTGGGGCTCAGGACTCACCCCGGGGGGCAGAGGGTTCCGCAGTTGGCACACGGTGGATAGATTGAAGGATAAAGTCTGCACGCCCCAGACCCCCGAGCCGTGCTCCTTCCTAAGCAGCATAAACTAAGCCTGTGCGCTACAGCTACTGAAGCCCAAGAGCTCTAGAGCCCGTGCCCCGCAGCAAAAGTCTCCAGCGAGAAGCCCGTGCACAGCTAATCCTAGTGCTCTGCAACGAGTGTGCACAGTAACGAGACCCAGAGCGGCCAAAAATTATGCTTAAAAAGAGCATGTGGCCAGGCTTAGCCAAAGAACTAAAGGAAAAATAGGCAGATGGAGATCTATAGGATGAAGTTTGAATTTCGGATAAACAGTGAACTTTTTTTGTATCTGTCCCCCAAATCGAGCATCTTGTGCTTTATTGGGCAACCCTCATTCAACACTCCTCCCCCCCGTACACACGCTATGCCTTTCTGAAAAAACAGCAGCAAAGCAACACAGAAATTGCTAGTCTGCGGCCCTTCTGGCATCGACTTGTCATCCCTCACCAGGTGCCTCCTCGGAGTCTCTGGCCCTGAGCAGCGGCCCTGCCCAGACACGACCCCCGCCATCTTCCTGCTAAGTCTGGAAGCCCCTGAGCGCTGCGCCCGATGTGGAGTCCGGGCAAGGCCAGGACCCTGCTGGGAGTGAGAGGAGGACACGGAGGCCCCGCAAGGGCTCCCTCATCTCTGCCCCCACACCCAGCTGGGGCATTTCTGGGAAGTGGTCCCTGCCCAGAGCATGAACCCCAACCGGGCTCAGGGCCACACACCTGGGGCTGTCTCCTAGATTTACTAGCCCCATTCCGTGTCACTGTGGCCAAATCCTCCGTCGGCAGCCCAGGCTTGGTAGGATCTAATGGGCCAGGTCCACGCTGGGGTGGGGATGGGGGAGGGAGCTCCCAGGCAAGGCCCTGCTTTACTGGGCTGCGGAGTCAGCCTGGGACACCACTCCCTGGAGCTGCCCAAGAGAGGGGCTGGAGATTCCCATGATCCTCGGGACCCTCATTGGAATGGGGACTCATCCCAAGGCCTGGGGAGCTGGGTACAAGCCAGAGCTGGCCAAACCAGGGGAGCTTTGATGGGGGCTCACAGCACCCTGATAGAGGCAGGGGGACACTCTGCCTGGAGTAAGGTGGGAGAGAGACCGTCTCTGTGGGAAAATTGGAGAGATTTCATGGGAGACACGATAACTGAGCCCCTGAGAATATCACTAGATCAGAGAATTGGGGAACAGAGGGGTAGGGTGATCGGTGGCAATGGCCTGGAGGCTGTACCACGTGGAGAATGTTCCTAAAATGACCAAAGGCCAGCAAGGCTGGGGCAGAGGCAGCTCTGGGGAAAGTGGCAAAGCCAAGGGACACAAGATGTGCCCAGAGAGGAGCTGGACCTTAGATGGATCAGCCTCCGAAACTCAGGTGGCACTGCTAACAATAATAACAAATATGAATGATAGCGGTAACCATGCACTGAGCACTTACTTACCCTCTGCTGAGCCTCTTTATAACCAGTCCATTCTAAAGGAGATCAGTCCTGGGTGTTCACTGGAAGGACTGATGCTAAAGCTGAAACTCCAGTACTTTGGCCACCTCATGCGAAGACTTGACTCATTGGAAAAGACTCTGATGCTGGGAGGGATTGGGGGCAGGAGGAGAAGGGGACAACAGAGGATGAGATGGCTGGATGGCATCACCGACTCGATGGACGTGAGTTTGGGTGAACTCCGAGAGTTGGTGATGGACAGGGAGGTCTGGCGTGCTGCGATTCATGGGGTTGGAAAGAGTCAGACACGAATGAGTGACTGAACTGAACTGAAGCCTCTTTATATGGGTTATTTTATTTACCCTCCTAAACAGGTATTACTATTGCCCCTGTCTTACAGAGGGAAAACTCAGGCACAGACAGGTGGAATGGTTTGTCCGTGGTCACACAGCTGTCAAGTGGCAGGGCTGGCATTTGAGCTCCGGCCGTCCAGCTCTGGAATTGAACCATTATTTGTGTAAGAAATGAACAGAGGGCAGAGGTCCCCCCTGGGAGAAAAGGGATCTGGCTCCAGTTCCCGCCCTGTGATGTTCAAAGTCACCAAAATCTGTCTGATGGCCTGGAGCCAGTCACTGAGACCCCATCCCAGCCCACTGCTCCAGATACGCCCAGAGCACAAGACACCAAGAGCCAGAGCGGGCGGCTGTGCTGGGAAAGAGAAGTGGCTATGTAGGCAGGACTGGCATTCCTCCTGCTGGTCACTCAGCACGCACAGTTCTGGAGGCAGGGCCTCTCCATCTGGTGTGTCATCTCCACAGACAGGCGACCACAGCATCTCCATTGGTTTTGGACCCACCAGCTTCTGATGTGGGCCAACATCGCCCCCTGGTGGGAAGCCTGGGAAATGCGCTGGCTTCAGGAGTGGTCTTCGTCTATCAGGACCGGTCAAGCGCAATGGTGATTCTCTACAACAGTGACAGCTAACATAACAAATAAGGAGAAAACAAGAATGTGCCGCATGACAAGAGACTTGCATAATTTATACCAATTTATAAATACTGTAGGCACCTCCCAGCTCCAAGAGTATAGACCAACAAATGTGAGATTTAGAACATACATCCTCACACCTACCAGGGGAAATTCAAACCTGCCCAGTCCTCAAAATGCCTGGCCACTGGAGCTCAGGGGGAGGGGAACGAGGCACTCTCCTCCCACCTCCAGGAAGTCCTATGGCCCCAGTCACTAGTCTAAATGGCCTATAGTGGCCTGGGGGGCACTGGAGGAAGAGCCTCTGGGAAGGACAGGATCTTCTGATCTTCGGGAAAGGTGGGCTTGGAGTTAGTCCACATACTCTGGGAGCAAACGGAAAAGAAACTTCGGACACAGGCTGATGAGGTCTCAAGCACTAGGTGGGTCTCTAAGCAATGGGCTGGGGACTCCCGGCCTGGGATGACCCTCTCCCCAAGGAAGGAAGCAGAGCCTTTCCAGCTGGTCAAGACCCTGCCCCCAGCTGCCCTAGGCCAGCTGCCCCACCCTACTATGACCTCTTCCTCCCTGGTCTCATTCAATCTGCATAGAGCTCTGGGACAGGGCAAGACCAGAGCCATCTGTCCCCAGGTCACAGATGTGCAAACCGAGGGTCAGTGAGAAGTGACAGGTCCAAGGTCAGATAGTGAGACTCAGAGCCAGGCGCTGAAACATGACCTTTTGACTCCGCAACCAGTGCTCTGGTCACAGGCCTGGCCAGCTGGGCCGAGGCACCAGGGGCGAGCTGGCTGCCCCCACGTGGGGCTGACCTGCCTCGGAGCAGAATGCCAGAGGAGGCAGAGCAGCATCCTGCCCTCTGGGCCTGGGGAAGCCACGGAGGTGGAAAAGGCCCCCAAGAGGCGACAGTGGCCTCTGGCCTCCAGCAGCGGGCCTGCCATTTTCTCTTCTGCAGGCAGCCAGAGAGGCTGGGAGCTCCGGGCCAGAAGTCCAGGTCGTCCAGGCTACTGCACCATCTGGGAGGAGGTGAACACCTCCATCTCTGCCTCGGCCTCTGCCTCTGAGCGGCACCTCTGAGAGCAGAACCACAGGAAGAGGAAGAAACCTGCAAGAAAAGACGGGTCAGCGGGACCACGGAGCCGCCTGGGGCCTCCCTCCAAACCCAGGCGCCTTCTCGGTCAGGGTGAGCTGGGCCTCCCTGAGGCCCAGGAGTCATGCCTCAGAAGCCCTCACTCTAGAAGTCAAAAGGGATGGAGTGCAGGAGCTGGAGGACCAGCTGCAAGCCCATAGGTTGCCTTTGTGCAAATTACAAGGTGGTGCCCCCTCTCTGTGGGCTGGCGTAGCCCCAAACCAGCCTGTTTGGGGCCAAACTTCAGCCCCTGACTTGCCCCCTCGACCTGGAGCCCTTCAGCAGTAGACCAGTACCTGCTGTCCACCACCCAGCCCCCAGGGGTTTCCTCCTCGCCGTCCACAGGCCCTACCATAGAGCGAGTTGAAGATGGTGAAGAGGAAGAGCTGGGGCAGCAGGAAGACGCTGAAGGAGAAGAAGGCCAAGGCCCAGGTGGTGCCCAGCAGCACGGTGAGGCCCAGCACGGTGATGGCGTCCCGGCAGGCCCGGTTGCCCGGTGCCTTCTCCTGTGCCCGCAGTTTATTCAGGACCCTCAGCGCCCAGGCCAGCACCACCAGGTTGAAAAGGGACGTGAGGCCACCATAGCCCATGACCAGGACACCGTGCACCCAGGGGCTCTGCACCCAGCATCTGCAGGGGAGGGGTAAGTGCCGGGGTGAGTACAGCTCCCAAGGCCCGAGGCGGGGAAGCCACGGTCTCCTAGGCCTCTGGACTGTCTCCTGAATCCTGTCCCCATCATTTCTTGCCTGACTGCACACATGGCAAAATCCTGAACCTGGCTTTCCAGCCAGGCCACAGGGCGTGGGGGTGGGTAAAAAATGGGTGAAGTGGGTCAAAGGTACAAACTTCCAGTTATAAAATAAGTAAGTCTTGGGGATCTAATGTACTGTATGATGACTATCATTAGTAATACTGCATTGCAGGGGAATTCCCTGGCAGTCCAGCCATTAAGGGTCTTTCTTGGAAAAGACCCTGATGCTGGGAAAGATTGAGGGCAGAAGGAGAAGCGGGTGACAGAGGATGAGATGGTTGGATGGCATCATTGACTCAATGGACACAAGTCTGAGCAAACTCCCAAAGACAGTGAAGGACAGGGAAGCCTGGCATGCCACAGTCCATGGGGTTGCAAAGAGCTGGACATGACTGGGCCACTAAACAACAACAACCACCAGCTGTTAAGACTCCATGCTTCCACTGCAGGGGGCACAGGTTCAATCCCTGGTCCATGAACTAAGATCCCACGTGCTGTGCAGTGCGGACAAAAAGTTAAAAATAAAATAAAAATAAATAATACTGCATTGCATATTTGAAAGTTGCTAAGAGAGTAGAGTTCTTACCACAGAAAAATAAATTCTATAACTACATATGGTGACGGATGTTAACTTATGCTGTGTACCTGTAATTAATACAGTGTTATATGTCAAGTGTTATATGGGCTTCCCTGGTAGCTCAGTTGGTAAAGAATCTGCCTGCCATGCAGGAGACCCCGATTCAATTCCTGGGTTAGGAAGATCCACCGGAGAAGGGATAGGCTACCCACTCCAGTATTCTTGGGCTTCCCTGTGGCTCAGCTGGTAAAGAATCCACCTGCAATCTGGGAGACCTTGGTTTGATCCCTAGGTTGGGAAGATCCCCTGGAGAAGGGAAAGACTACCCACTCCAGTATTCTGGCCTGGAGAAGTCCATGGACTTTAGAGTCCATGGTTATAGCAGAGTCGGGCACGACTGAGCGACGTTCACTTTCACTATATGTCAATCATACTTCAACTTTAAAAATAAAACATGTAAAAAATTTTTGTAAGAATACATACATATGTAGTAAGGGTTTTTTAAATGCAAGTGAATGAAAGTTGCAAAATCCAGGGTAAGAGGAGTGGGGGAGAGGTGAGGAAGACTCAGGAGAAGCCAGTTCTTAGTTGGGGGGGCTCACTAACACCTCTGCATTGACCCACCTCCTGTCCTATGGAAGTGTCACTTCAGTTATTTTGCCCATGTCAGCAAATTATATAATAAAACACACATTCAAAGAGTCCTAAGTCACACTTCCTCAGAGAAACCACCCGACCCTCACAGTGAGAGGAATTAACCTCACCTCAGCCTCACTCTCAAAAGTCCTCTCCAACACCACAGTTCAAAAGCATCAATTCTTTGGCATTCAGCTTTCTTTTTTTTGAACTGTGGTGTTGGAGAAGACTCTTGAGAGTCCCTTGGACTGCAAGGAGATCCAACCAGTCCATCCTAAAGGAGATCAGTCCTGGGTGTTCATTGGAAGGACTGATGCTGACGCTCCAATACTTTGGCCACCTGATGTGAAGAACTGACTCTTTGGAAAAGACCTCGATGCTGGGAAGAAATGAAGGCAGGAGGAGAAGGGACAACAGAGGATGAGATGGCTGGATGGCATCACCGACTCGATGGACATGAGCTTGAGTGAACTCCAGGAGTTGGTGATGGACAAGGAGGCCTGGCGTGCTGCGATTCATGGGGTCGCAAAGAGTCAGACATGACTGAGCGACTGAACTGAATTAAAAAGCCCCGCACTGTGCCCAGAACCCTCACTTCCCGGAGGCTGGGGTGGGCAGAGGTTGGGGAGCAGGGAGTCAGGCTGCCTGTGACCAAGTCCCACCTCTGCCTGCCCCCACTGGGTCTCCGTGGGCAGGGCTCCTCAGCTGCCTGTGCCTCGGTTTCCCTGACAGTAAACAAGGCTGACAATACCACCTGCTCCCGCTGCGAGGATCAGTCAGCCCTGAGCAGGCCTGAGCTGATCTCAGTCAGGAGAGGAGAAAGGCCACATGGCCATCTGCTGGTGATGGGTCTACAGGGGGTTATTAAGCTGTTCCTTCCATGTCGCCTGTTAGAAACATTTCATCACAAGGAAAAGATTAATGTCCTAGGGCACAGGAAGGAGGGGCAGAGTCTGTTCCTCAGAGCCCCCCAGAGACCCCCCTCCCCCACACACATACGCTGTGCCCGGTCCCTGGGTTGTTCCCGGCCCCCACAACACTCTCTTCTCCGACCAGGAGGGTTTGAGGGCTGGCGGTGCCATCCTACGCCCAGGTCGGGGGTGGGGAGGAGCCAAGAGAGTGAGTGAAGCAAGGTGATGAGGAGAAAGGAGAGCCGGGTACAAGCTGAGCTCCACCGCAGAGCCTGAGAGCCGCCGGAGCGTGTCTGGCCGACAGCTGCCAGGAGGCAGATGCTTCCTAAAGTTAGCTGGCGGCAATGTAATATCTCATCCAGCCAGAGACCTTGAGGATCCAGCAGAAGGGGCGAGGCAAAGCCCCCTGGAAACCACGCCCTCTGGAAGCCGCAGTCCCCTCCCGGCCCCTGCAGCCAGCGCCCCGCCCACAGGACCTAGTCACCCTGCTGCCAGAGCCAGGGAGCCTGCTGCAGCCTTGAGCGCACTCACATTGACATGGTCTTGAAGCCCGTGCTGTTTCCCTGGCTGTCGGAGAGCTGGATCCTGCAGGGTCCGTAAACTGAGCTCTTGACGGCAAGAAGGAGCAGCACTAGGAAGGCCGGGACCCCTGAGGAGTGGGACAGAGGCTCAGAGTCCTGTCAGGAGATCCCAGAGATGCGCTGCTATAACAGTTCTACTGCGCAAGTAGTGGGGAAGGAAGGAGACTGCTCTGAGCCCCCAGCCGCTGTCAGTGTGGTCCAGACTCAGAGGAATTAGCCCGCCTAGTGGCCTTAGAGAAGGCGATCTTCCCAGGGAGTGCAGTGGTAAAGAATCTGTCTGCCAATGCAGGAGACGTGGATTCGATCCCCGGGTCAGGAAGATCCCCTGGATAAGGAAATGGCAACCCACTGTAGTATCCTTGCCTGGAAAACCCCACGGACAGAGGAGCCTGGTGGGCTACAGTCCATGGAGTCACAAAAGAGTCGGACACAACTGAGCGCCCATGCTCGCACACACACTTAGAGAAGGCTGATATGAGTGAAGGCTCTAGGGTGGGATTGCAGCTGTAGCAGCAGTGGTCCTGCTGAGAGGGTGTGGCTGGGAGGTAATTGGAGAGAGGATTTGGGAACTGGTGAGGAAACAGAGAGGCTAGGGATGCTGATGACGGTGGTACGAGATGGTGGTGAACACAAGGATGAGGATGGTGGTGGTGACGGCGGTGGAGGCGACGGCGGAGGTGATTGATGATGGTACGGGAGATGGTAAGCAGAGTCGTTCTGGAGGTGGAAGTGGTGATAATAGTCACGTAGGAAGTGGTGGTGGGCGTTGGCAGGGATGGTGACCGTGGTCATGGCAATGGAGGAGAAAGAAAAGGACAGAGGGGACAGACACCCTAGACCTGCGGGAAGCCTCAGGAAGCAAGAGGGCAGGGAGGCGGTGCTCACCCCAGCCCACCGCACAGAGCTTGAGCACGTATCGGCGGATGTAGATGTTGTAGACGCGCCCCAGTAGGAGGTAGAGGTTGAAGCCTTCAATGGCCATCCAGGTGAGGCAGCTGAGCAGCGCGAAGTGCAGGGTGGCGGCCAGCGCCACGCACGCCGCCCCGGGCGCTGGGGGCGTGGCCAGCACAGGGCTCAGCAGGAAGGCGATGTTGAGGAGCAGCACGGAGGCATGCAGGTTCATGTGGATGCGCGTGACCGAGTCACTCTGCTTCCTGCGGGTGGGAGCATGGCCTTCCGCGACCTGGATGTCACCGGGCAGCGCCGCTCCCTGGGCTCACAGACACTTAATGACCGGGACACAGGTCAAGAGGGGCAGGGACCCAACAGCAGCCCCACACAGTGAGGCTGGTCTCCTGCCTCCACTCCACCCCCATCCCGCCTTCTGCCTTCCGGGAAAGCCCACCTGACTCTCGCGGGGCCAAGTAGAAAAGAAGGAGGCATTCTGGGCAGCAGTGGGTGGGCAGGCCCAGCATGAGGGCAGGGGAATACCTGGCCTGGAGGTGCAGCAAGACAGTGAGCAGCGAGGCCACGATGGAGATGCTGCAACCCACCAGAGAGATGTAGGTGAGAGGCGCCAGCAGCTCTGCAGGGATAGGGGCCTGGGAGATTTGCTGTGGGGGAAAAGGCAGGGGCAGAAGCATGGAAATGCCCTCCCCTGCCTGAATCAAAGACCTGCCAAGATTTAAGCTCCAAGCCTCCATCCCCTACAATCCCATCCGCGATCCTGATTTGAAAACAGTCGTGGCAGACACAGCGGATTTTCTGTCTCTCGACTCCCACCTCTCCTTCCTCCCCACCTTCCCTCTCTTAGGCACTGAGGTGGGCCCTCCCCTGCTCCTGCTGTGTGCAGTCAGGGCACCAGGCCTGGCCTATCAGAGCCCTCCCAGAGCCCACAGTGATTGGTTAAGGGATGGGCATGTGACACACTCTAGGCCTATGGGACTCAGTCCCAAGATTTTGGCTGGCAGAATTGGTAAGAAACCTGAACCCTAGTAGGACCTACAACAGGAAACACTAGCAGCCGTATTATTATTCCGTGGGGAGAGCCTGTCTGAGAACTAAGCTAGGACAAAGCAAGCGCAGTGGAGAGACTGAGGTAGTGTCCTGTCTTGGTGATATTGAGTCCCTGGATCAAGCCATGCCTGAAGCCTAACCCAGCCTTTCAGGGAACATGAACTCATAAGTTTCCTCCCCCCTCCCCAATTAAGTCCCTTTGAGTTGGATTTCTGTCCCTTGCGCCAGCTTTTACCTTTCTGCTCTGTCCTAGATGTGGGGTCCTCTGCACCTCTGACCACCCTCATCCAGACTGGATGCACACATACCATAAGAACAGCAAAGTAGGTGAGGTGGTTGCAGCGGCAGAGCACCTGGGAAGGTGTGGGCCGCTCCGTGCGACAGCCCTCGGGGCTCCAGGCCCCCCACTGGTGCTTGCTGGCTCTCTCCTTCCAGAAGACACAGGTCACTGTGTAGCCTTCCTAAGGGGAAATGCTGGAGTTGGGAGCATCCAAGGGGTGGCGGGGAAGGGCATGGATCAGGGTCTGGAAATTGTGGGGTCAAACGTGACTCAGCTGCACCCTTGTCAACATTTTACCAGGCACCAGCTGTGCTTTAGCATCAGACAGACCCAGATTCCAGCCCCACCTCCACCCTGGACTCTGAGAGAGACCTGGGAAAGTCACAGAGGTTCTCTGAACCTCAGTTTATTCATCTGCAAAATGGGGTCATTTATACTCAAGATACAGGCTTCCCGGGTGGTGTTAGTGGCTAATGCAGGAGACATAAAAGATGCAGGTTCAATCCTTGGGTCAGGAAGATCCCCTAGAGGTGGGCATGGCAACCCACTCCAATATTCTTGCCTGGAAAATCCCATGGACAGAGGAACCTGGCAGGCTATAGTCCATAGAGTCGCAAAGAGTCAGACATGACTGAAGCAATTTAGCACGCACACTCAAGTCACACGGATGGTGGGGTCATCAGACAATAAGGAATCTTGAGTACCCAGCTCTGGCCAATACAGCAGGTGCTCTATGATCAACTCTCCCATTTCCCCTCCTCCCCATGGGGAACAATGATGGTCCAGACCCGTCCCAGTGAGGGAGAGAGTCGTTTACAGACAACCCTGATGACAAGCTGTGTGGTTGGAGAGGTGAGGGAAGTGAAACAGGCATGCCATGGAGACCCGCAGAGGAAGGGGTGGAGGGGTCCTGAGAAGGGAAGGGACAATGAGGACTGAGGCCTTAAAGGACACATCAGATTTTCTCTAAGTAGAGCAAGGACATACCAGGTGGAGGGAACTGCAGGGGCAAAAGCTCAGAAGAATGAAATGAAATGATGATGGAGAAATTGGGAGTGCAGAGCAGTTCTGATGAGACTGGGTGAAGACAGGGCCAGAGTGTAGGAGCTCTGGGCTTTGCAGGAATGCCATCAGGGCTTGTGCCCACCCAGCAGCCCTTCTTCCTTCTTTTGGCATCAACATCTGTACTTTCCTTGAGGACCCACCCCTCTCCCAGTGACAGGTCATATAAATCCAGCCCAGTCCCTGGGCCATGTGAACACAGCCTGGCTAGTCCACCCCATCCCCCTGGGAACAGTGATGGTTCAGGGATGGACGCATGATGTGACTGGACCTTTTGGATCTGTTATGGGATCCTGATTTGCACTGGCAAGAAAGAGCCCCCTGAGAAGAGGGGAAGGAGGTCCAGCACTTCAGCTGCCATCTTGCCACAGAATGGAAAGCCAAGGCAGGAAACCACTGCTGAGAAATGGACACTGAGCCATTACGGCATCGTATCCGCTCCTGGATCCAGCTGTACCTGAAGCAGTCATGGACATTTCATGTACAGGAGGCAATAAATTCCCTTTTGTGTTCAACCTGGCTTGAGCTGGTTTTCTATCATTTGTGATTCAAAGAATCCTGACCAATGAGTGACTAAAAGCTTCTCTCTCATTTCTTTGGCAGGAATTTTCAAAACATTTCAAAATTTAAAGCAGTTTGTTTCTAAGATAGTTCCACAGGGCTGGGTTTGCTCAAACCAACATTCAACGAGATAGCTACAAGAGGATAGGGATGGGCTGGAAATGGGGGTGTCCCCCAACAATACCAGGCTTTGGTTGTGCCAGAAGCTGATGTTCACTGGTTCGCTGAGGTTGCTCACGTATCCATGGCTCAGCTGGGCCCCCAGAACATAGTTGCTGAGCAGAGATGAGTTGATGTCTTTCTGGAAGGGCAAGAGAAGGAGGGCTGACTGGAGGGAACAGAAGGAGATCCTGGATGAGGTCCGAGAGCCCCCTTCCCCAGCCCCTCCTCCCTGGATGAGAACAAGCAGCATGGCATTCATGTGCACAGCTGTGCCAACCTGCTAGGCTTTGCACGTGCTGCCCCTTTCTCGTGGAGCCCCATCTCTCATCACCTCCACCCTCACTTCCCATTTGTTAAATGGATTCCAGCCTTGTACCCTCCACCTCACCCTACCCCAACTCACTTTCAAAGCCAAGCTTAAAAGGCACCTCCTCTGGAAGCCCTCCTGGATTGCTAATTGGGAACCGTCCTGACCCCACCCTGACTCATTCATCCCTTTGAATCTATGATTATACTTAACCTTGAGCTAAAATTAAGTCTCTAAGGTCCTGGTCTAATTGTTGAGATAGAGAGTTCTCTGAGGACAAAGATCTTGTGACCTACTTGTCTGCCTCCCGTTTAGGGACAGGCGCGCACACACAGATTTCTTAAGTCTCATTTGCATATTATAATAGTGCCTTCCTACTATTCTACTCAAACGGAGGCCCAGAGAGGGGCGCTGACTGGCTGAGGTTGCAGAAGGCCAGGAGGAGACATGGATGCCTGCACTGCCCCCAGGAAGGGGCCAGCACCCACCCTGCATGGCCCACCAGCTGGGGCTGACCTGGAAAAAGCGGGTGCTGGAGAAGTAGATACAGATGAGACGAAGATCCCCAGAGTGTGTCCTGCAGGCATTCCGGGTCAGCTCGGCCGGGAACTCCATGGCGTGCTGGGGCTGGGCCTGCAGAGGGCCAGAGACAGGCTGGGCCCTGTGTCCACAGTCCTCCAGACCCACAACACCTTCACTGTTCCCCACTCCCTGGGGAGCCCTCCCGGCCTTGCCCCCAAGCACTTCCTATCTTGGAGCCTCCACCCACAGAACCCTCTCCTGCCAGGCTGCACCTCCACCCAAACTTCCCGAGAGCCTAGGCCTTCCCTTCAGGCTGTTCTGGTCTTGAGCTGGGGTCTTTTCTCCCACTCAAGTGGGGCCCTGAGGATGGAACATCAGCACCCAACACCCAGGCATTCTGCAGGAATCACACCAGGGCCCTCAAAGAGGGCTACCTCACCCCAGGAACCTGCAAAAGCAGGAAATCAACCCTGAATATTCATTGGAAGGACTGATGCTGAAGCTGAAGCTCCAGTACTTTGGCCACATGGTGTGAAGAACTGATTCATTGGAAAAGACCCTGATGCTGGGAAAGATTGAGGGCAGGAGGAGAAGGGGATGAGAGGACAAGATGGTTGGATGGCATCACTGACTCAAGGGACATGAGTTTGAGCAAATTCCGGGGGACAGTGAAGGACAGGGAAGCCTGGCGTGCTGCAGTCCATGGGGTCACAAAGAGTTGGACACGACTGGGTGACTGAACAACAACTCACAGCTATTAAGGCAGAGTCCAGAGCCCAGACTGGTGGGAAGGTGGGTGATGGGCCCTGGGGAAAGTCTAGACCTTCAACCCCTGGAGCATTTCTGGGGTAGAGGCTCTGAGTACCCTCAATCCCTGGGCATCTCTGACCTGGGGGACCTTCTCCAGAGTGGCACTGCTCAGAGAGAGGCCAGTGAAGTTGCAGTTCAGCTTGAAGGCCAGTGCCTGGATGATGTGCGTCTGCAAGGTGAGGTTGTGGCCCCCGAAGCTGGCATTGAACAGCCTCAACTCTAGGCCATGAATGAGCCTGAGGGTGAGAGAGACAGCCAGAGCCCCAGGTAAGGATGGAAGCAAGAGGGACCCTCCACAGCCTCCCCGAATCCCACACCCCTGTCACTCCCACCTCCAAATATCTGCACACACAGTGTTCCTGGCACACCCTTACCTCTCCACCCTGCCCATCTCCTTCTCCCATTAACTCTTGCTTGGGTCCCATTTTATCGCCACCTCCTCCAAGAAGTCTTCCCTGGCTGCTCCCCACTGGCTGAAATGCCCCACAGTCCCTACACTTCCCTGTTAGGTTATCAGCATTGGCCTGTCACCCTGAGCACCTAGGGTTTTGAGTCAGAGACCTCGGAGAGCCCAGTCCATTCTTGGAGCCCCTTCCCAGAAAAATGCACAGAGACCCACGATTCTGCACTGGTCTCATGGCGCCCACGGCTAAGGGCCCCCAGCCAGGCAGTAAACTCAGTGAGAACAGGGGCGCGTCCATCCCACAGCTCCAGAGCTTGGTGCCTGGCACACAGCAGGTACTCAGTAAATGAGCATTGAATAAATGAATGAGCAGTCTACACTGGAGTGCCCCTGGGCCACCGAGTCAAGATACAGGCTGGGGGTGGAGGCAGAGGGGACTCTGAGCAGGCGAGGAGGGATGCCCAACTCACTCAGCAAAAGACGTGTTGCTCCTCCTCTTAGCTGCCGCCTCCATTCTCTTCATCCACTCCAGGGTCTCCTGGGATGCCTCTGCGAGGAACGAGTCCAACAACCGCCTCAGCCTCTGTCCACAGCTGTCCCCCCAGCATCCTCCACCCCTGGCCATCCCATGGCCTCTGGCTCTTCTGCCCCAGGGCAGAAGTGCCCTCTTTTCAATCTCCCTTGGTTTGAGGCCACCCCAGCTTCACATCAAAGTCAGAAGTCCCGGCTAGGATGTTTCCTGCACCTCAGGGAAGCCCTCTTACCTGCCATCCTGCTCTGAGACGCCAAGAGGCACAGGTAGAGGAAAGGGGCCCAGCAGCAATCCATGTTGTGTATCAAATCTCCTCCAGGAACTGGCTCCCACACTGGAAAACGTGCATGTCTCTGTGACCACAGTAAATGAGCCTCCTCTCACCCTAGGCATCTGGCCTGTCCCTAGATTAGTAGGGCAGCATCTTACCTGATCCTCACACTCCTGCACTCCACAGATGCGGAAACCGCAGCTCACAGAGCAAGGGGCTTACTTCGAGTGAGGCTGCCTGAAGCCAGATCTCCTTGAAACCTGAATCCTGGACCATTTTTACCAAACCCTGCCATTTGCAACTCTGTCTGAGTCACTCCCTCCTCCCCAAAAATGGTCTCTCTGGGGGCCTCCCCAGGACTCTGACCTCACCCATGGGAAAGTTGGGAGTTGCTTGTCATTAACCCTGTCCAGCCCTGTCATTCACCCACCATGTGACTTTGAGCAAGAATCTGTCCCTCTCTGATGAAACTGCCAGCAGCAGCCACTGTGGGGAATTGGAAAGTTAGAAGGGAAAAAACAAGAACGAAGAGTCTGGGGAGAAGGATAGTTTTGATGATAATCATGGATGGTCAGAGGCCACCAAGAATCACGACAGCTGGAGGACAACAGGAGAACCACTGCCTTTGTCCGCAAAGAATTCCTCCAATGCCCATTTTAAAGTAGAATGTGATTCGAACATATTGTTAAGTACTCTATTCAACATTTGCTTTGAAACCTCATCTTCCTTTTCACCTATTTTTGTGACTGCCAGAAACCACAGCAGCTGCTAGTTATGAATTAAGATGTCAGGCTCAAATTTTTGAAAATAAATCCAACGATTTGTTTTTTTTTTAAAAAAAAAGGATCCTGTCCCTTTCTGCCATAATTCCTTCAGTTTTAAAATGAATGGTGCAAAATGTAAACAATCAAGAGTATACGGGAATTATTTGTACTTTTCTTGCAATGTTTCTCTGTTTGAAATTTTATCAATTAAAAAAAAATTTTAATAATATCGAGAAAAATAAAATAAAATAAAATGAATGGACCAATTTCTGCTTAAACATAGCAAATTTATGTCTGCCCCTGAAGCTCCACTAAAATGAGACTGAATGGGACATCCCTGCTGGTGCAGTGGTTGAGACTCTGTGCTTCCAATGCAGGGGACATGAGTTCAATCCCTGGTTGGGAACTAAGATCCCACATGTTGTATAGTGAGGCCAAATATTTGTTTTAATTAAGAAAAAAAAGAAAACAAATTTCTAAAAACTAAAAAAAAAAAAGTGAGAGAGAATGAATAAAACAGACACAAAGCCACAAAACACAGGACAATGGGAAAGAAGACAGCAGCAGATGAGAGATCTCAGTAAGACTTTGGCAGTCACGAAGCAGGTGGCTGCCTGGTTTTAAAAAAACAAAAGCAGGCCATGAAATGTTGAACCCAAGTGCTTGCATCAGGGAGAAGTGAGTACAGGCGGTGTGGGATCAGTGAGGGACAGGGAGAAGGCAGCGAAGTCAGCTACGGGGGAACTTAGGAACTAGAGGCTTTGGAATCTCTGAAGGTGGGATGGAGGGTGAGGCTAACCGGGGTGGGAGGGGGTGTGGGGTGGGGGTTGTTGGTTGTGAATCTTTAAAACGACCAGCTGGGTCTCCATATCTCCTCTGTCACCTGGAACATCCTCACCACCTTCCCCTCCCCAACCCTGTCCCAACTCAAAGAACATTCCCTGGAGACAGTGCACCAGAGAAAATCGGAAGGGTCCCATTCTGTGGAGTGCCATTCTGGTACAGGAAAATGAAGCCATAAGCCCTCTCCACCGCCTCCTCCAATCAGCTTCCAGAAGACTGCAGCAGCCAGGTAATGATGCTCCAAGGCAGGAGAAAATTTTTCTCTGAAGAACCAATCATGCCAAGAAAATTATCCTCTAGTTACTGACATTTTGGAGCTCCTTAATATAACGGCCAAGACCAAACTTAAGGTGAAGCTTCACCAGTCACCAAGCCCTACCAGGAAACTAAGTCCTTAGTGCTCAACCAAGAATCCCTCAGTTCAGTTAAGTACAGTTCAGTCAAGTTCAGTTCAGTCACTCAGTCATGTCGGACTTTTTGCGACCCCATGAATTGCAGCACACCAGGCCTCCCTGTCCATCACCAACTCCCGAAGTTTACTCAAATTCATGTCCATCAAGTCGGTGATGCCATCCAGCCATCTCATCCTCTGTCGTCCCCTTCTCCTCCTGCCCCCAATCTCTCCCAGCATCAGAGTCTTTTCCAATGAGTCAGTTCTTTGCATGAGGTGGCCAAAGTACTGGAGTTTCAGCTTTAGCATCATTCCTTCCAATGAACGCCCAGGACTGATCTCCTTTAGGATGAATTGGTTGGATCTCCTTGCAGCCCAAGGGATTCTCAAGAGTCTTCTCCAGCACCACAGTTCAAAAGCATCAATTCTTTGGCGCTCAGCTTTCTTCACAGTCCAACTGTCACATCCATACATGACCACTGGAAAAACCATAGCCTTGACTAGATGGACCTCTGTTGGCAAAGTACTGTCTCTGCTTTTGAATATGCTATCTAGGTTGGTTATAACTTTCCTTCCAAGGAGTAAGCATCTTTTAATTTCATGGCTGCAATCACCATCTGCAGTGATTTTGGAGACCAAAAAAATAAAGTCAGCCATGGTTTCCACTGTTTCCCCATCTATTTGCCATGAAGTGATGGGACCAGATGCCATGATCTTAGTTTTCTGAATGTCGAGCTTTAAGCCAACTTTTTCACTCTCCTCTTTCACTTTCAACAAGAAGTTTTTTAGTTCCTCTTCACTTTCTGCCATAAGAGTGGTGTCATCTGCATATCTGAGGTTATTGATATTTCTCCAGGATTTTTAAACGTACACCTTTCTCAGGAAGCTGCTGGAGGATGTGTTCCACAAAATGAGAGAGTAAATCATGAAAGAACACGTAGGGTACAGGAAAACCCGCCAGAAGAGACGTGAAGCTACTCTCCAGAACATGCATGATGAGAAGGCCCAGGCTGATGGCTGGACAGCAGGCCTAGGGTGCATGCCATCCAGATGGAAGCAGAAGACAGAAAGTTTCCAGGAGGGAGGTCTCAATGGGTAAAAGAAGGAGGCAAATATACAGATTGTCTGACAGGTCTGAAGACATAGGAAAATTATTTTGAGAAATATCTTACAGAAAGCTTGCAAATGAAAAGTTAAAAAAAGCAATTAACTTCAGGAAAACCAAGTTGTACAGGAGAGAAAACGTAATCTTGCTACACAAATTGACATAAAGTACAAGACGTTTATAGCATCATAAAAACTTTTTTTAAATTTGGCTGTGCCACTCTGCATGCCAGATCTTAGTTCCTTGACCAGGGATTGAACCCCAGGCTCTAGCAGGGAAAGTGCAAAGTCTTAACCCCTGAACTGCCAGGGAATTCACTATATTTTAAAAATTGTATAAAAACCATATAAAAATGATTTTGACTTCCATTTATGATGTAGAGAGCCACAAGAGAACATCACTCCCATCTTGACCATGGAAAAAGCCAAATGATGTACAAAACTGGTTTTTTGAGTCTGTTCGAGAACTGAAGTCACAAAATAATCAGATAAACTGGTTTCCAGTGGTTGATAAGCCCTTCAAGGATGAGGTGTTTCACTTCAGTGGTTGCCAAAAGAGCAGATGAGAACAACTGATACCATAATGGATTCTTTTTTTAACTTTTTATTTTATATTGGAGTATCGCCAATTAACAGTGTTGTGATAGATTCAGGTGGACAGCAAAGGGACTCAGCTATACATATACATGTATCCATTCTTCCCTAAACTCCCCTCCCATCCAGGCTGCCACATAACACTGAGCAGAGTTCCCTGTGCTATATCTGCTGAGCTAAGTCACTTCAGTCATGTCCGACTCTGTGCGACCCCATAGACAGCAGCCCACTAGGCTCCCCCGTCCCTGGGATTCTCCAGGCAAGAATGCTGGAGTGGGTTGCCGTTTCCTTCTCCAATGCATGAAAGTGAAAAGTGAAAGTGAAGTCGCTCAGTCGTGTCTGACTCTTAGCGACCCCATGGACTGCAGCCTACCAGGCTCCTCTGTCCATGGGATTTTCCAGGCAAGAGTACTGGAGTGGGGTGCCATTGCCTTCTCCCCTGTGCTGTATGGTAGGTCCATATTGGTTATCCATTTTATTTTTTCAATCATTCAGAAACATTGTTTAATAATATTCTTATCAAAATAAAGCTTACAGAAAAGTTCACAAATCATGCTATCACTTGGGTTTCCTGGTGGCGCAGGCAGTAAAGGATCTGTCTGCAATGCAGGAAACCTAGGCTCGATCTTTGGGTCAGGAAGATCCCCTGGAAAAGGGAATGGCAACCCACTCCAGTATTCTCGCCTAGAGAACTCCATGGACAGAGGAGCCTGGTGGGCTACAGTCCATGGGGTTGCAAAGAGTTGGACACAACTGAGCAGTTAACACACTTTATCCATTTCAAATATAGCAGTGTATACGTGTCCATCTCAAACTCCCTAACTAGCCCTTCTCCCTTTCCTTCGCCTCTGGTAACCACAAGTTCATTCCCTAACCTGAGTCTCTTTCTGGTTTTTAAGTAAGTTCATTTGTATAATTTCTTTTTAGATTCTGAATATAAGGGGTGGCATATGATCTTAGTGAATTCTTAAAGGCTGAGTATGCATGAGGATGCCAGTTTAAAACCACTGAGAGCCCCAGACACAAGGGGGGTCTATGTCCGCTTGACCATTTCTTTCCCACAGTCCTCTGCTGGTGCTCGTGAGAATGACTGGGGGTGGGGCAGGGACCTGAGACAGCCCCTGTGGTGACATGGGCGTGCTCAGGTTTGAGGGTGAAGCCTATACGAGCCCCAGGCCAAGCGTGAGTATGTGATGGTGACTGGCTGCTGCGACAGACAGACATCGGTGCCCTGGCCTTGCCGTGATGAGACCCTCATCCATAGGTCCTGACTTGTTATAAGGAGAAGGTCTGCTGCCTCACGGAGAAGTGAAAAAAACCCAACAAGAGTTTTCTCTGGCGGTCCAGTGGTTAAGACTCCACACTTCCAATGCAGGGGGCACAAATGTGACCCCTGCTCAGGAAACTAAGATTCCACATGCAGCGCAGTGCAGCCAAATAAAAACCACCTACCCCAGACCCTTCACGGACACTAAGCAAAAGCTGCCACTGGTACGGAGTGGCCAAACCCACTAGTGCCCAGGATTCTGCACTGTTATAAAACAAGGGGCTGCTCCTGCTGTGAGAAAGGCAGGACCTTCATTCACACCTAGGACGCCTCCACCAATACATGGCAGGGTTTGGGCTCCATGAGGGTGAAGGAGAAGAAGTCAGCCAGCACTGAAGAAGAGGCAGAAGTAGCCAGTCACTGAATGAGAAACAGGAAAGCTAAGAAAGCCCCGGTCGTGGGGCTCAGGCAGAAGGCTATCTAAGACTGAAACTTAGAGCAAGAGAACCAGAAATCTACTGCTTCCATCAAAAATTTTGCACCAAGTAATAAGCAACAGCTGTCTACCACTGGCAAAGGGGCAGATTCCCTCTGGGTTGCATGCATGCAAGGGTGAAAGTGGAGTAGGATTACCGAGGAAATCCATGTGGGACTCAAGGGCTCACACTAAGCACAGAGTAATGGAGAAATACGATGCTTATGCTGCAGAGAGGTACCTGCAACAACAAAACTGTAACCCAGATCGACCACAGACTGGACTGACTCAGTGAATGCCTCTACTTAGCCATGACATAGGAAATACGCCCACTTCTAGGCATAATTATCATTTTCCTCACTACTGTGCTTTCACACAATGCCTTGGTATTCAGTCAAAGCTTATAAATCAAGAAGAAAGAAAATACTCTTTGTCAAAAGATAAAAGAGACAAGAGAAGCAGAGCCAGAGATGACCAAAATGTTAAAACTATCAGATAGGGACTTAAAGATACATGAGTATGGGAAAGCAGGGGGTGGAAAGGTATGCTCCTAAGGACAGATGGGAAATTTCAGGAGAGCAATGGAAACTATTAAGGAGAATCAGGTAGAAATGAAATACTCAATATCATTGATAAAGAATTTCTTCAATTGTGAAGTGAAAAAAAGTAAAAGTGTTAGTTGCTCAACTGTGTCCACCTCTTTGAGACCTCATGGACTGTAGCCTGCCAGGCTCTTCTGTCCATGGAATTCTCCAGGCAAGAATTCTTGAGTGGATTGCCATTCCCTTTTGCAGGGGATCTTCCCGACCCAGGGATGGAACCCAGGTCTCCTGCATTGCAGGAAGATTCTTTGCCATCTGAGCCATTGAAGGCCTATTAATCAGCAAACCAGATACAGCAAAGTAATCAGTGAATTTGAAGATAGAACAATATAAATAATCTGAATTGAAACACAAAGAGTAAGAAGAGTCAAAATAAAACTCAAAACAGTAGGACAAGAGCAGATGGTCTAATAAACATGTAATTTGAGTCCCAAAAGGAAGAGAAAGAACATAGAAGAAATATTTGAAGAGATAATGGCTTAAATTTTTTCCAAAATTAGTGAAAGACAACATACTACAGACTTAAGAAGCTCTACAAAACTCAGCAGAATAAATATAAAGAAACCATACCTAGACACATCATAGTCAAACTGATGCAAAACCAAAGATTAAAAAAATCTTGAAGGCAGAGAGAAAATGAAACAATAGATACAGAAGATAAGAAATAAGAACTACAAGAGAGTTCTCAAGAAACTATACAAACCAGAAGATAACACAACTACATATTTCAAGAAAAACGTGTCAGACTAGAATTTGATGTCCAGTGGAAATATGTTTCAAAAATGAAAACCAAATAAGGACTATTTCAGATGACCAATGGCTTAAAAAATTCATTTCCAGCAGCTGTGCTGTGCTTAGTCGCTCAGTCATGTCTGACTCTTTGCAACCCCATGGACTGTAGCCCACCAGCCTCCTCTGTCCATGGGGATTCTCCAGGCAAGAGTACTGGACTGGAATGCCATACCCTCCTCCAGGAGATCTTCCCAACCCAGGGATCAAATTCAGGTCTCCTGCACTGAGGGTGGATTCTTTACCATCTGAGCCACCAGGGAAGCTTAAGAATACTGGAGTTGGTAGCCTCTCCCTTCTCCAGGGGACCTTCCCAACCCAAGAACTGAACCAGGGTCTCCTGCATTGCAGGCGGATTCTTAACCAGGTGAGCTATCAAAAAGCCCCATTTCCAGCAGACCTGCACTAAAAGAAATATTAAAGGAAATTCTTTTGGCAGAAGAAAATTTATACCAAATGAAAACATGGACCTACACAGAGAAATGGAGTGTTGAAACTGACAAAAATATGTCAAATACAGAATGAATTTTCTCAATTTTAACATCTGTCTAATGTAAAAATGGCGACACTATATTGTGAGGGCTCATAATACATGTAGAAATTTTAATGCACCACAAAAAAATAGCACTATGGGCAGAAACAACACCAAAAAATCATCTATATAAGGAAAAAGTGGATAGCTTGAATTTCATCAAAAATTAAAACTTATAATCTTTGAAGATCATTGCTAAGAGAGTGAGAATACAAATTATAGACTGAGAAGAAATATTTGAAAACACAAATTTGAAAAAAAAGTGCATCTGGACTATATTGAGAATTCATAAAACTAAACAAGAAGACAAATAACCCAATAAAAAATGGCAAAGTATTTAAACAGTCACTCAGCCAAAGAAGATACATAGATGGCAAATAAGCACAGGAAAAGATATTCAGTATCACTAGTCATTGTTGCTGCCGCTGCTAAGTTGCTTCAGTCATGTCCAACTCTGTGCAACCCCATAGACGGCAGCCCACCAGGCTCCCCCATCCCTGGGATTCTCCAGGCAAGAACACTGGAATGGGTCGCCATTTCCTTCTCCAATGCATGAAAGCGAAAATCAAAAGTGAAGTCGCTCAGTCGTGTCTGACTCTTAGCGACCCCATGGACTGCAGCCTACCAGGCTCCTCCATCCATGGGATTTTCCAGGCAAGAGTACCGGAGTGGGGTGCCATTGCCTTCTCCATGGAAAGGGAAATAAAACCACAAAGAGAAGTCACTACACACCTTCTGGTGTAGCTAAAATCAAAACGACCGGTAATATCTTGTGTTACCGAGAATATACAACAGCTGAATTCTCATGCATTAATGGAAGGAATGTAGAATGGGACAGCTACTTTGAAAAAGGGCTTTCCTGGTGGCTCAGCAGTAAAGAATCTGCCTGCAAAGTAGGAGTCTTAGGAGACACTGGTTCAGTCCCTGGTTTGGAAAGATCCCCTGGAGGAGGGCATGGCAACCCACTCCAGTATTCTTGCTAGAAAATCCCATGGACAGAAGAGTTTGGTGGGCTACAGTCCAAGGGGTCACAAAGGGTTGCACATGACTGAAGCAATTTAGTATGCACGCAGGCAGGCACTTTGAGAAATCTGAAAACAATACCAACTTCTATCAAGAGAATTCCCTGCTGGTCCAGTGGTTAGGACTCGGTGCTTTCACTGTCAAGGGCATGGGTTCAATCCTGGTTGGGAAACTAAGATCCTACAAGCTGCACAGCACAGCCAAAAAAAATTGCATCCAATGGTGAAAGATAAACAAACTGTGGTATATCCATGCTGTGGAATATTACTCAACAATAGAAAAGAGTGGGCTGCTGACACAGGCAACAAATGGCTGAGTCTCAAAATCATTATGATAAGTGAAAGAAGCCAGACAAAAAGGATTATGTATTTTATGATTCCACTTATATGATCTTCCAGAAAAGTAAAAACTTCCTGTTAGAGAACACATCCATAGTTTCCATGGGGTGGGAAAAAAGTAACTGACTATAAAAGGAGCCAAAGCAACTTTTCAGGGGGATGTGCTCCACTCAATGGCTCAGTCGTGTCCACCTCTTTGTGACTCCACGGACTAAAACTCACCAGGCTGTTCTGTCTCTGGAATTCTCTAGGCAAGAATACTGGAGTGGGCTGCCATTCCCTTCTCCAGAGGATATTCCCGACGCAGGGATTGAACCCGAGTCTCCTGCGTCTCCTGCCTTGGCAAGCAGGTTCTTTACCACTGAGCTACCTGGAAAGTGGGGATGGAAATCCTCTATATCTGGATTGGAATAGACATGTATGTAGGACTCTATGTATTTGTCAAAACTCATCAAACTACTCTCCAAAAGTATGAGTTTAATAAATAAAATAAATCAACTAAACAAATAGAAAACTAGTAGGTGAAGCATCCGTCCATAAACCAAATTTTTGAGAGTCAAGCCAAAAATATAGTGAGAATATAGGGGAGAGGAAGTGGAAAGGTGTGGAGAGGATAAGAAAGCCAACCTTCCTCCTTCACGGAGGGAGAAAGTCACCAGAAAGGCCCCACAGAGTTCCAGGAAGGGAGAACCACAGAACTCAAACACAGAGCTTCTAGACCTGTTTGATGGTAACGGCAGAGAGAAGTAGTGAAGAGCATGACCTTTAATTTTGTTTTCTTTCTTTTTTTTAATCTTTTGGCCGTACCGCTTGGCCTGTGGGATCCTAGTTCCCCAGGGATCAAACTTGCGCACCCTGATGGAAGCGCAGTCTCAACCACTGGACCACCAGGGGCATCCCCATGACCTTTACCTTTTCCACCATTGGATCTGCAAACGCCGTGTTACCCAGTGAGAGGCAAGCACGCCCCACTCCCCATGAGAGTGTCAAGAGTTCAGCCTTTGCAAGAGAATCATTTGACAACACATGCTTTTCAATCTGAATAGCCTCTGATCCAGGAAACTCATTTTTGTGAATTTATACCATGTAAATAAGAGGGCAAGCCAGGTAAAATACATAGAAAAGTATTTATCATACCATTGTTAATCATAAAAAAGCAAAAACTATGTAAATGTTATTTCTCAATAGAGCAATAGTTACAAAAATTACAATCCAATGCCACTCTGGAAAAGTTTGGTAATATCTTATAAAACTAAACATGTACCATATGACCCAGCAATCACACTTTTGGGCATTTAACCCAGAGAAATCAAAACTCATGTTCGCACCAAAACTTGCATAGGAGGGCTTATTTGCCATAGCCTCAAATTGGAAGCAATCCCAATGTGCCTTCAATGAGTGAATGGTTAAACAAGCTCAGGTACATTTGTACCATGAACAACAACTCAGCAATTAGAAAAATATATTGACACATAACTTGGATGGGTCTCTAAGGAATCACGCTGGGGTGCGGGGGGCAGGGGCGGGAAGCCAGTCTAAAAATGCTGCATATTCTATAATTTGATTTATTTGACATCCTTGAAATAAAAAAATTACAGAGATGGAGAACAGATCAGTAGTTGCCAGTGGTTTAGGGACTGGCGATGTTTCTGTAAACAGGGAGCACTAAGAAGCCTTGTGGTGACGGGAGGTTTTGTATCTTCGTTGTTATACAAGAATCTACACTTCATAAAATTGCATAGAATTAAACACACACACACGTCAGAGTATAAAAACTGATTAAATCTGAATAAAGGTTGTGAATTGTACCAAAATCTATTTCCTGCCTCTGATGTTGTACCTTAGGTATGAACGATGTTACCATTGAAGAAGATTGGGTGAAATGTACACAAAAATTTTTGTGTACATTTTTTGCAACTTCTTGCTAATTTATCACTTTTTCAGAATTAAAAGTTAAATATAGTACAATGGATTGCCATTTCATACTAAGAATTGTGATGTAAACAGCCACATAGACAAGGAGCACAGAATATCATTGAGTGGGATGCCATGCCTGCTGCTCAGCTGTATTCGACTCATTTGCAATCCCATGGACTGTAGCCCACCAGGCTCCTCTGTTCATGGAATTCCCCAGGCAAGAATACTGGAGAGGGTTGCCATTTCCCTCTCCTGGGGATCTTCCCAACCCAAGGATTGAACCCTCAACTCCTGTGTCTCCTGCACTGGCAGGCGGATTCTTTACCACTGTGCCACCTGGAGAGCCCATTGAATGGAAAGGACAAGTTAAAAATAGCTCGTGTAACATAATCACTGTGGTATTTGAACTTCTTCACTGAGGTATTTGAACTGTGGTGTTGGAGAAGACTCTTGAGAGTCCCTTGGACAGCAAGGAGATCCAACCAGTCCATCCTAAAGGAAATCAGTCCTGAATATTCATTGGAAGGACTGATGCTGATGCTGAAACTCCAATACCTCCAGATGTTATTAACACCTGCCTTACTTGCTGCATGTGCAACTTCATTATCTGCCCATTTTTGTATTGGGTTAGACTTTTCCTTATCAACCTCTAGAAACTCTTTACATAATAGGAAAATTAGCTCTTTGTCTATTATATGAGTTGCAAATATCTTTCCTCATTCATCATTTGCCTTTTGACGTTATATATGGTCTCTTTTTTTTTTTTTTTTTTTTTGCCAGGTATCTCTCTTTATTTAATATAAAAATTTCCTATAATAAAAATTACCAGTGTTTTCTCCTTGGGCTTCTGGATTTTGAGTTTTAGGTAGAAAGACCTTCCTCATTCCAACATCATAAAGGAATTCGCCTAAGATTCTTCTAATACTTTTAAGGTTTCATTTTTTTTTATACTGGAATCCCCAGTCCATTTGTGTTGATCCTAGAGTATGCAATATAGATTCAAATTTTTTCCTGGTGGTTACCCATTTGTCTTAACACATTTTTTTTGCTGCATCACGTGGCTTGACTTGTATGATCTTAATTCGCCAACCTATGCCCCTGCAGTGGAAGCACAGAGTCCTAACCACTGGACCCCTGGGGAATTCCCTTAATGCTATATATGAATATGTATGTTTATTTTTGTTTTAAAAGAGAATAAAGACTATGGAGTCAGAGCATTGGGTTCTTATTTGTTTGGCTATTAGGTTAATATTTGAGTTTTAGGTAGAAAGACCTTCCCCATTCCAACATTATAAAGGAATTCTCCTAAGTTCCTGCTAATACTAATACTTTTAATGTTTCATTTTTTTATTTTCTTTTGGGCAATTCACTTACCCTCGCAGAACCTCAGAGATTGAAAGAAATGATTTAGGGGGACAAAGGAAACCACTGAATAAGATCATCTGGAATATTTCTGGTGAGAAAACTGAGAACCCAAGAATGCAGAAAAGATTCCCTTGGGGTACAGATGGGGAAACAGGCTCAGCCAGTGATGTGGACTTGACCTCCAGGGTCTGGACCCTAAGACTGGGTCCCCAGGCCCTTGGTCATGCTGCTGCCAGACAGACAGAGGGAAGAGGAGTTTAAGGAAATTAAGGCCAAAGCAGAAGCGATCCCTCCCCCAAGCACCCAAATAGCAGCTGTGGTTTCCATCCCCTTTCCCAGGAGCAAACCACAATCTTCACTTCTGCTTGCAACCTCCATCATCCCCCTCCCCATCCTTTCAGAGAGACCACCACTCACCATTACCCCACACCCTCAGCCATCTCATTCTCATTCAGCCATCTCAAATAGCACAATTCACCATTTGAGGCCTTATAGGAAATAAGAGGGGGCTTCCCACATGGCGCCAGAGGTAAAGAACCCACCTGCCAATGCAGGAGACTCAGGTTCGATCCCTGGGAGGGGAAGATACCCTAGAGGAAGGCATGGCAACCCACTCCAGTATCCTTGCCTGGAGAACCCCATGGACAGAGGAGCCTGCTGGGCTACAGTCTATAAGTGTGCACAGAGTTAAACACGACTGAAGCGACTTAGCACACAGCACAGGAAATAGGACTCCCTTACCTGAGTCCCAGGAAGGTTCTGCTTGACAGTGGCAAAACTGAATACCACACAAGCATTTGCCTGGCGTTCTTCTGCGGCCAGTGGGTAAGCTGAAACACAAACCCAAACTCCAAGTCAAGTGCTCTCCCCTGAGATATGATGCAGCTTCCAAAAGCTGGCTGGGGGGCTGAGTTGCTACCAGGAAGAACAAAACCCTAATCAGGTCAACAGAACATGAGGGGACAAGTGGCGCGCAGAACAGAGACTTTGGGAGATGTAAATTCTATAACTAGTTCCAGTATTCAACGCCTGAGCTGTGAGGTTAGGCAAGGAACTTGACCTTTCTGTGCTGCACGTTTTCTCAACTGTAAAATGAGGCCAAGGTCATCTATTTCCTAGGGCACGCGTGCTAAGTTGCTTCAGTCGTGTCTGACTCTTTGAGACCCTGTGGACTGTAGCCTACCAGGTTTCTCTGTCCATGGGATTCTCCAGGCAAGAATATTGGATTGCCTATGCCCTCCTCCAGGGGATCTTCCCGACCCAGGGGTTGAATCCACGTCTCTTATGTCTCTTGCATTGGGAGGCAAGTTCTTTACTTCTGGCACCACCTGAGAAGCACGTTTCCCAGGGAGAGAGACTCAAACGACCATATCGATGATGCACACTCCTGGGAATCTGAGGCTCTGACCCAGATTCCCAGCCAGGAATACACTGAGCAAGAGAATCCGTGCCTTCCTCTCCCTCTCCAGAGCTGGCTGTGTACCCCAAAGCCCACCCTCTCCCCAACGGTACCAGAGCCCACTGAGCCAGTGTGCTCCTGGGTAGGGCCCCACGTGCTCCTCCCAACAGCTGCTCCTGCCAACCACAGACTGGAATTCCCACCTCCGCATCCCCCACGGCCTGGGTGAAAGTGAACCTGTGGTCTCTGCAGGGAAGTCCTGACAGGTGCTATTATTTCCCAACAGGAGGTCCCACAAGGGCCCAACAGGGGGGTCTATGACCCAATCAGATCCAGAGCCTTTGCCTGAGACACACTGTCCCCAGGCTCCAGTCCAGGGCACTCAGAGGAACTGCGCCTGCTCTGATCTGCCCAACATCAACTCTGTGCCAGCCCCTCACCCCTGTCACCTGAGATGCAGGCTACTGGACTAGCCCCATTTTACAGATGAGGAAACTGAGGTCGAGAAAAGCAAAGTTCAATGACTTGCCCCAGGCCACAAAGCGGGTAAGGGGAGTAAAGGTTTGAACCCAGAGCCTAACTACTTCTTAATTGAATCATCTATTTTTCAAAAACATAGATCTCAACAACAAGATACTCATTTATAACACAGGGAACTATATTCAAAATCCTATGATAAACCATCTTGGGAACTTCCTTGATGTCTGCTGGTTAAGAATCTGCCTGCCAATGTAGGGGACACAGGTTTGATTCCTGGCCCCGGAAGATCCCGCATGCCTGGGGGTCAACTAAGCTGGTGTACCGCAACTACTGAGGCTCATGCGTCCCAAAGCCCATGCTCTCCAACAAGGGAAGCCACCGCAATGAGAAACTTGCGTACCACAACCAGAGTAGCCCCTGCTCACTTCAACTAGAGAAAGCCCACGCGCAGCCAAAAACGAACTGATTAATTAATTAACTTTTAAAAACCATAATGGAAAAGAATACTTGAAAAAGAATGCATATATAGCTGTAACAGAATCACTTTGCTGTATAACAAAAGTTAACATGACATTGTAAATCAAATATACTTCAAGTTAAAAAAAAAAGAAATATGTCCCCACCACCACTGGAAAACAAAAGAAAGCCAAAAACATAGATGGCTACAGTCCTGAGATTAGGAGTTGCCATCAGAGGCCCAGGAACCGGTGAAGGGAAGGCAGGTGAGCCCCACCTTGCTGCTCCGGGGATGTCACCAGCCCAACAACCACCCAGGCAGGGGTGCGCCCAGTGCCCGCTGGGGACCCAAGGGTCAGGACAGAGTCTAGGAAGAGCAGGTCATGGAGAGACACAGACAGAGGGGCTGACCTGTGTGGCTGCTGCCGTCTCGCTGACCGGCCCACGGCCTTCTGCAGGAAGAAGGGGAAGTTGGGAACCTTTGCGCTGCGGGCAGGCGGCCTCTGCTCGTTCACCCGACTCCAGCACAGCACATGCTCCCTGCACTTCTTCTTTCACTAGAAGAGGCCCGTTTGTTTCATCCGAGCTGACAGCCACGCCCAGCTCACCCTTTGATAGCAAACCCCCCCAGAACCTGCAGCACTTCCTGGAGGCAGCGGCACATTTGCAGAGATACTGGGCGTCAGTGGAGAGAGAGGGAGGAGGCGAATGTCAGGGCCACCCGTCAGGGTTCAAGACCCACTCGGCTCTGTACCCTTGGGCCAGAGATGAGGGCTCTCTGGGTCTCAGTTTCCCCAGGAGCAGGAAAAGGAGAATGATCCCTGCCTGAGCCAAGGATCAATGAGGCGGATGATGGTAAAGACCTCAGGCAGGCACGGGGTCACACTGCCTGGGTTCCAACCCTGGGCCCACCATTTCCTGGCTGAGTAACTTGGTGCAAGTGATGGAAACTCTCTGAGCGTCACTTTCCCCTCTGCACAATGGAGACAGCGACAGTACCACGTCATGGGGTCATGTGGGGCTTATCAAGGGTAGTGCTGCAGAGTCCCTGGAAGTGTTCGTGAAGCCCTCTGGTTTCATAGAGGAGGGGTGCCTGGGGCCTGGGGGTGTGGGGGGAGGACAAAGGCCTGACCCAGAGTTACCCAGTCCAGAGCCCTCTGGAGAAAGGCCTCACTGAGAGTACAGATCAGAAGATGTGGCCAGAACTGGGGGGCTGGAAGGTAGCCAGCTGCTCCTTGAGCCTGGGGTCTGGACAAGCCTATCCGACATCTGCCGCTTCCTCCGCAGAACCCTGAGCAACAGGAAGAATTGTCAGTGTGTGTCGGAGAGAAGACAGGGTGCTCTCTCTTGCCATGGGCCCAGCCGGACTCCCTGGGAAAATTCTGACTCAGGAACAAGCTTTTCTACCCCCAGGGATGAGACAGGGATGCAGCAACAGAGAGAAACAGGCAGGTTCCAACACGGTCTCCCTCCTCTCTGCCCCCACGCTGGGGCCCCTGCGGCCTCCACCAAGCACAGCTCATAGGGAGTTCAGGTGGCCTTGGTGGGAGGAAGGAAGGGAGCTGCTCCTTGCAGGACAGGGAGACTTCAGGGAGGCGCAGGCCATCATACAGGCTCCCACCCCAGCTGCAGTGCAGTGACTTTGCAGGGACACCTGTATGCTTGACCCCTTGCCCGCATTCCTGCTGGGTGACTCGGACAAATTCTCACCCTCCTCTGCACTTTGGTTTTCTGTGCCCATGACCCAGCCCTTGACCTCTAGGCTCTTCCTTCCTTTCTGAGTTCTCCTGGCCACCTCTAGGGTTGCATCACCAGCAGCTGCTCTCAGGGCCTAGGAGGAAGCTCTGTTCACCCCAAAAGCCCATTTTTCATTTTGGATCTGGGCCTGCCTCACTACGCCCTGCCTTTTGGGGGTGCCGGTTACATAGCCCTGCACTCCAGATCCTGGAACTCACTGCCAAGACACCCAAGGGGCCAGCAGTGGCTCCCATTACATTTGTTGTCTAGCCCCATCCAGTCACTACTTCCACCCAGTTCAGGATGTGTTTGCCATTGTTGTTGTTTAATCGCTCGGTCGTATCTGACTCTTTTCAACCCCATGGACTACAGCACACCAGGTTTCCCCGTCCTTGCCGTCTCCCGGAGTTTGCTCGAACCCGTGTCCAATGAGTCGGTGATGATATCCAACCATCTCATCCTCTGCTGCCGGCTTCTTCTCCTGTTCTCAATCTTTCCCAGCATCAGGGTCTTTTCCAGTGAGTTGGCTTCTCGTATCAGGTGGCCAAAGTATTGGAGCTTCAGCTTATTCATCCCAGTCTCCCTGCTCTTATCCTGCTATGACACACACATACCTGGGCACACCAGCTCCTCTCCTTCCATTAGGGCCCATCTCAAGTCCTGCCTACTCTAGCAAGCCTTCCCTGCTTCCGGTTCCCCTATGGAACATTCCAGATGCTTCTACTTTGGGAAGCATGCCTGGCCCTTGTTCAGTCTCCCAGGCAGGGAGGAAGGCAAGCCACCTCTCACTCCCCACCCTGAGAGAGCCATGCCCAGCCCTAGTGATGCCTCTCACTATGGGGGCTGCTCCCCCTGGTGATCTGCAGGAGGGCAGTAAGTGGCACCCCTGACAGGACATTAGATATACTGAGTCACACCAGGAAAAAGTAATTTACTTTTCAATCTCTCTCAATCCCAGTGACATCCAGGAGACGTGTCTATTTAGAACTAAATTATCTCTAACCCCTTTCTACCACCGCCTTCGGCCCTTTTGATTTTCATTCTTCACACTTATATTGGACGTAGAAAACAGGACATCTGATTTTTAGTGATTCTTTTATTGTGGCAAAAATATACATGAAGTTTACCATATTAGCCATTTTTAAGAGTACAGTTCAGTGGCATTCAGTACCTTTATAATTACCATCACCACCCTCAAAGCTTTTCAGTCTCTGGAAACTGAAACTTTGCACCCATTAAACACTAATTCCCCATTCCCCACCCCCTACAGCCCCAAGTAACCACTGGTCTACTCTCAGTCTCTGTTTGACTACTCCGGGAACCTCCTCTCAGTGGAATCATACGATATGTTTCCTTTTGTGTGTAGCTTGTTAACTTAACATGATGTCTTTATGGTCAAGCTATGCTGTTAAACATATGTCAGAATTTCCTTTAGCCTCCTCTCAAGGCTGAATAATATTCTTTTGAATGTATAGACCACATTGTTTATCCATTCATCCACCAAGAGACACTTAGGTTGCTTCTATCTTTTGGGTATTGTGACTATGCTGCTACGAACGCGGGTGTACAAGTTGTATTCCTTTCTTAACAAAGTGAGGGTTTCTAGCTTGATTGAGGATGTTGCTTATTTACATGACATTTATTTTTATGACTTTCTTCTATTTACAGCAACTGATAACATTTCTTATTTAGCCTAAAATATACATCTGTTCTAAAAAAAAAAAAAGTGAAATGGTTTAAGGAAAAATGCCAAGTAAATAATAGCATAAGAGTTATGTGTTGATGGCAAAAAGTGGTGGCAGAGACACAGGACAGAGAACTGCTGATGTGTGGCAAATACTAACACAAGCCTCAATGGAAAACCCTAAACTGGGGAAAGAAACCCCTAGCGGGGGCACTGGGAAACTAAACCAGATTAGTGCTGCAACCAGTAGGCTGCCAGGAGGTGCGGTTTTAGCAACAGGAATGAAATGCTAAAGTTGCAAGTCAGATCTGGGCTTTAAGACCTCCCAGTGTGTGACTGGAGTCTGTCGCTTGGCTTCTAATCCCCACTTTTCTCACTATGAGATGATGGTAACACCACCAGCTCATAGGATGGCTATGTGTGCACGCTCGCTCAGTCAGTCCTGTCCTACTCTTTGCAACCCCATGGACTGTAGCCTACCAGGCTCCCTTGTCCATGGAATTTTCCAGGCAAGAATACTGGAGTGGGTTGTCCCTTCCCACTCTAGGCAATCTTCCCGACCCAGGGATTGAACCCACATCTCTTGCCTCCCCTGCTTTGGCAGGTGGATTCTTTACCACTAGCACCACCTGGGAAGCCCTGGCTATAACACTGAGCTAATTCATATGAACTTCCAAGCCTATGGTCAGGACACAGCTTGGTTCTATGAGTGGCTAGCTCTCCCTCCCTCAACCCCTGCAACAGACATGCCGGGGACAATATTTTTGGTTCTTCTCTTTGAGACAGATAGCTCTATCATGATGATTTTATAACAGGAGTTTAGGGGACTTAGCTGGTGGTCCAGTGGTTAAGACTCCGGGCTCCCAAATGCAGGGGGCATGGCTTCAATCCCTTGTCGGTGTACTAAGATCCCCTATACCACATGATGTGGCCAATAATAATAATAAAATAAGCTGTAAAATAACAACTGGAGGTTAGGTTCACCATCAACTCAGCCTCCTCCGTCTTCTTAATGCATATCCCCACCTTTAGAAACTCTAGGAAAGAACTCTGGGATCTTGGTCCACAACTGTCCTTACTGGTTGTGAAACTCTGGGTAAGTCTCAGCCAAGAGCCTCGGTGAGCATTTCCCCAAGTTTAAAATCAGGGTGTTCCAGCTGTCTGAGTACTCAATATCTGAATCTCACAGGTCCAAAGTACACAGTAAGCAAAGGTCAGCCACTACAATATTCACAAGTCAGTTCCCTCTCAAACCCCACATAGTGCCAGCAAAATCTGTCCCAAGTTGATTGTCAGATGCTATCAACATTCAACCATGCCAAGACAAAGCACATGGTTATGAGTGAAACTACAAATCCTGCAAAAAAGCGTGGGATTTCATGAAGTGGGTGTTAAGTGATGCTGTGGAAAAGGAGCAGCCACTGACCACAGAGGAAGAGAGCTTCTGTAAAAGAACGGACCAAGAACTTGCAGAGAGAACTGTTTGACTGTCACAGGATTGAGTGAACTCAGGTGTGAAACTCTCAAATATGTTTGCAAAAATGATCCTCTTGCTGCAAAGAGCCAATTCTTCATTGATGCTACTGCATGCATGATAGTAACCATAATCTAAATACAGGTTCTTTACCATCTTTACCATCTGAGCCACCAGGGAAGCCCCCAAATACAGGCATACCTCAGAGATATTTCCAGTTCAGTTCGAAGGCACCACAGTAAATCAAAGCTCACAATGTATTGAGTTACATGAATTTTTTTGGTTTCCCAGTGCAGGTAAAGGTTATGTTTACACTATATTAGTATAGTAAGTGTGCCAACAGCATATGTCTTTTAAGAAGTACGTAAACCTTAATTAAAAAATCTTTATTGCTAAAAAGGGCCTTCCCAGGTAGTGCTAGAGGTAAAGAACCTGACTGTCAATGTAGGAGACAGAAGAGATGGGGTTTGATCCCTGGGTGGGGAAGATCCCCTGGAAGAGGGCATGGCAACCCACTTCAGTATCCTTGCCTGGAGAATCCCATGGACAGAGGAGTCTGGCAGGCTACAGTCCATTGGGTTCCAAACAGTTGGACATGACTCAAGCGACTTAACACGCATGCACATTGCTAAAATAATGTTATCACTTGCACCTTCAGCAACTGGTAATCTTTTTGCTAGTGAAATATTTTTAGGGTTATCAAAATGTGACACTGAGACACAAAGTGAGCAAATGCTGTTGGTGCCAACAGACTCGCTTTCCACATGAGAGTTGTACAAACCTTCAATTTGTACGAAACAAAAACAGAAACACAGCATCTTGCGAAGGGCAATAAACAGACATATGCCTCTATTGTTAGTTATCAATTCAAACTAATTTATCTTCTTTATTTTTAGTTTCTTCCACGTAAAGACTCAATACAGCAAGGTTCCCTCCACCACAACTCTGAACTTCTGGTCCTCCTCTAACACGAATTCACCTCATCGGCCTTCCAGGGGACAGGATGTGGTAAGAAGAGGGCTGTACGGCGACCGCTTCCCCCTCTCTCGAAGTAACCACAGACACTCACTCTCAAGGGAGGAAGCCCCGAAGTGGCAGGGCGCACGCAAGTACCCCTCAAGGTAACTGCGTGGGACCGCCCCACCCCTCCCCTAGCCAGTCGAGGCCGGCTCTGCGCGGGAAGCACCCTGGCACATCCGAGAAAACCTCCACCCGGCTCCACCACGCTTCTCAACATGCGCGAGGCTACTGTGGTCCATCCTTCTGCTGCACAAAGGGGAAACTGAGGCCCGATGGGGTGCAGGGACTTGCTGCTCCGCATCCACTCGGTGGCAGAGCCAGCACTGGGAAGAATGTAGGTAACAAAAGTATATAAGCTTGGTATACAAGCTGCACGTGCTGAGCCCGGGACAGACGGTGCCCACTTCGGCTGCTGGGCGCCTAGTACGTCATTGCCGCTCAGGGAAACATGAGGCGGGAAAGCCGACCCCACGGGGCCCCCACACCCGGCCTTCCTTCCCCCTTCTCTAGGCCCGACGCCGCGGTGGGGCCTCCGTCGGGGTCCGGCCCGTTCGGTGGCGATCCCACCAACTCAGCCCGCGCCCCTCTCCCCAAAGTTAGGCGCGGGTCCCCTACCCAACCAACTCTGCGGGCCAGGGTCAGAGTGGGGCCGCATCCCGCCCGGGCCCCACCGCCCCCGCCCCGCCGATTCCTCTCTCTCCCCTCCCCCCGGGAGGGAGGAGGAGACTCCGCGGCCCTCCCTCGGCCCTCCCGGCGGCGGCCGCAGCAAGCCCCGTGCCCGCTCCGCCCAGCCGCGGCGGATCGGACGTCCGGAGCCCGCTGGTCGCCGGCCGAGGTGAGCGGGGGCGGTAGTGCAGGGGGCCGAAAGCCACGGCGTCCCGGGAACTCCCTCCAGGCCAGGAACCTTCAGCGGGAGGGAAGGGGTTAAGTTGCGGGGCGTGCTGGAAGAGGAGCAGCGGGAGCTCCCGCGTCCGCAGCAACCCCCAAACTCCGAGCAGAACTTCCTAGCCCCCTCCGCAAGCTCCCCTACCTCCCGAGCCCCAGCCTCAGGAGTGGAAGGGGCTTCGGGAGTTGGGGGAGGGGGGAGAGCAGGGCTGCCCTTGAAAAGCAGCGGGCTGGGGCCAGACCCCAGGGGGGCGGCGGCGGCGGCGGGCGGGGGCGGAATTTGGACCTCTCCCGGGGGACCCAACGTGGTCACCATGGCGAATGCGGGACGGACGGGCGGCGCGAGCCAATCGGAGCACGGCGCCCCTGGTGGCTGCCAATGGGGGGCCGCGCGGCGGAGTGGGCGGGACCGCGTCTCGCTGGGCCTGGAGACCCTCCTCCCTCATCCCGCCGCGGCTGTGCTGGGGAGGGGGAGAGGAAGTGAGGATTTAGGCGACTCGTGGTCGTGGGAGGGCAGAAAGGGAATTTCTGGAAGGAGTTGGGACAGGTGGAGCGACGGCTTAGTGTCAGGAGAAGGGAGTGGGCCTCCGTTGTCCCACTATTACGATTGTGAGAACTGGTGATGTCCTGCAAGCCTCCTTCCCCACCACGGCTTCAGTTTCTCTGTCTTAAGTGTGGGTTATGTAGGGCTGGTTGGGGAGGTAGGATTACTTCGTGTCGGCACAGATTCTGCCCACTGGTTGGACAAAGCTTTTAGGTATCTTGTTAGTGCCTCTCTCCATCTTACAAGTAAGAAAACAGCATCAGTGAGGGCGTGGCCTTGCAGGTATCAAACAGCGTCACAGAGGTACAGATGGGGCTCCTGAGAAGTCCACTGTACTAGAGTGTATAGTTCAAGGGGTTGCTCAGAGCCCCGGGGCTGGGGTCCACCTCATGAAAACCTCCCATCCTCTCCCAGCTGTGCTTGGCCTGATGACTGAGGACCCCATGGTGTAGGTGGTCCCAGGGGCACCTTGCCCCTCAGGTAATCAGGATCCAGGAGGGGAGGCATCCAATCCCAGCAATCCAGCGTCCCCCCCCTCACCCCCCGCCAAAACACACCCAATTTTGCTGCTGGTCCTTGATGGGGACCAATAGCTGTACCTCTGGATCTCAGGTGGCCCATTTGTAAAAAAACGAGTTATGATTAGTGGTCCAGGATATCTTTGGCTTCTCTGAGATGGAGGTACCTGGGAACGGATTAGGGGTGCCTACCCCCCAGGGCTCAGGTTCAGCCTACAGGCTCAGCTTGCCTCCCTCTCCTCTCCTGGAGGTCCAGTGACGAGAACACGGGTGACAGGTCAGAGGGACAAGCGCCCAGTTTGTGGGCAGACCAGCCTTGGGCCCTGCACTTATCCAATCAGGCTGTCCTCTGTGGTTTCCTGCTGGGCTCTGCTCCCTGCCCGCAGCCAGGCCTGTGGCCACAGGCCAGCCCCACAGCCCCACCTGAAAGGTTCTGGGAGGTTATAGAGGGTTTCTGAGCTGGAGGGAGGAGTTGGGCCATCCCATCCCATCCCACACCCACCCCAGCCCCCTAAGCTGGGCCCCATCTAGGCCTCAGCACTGCTTACTCTTTTCACTAGATACGAGCCATCAAAACACAGTAAGGACAAAATAAACTTGTCCCCCTGCGAGTCAGGCCCCCTCAGGTAAGAGGCCTGATCCTTGACCTGGCCATGAGATGACCTCTGACTTTAACCTTGGCCACAGGCTCTGACACCTACCTGTCTCAGAGCCTGACCCTAAAGTGACTCGTGATCCTTAGAATGGTGCAACCCTCCCTGATTACGGGGAACCCCTAGCTGTCCATCTTCCACCCATCAGCCTGGGAAGCATTAATGCAGCATCTGCTGTATGCTGGGCCCTGTGCTGACAGCCAGTGAGTCCAGGATGCCCTTGTGGTTTCTCAGTGTGGCCACTGCTAAAGAACAGGAGGTGCCATGTTGGGAGCACTAACATACTCTGTGTATGAGGTTGGGGAAGGCTACCCAGGGGATTGTTACCCAGGGGTAGGTCCTAAAGGATGTGTAGGAGGTACTGCTAGAGAAAGGAGAAAGAACATTCCAAACAGGTCCACTAGAAGCAAGAGCCACCAGTCACTTTGTCTAGACAAGGCTGATGAAGGCCTTGCCTGAGGCAAATATCCAATCAAAACATTCTCCTGTCCTGGCCAGCAGCTGCCTGGAGCAGTGAGGATGACTGTGGGGCTGGGGTTCAGGAGCTCTTGAGTCCCATGCGGACCTGTGCATGCTTGCTAAGTCACTTCAGTGGTGTTCTACTCTTTGCAATGCTATGGACTGTACAAAGCCCACTGTGCTCCTCTGTCCATGGGATTCTCCAGGCATGAATACTGGAGTGGGTTGCCATTCCCTCCTCCAGGGGATCTTCCCAACCCAGAGATCAAACCCACATCTTTTACATCTCCTCCACTGGCCACTTTACATCTCCTCCACTTCTTTACCACTAGTGCCACATGGGAAGCCTTCCCAGGTGGCTCTGCTACCCATTTAAGGGGATGTGAAGCCATGGTTCTGCTTTCTGCTCTCCACCCCACCAGCCAACTTTGAGCACCTCCTGTGTGCAGGGCCTGTGCTAGTGGCTCCGGGTGGCACAGGTGTCCTGCCTGGGTTAGGGAAGGATTGAACTGCAAGAGGAGAGAGGGCAGCTGGCCAGGTCTGGTTCTGGAAGGCTGTGGGGATATACTCCCCTGGCAGAGTGGGGCTGGGGAGACCAAGGCATTTCCGGGAGGTGGTGGAACTGAGCCTGAAGGATGGGTGGAGTTTCAGAGTCTGAGCTGGGCATCCTGAGTAGGGGATCAGGCTGAGCAGAGATCTTGAGGGTTTGAGCAGGAATAGACCCGTCTGGCTGGTGCTGGGGGTGGGGGGTGGGCACAGGAGAGGGGAGGGTGAGTGGGAAGGACTTTCTGGGCCTGTGGAGGCTGGTACCTCCTCCACCTGCTCCATGGAGAGTGGTGACACACTGCAGGAATCGGGAGGCCACCCCACACACATACGCACACCCCAGGGGAGGAAGACACTGAGCTTGGCGACGAAGGGCAGGCGGGGTAGGCAGCGGGAGGCAGTCTCTACAACTGCCAGCTGAACCTCCATGCTGCATCTCTCTTGATGAGTGTGTATGTTACCAGGGCTTGGTGTGTGTGCGTCTGCCCCTAAGGCTGTGTTATGTCAGTGGGGTGGGGGTAGAGGTGAGGGGAAGCATTGCTAGGCTGCCTTTGAGTGTGAGGCAGGGTTCCTGGTGTGTCCAGGGGTGGGCTTCTCCAGAAAACCAACCTTGGGACCCCCCACCCCCATCCATTTACACATGTGTGCACACACACCCTTCAGGGGACCTGGGCCTGCAGGAAGAAAGGCAGGAGGCCTGTCCAGAGCCTCTCTGACCCCCCTCCTCCCCCAGTCCCCCCCACCCCTCCCTTAAGCGTGGGTGCCTGGAAGCCATTAGGGGCCTGGGTGGCGCCCGCCCTGGCCCTGCACGACAGGCTTGGGATTCCTGGAAGGAGCGGGCCACCCCTCCCCAAGCCCCATTCACGCCTGGCAGCTCCCAGAGGCGGAGAGGATGTGGCAGCAGCCCCCTCCCTGCCGCCCTCTCGGTTTAGGGGCTGCAGGAAGGGCCCAGGAGACAGGGGCCTGGCCCCAGGGAACCCCGCCTCACCACCCCCCATTCCCAGCACAGCTCTGGCCTCTAGCGAGGCCACCGGACTGGCACTCAGATTTCCTGCCTCCTTCCCCTCCCCCGCAGGCTCTCACATTGTTTTTCTTTTCCAAGAGCTTCTCCATGTGGAGCTGGGCCAGGAAACTGGGGCAAAGAGGACTGCGAGTGTCTGTATATGCGTTCGTGTGTTTGTGTATATGCGTGTGTGCATTTGCCTGTCTCAGGCATGAGTATGTATTTTTGCGTGTCTCTGTGTGTATCCATGTGGGCATATGTATGTCTTCAGGTGTGTCTGTGACTGTGTATCTACAAGGAAGCATCTCTCTGAACATATACATAGTTGTTGTGTGTGCCTATGGGGCCACCTCCGTGTATGTGTGTGCCTGCCCATGACTTTATATTTACGTGTATGGGATTGCTTATGTGTCTGAGTGTGCACATGTCTGTGAATGCACGTGGGATCTAGGCCAGTCACCTCATTGCACAGGTGGAAAGATAGTCACAGTGGGTCCTCAGCCTTCCAGGGATCCCTTGGGGAGTTGGGTGTACAGGGAACTGAAACCTAAGCCCAGAGGGCTGTGTCTGGGGGCATAACCTAGTCTGTGCAGGTGTTGGGGTGGAGATAGACATGTTTGTACATATGGAACTATGGGTGGTGACACAGCATCACCAGTTACTCAAAATATCCCACGCTTGGATGGTTAAAATGCAAATCCCTACTGAACATGATTCTCTGAGGAGTGAGGTCCAGGAACTGCATTTTAAGCTAATGTCCAGGTGAATCTGAAGGACTTCTTGCTCTAGAAGCCCTGGCCTCCCTCACCCCTCACTGCAGTTCTACCAGGGGGGAAACTGAGGCCCCGTATGGGGCAGTGGTTTACATGAGATTGATGACAGAGCAGAGACTAGAGCTGGTGCCTGGTGAAGGAAGACAGAGGATAAACTAAGGGCAAACGCACTGGAGAAATATATTGGAATGGCCAAAAGTCTTGTTCTGGTTTTTCCATAACATCTTAGGGGAAAAAACTGAAGTAAACTTTTTGGCCAGTCCAATAGTAGGATCACTGAACCATGCTAAGGAACTGTGACTGCAATAGTCATTAATTTAAATGAACACTGGTCCACAGTGGTGGAAAACCTGTGATGCCTGGTTATACGGGTGAAGGCAAGAGCAGGCAGAGCAGTGAAAGCAACCAGAGACGGCTCTGCCTGGAGAGACAAGAACGAGTGAGGTAGCTGGAACACTGAGGGCGTTTGGGTGGGTGTAGCAAGGAGAGAAGGGACAGGGTGGGCAGTGGGAACAGTGAACAAGTGGGGGAATCGATGCGTTTTTGGTGTTGGAGCCTTTGAGAGAGTGAGTTTGGAATTGACTGTAGGGAGGGGAGGGGTCACAGCTACTGGTAATGACAAAGGTGGTGGCCACTGGCACGATCCGGTTTGTGTTTTTAAAACCTCACTCTGGCTGCTGCTCTTGAGGATGGATTTGAAGGAGGCAAAAGGGGACAGGGGGATGGGACAGGGAGAGTGGTGGCTGCCGTCTCCCCAGTGGGAAGTGATGGTGGCCTTGACAGGTTAGCGGTTGAGGAGGAAGGTAGGTGGATCCCTGTGATGTGTGGCAGACGGACTGGCAGGACTTGGAGGTGGAGAGAAAGCCAATTCCAGGATATTCCCCACAAGGTGAAGAAGTAAAGAAGCACCCTTCTCCCAGAGGGGGCATCCAGAAGGAGGCTCCAGTTGGGGGCGGGGGGCAGGGAGTGGAGACAGGGCGTCCCATTCGACCAAGCTGAGTCTGAGTTCTCTGAGGGACATGTGAGTGGTTCTGGAGAGCAGCCCAGGCTGGGAGAGAGACTGGGGGTTACTGCGGACGTGGAGAGGTGGCTTAGGCAGGGGCAGCCAGAAAGAAGGCGGCCAGGACTGGGGTGATGCCAGCACTGCAGGGATGAGCCCAGGTTGCCAACTAGGGAGGCTAATGGGGGACCACTGGAGAATAGGAGGAAAACCCAGAGAACATCCTGGGAAGGAGAGGTGCAAGAAAGGAGGACTGGAAGGTGCCCAGAGCTAGAGAGGGCATACATGCAAGAGTTGAGACATGCCCAGAGGGTAGGGCAGGGGGGCTGGAGGCCAGGCTGGTAAGGCTTGATGAGAGAGGGTGAAGGAGGTGCACGGGGGGTCGGGGGGGGGGGGGCAGACAGCAAGTGTGGCCCACTCTGGATGGGCCTGGAAAGGAAGGAGACAGAGAAGGGAGGTGAAAGTGCCAGGAGAGACTTCAGCAGGGAGCAGGCTCCTTGGAGGGGAATCATTGGTTGGGGTGGGAGAAGCTGGATGGGGAGGCCTTTGACCCAAGGAGGGGAGAGCCCCCCATCCTCTTCAGGGCAGAGAGGAGGGGGCTGTGGGGCTAAAGGCAGGACAAGGAGGGAGTGCCAGCCTGACAGCTCCTCTTTTTACCATAAACTGTGACATTAGATGTGCTGCCAAGTGGGAGGCTTAGAGGCTGGAAAAGACTGATGAAGGGACACAGCCAGACAGTACTGGGACACTCTTCCAGGATGCTGAGAGTCCCACCAGCAGTGCCCTGATGGGTCACCCAGAAAAGGAAGGAATAACGATCAGGGCAGGTCTTAGGGGCTGCAGTGAGGCTCTGAGGGTCAGGCCCAGCTGAATGGGGAAGGAAGTATGAGATAGCCCAAGGAGCTGTCAGTGGTCAGCATGAAGCCACTCTGAGGGAGAGTGTGGCAGGCTGGGGACAGAGCAGGGCATGTGTCTCACTTATTTTAAAAGAGATGTGGCCAATGAACAGCAGAGCTCAGTGGTTGGCATGGGGGGACACCTCACCACACTGCACGGCTCCCCCATCTAAACCCCAGCTTACTTCCATCATACCACCAGTGCGTGCATGTATTCACCAGACCCACGCCAGTGTTTGGACTTCTGGATGGTGTATCTGGATCAACTCCAAGGCTTACTTTTGCTGAGTCTCCCTTTCCTCTTCAGTAAATGTCTATAGCTGCCCTCGAGTCTGTTGAGAGGATAGCTCACATAGGCATGGCCTGTAGTTGGCCCTCCATAAATGTCATTATTATTGTCATCATGTGCTGGGACAAAGACCAAGAGCCAGCCATCCCCTGCCCTCAGCAAACTCACAGCCTGGGGTGAAGATGGGCTGCTCACAGGGACACAGAAAAATAGTACAGTGAGGCTGGCTGGTGGAGACCTGGGCAGGGGCTGACCACCTGGCCTGAAGGGTCCCGGAAAACCTCTTGGAGAAGACACTATTTCACCTAAGTTTTAAGGATGGGAAGAGTCAGCCCACCACAGGAAGAGGCTGGGAGGGGACTCGTGGCAGCAGGGCATTCCAGGTGGAGAGCAGTATAAGCTATTCAATGTGAGAGATGGGACCTGAAGGTCAGGGACAGCAGATTAAGGTTTCAGATCAGCGGTGGCTGCTCCAGGGTGAAGGGACTCAAGGGGGTTATCTGGAGGCCAGTGAGGAAGCAGCTGCAGGCCCTGGCTCACCATTCCAGCCTCCCTGGGGCTCCTGGAGGCGACCAATTGCACTCCTTCCCCCTTTGCCATGCTGTTCCTTCTACCGGTGATGCCGTTCCCTTTGCTTCCCGTGGCTGAGCTTAAGGATATGGGCGGTTGGTGGCCACCTCCAAATAATGGTTGTGTTCTCCCACAGGTCAGAGGGAGCGTCCCCCTCCCCGTAGCCCGGAGAGCACCCAGTAGCAGTGGCCATCATGCACAGTGATATCGCGTCTGCCACGTGTCCCCCGCGCCGCCTCTGAGTCCGGGACTTCCAGCCCAGCGCCCACGAGCCTGCCCGCCCCCCGCGGCCACGCCATGAGCCACGGGCCAAGCCCCCGGCTGGCCGAGTCCCCGCAGCTGTCCAAGGGCAGCCTCCTGACCATCCTGGGCAGCCCGTCGCCCGAGCGCATGGGGCCAGCCGACTCGCTTCCACCGACTCCTCCCAGCGGCACGCCCTCGCCAGGGCCGCCGCCTGCGCTGCCCATGCCGCCGGCGCCCGCGCTGCTGGCCGACGGGGACTGGGAGAGCCGCGAGGAGCTGCGGCTGCGGGAGCTGGAGGAGGCGCGCGCGCGGGCGGCGCAGATGGAGAAGACCATGCGCTGGTGGTCGGACTGCACCGCCAACTGGCGCGAGAAGTGGAGCAAGGTGCGCGCCGAGCGCAACCGAGCGCGCGAGGAGGTGCGCCAGCTGCGCCAGCGCCTCGACGCGCTCACCAAGGAGCTGGCGGGCGCTCGGCGCGAGCGCCAAGAGGCGCAGGGCGAGTGCGAAGCGCGGGGTCGCGAGCTGGCGCGGCTGCGGGGCGCCCGGGGGACCGCGGACAGGACTCCCGATGGGCCCGAGACGGAGCCAGAAAGAGAACAGGAGCCGGTGCCGGTGCGCGACGTCGGATCCGGATGCGAGAGACCACAGGGCAGCCAGGTGCGCGGCGAGGGGCGGGGCTTCTGGGCGGGGGCTTCGCGCTGGGGTCCGGAAGTGGGAGGGGCCGATTGACCCGGGCGGGAGCGGTAGCTGTAGGTCTCAGAAAGGGAAGTAAGGGCCCCTGGCACGTGGGTAGGTATCACACCTTCTGGGATTCAGGCTCTGCCCTGCAGGGCCCCAGGTTACCTTCCTCCCACAGACCCCAAGGGCAGAGTGTCCCTGATTATGGTGGTCCTGCCGCTGCTGCTAAGTCACTTCAATCGTGTGCGACCCCATAGACGGCAGTCCACCAGGCTCCCCCGTCCCTGGGATTCTCCAGGCAAGAACACTGGAGTGGGTTGCCATTTCCTTCTCCAATGCATGAAAGTGAAAAGTGAAAGGGAAGTCTCTCAGTTGTGTCCCACTTTTAGCGACCCCATGGACTGCAGCCTACCAGGCTCCTCCATCCATGGGATTTCCCAGGCAAGAGTACTGGAGTGGGGTGCCGTTGCCTTCTCCGTCCCATACCTGAGTAATCAACAAAACCAACAAATCATCCTCTCTGAGCAGGAGCAGGTTGTAAGAACTTACCTCAAAGGCATCCATTAGTCCCAGAGCTGAATCCGTTCATTTAGTCAGTTTAGAGAAAGGAGTAAACATTTTAACAGGTGTCTATCAAAGCTGAGGGAGGGGCGGGTGTCAGGGCAACGGGAGCACAGAAGGAGGTCCCTGAGCCAGGCTCTGAGGAGGGAGCTTCACTGCAGCTTTTCTAGAAGCGGTCCTGTTTGAGCTGAGATAGGAGAAATTGATGGTGAAAAGTGCAGGAATGCATTACAGGTGATGGAAATTCTGTGCAAATAGCGAGAGGCTGGGAGTGCTTGGTAAATCTGGGCAAAGCCTCCGTCGTTCCATGGGCACCCTTACAAAATGCTAGGCTCTGCATACACACTACCTAGTTAATTCTCAGGGCAACCCAGGAAATACTGGCTTTACAAATGAAGACACTGAGGCACTGAGACGTCAATTACCAGTGGCTCCCAGCTGGTGACTGGAGTCGCTGGGGGTTGACCCCAGATGAGCTTCTCAGCCCATGGTGATAATAATTAGGCTATCCGGAACATTAATCATATGTGAGGAGGGCAGCCTCCCCTGAACAAGCAAGACTCACCTGAAGGCCGTCTAGGGACCGAATCCAGGCTCAGGTTGCTCCTAGCTCCATCCCCAGTCACGCCAGCTCCTAAGATTCTTCAATGCCCCCTCCCCTCTCCTACCTGTGGGCTAGAGTGGGCACTGCTGCCTCCTGGTGGCTGAAGCCCTCTTCCCCAGGGCCTGACTGGTGCTTGCAGGTGACATTTCTTGCTCTTCTTTGGGGCAGAGGATGAGCCTCTGTATATCAGCCAGCCTCGGACACTGTTCCTGTCCTCTCCGTGTTCGGTTATGAGGCACCCCAGGAGGTGGCAGGTACCGCAGCAGGAGCTCGGAGGATGCAGCCTGAGTTTGTTCTCCAGCCCAGCCATGTCTGTGCTCTGTGACCCTCCAGCAATCCCCTTCTTCCCTCCCTGGTTCCTCAGTTGGGAGTTGGAGCTTTGGACCAGATGGCCTCAGAGGCCCCCACCCAGACAGTCTGAGATAGAAGAGGAGTAGAATTTCACTCCTCAGGCCCACTGTCCTAGTCTGGATAGGGAAACTGAAGGTCAGTCGAGGAAGGGACCAGCCCAAACTCATCTGGAATGACTGTGGGAGAAGCCAGGCTGGGACAGAGGCCATGGGCATCTTGGGTCTGTGGTCAGAGGCAGGCCAGGGGGCAGACAAGGGCAGCGGGGAAGAGGAGGCTGGCAGGGAGGAAGAGGGCTCAGGGCTGAGTTAACCGACCCTCACCGCTTTCTGTCTGGGAGCTGGTTCTGCGCCAGAGGCCGCCTTCCTGTTCATCTTTCACTGTTGTGGCATAGTCGCTCAGTGGTGTCTGACTCTTTCGTGACCCCATGGCTTGTAGCCCGCCAGGCTTCTTGTCCATGGGATTTCCTAGGCAAGAATACTGGAGTCGGTTGCCATTGCCTTTTCCAGGGGATCTTCCCAGTCCAGGGATTGAACCTGAGTCTCTTGCACTGGCAGGCAAATTCTTTGCCACTGAGCCACCAGGGAAGTCCATGCATCTTTTACCACGTCACTTATCATGTTTCAGGTGATCCCACTGAAAAGTGGGATCTTTGAGCAGGAATCCCTTTTGAGGGAATCTAGTCCTTATTCCTTGTAGGAATCCCTGCTTCTGCATTCATCAGTGTCCCACCAAATATTTGCATACTTCCAGCAGCAGAGAGCTTACCACCTCTTCTGGGGGATCTTCCAGGATTCAGGGAATCTGAGTGGCTGACTCTGTGCAGTTCTAAGCAGCGAAGGGGGAGGGTGTGGCCCTCCCTCTCCAGGGGTGGAGAGGCAGGCAGCAGAAGAGGAAACGGGGGTCCAGAGGACTGTGTGACTTGCCCACAGTTACCCACCAAGCTGATGCCAGACCCTGGACCTGGGAGAGGCTATGATGAAGGCCAAGAGGGTGAGGGCTCAGCGATCATTAGTCCAACCTCTGCCTGGGTCCCCACAGGAGCTGGAGCTGGTGGAGAGCCTGCTGAAGAGCAGACCAGAGGAGCCTGAGGGCTGCTGGGAGGTGCGCAGTGCAGGGGCTGGGACCCCACGGGGCAGCTCAGGCCGCCAGGAGCGCAGCCGCCTGCCCTGGGAGGACACCACCGTCGAGGAAGATGCCTCGAAGCTGACTGCTTTGCGGCTACGGCTGGATGAGTCCCAGAAGGTGCTGCTCAAGGAACGAGAGTGAGTCCCGGGAGGCAGGCAGGGGCTAGGGGGTGGGCCAGGCCATACCAGGGCCTCCTCGGAATCACAGAATGAAAGTCCGTGTCACAGAAGTTGAGACTCAATGAAAGGGAATGGGACTTTCCCTTTGAGTCCCATTGATTCTCGGGACTTGAGAACAGTGGTACTGTACCCAAGGACCCAACATGAGGGCTTTTTAAAATTAATTCAATTAATATGTGTCAGGGATCTGGGTCAGGCACTGTGCTCGGTGAGGATACAGTTATCCATGAGACCAGCAATCCCTGCCTTCATGCAGGGAGAGTGCCATGGGCAAAAATTCTTAGCAGGGAAGGAGGGATACAGGGACTGAGGGGTGGAAGCTGGGAGTTTGGTTTTGGACGTGTTGAGCTTGATTCAGCAGGAAGGCATTTGGGGACGTGAATGAGTCTATAGAGTTCACAAGACAGGTCTGGGCTGGAAGTAGAAATTCAGGAGTCATCAGCGAATAGATGATGCTGAAAACCATGAGCTGGGGTTGAGAGTGGATAGGGCAGAGGTCAAAGGATGGGGCCCTGGAGCCCACCAGCTATAGAATCAGAGGAAGAGGGAGGCAGCAAAGGATACAGGAGAAGGGAGCCAGTGAGGGGGAAGAGGAAGCAGGAGGAGCCGTTTCGTGGATGAGGGAGCAGTCAGCTGGTCAAGTCAGAAGAGGACTGAGCTCTGACCAGTGGGTTTAGGGCTCGGAGGTCACCAGTGACCTTGACTGGTCATTTTTGCCTGATCATGGAGAATAGTAACACCCCCTTTTCCATCCAGAAATTAAACACAAAGATGGCATAAGATAACTACACACATTAATCTTTTAAAAATCAACACAGTGCCCTTGTGAAGGTAGAAGCAGAGATCACGGCCATGCTCCTGCAAGCCAAGGAGCGCCAGATATTGCCACCAGAAGCCAGGGAAGAGGTATAGAACAGATGCCCTCTCACAGCCCTCCCGTGGAACCAACACCTCGGTCTTGGACTTGGAGCCTCCAGAACTGAGACGCTGCATTTCTGTTTAAGCACAGTGAACAAAAATCAACCTGTTGTACTAACTGAAATGTAAAGTAATGCTAAACTCTCAGAATGGGAGGCCAGCGTGGTGTGGGGGTTGGTCATGAAACACTGCATGTGGCCAAATAGCCACTGCACCTCCTGCACATTCAGGGCAGAGTGAAGGGTGAGGGGCGTGAGAGCAGTTTAAGGGACTCCCACCCAGTGATGGTGACAAGAAGGGACTCCTCCTTCAGAGAGTCACTGGAAAGTGCTTTCCAGCTTTTCCGACTGCAGAGCTGTGTGTTCACACCAAGTCAGCATAAAACAGATAGAGGGGAGTGGGGATATTATTTGATGGATGAGCCCAGGGCCCGGTGCCCTGGAGAACCAGACACTCTCCACAGCAGGGGCTGGACTCCCACAGCTGTGTGGAGGGTGCAGCTCCAGGAGATTGCACAACCAGGTTGCCTGCCACAGAGTGGGGTGCCAAGGCCTGGGGTATGCAGCAAACCACTGGAAGCCAGGGGAAAGGGGTGCCAAGGCCTGGGGTATGCAGCAAACCACCAGAAGCCAGGGAAGCGGCATAGAACAGATTACCTCTCACGACACCTTGGTCTTGGACTTGGAAGGGACTGGAGGACTCAGCAGAGGGCCCCAGTGGGCTCACCCCCACGTCTCCCCTCCCCAGGGATAAAATGGCACTGAGCAGGAACATCGAGAAGCTGGAGGGAGAGCTCAGCCAGTGGAAGATCAAGTACGAGGAACTGAGCAAGACCAAGCAGGAGATGCTCAAGCAAGTGAGTCTCGGAGACCAGGGTGGGCTTCCTGGAGAAAGCAGTACTGTGTCATTGAATTTCAGCAGTGGGAATGGGAGAAAGAGGGGAATTCAATCATTCACTGTCAAGCACCAGCCCTATGCCATGTGGTGATCTGTGGACTGGGGCAGGAGGTGGAGGAGGGGTTGTGGGGAGAACACCAACAGTAACCAGGTAGATAAATTCAGAAACTGTGAAATTCAAAACACAATCAGAGAGATGAGGTGGTGGGTCATAGAAAGGTCTCTCTAAGAGGGTTACATTCAAGGCAAGACCTAAAGTGATTAGAAGAAGCCACCGCTGAGAAGAGATGGAGGCAGAGTTCCTGGCAGAGGGCACAGCAAATGCAAATGTCCTGAGGCCAGGACAAGCCTAGTGGGTTCAAGAAATAGAGGCCAGTGTGGCTGGAGGGTAGTTAGTGAGAGATGAGATTGTAAGGGGATCCCACCAGCCTTGTAGACCAAGACAAAGGGAAGGAGTCTGGATGTTCACTGGGCACATAGTGGGTATGAGATCTTGCTAGAGCCTCACAGCAGTCAAGGGAACACACTTGGTGTCCCCATCTTACAGATGAGGAAACTGAGACTCTAGGTGGCAGAGAGGAAATTCCACCCCTGCAGTTTGGAAACTCCTGCATGCTGGGGTCTGGAGAAGGCAATGGCACCCCACTCCAGTACTCTTGCCTGGAAAATCCCATTAATGGAGGAGCCTGGTGGGCTATACAGTCCATGGGGTCGCTGAGTCAGACATGACTGAGCGACTTCACTTTGACTTTTCACTTTCATGCATTGGAGGAGGAAACGGCAACCCATTCCAGTGTTCTTGCCTGGAGAATCCCAGGGACGGAGGAGCCTGGTGGGCTGCTGTCTATGGGGTCGCACAGAGTCGGACACGACTGAAGCGACGCAGCAGCAGCAGCAGCAGCATGCTGGGGTCAGACTGGGCTTTCCTTACTGCTTCCCTGTGCAGACCCTGATGGCCACCAGGGGGCGCAGCCACCCTGCTTTTCCAAAAGGTGGGCAGCTCACAGACCCGAGCCTGAAACTGCCCTGGAAGATTGGTCTTTAAGTAGAATCTCTTTAAGGAGTCTCCTGAAAAAAAGCTTCCCAGACCCTGCCCTCACTCTCCTGAATCAGCATCTTTGGGGCTTAGGTCCAGGAACCTTTTTAATCTTTTCAAATCGTGTAATCATTTGAAGAATTTGTGAGACCCAATTGTGCAATTTTACAGATACATAACTATAAAGATTCTCATTGGTATCTGGGTTTTTTTTTTCCATCAACATTGCATATTTAAGGTTCATTCATGCCATTGCAATGAGCATTCCTCTGACAATTTTCTCTGCTCTACAACAGGGACTCTGTACTATTTCACATCACCCCAGACAATTCTGATGTGACCAGCCTCACACCCACAGGCAGACCTGCATTCAGATCCCCTGGGTGTGTTCAGCCAGTGTTCGCTGAGGGTGCCCAGGCCATACACGGATACGAAGGCGGGCAGACAGACATGCTGTCTCCCAGGCTCACGTTCTTGGGGAGGTGGGGGGCTGGAGAAGCACCCCTTCTAGGCAGGGAGGACAGGAGAGGCCTCCCTGAGGAGAGGGCATTTAGGCCAAGGCCTGAGAGTGAGAAAAGTCAGCCCTTCAAGATACCTCGGAAAGAGGGCAGCAAGCAGAGGGAAGCACAAGTGTGAAGCCTGCAATGGACAGGAGCTTGCGAATTTGAGGACTAGAGAGGAGGCTCAGAGAGCTCTGGGGAGGGGGGATGGGCGATGCGGTTGAGCGGAGATGGCTTTGTGGGACCATAGGGAAAGGTCAGTTCTTAGGGAACCTGGGGTTGGGATATGATTGGCTGTGTCTCTTTTCAATTAATCAGTTTATTTTTTGGCCACACAGACTGGCTTACTTATAGGATCTTAGTTCCCCAACCAGGGATGGAACGTGTGCCCCCTGCAGTGGAAGCTCAGAGTCCTAACCACTGCACCACCAGGGAATTCCCCTGGGTTTATCTTTTTTTTTTTTTTTTTTTTAAGATAAAAGGGCTACTGTTGTGGAAAATGGGTTGACGAGAGAAAGTCAGGGGGCAGGAGGAGGGCACCCAAGAATGGACACTGGGAGGCTGGATGGTAATCAGGGAGGTGAGAGATGTCGGAGGAGGCAGATGCGTTCAGATTCAGAGTCTGTTCTGAATACCCTGTGGCCCATTTGGGCACCACCTGAGGCTCCTTGCTGAGCCCTCCGGCACCAGCGCCCACCCCTCCCTGGAGCTGGTGGTCCTCACCTAACCAGCCTGTGCTGTATCACACAGCTCAGCATACTGAAGGAGGCCCACCAGGACGAGCTGGGCCGCATGTCCGAAGACTTGGAGGATGAGCTGGGTGCGCGTTCCAGCATGGACAGGAAGATGGCGGAGCTGAGGGGTGAGGTGAGGCCACCGGCAGGGCCCAGGGTCTGGGGGCGCCCGGGGGGCCCTGCCTCCATCAGTCATTCACTCACAGGAGGACAGGAACCAGCCACAGCCCTGGGTGCTCCAGTCTGCAAGGGGTGGGCCTCTGTGGCTCACACCCTGTGCGTGTCAAATAAGCCCGGGTTAATTATAGCTGCTGCAGCTGGACTTGCTTCCTGGAGCCAAAACAACTGCTGGAGGAGGTGGTGAGGGGGAACCTCCCGCTCGGCCGTGCCAGGCCCCTCCCTGTGGACCCCTCCCACTGTCCTGCCCTGCTGCAGATGGAGCGGCTGCAGGCGGAGAACGCCGCTGAGTGGGGTCGCCGGGAGCGGCTGGAGACGGAGAAACTGGGCCTGGAGCGGGAGAACAAGAAGCTGCGGGCGCAGGTTGGGGACCTGGAGGAGGCGCTGGCCCGACGACGGCGGCAGACGGCCAGCGCGCTAGACTGCGACCTGCGGGCCAGCCAGGCTGCACTCTTCGAGAAGAACAAGGTGGGGTAGTGAGGGGGCTGCAGCCAGGGCTGGGGCAGACCACCTCCTGGGCATCCAGCTCCAGACCGCAGGGGGCCAGAGACCCTTGAGGTAACAACTACAGACCAAGGAGGTGATTGCCTGGCGGCAGCACCTGCCATAAGCCAGGCTCAGTGATACCACCATTATAGCTGGGTTTGTGGGATACCACTGTAGGCCAGGCTCCGGGCTGGTGCTTTTTGCCCATGTTATGGAGAATACTTGGCGCCGTAGTGGTAAAGAATCCACCTGCCAACCAGGAGATGCAGGTTCGATCCTTGGGTCAGGAAGATCCCCTGGAAAAAGGAAAGGCAACCCACTCCTGTATTCTTGCCTAGGAAATCCCATGGACAGAGGAGCCTGGCAGGGTACAGTCCATGGGATCACAAAGAGTCAGACACAACTGAGCAACTAAACACAACAACATCAGTTAATCCTTTCAACAGCCCTTTCATTGGTCCAACAAATGTTCATTGAGCTCCAGCTGCGCGTAGGCCTTGTTCTAGGTGGTGGGGACACAGCCGTGAACAGACAGGAGGGACGTGGCCTCCCCTCGTAGAGCTGATAGCTGAGGGGGATATAGACGTTGCTCACTCCGTCACACGCTTATGCTGGTCACACAGCTCCGTGGCTCTGGCAGGGAGAGAGAAAAGGGGATGCCCGGCCACCTGGCTGAGGCCCAGGTCCTGGGGAGGCTTTCCTGAGGCAGTGGCGTTTAAGCCCAGGTCTCCGGGGAGAGCAGACATTGACAGTGGGCTGATTCCAGGAGGAGATTTGGAAAATGATGTGAATGAATGTCCCATGGTGACAGGGACCTGGAGCTTTGGAGGAACAAGAGAGGCTGGTGTGGTTGGAGGGGAGCAGACAAGAGGGATGTGGTAGGTGAGGCAGGAGGCCTGAGCCACCTTTGAAAAGTGAGAGGTAGGTGCAAGCAAGTTGTGGCTCTGAGCGCTCACTGGCTGCTGGGTAGAAGACGGATAAGAAGGCAAGCGAATGGGGAGTCTGGGCCATTTCCTGGGGGCAGCAGGAAATGATAGAGGCCAGGACCAGGCTGAGGTTGGTGGAAATGGAACAGAGAATGGATTCAAGAGGCCATTTCACAGATATGAAGACTGAGGGCTCAGAGAGCTCCCAGAGCTCAGGTGTGGACAGCTCCTCTCCTGGCTGCTCATCTTCTTCCCAGCCACTCTGGCTTCAGATCTCTTTGCTTCCGAAACACACTCCTCAGCTGACCCAGAGCTTTAATGCCATTTATACATCAAAGAGCCCTGACTTTGTCCCTCCCCAGAAAACGAGACTCAGCTCAAGTAGCCTACTGCACACCTCACGTCGTCTCCAGCAGGCACCCCAGAGTTCCAAGTCCAGAACGGAGCCAGCACTCCACCCACCTCCCCCTCATCACCCCCAGGCCTTCTCACCTCACTAGATGGCACCTCTAGCCTCCAGCTCCTCCCCCAACTCTACTGCTGGCATTTCAGAGAGGTTCCAGGGAGAAGGGACTCCAGTACCCCCAGAACCACTTGACCTCGTGGACTTCCCATCATGAGCCCTCCTCCATCTCCGCTCTCCTGCAGGAGCTGGCCGACCTGAAGCACGTGCACGGCAAACTGAAGAAGCAGTTCCAGGAGAAGGTGGCGGAGCTGGCTCATGCCAACCGGCGGGTGGAGCAGCACGAGGCCGAGGTGAAGAAGCTGCGGCTGCGGGTGGAAGAGCTCAAGAAGGAGCTGGCCCAGGCTGAGGACGAGGTGAGCACCTGCAGGGCCCAGCATGCAGCCTGCAGACCTCGGCTGGGCTCGGTGGGGGTGGAGCTGCAGGGCCCTCCCGTGTTGCTCCGTGCTGGGTCCCCAGTGCCTGGTACAAGCCTGACTCTCGGGAGGCACTCAGGAGAGAGTGGGTGGGTGACAGGTGGTGTGTGGGTAGGAAGATGGGAAGAGAAATGGACAGATAACGTAGATGAGTGGTTGAGTAGATTAATGAATGGATGAGTGGGTGGATGTGGAGTTGGTTAAACGGACAGAAGGATAACTCCATGGATGGATGAACAGATGGATGAGGGGATAGATGGACAGATGGTTGGGAGAGAGGAGAGATGGATGGGATGTAACAACAGATGTCTGATGGGTGGTTGGATGGATGGATGGATGAAGGGGTAGGTAGATAGATGGGTGGATGAATGGATATGTGGAAAGATGGATGACTGAGTGGATAGTGGAAAGGTAGAGAGACAGCTGACTGTCAGTGGGTGGAGGAGTGACTGGACCGAAGGAAAGAAGGGCAGAAGGATGGGTAGATGGGAAGATGGGTTTGGAAGAGTGGAAGGACACAAGGGTAGTATGAATGGGTGGCTGAGTAGATCAATGGATGGTAAGTGGGTTGGTGGATGTCTCCATAGGCAGATGGATATTTCCATGGATGAATGGTCAGATGGACAGATTCATGGGAATATACGGGTAGATGGGTTGATGGATGGATCAGTAGCTTGGGGCGTTGGAGGATGGGTAGATTTGGAAGGGAGAGGCAACAGGATCCCTCTTCTTTTGCCACAAGAAGAGGCAAAAAAAGGATGTTCTCCTGGAGGAGCTGGGCCTCAGATGATAGCATTTGAAAGGCCTCAAAGGAGAGACAGGAATTGCTTTCGAGGAGGATCATTCTCACAGAGGAACAGCAGGAGTGGCTGGTCCTCAGCAGACGGCAGGGCAGGCTGGCCCAACCCAAGGTGACTCCTATGCTCTCGGCCCCGTTCACCCCCACAGTTGGACGAGGCCCATAACCAGGCGCGGAAGCTGCAGCGGTCGCTGGATGAGCAGACGGAGCAGAGTGAGAACCTGCAAGTGCAGCTGGAACATGTGCAGTCCAGGTGGGCCCAGCGTGCCGCCCCCGGGGCAAGGACTCCCAGCTGGGACGCACAAACAGAGCAGGGGCGCTTCTAGCCCAGGGAGGCCCAGGGTCGGGGTCGGGGCTCCAGCCGAATGCGCCTAGAGGGGAAGACAGGGAAGGAAGAGATCCGGATGTCCTGGGGCCAGAATCCTGTCCCCTTCAAGCAGGAAGGGCCAGGGCTCGGAAACCAGGGAAGGGAGTGCAGGAAGTAAGACCAGCTGGGAGCCTTGGAGTTGTGTCCTGCAGCCAGCGGATATAGAGAGAGCAGCCAAAGAGGTCAGGCCCAACGTGGGGCAGCAGGGAGGGCGGGTGGATCTGGGCAGTCTCTGATGAGAAGGACAAGCAGCCCGCAAGGTCCTCCGGCTGGGGTGACTCTGGACCAGCTGGGGTCTGTGGGATCTCGGCCCTGATGGCAGCCCGGACCCCTCAGCTGCAGACAGGACCCATCCGCCTCAGTGAGGGAGGACCAGGAGGTCTGGGGGCCCACCCAGCATGCTCTGCCTCCCACTCCATCCCAACACCCCGAGAGTGGCTCTCTCCCCAGGACTCCCCTTAGAGCTGGGGTATGTCTAGTCCAAGCCCCGCCCCATTTCGCAAGCTTCCACCTGAGACTGATTTCCTGTGCCAGGCCAGGCCCTTACTTCCATCCTCTTATTTCATGGAATAGACAGCGCCCAGTCTCTGCTGCTAAGATTGGGTGGTGGGAACTCTGGCTCGACACTAAGTAGCTGTGTTATTTTGGGCCACTTACTTAAACTCTTTTTTTTTTTTTTTTCAGAGTTTCCTCATCTGTAACATGGGGTTGATAACAGTTTTTATTACTTCTTGATTGTGGGAATTAAATGAGCCGATCTGTGCTTATAAAAGGACCAGGCCCGTGATAAATGCCAAATAGTAGTAGAGCTTTAGTATTGGGGTCAGATACTGTGCCATGGTTGGATAGCATCACCAACTCAATGGACACGAGTTTAAGCAAACTCTGATAGAGAGTGAAGGACTGGGAAGGCTGGCATGCTGCAGTCCATGGGGTCGCAAAGAGTCAGAAATGACTTAGCGACTGGTCAACAACATTGTGCTTTAAGAACCACGCTCCTAGGAGAGACAGGAAGGAAAATTTTTTTTCTACCCCCAGGGGGCTGGCAAACGAGGAAACTAAGGCACAAGAGGGTTAAGTCCTTTCACCACCGCACAGGCGGCGGGTGGTCAGGTCAGATTGCCTTCCCGGCCATCTGCCACCGGAGCCCTTATTTACAGAGCATGTACTGTTATCTATGTGCTGAGTGTCTGTGGCTAAGAGCACAGACCGTGGAGCCAGACCTGATAGCTGTGTGACCTGGGGAGCCAAGGCTCAGTTTCCCCAGATGCTTGGGATGTTGCCTATGAAGTGTCGTCAAGGAGCCCAGTCATGAGTGCAAGTCAAGCTCAGTGTCTGGCCAGCTCTGCCCACTCCACCCCCCCACCCCGTCCCCGTCTCCCCCCACCCCGCCCCCCCACTCCAGCACATGGGCCCCTCACAAGGCCGCCTAGCCTCAGGGCCTTCCCGCAGTCTTGGCCACATTCTTTGGGAGCCATAAACTCCCAAAATGGGCAGGCAGGCTGGCTCTGCCCAGGCTCTCAAGTGCTTCCATGGGAAGGGCTGGGCTGCCCAGGACCGCTGCCTCATCTTATTTCCCAACTTTTTGTGCTTTAATGTTCCGGGGACAGCTCACTAAATCACCATGCAGTAATGGAGGCCCCCGCCCGCGCCCCTCCCCGCCGTGTTAATAATTCATGTCTTCCAGTAAGATGCAGCCAGGCGGCTACTCCGCTGGGGGTGGGCGCGAGGAGCCGGGGAGGAGGGGGGTTGGGCATTTCCTCCACTGGCTCTTCTTAGAGGCAAGTCTGCCTCGTAAATTTTGGCTTTAGGAATTTTAATGTGGGGAAGAACAAGGGTGGAGGGCTTTCTCCTGACATTAGGGATGTAGGGGACTCAGAACCCCCACCCCTGGACTCTCTTCCTATGGGCTTTGGAGCCTGGCTTGGGTTCAAATCCCAGCCGCTTTACCTTGAGCCGGCTGCTTCACCTCTTCAAGCCATCCCCCCTACACCCCTACCTACTCCAGAGCCAGCCACCCAGTTCAGAGCCCAGCCCCTGCCCGCTGCTGTCTGTGGGGCTTAGTGCCTCAGTTTCCCTATCTGTAAAATGGGAGTGACAGGAGCACCTCCCTCACTTCGGGGGCTTCTGGAAGGATGAAGTGAGACGAGGTAATGTTTGTGGAAGGCTCAGTCTGGTGCCTGGCAGTGGGAAGCTCTAGGGGAGGCTTAGCTGCTGTCAGCACCAGCGGATCAGGCTTGTCTCTGACCCGCCTGTCACCCCATCCCACAGGCTCCGCCGACAGCAGCAGAATGCCCCCCTCTTTGGGAAGATCCGCAGCGCTCGCTTTGGTGCCGAGGAGGCGGGGGACGGAGCCAGTGACCTGGACGAGGATGAGGACCTGCAGATCCAGGTGGCTTAGAGCTGCCAGGGCTAGGCAGGACTGGGCGCCACCCCCCAACCCTGGGTGCCCAGGCTGACCAGCCACTCGAACTGATGCAGCTGTGTGTGCTGACTCTGGGAGCAGACCCCAGTCCCTGCCACAGACAACTTCCTTCTCTCCCACCGTGGGCATTGGTGGTCCCACTTTAGCGACACTCCATGGAAGGGAAGCCGTGGCCTACATTTTATATATATATATTTATATATATATATATATATATGTCATATATATATTAGTATATATGCCTGGGGTCCTTGGACTTATTTGGTTTTATAGACACAGGACCACTCCAAGGCCCAGTCAGGTGCCCCCACCCACCCAGGACTTTCTTGCTGGGGGAGGGGGTGTCAAAGGAGAGCTGTTAGGGGCCTCCATCCAGGCTGCCTCTCTGGACCTTGGAGGTCTGGCAGGGGCTGTGGCTGTTCATAGTACAATGTGATAACCCTATCTTTTGTAATAAATGGAGTTCATGTTCTCAGGTGGAGTCCTGAGTGTGTGGCAGATGCAGGCACGCATGTGGGGGACAGATAGGATCAGCTTGCCCTGCACCAAACCTGAGCTCGGGAATATCAATATGAAGTCACCTGAGTGACTTAATAAATGAATGAATGTGAGAAAGAATGAATTAATGAACAGTGGGACTGATGAATGGTCTGGAATCCAGCTGCTGTGAGGAGAATGAGAAGAGATGGTGCATGTTTAATCTGCAGGAGACTTCAGTTCTGACTCCAGATGAATTCAGATATCTGCTCTGGCCCTTACTGGCTGTACAACCTTGGGGAAGTTACTTGTCCTCTCTGAGCCTCAGTTTCTCCATCTGTAAACTGTCTCATAGAGTCATCAGGAGAATTAGATGAGTTCACCTGGAGCTCAGTAAAGGTGAATTATAATTGAAATACTTGAAGGTATGCCCTGGAGAGGAGGGATTTGCCAGCTGGGTTCGGCCGTAAGGGATGACATTCAGGCAACTGACTGGTGGGCGTTTACCCAGAGCTGGATATGAACACAACCTATAACCCTTTCATCATTCTCCTAGCCCTGCTCTACGTAGTGACATTATAGATTTTATCTCTTGATTCTTAATTCCTAAACCTATAACCAGCCAGTGTATATTAAATCTGGTAGGAAAGGTTATTCAAATCATGGTAGCACACGTTGTTGAATCTTCGCAAGTTGAGGTGGCGTTTGAGTCACCTGCCCTTGATGAGAGTTTGACATGAACTCCTGGCATCAGGGCCTGCTTTCTGCAGGAGCAGGCACTCAGAACTGTCCTAGCCCAGAGGCCATAGCGAGTTCCCTGTGTTCAGAGGTGAGCACGGAGAGGCTGGGCTCAGAGCAAGGGCCTGGCACCTAAGAGAAGTTAGATTCAATTGATCGAGCTGGTGGGGCTCTCTGCCTTGGGGTGGGCAGCTGCAGTTAAGGACTTCTCTCTTGTTGTGGCCCAGTCTAGAGGACCCTTGGGGCTATGGTGCTAGGACCCACGGCTGCCACAGGCCCTGGGGGGCTGATAGGAGGCACCAAGCAGGCCAGGAGTCCCGCAGGGGATAATCAATAGGTCCCCTGTTGGCAAGCCAGAACTGACCATGCTGGCAAGGTGGGGTTTGCTGTCATGCCCCAGGTCCCCTCCTGGGCTCCAAGGGGGAGAGAGAGGAGTGTGAGAAACCCCACATGGATCCCCCTACATGGGCCTTTCCCCACAAGCCAGAGCCAGCAGAAATGTGAAAAGGCTCTGCGGGAAGAGGAACATTTCTTGTGGGGGGTCTTGCTGTTTTCTCTCCCAAACAGGAAGTGGGCCCCAGAAAAGGCTGAAAGCGCTGCCTTTTGACCCCTGGGAGCCAGGAGCCAGGCGCTCACAGACAGCAGCCCCGAGAGCCGCCTCCCCAGGCACCCAGGCGGACCTGCCATTCCCAGACACAGAGCAGACCGTCCAGCCCGACGGGCTCCCCCAGACTCCCCGGCACCTCTGGAGAGATAGCGTGGAGCAGGGGCCCCATTACAGCCCCTGTCTGCAGGCGGGGCCGCTCCTGAGAACCTCAGAAAGGAGAGGGTCTGGCCTCCCACCTCGCATGTACAAGGGAGCCAGGAAGTCTTGGGAGGGAAGCACAGCCACAGACACAGGGCTGGAAGGTTCTCTGGCCCTGGAACTCGTGCTGTCTCTAAGCAAGGGGTTGCTCAGAGCCCTTGCATCCTGGAGGTCGTGGCAGCAACATCTGCCAAAAAGAAGCATCAACTTGTCTCACATCGTGCTTAAAAAATGATTTTTAATGCATTGCTGATATTAATAATGGGAATTTTCCTCATAAATAGTGGGTTTCCCCATCTTGAGACCTCAGCACATCAGACCACACTGGGCTCACACCTGCATGGCTGCAGCTGTGGAGGTGAGAGGTAGGTGCTCCCTGGAGGGGCGCACAGGCACCCACGAACCACAGTCCCCACCACTCCTTGCAGCCTCACCTGCACCCTCCTTGCCTCTATCACCGCCTGGTCCCCAGAAGCATTTGAACAAGTGAGGAAAGTGAGTGACCGAGCGGGGATGGTGGCTGAAGACTGAGGCACAGCCAGGCCACATTCACATGTCACTCTCCCTCTCAGAACTCCTGCAGGCTCCTTGTCACCATGGCAGGAGTGCCAAGAGCAGTTAACGTATATTGAGCCACACCGTGTGATTCACGACCCTGTGAGGCAGGGCGTCCCAGTGTCATCTCACTACACCAAGGATGCAGGGACTCAGAGGGAGCAAGTAACAATCGCAAAGCCGGGGGCTTCCCTAGTGGCTCAGTGGTAAAGCATCCACCTGCCAATGCAGTAGACACAAGTTCGATCCCTGGTCTGGGAAGATTCCACATGCTGCTGAGCAACTAAACCCGTGCACCACAACCATGAGCCCACACTGCAGAGCCCAGGAACTGCAACTACTGCACCCACATGTCGCAACTACTGAAGCTCGTGTGCCCTGGAGCCCGTGCTCTGCAACAAGAGAAGCCCCAGCAATGAGAAGCCTGTGCAGTAACAAAGAGCAGCCCTCGCTTGCTGCAGCCAGAGAAAACCTCATGCAGCAATGAAGACCCAGCACAGCCAAAAAATAAAAAATTTTAGAAATTATTTTTAAAAAAGAAATAGGAATTATCCCAAAGCCACACAGCTACTTAGTGGTGACCCTGGCATTCCAGGTCAGGCAGTCTGAGGCAAGCGCCCACACTCCTGATGATGACCCCCTTCCCCCACCCCTCCAAGGCCAGGCCCCACGTGGTACAGGCCTTGCTCTCTGCAGCCCCACCCCACTCCACAGACCCTGCAGCTCAAGCCATGTTGAACCCCCTTCCCCATCAAAGTCCCACCAGCCTTTCAAAGCTCAGTCTACTTCGTTCATTTGGGCCGTGTATTTGTCTGCTTCCGCCCCACCAGATGCTTGTGGAGGGCAGAGAAACCTTCCAGCAGTGAGCACAGTGCCCTGGGCCTAGTGAGCATCTTTAAAAGAGGGAAAGAAGGAAGGATTGATGGCTGGATGAATGAGATGGTAGAAGGTTGAAGCCAGAGCCACCACCACCGCTCCCCACCCTCGACTCTGACTCCAGCTTCATTGCGATACTTGCAGGACCGGTCCTAGATGACTTTCTACTGGTCAGCTGAGAAGTCTCCCCGTCACTGAAAGCTGCAGCAACCTGGGAGCAGCAGTGCCAGGGCCTCTTCTCACAGACCTGGAGTGCCCGGACAGGCTGCAGAACCTGATGGGCCAGACAGTCCCGCCCGGCCCCTCCTCCCCCTGCAGCGTGAGGCTGGGGGCCCTGGCGTCTGTCCTCCCCTTGCTCTCCAGTCAAGTTCGTGTTGCTCCAACCAGGCAGCCTTTAGGGGTCCCTGCCTTGAGATTTATCCCCAGGAGTGAGTCCCCACATCCCGGCCCTCCAGGTGAGCTTGAGTTCTGGATCCAGCTGCTTTCTGTTTGGCTGTGTGTCTTCTGGCCAGCTCCTGCCCCTCTGGGCTTTCGTTTCCTTTTCTGTGAAAGGCAGACAGTAGCAGCTGGATTCTCCCAAAAGAAGATGGCTTCACTGTTGGTGTTATTTCTCTGGCTTTCCTTATGCTCTCCATCCCCTCCCGAGACCCTAGCTCCCGGTCAGCCTGGGGGCCCACCAGCCACCCTGGGCACCCCTCTGGGACAGTGGCTGCTGAACCGGAGACAGAGGCAGAGCCCAGGGACCAGCTGCAGCTCTCAGCCCGCTCCCCCCCTCCCCCACCACCACTCAGCTCCTCTGTCTACTAATTGTAGGGTTGCAAGCAGCCAGCTGCCTCCCAGGCCCCAGGCGGGTGCCTCCCAATGGATCAAGGGCTCCCTGGAAAACCTCCCAGCTCTCCACCAGCCCCACAGACCCAGCTGCGCAGGGGTGGTCTCCATGGTGCTCAGACTCCCCTCTCCTGCTCCAGGAGGGGGCCAGGAGAGGTGTAAACGTGAAGCCTTTCTCAGCCTTTCTCATTTCCCAGGCTCCCCCCACGTCAGAGAGGCGCATCCTGGGCCCCCTGCCCCCACTCAAGAACTAGCCACGGGGTTCAGTGAGTGGGAGGGAATTTGCCTGCCAATGCAGGAGGCAGGGGTTCAATCCCTGGCCTGGGAAGATCCCACATGCCACGGAGCAACTAAGCCCCTGCTCTACAACTGCTGAGCCTGTGCTCCAGAGCCCAGGAGCCACAACTTCTAAGCCCACAACTAGAGCAAAGCCGGAGCAGCAATGAAGACCCAGCACAGCCAAAAATAAATAAATAAAATTATTTTTTTAAAAAAGAGCTAGCCATGGCTCTCCACTGCTGGACAGATAAAGTCTCCCTCCACATCCTGACCCATGGGTCGGGGAGGTTCAGACATGCCCTTAAGCACATTCCCCAGCGGCCTTGGTCTCACGGCCCTGTCGCTCCAGGATAAAGTCCTGACAGGCCCCTCTTTTCTGCCCCCACTGGCTTCCGCAGTATCCCCTCCATATCTGCCCCACGGCTGGAGTGCCGATGGCGCAGTCAGACAGGTTGACAGCTCCTCAGTGACTGCAGAGGTCTGCTTGCACTGGGACCTCAAGCTCTGAAGGCTGGGGCCCCGCCCGTGGAAATCTGCATCTCCCACCCGCCTCCCCCAGGAAAGGAGGGTGAGTATCATTCAAAGCACAAGCATCACCTCCAGAAGTGGATAATGGCAAGATGAGGGAAACCGAGGCCCAGAGAAGGAAGGAGCCAGCCAGTAAATCACAGAGCCAGGATTCAAATCCAGGCAGCTCCAAAGACCAGGTATTCTCGGCTAACAGCCCTCAGCCCAGATCTGGGCCCAGTTCAAAGCAGAGGCTCTGTGCATGTTCAGGGGACCAAGGGAGGAGGGGAATGTAAGATAATAATGGTGTGACCACTGTCACCAAGCCCTCTTCCCTTTCCATCACTCAAGACTCTTTCTCCTCCAGCACCTGATTTGATGACTTGATGCTCTAACTTAGGCCAGTCAGATTTGGGGACCTCTTTACACAGTTGGAGAAGGAAATGGCAACCCACTCCAGTATTCTTGCCTGGAGAATCCCATGGATGGAGGAGCTTGGTGGGCTACAGTCCACGGGTCGCAAAGAGTCGGACACAACTGAGCGACTTCACTTCACTTTACACAGATGAGTTAAACTGAGGTCCAGAGAGCCAAGTGGTGTATGCAAGGGCACCCAGCAACTGTGTCCTGGGAATCTCCAGGTTATTGTGATAGGGTCATAATCTTTCCCTGGTGGCTCAGCTCGTAAAGAATCCGCCTGCAATGTCAGAGACCTCGGTTCAATCCCTGAGTTGGGAAGATCCCCTGGAGAAGGGAAAGGCTACCCACTCCAGTATGCTGGCCTGGAGAATTCCATGGACTATACAGTCCACAGGGTTGCAAAGAGTCTGACATGACTGAGTGACTTGCACACATTAACCTCCGTTGTAATAAGAAAGCAGTCAAGGGGCTTCCTTGGTGGCTCAGTGGTAAAGAGTCCACCTGCTAATGTAGAAGACATGGGTTCAGTCCCTGGTCTGGGAAGATCCCACATGTGGGGCAACTAAGCCCGTGCGTTGCAACTACTGAGCCCTCGCATCTAGAACCTGTGTTCCACAAGAGAAGCCACCGCAGTGAGAGGCCCGAGCACCACAATAAAGGTCACCCTTACTCCCAGTACATACAGAAGAGGCTACGCAGCAACGAAGACCCAGCACAGCAAAACTGAACAAATAAAATGATTTTTTTAAAAAAGAAAGCAGTCAGTGAGATGTGGATTCACCTACACCACTAACCAAGCACCACCTACCTGAGCCTCAGTTTCCACGTATGCCATACGAGGTGCTGTAGGGGTTGGAAAGGACACTTGTCAAGCCCCAGCATGGGCTTTGGAACCCAGCAGTATTGCTGTTTGTCCATCTTTGTCCAAGTACTCCCACCACCGTATCTGTGTGGGAGACCAGTTGTCCGGGCAGGAAGAGTGAGCACACACTGGGGTGGGAATCTTTGTCCAAGACCCATCCCTGCCTTTCTGCACCACCCCACCCAGCCACACTCGGTTGTCTCTGCTTTCCATTGCATCTCAGAAACCTCCACCTGCTCACCCACCCAGTTGCCCAAGGTATCTTTAATTCCAGGATGGAATGGGTTTTGAGCAGTAGCGCTGAGAGAACAAAGGCACCTTTGCCTGTTCTTGGACCACCACCCACTCCCCACCAACCCACTCCCTGGGTCGATAAGCTGGAGTTAGGAATGTAACAAAATTCCTTGGGAATTTGGTGGGAGTCCCTTATCAGATAAAATTAATCTGATCGCCCAATCCCCAAGGGGTAAACTGAGGAAGCTATCAAGCTAAGGGGAAGAGTTAGAAAAAAGAGAAGCCACACCAGGCATTCTGCCTCTATTACTTCTTTTGATGCTCATGACAGCCCAGTGAGGGGACCACCAGTATCATCCCACCTTACAGGTGAGAAAATCGAGGTTGAGACCCCTGGCAGCTTCCTGAATCCAGGCCACCGCTGCCTAGCAAGGATGCCACTTACCACTGTGCCAGCGGCTCCTGGTGTACTTTAAATATAGCTCAGGCCCCTTCCCTGGCTTCCAGGGCCTCTGCAAGTCAGGATGGTATCTGTCTGCCCAGCTTCCTCTACCACCCTCTCCCCCCTCACTCGCCATCTGAGCCCACACCAGCCTCCTTTCTACCCCTCCAAAACCCCAAGTTCGTGCCTGCCCCGGGGTCTCCAGGCGTGCTCTTCCTTCCGCCTTCACACCCTCCCCTGGCTTCACCAGCTCCACGGATAGTCCCTCTCCTGTGCCCATTGACCTCCTTCTCAGTCCCATGACATTGATTTTTCCAGATGGCTTCTCCTTCTGTAATTACCGATTTACTTACCTGGTTGGTGCTGACTTGCTAGCCTGTGAGTTCCCTAAGGGCTAGGATCTGGTTCTTATGACTCACTTTGGTTCCCCCCAGCACCTATGCCTGCCACAGAGCAGGAGCTCACTGAGCCTTTGGTGAATGAATGAAGGAGTGAGTGGGTGAACAAATGAATGAATGACCATCCATGCTCCCTCCCAGGCCCCTGCTCTGGGCTCCCCAAGGCCAGTCCCAGAGGCTCAGATCGGTCAAAAGCAGCAAAGAGATGAAGTTATAAACCAGGGCTGGCAAATGAGCTGTGCAAAGTTTTTTTAGAGGAAACTCAGAGATGCAGTGCTATTAAAAATTGATATTTCAATGAGATAATCCCTCTCTTAGGCTTTTAATTGATTGTCTAAAAAGCCTTCCTCTGTTGTTGTGCTTCTTTATTTGCAGGGACCATTAATTTTTTTATGGACGATCAAACCCGGATACAGTGGAAGGGCCACCACATGGCTGATTCAGAAACAGTAACCAAGGTACCAGGGACACACATCTGGAGGTCAACCAGGAGAGGCGACGTGGCCATGGAGCTGGCCTTGGTTCTGGATTTGTGGCGGGGGGAAGGGGGAGAGGAAACTCCTGCATGTCTAGAACACAGAAACACACACACACACCTGCCCAGGTCCCCAGACCCAGTAGACAGGCTAAGTGGAGGGAGGTGGAACTGGAGGTGAGGACCCCAAGGGCAGAGGCAATGGCTATGAGGGGAAGCCTTGCTCTGGGAGTTGGGACCCTTAGTGGGTGGCCAGTTCCCTACCATTCCAGGCCTCTGTTCCCCTATCTGTCCCTTGCAGGACAAGTAAGAGCCAGTGAGTGGAAGTTGGAACCTCTCACTTGTGCTACTTAATGTCTCTGGGCCTCTGTTTCCTCATCTGTCCAGTACAGGTGTTGCTGGCACCCAGTTTGAGATAGGGACACTGAGGAAGGGTCACTGGTGCTCACATTATTGCTAATATCGCTCTCTTAAAAAAACTTTTTTTAAATGATTTTTATTATGCCAGGTCTTAGTTGCTGCACACAGTCTTTAGTTGCAGCATGTGGGATTGAGTTCCCTCACCAGGGATCAAACCTGGGATCCCTGCACTGGGAGCAGAGTCTTAGCCGCTGGACCACCAGGGAGTCCCTGTTGTTAATCTCAGCATCCTTCTCCTGGCCCTCAAATCCATGCCCTTCATCCCTGAGGGTGACCTTGCCCACCTCCTTCCTCCTCCCCCTGGGATGGCTTTGAATCAGCCTCCCCGCTCTGCTGCAAGGCTTGAGGCTGCAGAGGTGTTCTGTGCATGCCTGTCTACCAGGCCTCTGGCTGCATCTACTTCTCTCTGGACCCCATCCATCCACTCCCTCAGCCTGACAGGCAACCTCAATGAGGTCCCAGCGGATCCCCGGCTGGAGTGGCCACAAGCCAATGCTGGGCTGGCCCCTGACCGTTTCTTAACTGCCCTGCCCACAAGAGGGCCTCCCTCACTTCCTCTCTGCTGCTCCATTCCCCTGGCACCTCTTCTGGAAAAGAGAGGCTGGCCACGTAGGGTCAGATTCCTGGGCATGTGGCCTGTGCAGTCACACAGGGCTCTGCACTTTGAAGGACCCTGTGCTTGGTTTAATGCTTTGTTGTCACTGTCTTGAAATTACTCATAATTAGGCAAAGAGTCCCACATTTTCATTTTGCCCCAGACCCCAAAGTTATGTAGCCAGCGTTGCTGTCAAGGCTCAGATCTGCTTCAGGAAATAGCCAGAGGGTATGTCCTCAGGGACCCTAGAGCCCCTGCCTCTAGCCATCCCCAGCACCCCCACATCTTCCTCTCCCCACTTTCCCTGGATCCTCCAGCTCAGCGGCCCCCATCTCCTCACTGCAGGGGTTCTGAGTAGGGAATGACTTCTCCAGCCATCTCTCTGGGTGAGGACTCTTGGGAGGGGTCTTGGCAGAAAGCAAAGTCTTCCTCAAATCCTTATGTCCCCCCACCCCCAGCCAGACAGGTACCACTTTTAAGTGGAAACGCAGAGGCCACAGGACAGATGAGATACAAATTCATTTCAACGATCTGTGGAATTCATAATAGCCTTCACTCAATATGGTCTTCTTTTTTTCCCCAGGCAGCGGATATTAAAGCTACAACTGCTTTGACCTTCTAGGCGTCGGTGAGGTTTCCTCCGGCAATGTGCATCCTCAGATGGTCAAAGGGTAGAAATCCCCACAGAGCAAATGCTGGCCAAATGCTGCTAAAACAAAGACAGGTCATTTTTTAGAAACCTCGCCTAAGGAAGGCTGTAAGTATGTGTCATATACAGAAGCATGGGTACAAATTTTAGCCACAGAGCACTCATTGTGGCATTATTTACAAAAGCAAAAAGAGAGACAACTGAACAGCCGGATGGTCAGGGGCTGGGGAAGTAACTGATAGTCCTTTTCTCCAGGGGCATGCTAGACAGTCAGCCAGGTGAAGCTTGTTAAAGAAGAGGGAGTGAGTAAAAAATCAGATTTAAAGACCCTGATGCTGGGAAAGATTGAGGGCAGGAGGAGAAGAGGACGACAGAGGTTGAGCTGGTTAGGTAGCATCATGGACTCGGTGGGCATGAATCTGAGCAGACTCTGGGAGATGATGAAGGACAGGAAAGCCTGGCGTGCTGCAGTGCATGGGGTCAAAAAGAGTCAGACACGACTGAGCGACTGAACAACAAGAGCAAAATACACTGCGGTCTTGATTTCCTCTCTGTTTGTGTAGAAGAATCAAACCCACAACGTTAGTGCTGTTGATTCTCCTGGCTCCTGGTGGCCAGTCACCAAGGAACCAGATTATCCCAACTTTCTGAGGATGTCTTGGGTTGGTCCCTTGCCACCACTTTCCTTACTACCCAAGCTAGACCGCCTTTCTCCTGCACAACTTGCCTTCACTTTCTGTCCTGCTCCCCACAATTCCTTTGACTTGCCTCCATGGCTTCTCCATAGGGCAATTAGGACTTTTCCAAAATGCAAATTGGATCCTTTCCTGTTCTGTGTTTAACACTTAACTATCTCTTCATTACTGTTATTTTTGAGGAACCTCAATACTGTTTTCCAGATGTGTGTGTACTAAGTCACTTCAGTGTGTCTAACTCTTTTCGACCCCATGGACTATATAGCCTGCCAGGCGCCTCTGTCCATGGAATTTTCCAGGCAAGAGTACTGGAGAGGGTTACCATGCCCTCCTCCAGGGGATCTTCCCAACCCAGGGATCAAACCCAGGTCTCCTGCACTGCAGGCAGATTCTCTACCACTAGAGCCACCTGGGAAGCCCCATTTTCCATAGTAACTATATCATCTTACACTCCCGCCAATGACATACACGGGTTTTTTTTTTTTCTTCTTCACATTCTTGCTGACACTTGTTTTCTTTTGACTTTTAATAACGGTTGTTCTTTTTTTTAAAATTAATTTTTGACCACACCCTATAGCGTGTGGGACCTTAGTTCTCCCACCAGGGATCGAACCCACACCCCTGGCACTGAAAGGCAGAGTCTTAACCACTGGACCATCAGGGAAGTCTTTCCCTGCTACTCTTAAAATGGAGACCAAACCCTTGAACTGGCCATCAAGACTCTGCACATAGCCAGCCTCATTGAGCAGCATGTGTCCCCATCTCCCTGGGCATTCCAGCCACCCGGGCATCCTCCCATGCACCTAGACAGGGCAGGCTGTCTTCTGCCACAGGGCCTTTGCACATGCTATTCCCCCAGCTCAGAACACTCTGCCATCCCTCTCCACCTAGAGAACTCACCCTTTTGCTTTCACCTTAAGAATCGCTTCATCTGTTAAAAGCCTCCCCAGGCAGGTCAGGAGCTCACCATAGATTTTCCAGCACCCTATGGTCCCTTTCTCTCCCACTCTCTCCTCATAACTTGCACCTGCAACTGTGGAATTCTTAGATCAATGCCTACCACTTAAAAAAAAAAATCAATTCATTTGGTTGCACCTGGTCTCGGTTGTGACATGCGGGATTCTTTAGCTGCAGCACATAACTCTTAGTTGCAGAGTGCAAGCTCTAGTTCTCCAAGCAGGGATTGCACTCAGGCCCCCTGCATTGTGAGTGCAGAGTCTTAGCCACTGGACCACCAAGGAAGTCCCAGCTCCTGTCACTTTTCCTAGACTATGAACTCCTCAGAGGCAGGCTGTTCTTGTTGACCACGGTGTCCCCGTTGCCCAGCACCTGGCACAGACTTAAGTGCTCAGATATTTGTTGAATGAATCAGTGAATCAGTGAGGGAGGGGAAGCTGGGCTGAACCTGCAGCCTCCTTTTACTGCTGGCTGGCATGCCTTTCCGGGGTATAGCATGTCAGTCCTGATAGTAGCATATGACCTGTGTGCTCAGGAAGGCAGCCCAGAGAGAGCGCTGTCTTGGAGAGGGCCTTGCACTGGGAGGTGGGGCTGGAATGTCATCTTCCTAAAAGCGGCTCTCCGCATCCATCGGAAATGGCCCCTGGCGCAGTCTCCTTGGGAGGAAGCAGAGGGAGCAGGGCGGTCCCATCTCCTTCCTCTCCACCCCTCCTGTCTTGTCCCCTTTGATGTGAGGTTCCTGGGGAGGCTAGTTTGTGTCACTGACCAGCGAGGGGAGGGAGACTATTCAGGGAGACCATTCAGGGCCTTGTCTTGAGTGGCAAACTGGCCAGACCTCAGTGTTCCAGCCAGCGGAGGGGTCCGGGACTCTTACAAGCGCCAGCCACTCACCAACAACATCTGAAAAGAACTCACCAGTCTGATGGCTGCCGTGAGGTTGCCTGAGGCTCTGGGGCCTCCTCCCAGCTCCAGATTCCTTCTCCTCTGGCTCTGCCTTTGGCTCTGTCAAACCCGCCCTTTTCCCAGGAGCAGAACTGGGGGTGTGGGAGGAGTGAAGATTTTGCTAGAGGTTCCCCAGGAAACCAGCATAGACAAGGATCCCCATCCTTCTAGGTTATGTCAAGGCCCCAAGACACAGAGATTACATGGTCTCTCGTTCAAGTCCTTCCATGGCCGTGTCATCTTAGACAAATTCATTTGGGTCTCAGTTTTTCTACCTGTGAAATGGGGACTGCAATATATACTCAGGATTGTTGCAGTGAGGTTCAACAAGCTCCTGGTGTGGACTCACACCACCATGGCAGGTAGAATGATGGCAATGACACCCCACAAAACACCCCTAATCACCCTGGGATCATGCTACACAGAAATGATTCTCAGTTCTGTTTTTTTTTTTTTTTTTAATCCTCTGCCAGTTTCAAGAAGGAGGTCTCAGACAGGTGGTAGCATGGGTTAGCACTTCTCTCGCACTTGCTAAACTCCTTTAACAAAAGCCTTGGAGCTAGCTTTCCAGGCAGGTGAGGTTACCCAGCACACGTTGAATGCATTTGTTTTATTTTCCAGGTATTTCATTTATGTACTTTGCTCTTGAAGCAAAGAGGAAATTGTGAGGTAATTGCAAGAAAGGCATTGAGCAAATAATAGCACAGGAGACACTTGAATCTGGGAAAAATCACAAAGTGGCTGGAGTGGCTGGGGTTTGGGAAATACTGTTCTAGCAGGGTGAGAGCACTTTAGGTGAAAACGCTTCAAACACTCTCAAGTGATACACAAACAAGGGGTGTGGGCGAGGGACCAGAGGAGTCAACACCAGAGAAGGGCTTTGAGTTTCCTGGGAGTAAATCTCAGGCCTGAGTATATTATTACTGATTCAGAAACAGGAGTGTATGGCCCTCCTCCACTCGGTACACCAAGCACTGAGGAAGATGTTTCCACTGATGTGATTTTATCTAGCTCTCATTATTCACATTTCTGGGGGAGGAAATTGAGGCTCCAAATCATGAAGGGTCTTGCAGCAGAGCTAGGAGCTCCCATGCTTCCCAGTCTCTGTCCTGAGTGAAGATTTTCAAGTACCGGCTCCCAGCGGCATGCTTGGGTGAGGTCCTGAAGTCTGGGCTGCACCCAGGAAGCAATATATACCTGGTGTGTGTTTAGTCATATCCCACTCTTTCTCAGGTCCATGGACTGTAGCCCACCAGACTCCTCTGTCCATGGGGTTCTCCAGGCAAGAATACTGGAATGGGTTTCCATTTCCTGCTCCAGGGGATCTTCCCAACCCGGGGATCTAACCGCATCTCCTGTGTGGTTGTCCTGAGGCAGCCTGAGGGTGCCAGGCCGTGCCCTTGCTGTCTTCTTTCCTGGGGAAGCGGGCCCCCGCCCCTGGCCCAGCTGGCCAGCTCTCCCTGGCTGCTCTCTTCCAGCTACAGCGACCCCCTGGGGCAGAGGAAGATGTGCCCTCCCCGTGCACTGTCTCTGTTTCTGAGCCTCACCTGCTCCTCCTGCTTCACTCTTGATTCAGTAAGTGGCCTGCATGCCTGGCCCTCATCCCCACCCCTGTGTGTGTCCAGCGTGGGGTCACATGGCTTTGGATCAACCTCTTGGGGCTTCAAATAACCCTCTTCTCTTCAAATGTTGGGAGATTCAGGGAAATGCAAAATTCAGTCTATGGCTCAAAATCGGGCTTTCTTGTGGCCAAAAATTTGGGCCCTATAGAAAATTTAGGAAAAAATTTCTACCCCTGTAGAAAATTTAGGAAACAGGCAAAAAGAAAGAAAGAAATGCTGTGGATTACTAACCAGCCCGTTTGGGGTACACCCCACAGGCAGGGTCCTCTTCCAGGAACTCCGAATATATTTCCTCACAGCTCATTGCCCCCACTTTACAGATGATAAAACAGAGGCACAGAGAGGCTAGGTAAGTTGCCCAACTGGTGAAACCAGGGCTTGAATCAGGTGGTTTGGTCCTAGAGACTACGTGCTTAAGACACTGCCCTGTCTGCCTGGAGCCCTCCTGTCATTAGGAGGACAGCCTCTCGGATGGGCCAGAGGGAAGCGGAGGAACAAAGCTGAATTCACACAGCTGACTCCTTGTCCCTTATTCATGGTCTCAGTTTGTCCAGACACCACATCCTTACTTGAGGTACTGACTGCTGGTCTCCATCACTCACTCATTCCCTCCCAGCTGAGACGTCTGGGAGGGAGCTGGGGCAGGGGTGTGGGGGTAGGGTGTGTTAAGGAAGGCAACAGGAATGCTGGTGCCTGTGCTTGGACCCTGAGCACAAAGGCGTTGCTATCACAACTCTTGGACTTAACCATTTGCTGCCCAGAGAATGCCCAGCTTTTACTCCATCACACTCCATTGCCACTGTTTGGGATCACATCTCTCCCCCTAGACAAATCAGTCATGAGCCTGTGCCCAGAGCAACTGAAAGCCTGGAGTGTGCTCAAGTGAGAAGCAAAGCCAGTCTACCCACCTACAAAGAGTGTTGACTATAGAAAGAAAATGTAAGAAAATAAAATCGGCCTGCCCAGTGGGACTGAGTGGTGCCACTGCTCAGCAGGCTTGAGCCTCAAGGACTTGATAAAGCAAATACAGCCAGAGACCAGGAGACTCCCCCAACCCCGTCTTGGGCCTCTCGGGCCCAGCATCAATGCTGGACTAAAACTGGGGCTGGGAACCCCGGCCATGAGCTGGAGAGCCAAACCCACTTGGCACCATCCTCATTTAACCTCCAATGGCACCCCATTCCAGTACTCTTGCCTGGAAAATCCCATGGACGGAGGAGCCTGGAAGGCTGCAGTCCGTGGTGTCGCTGAGGGTCGGACACGACTGAGCGACTTTACTTTCACTTTTCACTTTCCTGCATTGGAGAAGGAAATGGCAACCCACTCCAGTATTCTTGCCTGGAGAATCCCAAGGACGGGGGAGGCTGGTGGGCTACCATCTATGGGGTCGCACAGAGTTGGACACGACTGAAGCGACTTAACAGCAGCAGCCAGGGCTGGAAGATGGAGGGGCCATTCACCTATAAATTGGGGGGCATTCCTTGTCCCACCCTTGATTTGAAAAGGAGAGTGGTGGGATTTCTCTGGTGGTCCAGTGGCTAGGACTCTGTGCTCCCAATGCAGGGGGCCCAGGTTCAATCCCCCATAGGGGAACTAGATCCCACATGCTACAACTAAGACCTGGTGCAGCCAAACAGATAAATAAAATGAGGGTGCTGAGGTTCTGGGAGGGGAAATAATTTGCCGGTGGCCTCACAGACAGGCATCTCCAGTCTCCACTGAAGGCTTTCCTGGTCATCCACAGCACCTTAACTTCCCCTGTGCTGTGCTGTTCTTAGTCACTCAGTCGTGTCTGACTCTATGCAACCCTGTGGACCGTAACCCACCAGGCTCCTCTGTCCATGGGATTCTCCAGGCAAGAGTACTGGAGTGGGTTGCCCTGCCCTCCTCCAGGGGATCTTCCCAACCCAGGGATCAAGCCCAGGTATCCCGAATTGCAAGTGGATTCTTTCCCATCTGAGCCACAAGGGAAGCCCAAGAATACTAGAGTAGGTAGCCTACCCCTTCTCCAGAGGAGCTTCCCGACCCAGGAATTGAACCAGGGTCTCCTGCATTGCAGGTGAATTCTTTGCCAGCTAAGCTACCAGGAAAGCCCCAACTTTCCCTATCCCCAGTTATACCCGGGAGTTGAATGAAGACATACTGCGGGCAACCTCTGAGTTCAAATTTGGAAACTGGCTCTTAGGAAGACTTTTCAGAGTAGTGTTTTATGCATACTTGATTTTCGGTAGCATATGAGTGAAATAGTTCCATGCTTTAAGATATAGTGTATATGTATGTATAAAATATGTTATATTGTGGGGGAGTGTATGTGTATGAAATCACATAATATGTACTCCTTAATTCTGGTTTCATTTATTTTCACTCAGTGTAATTATTTTGTGATTCATCCATGTTGTTGCATATAGAATATTTCTTTAATTGTTGTTGTATTTCACTGTATGTATTTATCTGGTACAATTAGTAAAAAATGCAAACTAATATATAGTAAAAGAAATCAAAGCAATGATTGTCCATGGACTGACATGGTCGGGGTGGGTACTGACATGGTCGGTAAAGGAGACATGAGAGGGAAGGAGGAAACTATGGAAGGATGAGGATGTTCACTATCAGGGTTGTACTGATAGGTGTAGCTACATAAACCCTGTCACACTACATTTGTAAACTAATGGCATTATTTATTTATTTTGGGCTGTGCTGGGTCTTCTTTGCTGCACAGGCTTTTTTCTCCTTGTGGAAAACAGGCCTACTATCCAGTTGTCATGCGTGGGCTTTATACCGCGGTGGCTTCTCTTGTTGCAGAGCATGGGCTCTAGGGCAGAGGCTTAATAGTTGTGGCACAGGGCTTAGTTGCACCGTGTGGCATGTGGGATCTTCCCCAACCAGGAATCTAAGCTGTGTGTCCTGCATTGGGAGGCAGACTCCTATCCACTGAACCACCAAGGAAGCTGCACACTCTACATTTTAAACATGGATTGGAAGACCCAACATAGTAAAAATGTCAGTTCTCCCCAAACTGATCAAGTTTGAAGGTAATTTCTATCAGAGTCCAAGCAAGATTTTCTGCAGCTATAGACAAGACTGAGCTTCCCTGGTGGCTCATATAGTAAAGAATCTGCCTGCCAGTGCAGGAGACCCAGGTTCAATCTCTGGGTTGGGAAGATTCCCTGGAGAAGGGAATAACTACCCACTCCGGGATTCTTGCCTGGGAAATCCCATGAACAGAGGAGCCTACGGGGCTACAGTCCATGGGGTCATAAAGAGTCGGACATGACTGAGCAACTAACGCACTCACTTTCATAAATAAGATTATTCTAAAATGTATATATGTAAAGGCAAAGGAGATAAAATAGCTAAAACATTTTCAAAAAGAATAAAGTGAGAGGACTCAGTTTACCTGATTCTCAAGACTTATTGTGTAGCTTCAGTAATCAAGCCTGTGTGCTATCAGCCAAGAAATAGACACATAAATCAACAGAACAGAGAAGAGAACTCACAATGGATCCAACTGATTTTTTATAAAGTTGTAAAAAGAATTCAATGGCATAAAGAGAAGGAGACTTTTCAACAAATGGTACTGGAACAACTGGACATCCATGGGTCAAAGGGGGTGGGGAAACACCACATCAACCCAAGTCTCATATGTTCTACAAAATTTAACTCAAAATGGGTCACAGACTTAAAGGTAAAACATAAAATGATCTAACTTTTAGAGTAAAACATAGGAAAAAGTCTTTATGATCAAGGGCTAAGTGAAAAGTTCTTAGACTTGGCACTGAAAGCACAATTTATAAAAGGAAAAACTGATAATTTGGACATCATTGAAATTAAATCTTACTTTGTGAAAGACCGTTTTAAGTGGATGAAAAGACAAGCTACAGACTGGGAGAAAATGCTTGTAGACCACATATTTACAAATATGTGGACAAGGACTAGTATCTAGAATATATAAAGAACTCTCAGAACTCAACATTAAAAAAGCAAACCTTCAAATTAGAACATGGGCGAAAGACATGAAGGAAGATTTCACTGAAGAAGATACACAGATGGCAAATAAGCACATAAAAATGTTTCCAACATTAGTCAGTAGAGAAGTGCACATTAAAACCACAACGAGATATCCCTATACACTTATCAGAATGACTTGAAGAGAAAAAAAGTGATAACAACAAATGTTGGCAAGGATGTGAAGAGATGAGGTCATCAAATTATACATTGCCAGTGGGGATGCAAAATGGTACAGTCGCTCTGGAAAACAGCGCAGCAAAAACTAAACATTCAATTGCCATAAGACCCAGAAGTTGCACTCCTAGGCATTTGTCCCAGAGCAGTAAAGATTTATATTCACACAAAAACCTATACACGCATGATTATAGCAGCTTTATTCATCACAGTCAAAAACTGGACCAGACATCCTTCAATGGGTGTTCAAACAAATGAACTGCAACACATCCATGCCATGGAATATTATTTGGCAATGAAAAAGACAAAGTATTAATACAGGAAACAGCTTGGATGGTTCCCCAAAGAATTACACTGAGTTAAAAAAAAAAAAAAGCCAGTCCCCAAAGATGACATACTTACAATTCTGATTTTACAACATTCTGGAAAGGACCAAAGTATAGAAACAGAGAACAGATTAGTGGTTGCCAGGGTTAAAGGAGGTAAGGTGGGAAGGGAAGTGGGTTTGGCTGTAAAAGCCCAACAGAGGGGGGATCTTGTGTGATGGAAATGTTCTGTACCTTGAGCATGCTAGTTGTGATACTGTTCTCAGTTTTGCAAGATATCATGAAACTAGGTAAAGGCACATGGATTCTCTCCATAACTTATAACTGCATGTGAATCTTCAAATATCTCAAAATAAAAAAGTTTAATTAAAAAAAAATTAGGTGACAGTACTGCAGACAGAGAGTGCATTGGGGAAAAATTAAGAGAATGAGAGAAGGAAGAAGTCTGAGAATACCCTACTCTAGAAAAGATGCTTTTTTATTATGAAAACTCTCTTGGTGGTTATTGTCGGCCGAAACTCCTCCAAAGGTTTTTTGTTGTTTAGTTGCTCAGTTGTGTTTGACTCTTGTGACCCCATGGACTCCTCCAGTCTCCTCTATCCATGGGATTTCCCAGGCAAGAATACTGGAGTGGGTTGCCATTTCCTTCTCCAGGGCATCTTCCCAACCCAGGGGTCAAACCCACATCTCTTGCATTGGCAGGTTCTTAACCACTGAGCCACCAGGGAAGGCCCCTTCAAAGGTTGCTGCTGCTAAGTCGCTTCAGTCGTGTCCGACTCTGTGCGTTACTGGTGGTAAAAAGAGTTTGCTGTGACGAATCAAGTGCTGGAAGCTTTACGAGCTGTGGTTTGAAGCAAAGCAGGTGCAGTCAAGTTTGAAAGATGCATAGGGAGGTCAGGAGGTCGAGACCCAGGCCCGCTTAGCCGGCAAGGACAAGATGAGCGTGGTCCCCTCCTCCCCCTGGCAGCGTGGGACTGGTTAGCTCAGGCCAGGGTGGGGGCTGCTAGGAGCCCTTGGGGCTCCCTTGGTGGCCACTGGCATGAGAGTGACCACCCTAGGAAGTATTCAGGGGAAGGGAAGCAGCCCCCTAAGAAGTCCCGTGGACCAGATTTAGACTGAGGCCCAGTGATTAGAAGGCAGGGGCATGGGATCCATGAGTGAGTGCTGTGGTTCTTGGACTCTCAGTGCCTTGGGCTTTTGGCTCAAAGAAAACCTGGTCAAGGGTTAGACTGGGAAGCATTTTCATGTTCAAGGATTTCAGCTGTTCAGGTGTGGCTTCTTGTTTTGTTTTGTGTACTTGGTGTAAAGCAGTGTTTAACGTGCATCAGAGTCACCTAGGGGCTTGTTAAAACGCAGATTTCTGGGCACTAAGCCTAGAGATCCTGATTTCACAGGTCTGGGCTGGGGTAGGGAATTTGCTTTTCTAACAAGTTTCAAAGTGATGCTGATGCTGACCCTTCACTCTGCAAACCACTGGTGTTAAAGGGTGCAGACCAGAAAACCAGAGGGGTGACAGAGTCCCACCCGTGGGGAGGCCCTAGGCGACCTCCGCATGCTTGCCTGATACAGCTTATGGAGGTCTGCGGTTTGTGATTCCAACAGCGCAGTGATAAGACTGACGAGCTGTGAGGTGAGTGCTGGGGGGTGATGGTGGGCCATGGGATTTAGAAAAGTCTCAGGGGGTGCAGGATGGGAGTACTGGGTGATTTGAGGGTGGTGAGGAGGCTGGGGAGGAAGGAGAGGCTGGCCGACTGCTAGGGGAGCTGACAATCCGGGAGAGCGGCGCCGATGCAGCTACTCGATTGTGCGGGGTGCGGTGGGGGGTGATGGAGAGGGGCGATAGGGGGTCCCTGGAGGTGGGGGTCCTCCGGAAGGCTAGACTGACAAGGGCCCAAGGAGTCCTCTACGGGATAGGGGAGCAAGGGATGTGTGTATGATTCCCATAGAAATGGAGAGAGGGTGGTAGGAATCTGGGGACTGGGACCTGATATGGAGTTCAGATTTCGGGGGCTGAGAGGCGATGTGAGACTGCGACTGGGGGCCCAGGAAGGGAAGGTGAGGCTGAGCCAGGGTTGAGGAGGGCCACCTGATGGGGCCCGCGGAGGCAAGCAGGGAATGGCGGCGGGGGTGGAGGTCGGAGGAGGCGGGGAGGGCAGGGAAGCCGGGGCAGAACTTGGTGTCCCTCAGCTCGGAGGAATACGGCGGGGGCGGGCCGCAAGGGGGGACGGGGCGGGGCGGAGCGGAGCGGCGAGGGTGAGCCTGGCGGCGGGGCGGCTCCGCGGAGTCCCAGCCGGAGCCAAGCTGGACGGCCGCGCCTCCCTCGCCGTCCCCGCCCGGAGCCCGGCGCCGCCGCTGCCCGGCCGCCCCGCCGCCCCGCCGCCCCCGCCGGCCGCGCCGTGACGCGGGCATGAGCCTGGCCCGCCGCCCGCTGAGCCAGCGCCCCCGGCAGGGGCCGCGGCGCCCAGGTAACTAGTGGGGCGCGAGGCGGGGAGGGGGGCCTCAGGTCGCGCAGGAGCCCTCCAGACCCACGGCGACTCCTCCGTGAGGACTCTCCAAGCCCATGGGACCTTCCTATCCTGTGAGGGTCCTCAGGGGTCCACTTCCAAAAGCCAATAATCCCTGCCACCGGAACTACCCCTTGAGCCCCACCTTCCCCCAGCTCTCTTCTCCAGGGGAGCCCAGGTCAGGGCTTGACCTCACACCTTCCCCGCACCTACCCCACACCTACCCATCGGAAGAGCCCAGGCCCTCGTGCTCCCTGGCCCTGCCATCTCGAAGGGGCACAGGTCAGCTCCTCATAGCTTGCCTCCTCGCACCCTATCTGCTTTCATGCCTCCTACTCTCTCAGTACCACCCCACCCCACCCCACCCCACCACCGCCCCGCCCGCCCCTAAATTCCTAGAGACTCTCCAACTGCCCCACCGTCCACCCCACCTACAGATGATTCCTGCCGCACAGCTTAAACTCGCAGCCAGCTGCCCGCTTTTGTTGATTGTTTCTGCCTGTTCCTGGGGTCCTGTTCACTCTCTCCCCCAGGACTCCCAAAGTCCGGCTTCCCGTTAAATGCTTGCTGTCACTGCAGAGGGGTATGAGCGGAGGCTGGCGCCTGGGCCGTGTCCCAAGCTGTGGCTCTGTGGCTGTTGCCAGGAGACTCAGATAGAGGGTTTCGGGTGTAGGGGTCTGAGAGTCAAGGGCAGTGACAGGCGGGCAGGATCCACAGCAGCGGTTTGAGGCTGGGCTTATTTAGTGCAAAGTCCTTTCTTGCCCCTTTCAAAAGATGTGGCCCCAGTGCAGGCCAGTCCTGTCCCCCAGCTGGGTTGGGTCTCAGGAGCTGTGCCCCCAGTTGCTTGTCCTTCTGAGCCTGGGCAATGGTTACTTCTAGCTCTTCTCTCCCAGGGAGGGCGGCAGAGCTGGGCATGATCTCACCCAACAACCAGGCCCAAGGTGGGGCCACCCAGCCAGGCCTGGACATGGGGTCAGCAGTGCTGTCTCCCCCTGGGTCAGCTCTGAACCAAACTGTGGGTCCGGGGCCCAGGGAAATGGGAACCCACCGCTGCCCACATGTCTTTGGAAGCTGAGCTGGGTCTGACCAGGTGGATATTGGTGGTGGGAGAAAGGATGAAGAGGACAAAACAAATCCTGGAGATAATTACGTTTTCAGCCCCCATGTACTGAGTACCTACTCTGCACTCAGCAGTAAAGAATCCACCTGCAATGCAGGAGATGTGGGTTTGATCCCTGGGTTGGGAAGATTCCCTGGAGAAGGGAATGGCTACCCACTCCAGTATTCTTGCCTGGGAAATCCCATGGACAAAGGAGCCCAGCCGGCTACAGTCCATGGGGTCGCAAGAGTCAGACACGTCTGAGTGACTAAACAACAACACTGCACTGGGCACCATTCTAGGTGGTAGGACGGAGCTGTTAATTAGAGGAGGCTTAGCCACCAGGGAGCTGACATTCTAGGATGTTGTTGGAGACAGTGGCCAAGCAAACCAGCAGATGAAGAGGTGAAACCTATAGGGATATGTGGGGACAGTGGAAGCCAGGTGTGGTGGTAGAGGCTGACTGGGGGCTCCCTTTGGCCAGGATGGTCAGGGAAGGACTCTCTAAACTGATGGTCTTTAAACTGATGCGGTAGAATGAACCTTGAACCATCTGAGGGAACAGTGTTGTATAGGCAGGGAACAGCAAGTGCAGTGATCCCACGTGGGTAAGAGTTAGGCATGTTGAGGAACATCCCCCGCACCATCCCCTGGCAGTGGGGAGATGAGGCCAGAAGGGTGGGGGGAGGACGGGAGGCAGACCAGCGGCAGTGGTATGGAGACATAGCACCACCGTCCTGGCTGGAGGGCCCAGAAGACGGTGACAGTGACTGTTCTGATGTCTCTTTCTTCCAGTCTTCTCTTCCCAATTGGTTTTGGATCTGACTTTGCCACCCACTTTCAGACCTGCGGTGTTTCAGGTGGTGGTTGCTTGTGAGGATTTGCAGGGGTGGAGGAGGTCAGGGATGGGGCCCTCCAGGGAAGGGAGGACCTCCTCCTGGCCCCTGATAGCCATCACATGGGGGTAGAGAGGACCAGGTTGGGGTGGGGGTGGGGGATGGGAAATGTCCCTGGTGCTGGAGACAATCCGGTTGATAGGATCTTTGCCAGCGGGTGGAGACACCGAGCAGTCAGTGAGCCGGGGTCCAGGCAGGGCTGTCCCCAAGCCCTGATAAGATCTGATCTGTCGCGGGGTTGGGAGGCCCAGCCAGGCCGACAGCCACTCCGGCTCAGCTATTGGTTGCCAGCAGCAGCAAGTAGCGTTTGTTCTGGAGCCAAGCCTCCAGGCAGAATCTGGGTGCAGGGAGGGAGTGCTTAGACAGCCGTCCCACAGGGCAGGTAGGCAGTGGCCCTGCCCCACCCCTCTGCTGGGCACCAGGGAGTGTCCTACCCTTTCCGCACAAGATGCCTGCTCTTCCTGGGAGAAGGGGGACATTTCAGAGTCCAGCTCTCTGGAGGAGCCAGTGGTGTCCTGGTCAGGACAGGTACCATTTGTGGCTGAGCAACCACATTGATGCTAGGCTGGGAACAGTAATGGGGGTCCTTACTCCTTCCCCATGGAGGAGCTGTGTTGAGGGGGTGCTGGACACCCTGCTTAGCCTCTCAGAGTGCTCAGACCTGACCTGACAGACCTGAGACCACAGTTAGCGGGGTGTCTTTCCCTGCTGCAGGCTTGTGATTGCCAGAGCTGCTGGGGGTTCAGTAGTGATGGGGAAAGTGGCCCCAGGTGTGGTAAGGGGAGGAGGGCTGCGGGGGGCGCCTTCCTGGTTCCTGCCTACTGTGCTCAGCCGACTGCCATCTCTTGATGCCTGATTGGGTCTGCACAGGCTCAGCCAGGGGTCCACGTCCTTTGAGGGATTGGTTGGTTCTGGGTACCCCCCCCCCAGATCCCATTGCCCATCAAATGTGTAAGTGTACCCATTGACCCTTCCCCCTCTCTCCCCGCCTCCCCAGCTCTCCTGTGCTGTATCACTCTGGGCACCAGCTTGGGTCTTGCTCTTGCATATTTATTTGGAGCCAAGTAAGGTCAGCACCACCTGTGACTCCAGGCCAGCGTGAGCTGCCGGGCGCCCTGCCACCCAGGCTCTCCCTGGAAGGTTACTCTTCCCGCTGGTTTATTTCTAGGGCCTGGGGCCTAGGGTGGGGTGTGGACCTGTGGACAGATGTGCCAGGGGTACTCCTGAGAGCTTGGCGGCTGCAGTCACTCAAGGGGTACGGCGGGGAAGGTAACAGGGAGAGGCAGGTAGGAGCAGGCCTGTGTCGGGCAGGTGGAAGGCTGGGTTAGGGTGATCTCACAGCCCTTGGCTGGGCAGCAGCTCTCGAAATACAAACAGCCCTTTGGGTTTTCAAGGCAGATGCTCTTGGTCCAGCGTGGGCAGGCAGGTGCCTCAGGGATTCATTTCCTCATTTTAAATGGGCTGATTTATCTTCTTTTTTTATTTTTATTTTATTTTACTGGTGGGGAAATTGAAGCGCTGAGATGTTAAGCGGCTTGCCCAGGACCTCTTGCCATTGAATGCATGTTCCTGGCTGGGCCACATCCCGAGCTGCCTTGGATGAACCGGGGGCCCCGTGCGTGCTGGTCAGTGTGTTCTGAAAGAGGCCTCCCTTGCATGGCCCCTCAGCCTGTGGCCGGCTGGCCATCATCTCAGAGGGGACTTTTACAGAGCCAGTCCTTGCTGGGGGTGGTCAAGGAAGCCCCAGATGGTGGAGACAGAGCTGGGAAAGCTTGTTCATCTCTGAGTGCCAGCACCTGGGTCTAGCAAGGCTGTTGGGGAGGTCAGTACCAGGGAGAGACCCCACAGCCGACCTTACAGGAGGAAAACAGATCACTTGGGTGTGGCAGGGTCTTGGCCCCCAGGGAGCTGGGAGAGAGGGCGTGGATGGGCGCGGAGGCTGCTGAGGGGTGCTGAAGGGGCTCTCGGGGTACAGGGGGCATAGAGAGCACTACCCTCTGTGTCCCTTCGCCTCTTTGCATGTGCACACTGGGGTAGTCACATCTGTTCCTTGTTAGGCACTCGACAGACAGGCCTCCAGAAGATTAATTAATGCCAAGCTGCTGGCAGCTCCAGCAGGACGCTTGCCCCAGGGTCCTGTCCTGGCAGCACAGATGCCCAGCTGACCCCAGCAGTTCTACCACATTCTCATCCAGAGACGCAGGGGGCCATGTTGCGGGCATAGCCCTGCCCTGAGCCTGGGTGGCAGAGAAGGCTAAGGCTGTGGTGAGTGGCCAGAGCCAGGTGGCAGAGCATCCCATCCCTAGGCCCGCCTCCATCACCCGCTCCGAAATTTATTTGTCCCTGACTGAAGCCTGGACTTGCTCTGTGACCCTGGCCACGCCGCCTCTCCTCTCTGGGCAGCTTGCTTTTCCCCAACCATAAAATGATCTGAAATGGATGTTGGGCTGGGTCATCACTGAGGCACCCCCCTCCGCCAAGTCTGAGTCTTTGTTATCTGCCGACCTGCCTGATTCCAAGAGCCCCTGGTGGCACCCCTTTTCCAGCTGCGTATGGACTTCCCGTTAGTCCCCCTCAATGTGGTCCAGCTGTGTCCTTTGCTCCCAGCCCAGGTGTTTGCTAGTTCTCCGTGTAATTAACTCCTGCCTGGGTCCAGGACACGGGACACCGAGAGTCCTGTCCAGACCCGGTGCCCTCACAGACCAACCCGGCCTTCCCAGCGCCAGGGCAAGGCAATCGCTTCGACAGTGGCCACTGCCAGCCTGCCCAGCACATTCTTCAGGCTTATCTGCAGGCCCGTCCCATTGGACTCTGCCCTCCCACCCAGGAAGCAGCACCCAGACAGGCTGCTGAAGAGTTCCAGGGGGCAGGGAGAGCAGGGTTTGAGGGGACGGTTCTCAGACTCTTGCCTGGAGCTGGGGAGATCCAGGTATAGAACAGAGTGGGACAGAGGGCCTGGGGTGGTGGGGGTGCTGTCTGCTGAGACCATGGGGTGGATCATCTGACCTCGGGGAGCATGGTCCCAGAATCTGTGCCATCTCCCAGGAGCCCGTCTCTTGGAAGGCTTCCCGCAGGGAGGTGCCCGCGCAGGAGGGGCGCTTTCTGGAAGCCTGCCCCTCAGCTGCAGCAGGAGCTAGGGCCCCGCCGGCAGCTCCCCGGCCACCTTTTCCTCTGCCCCCACCTCCACAGCAGGAGCCGGAGCCCGTCCTCCAGGAAGGGGTTAACCGTGTGAGGGAGGGGACTGGGCTAGACCATTTTCCTCGTAGAGGCCTCCACCTCGGGTTTTCCTGAATGGTTCTGCCATACTGGGGTGGGGAGGGAAGGGAAGGAAGAAGGGCGGGCTGAGGGAGGAAGGGAGGGGACGAGTGTGGGTAGAGGAAGGAAAAAAAGATCGAGACAGCCAGGGGAAGAGAAAGATGTCACTGTCTAATCTCCCTGTCATTTTTATTTCCAGCAGGCGCCGGGCGAAGGAGCTGCTAGAACAATGCTGAGGCGGGCGAGGTGAGGAGCAGCTCCGCGCAGCAGCCCCGTCGGAGGATCTTGAACAGGTGATCGGAGGAGCCGGGGAAACCGAGGCCACCTGGGCATCCCTCCCCTCGGCACCCAAGAGAGACGAGCCTCAAAGACACAGTGGAGAAACCATGGCGACCAATTTCAACGACATCGTCAAGCAAGGCTACGTGAAGATGAAGAGCAGGAAGCTTGGGGTGAGCCACCTTCCAAGGGGCCCTCGGTCTGGCATCTGGGATGTCGGGGGTGCGCAGCCACCCGCCGGTTCCCAGCCGGCGATCGTGCATTGCTGGTCTCTCGAGGTTTCTGGCCAGCGGGCTGCCTGGCATGTGCCTGTGCCCGGCTCTGCCCACTGCGGCCCCCGCCCCAGCCCGGCTGGCTGGAGTCCCGGTGGCTGGGCCAGTGGTGGTGGCCGATGGGCAGGCGGCTCCCCTGCTATTGTTGAAGTTGTCGCCTGGGCAGCGGCTGGAAATGCCGGGCTATATCTGAGCTGAGACCAGCTTGTCACTTCCCCTTGCCATCACCTCCTCGTCTCCCCCTCCCCTCCCCTGGCCTCTTTTCTTTAAAGTACCTCATCTCTCCTGCTTCCCGTGGCTTGCTGTGTACCGGCATTTATTTATCTTTGGTTGTTGCTTCTACGGTTGAAGTATTGGCCAAGGAGAGTGGTTGGTTGTTGGGGGTAGGGCGGCGGTACGAGGGGCACAGAAGCTGGCATTTATGTGGTTTATGAATGAGAACCTGGGCGGGATGGCCCGTGGCACTGGGCCCGGCTGCTTTCCTCCAGGTTTTGGGGGCTTGGAGGGCCTATGGAGATGAGGCCTCAGATGCACCTTTGCAGGGGGTGCACCCTCGCCCACCCCCTACTGGTGAAACCCCTCCGAAAGGCATGAGCAGGGGCCCCAGGGACCAACTTAATAATCTTGGTGAGGTTGTCCCAAGAGCTGCCTTTATTCCCTGACCCTCCCCGCTCTCTCCATTGAGGGGCCTCCCTAGTAAGACGGAAACCCTGGCCCCTGAGATGGCCCAAGTCTTGTGTTTACCTGGGCCTCCTGCCCGCCCTCCCCGCTCCCCTCCCCCATGGCCTTGGTGGGAGTGGGGGTGCGATCTGACTTTCAAGGCTTCCTGGCTCAGCAGAGTGGGCTGGCGGAGGAGGCGGGCTCTGATACTCAGGGGCCCTTGTGTGGGTACCAGACAGAACAGGACTGGCCTTGGAGCAGGGTGGTTCTTGCGCCCCCTTCCACTCCTGTGGCCCCCACCCCCAGGGCTCCTGCTGGGGGCTCCTCTGTCCAGGCAGGGGGCAGCCAGTTAGCTGGTGGGCACGTTGGGGTCTTACCTGGATTTGGACTGTGTCCCAGCCTGGGCCCTGGTGGCCATCAGCCACTGTGTTCTTGCCCCAAGAGAAGGATGGAGCCCACTTGGAGCACAGAATGAGGGGAAAAGCTAAGGCTGCGGTGGGGAGGCAGGGGGCAGGGGCCCAGCTTCTAGTGTGGCTCCTCCTTCCCCAGGGCCCAGGCCTGTCAGGGCCTTCAGGCCCCCAGGGGCCAGCTGGGCTGAGGGCCGGTCCAGAGCAGAGTTTCCCAGGAAGCCGAGGCACTTGAGGTGGCCACTTGTGCTCAGAACCCGGCCTGTTTCAGGGGGAGGCCTGGGAACCTATGGTGGACACAGTCAAAGGCAGGGTTTAGGAGCTGGGCTGTGGCCAGGCCCCGTCTGGAGTCACCCCCACTCAGGGAAGTCGACTTCCCCCTGCAGATCTGCTGTGAGGGGCTGGGACCACCCAGCCATTCTTGTCTCAGCCCACAGAGGTGAGGGGGGAAGGGCTGAAAGAGATCAGGAGCGGGCCCTCCTACCTGCCAGGGCTTTCCTCCCAAGGCAGAGCTGTGGCAGAGTGTTTCTGAAGCGCTGATCAAAGACCTGTGAGAAGTGGGGAAGGAGGGCTCTTGAGCGCAGTGGCTCCCTGGGGCTCTGTGTTCGTGCGGAGTGTGTGTGCGTGCGCATGTGTGCATGTGTGTGTGTGTATCTTGTAACCAGGCAACCAGAGCGCTCAGGCCCCCAGGCCTTCTGCCCCTGCAGGCTGCACAGAGCCCAGCCTGGCAGGGCATGTCTGAGTTGGCAGCATTCATTCATCCATCCATCCATTCACGGTCCCTACACATGATCATTCACTTGTTCAGCAGGCTCTGTTCACGAGGCTACTGGCATGTGAGGATTCTGAGAATAAAATACAGTCTCTGCCCTAAAAGAGCTGCTCAGCTTAGAGCTGAGGTCTGCTGGGGTTTATGTGGACAGGCCGAGGGCTGAGCCAAGGTCAGGGGGGCAGAGACAGACATGTCTCCTAGAGTCTCCGGAGCCTGAAATAGCCTGGTGTGAGTAGCTTCTCAGGATGGAGACTGCCTCGGCCCACTGCACCCTGGGAACCTGACTGCCGAGGACCTGGTGCCCACATAGCCGGGCAAAGAGGAGGGCCCCTCAGTCTCCACACTGCCAGTGAGAGGAGCGCTGGAGATTCCGGGGAATGGCTCTGCCAGCCTTCTGGAATGCTTGCTGAAAGAGTAGGTACACCCCAGCTGGACTTTGGGCTGGAAAAGAGCCGTAGGAGGAAGAATCAGAGGCCCAGGCAAGTGGCTAGGGCCACCAATGTGGCAGCTCCCCGCTCCCTGGCTCCCTTGCCTCTCGGATGGAGTCCAGGAAGCTATAGAGAATTTAGGTGGATTTAGGCAAGGGTCACTGGCAGTGGTTGGGACAAGGATTGATGAACCTTGCTGGGAAGACTCTGTGCTCTGGGGGTGATTCCAGGTTCCTGGCTCTGCTCCTTGACCTCTGAGAGCGCCTGGTTTCCCAGCTGGAGCAGGAAACTAACCCTGGTTCCCTTCATTCCCAGGATGGTCAGTGAATGAAGAGGTCCTAGAGACAAGAGGGGGTGTTACCTACATCAAGAGCTGTCCCCTGGCTCTAAGAACAAGGGCTGTGGTGATGTGCAGGCTGGGAGTGGGCTCAGGCCTGATTCCTGTCCACACGACTTTGCTTCTGTCCTGGCCGGTGCTCTTGGGCAGAGCCTTAGTGCAGTGGTTTCCCAGTACGGCCTTGGCTCCAGGCAGCCAGTTTTAAATACCAGTTCTACCATTCATAAGCTGTTACTCAACTCTTGGGTGCCTCAGATTCCATCTGTAAAGTGGAGATGATAATAGAACTGACCTCAAGAGTGACCCTGAGATTAAATGTGAGGAGTACTGATAACAAAAAGCACAAATAAATGTTGGCTACTTAGGTTAAACCCAGAGCTGAACTCATAGCAAACAGTAACTCAGGAGCACCTTTTATGGAGCCAGCCAATAAATGCTTGCCTTTTCTATCTGGGGAGGGGTCTCTTCCCCAGGGTGGGATGTCACAGTGGTGTCGGCTGTCCCAGGTCTCCTGGGCCTGAGCCCCCTAGAAGGCTATGTGGCACTGCCCCTCGTGGTAGGCAGGGAAAACTGCAGGGTCACTTTGGCTGCGCTGGGAGTGGTCCAGGGTCCATCCCCCTGTCATCTCACCCCACAGATCTACCGGAGGTGCTGGCTGGTGTTCCGGAAGTCCTCCAGCAAGGGGCCCCAGCGGCTGGAGAAGTATCCAGACGAGAAGTCCGTGTGCCTCCGAGGCTGCCCCAAGGTTAGGGGGCCTGGGCCCTAGCTCCCCAACCTGTAAGCAGTGATGATCTGTTCAGAGTCCTGAGGGCCAACAGGACCCTCCTGGGGGTGGCAGAGCTGTGGGGGATGTAGCGGGAGGTGCTTCACCCTGGCTGAGTCCCCTGTGGATGCCGTGCCAGGTGACAGAGATCAGCAACGTCAAGTGTGTCACACGGCTCCCCAAGGAGACCAAGAGGCAGGCAGTGGCCATCATATTCACTGACGACTCAGCACGGACCTTCACCTGCGACTCAGGTGAGGGGATGGAGCTGCAGGCAGTGTGCTGGTCAAGGTCCAGTTGGTAGGGGTCAGAGCCAGGCTAGCTCTCCTGATGGGGTGTGAGGTGTTGGGGAAGAGGGCGCCCCCCAGGATGAGGTGGGCAGGCAGGCAGAGTCCTCGCCCTCTCTGGTTTGCATGCAGGGACTACTCCGGCTGAAGCAGGTGGGGTGGGCTGCTGAGGGACCCTGAGTTGGCAGCATGATGAGATACTGTTTTCTCCAGAGCTGGAAGCAGAGGAGTGGTACAAGACACTCTCTGTGGAGTGTCTGGGGTCGAGGCTCAACGACATCAGTCTGGGAGAGCCAGACCTCCTGGCCCCAGGAGTGCAGTGTGAGCAGACAGGTGAGGCCTGGTGCTGGCACAGGGTGGGGTGGGGGGAACGTCCCCTCACCCCCAGAAAGCTCTCCAGGCCCTCTTGTCCTCTCCCCTCCAGATCGCTTCAATGTCTTCCTGCTGCCCTGTCCCAACCTGGACGTGTATGGCGAGTGCAAGCTGCAGATCACCCACGAGAACATCTACCTCTGGGACATACACAACCCCCGCGTGAAGCTCGTCTCGTGGCCCCTCTGCTCACTGCGCCGCTACGGCCGGGATGCCACCCGCTTCACCTTTGAGGCTGGCCGGTAGGACCCACTCGCCTCCCCACCCTCCAGCCATGGTCTTGATGGTGGCTGTCATTCACTTGTGTTGGGCCCTGTGCTGAAAGCTCATGTATCAGCATAGCATGCTGAAGGGGAACATAATATTCCCATTTTACTGAAGAAATCGAGGCTCCCAGCAAGTACGTCGAAAGCTCAAGTCAGATGCTGGCACTGGTACTGACCTGCTCTCTGACGGCAGACCTTTGTCTCAGTTTTCTTATCTGTCATATGGGATAATAAAAGTACCTAGCCTCATACACTGGGTGATGATGGTGAGGACTGGGTGTAGCTTGCACTCTGGGGCAGCCTGCCTAGACTCCAATTCTGTATACTCTACCATGTAACTTTGGTTGTTACTTAGCTTCTGAATGCCTCAGTTTTCTCATCTATAAGATAGTTTGAGAACTGTAGTAATTAGGAAACCAGACCAGGTGGTGGAGAAAACAGAATGGATTAATTCTTGTAAAGCATTTAGACCACCACCTGGCCCATGGAAAATGTTCAGCACGTTTGAGCTCGGTTGTCAGGCCCTCAGGTAACAGCCCTGCCTGTTCCCAAAGAAGAGCCTGACTGAGCATGTCACATACGTGGGACGTGCCCACCACCGTGCTCTCTGTGCTCCCTGTGTCCCCAGGATGTGTGACGCTGGAGAAGGGCTCTACACCTTCCAGACACAGGAAGGGGAACAGATTTACCAGCGGGTCCACAGTGCCACCCTGGCCATCGCCGAGCAGCACAAACGAGTCCTGCTGGAGATGGAGAAGAATGTGAGGGTGAGGCCGCGCGTGTCAGTCCAGGGTAGGGGGCGGTGGGCGGGTGGGCAGTCAGAGGCCTGGGAGAGTACCAGCTGTCTCCAGCTTGTGAGTATGGCAAAGGCAGGCAGGGTCTTGGGCTGGCCACCCCTGGGCTTAGCCGCTGACCCTTCTCTGCCCCACAGCTGCTGAGCAAGGGCACAGAACATTACTCATACCCCTGCACGCCCACTACCATGCTGCCCCGCAGTGCCTACTGGCACCACATCACAGGTTCCCAGAACATCGCCGAGGCCTCCAGCTTCGCCGGTAAGTCACTGCTGTGCGTCACCCCCACCAGCCAGGAGGTTCTGTGGAGGACAAGGTGTGCTGGGCAGGGGTCTTCTGTCCTGGGCCCAAGTCCTCAGCCTGCGTCTGTGTCCACAGGTGAGGGGTATGCGGCAGCCCAGGCCAGCTCAGAAACGGACCTCCTCAACAGATTCATCCTGCTAAAGCCAAAGCCCAGCCAGGGGGACAGCAATGAGGCCAGGGCCCCTTCCCAGTGACGGCAGAGCTAGCGTGCCTGGATGACCGCTGGGGCTGCCTGCAGGGGCTGTGGGCCAGGAGCCCAGAGAAAGGGAGCAAGCTGTCCTTTCTCTGACCCCAAGGGTGAGACTGGACCAAGGCAAAGGGCTGGCCACGTCACCTGAGCATGTGTGAGGGGCTGGAGCTACCATAGGACTATATACGGTTAATGATTTTAATATATATGGCTTATGACATTATTCTATATTAATAAGATTTCCCCCTCTGTCCCTCCCTGCCACCACATACACATCTTTTATCCCCATGACCAGGCCAGTCAGGGCTGTTTCTGAATGTGAGGGCGGTGGTTTTTCCTGTCCCCCAAGGGGTACCAGCCCTCCTGCTTTGGGCCCGAGGAGGGAGACAGTCCGCACTCCTGGCGCCTGCTCTTGCTGCTGGCTTTCCCATGCAGCCCAGGGGTGGAGACGGCAGGTGGCTTCTCGGTCCCTCTGGGCCTGGTGGCACAGGAAGGATCCGCGCTTACACTGTGCCACTCAGCAGCCTTGCACTTGGGAGTTTTATGCAGAGGTGACATCTGGCTGACACCTCAAGTGAAAATCTGGTGTAAAAGTGGTTTCTGCCCAGGCTCTTCCTGCTTCGTAGGCTGAGAAGACACCCTGGGGGCAGGGTGCTGATTACCTCAGCCCAGGGAGGGTGGCCTCCCGAGCTCTTTCCTGCTCCAGGGCCAGGCCGGCCCCCAGGAGGACTGCGGGGTCGGGGTGAGCACCCTGCTGCCCCCTCACTGACCAGGTGGGCAGTGCTCCCGTGGAGGGTGCCCCCCTGCCCTGTGTGGCCTCCCTCTGGCCAAAAGGACTCAAAAACCGAGACCATCCCATTTCCTCCTCCCCACATGGTGCTGAGGCTCCCTGCTGAAACGCAATTAAAGCAATTGATTTTCTAGTGCTGGTATTTATTGACTACCGTGCAGAAGGGCTATCTTTCTACTCACATCAAACCTTTGGTTGTGTGTGTGTTGGGTTTTTTGTTTTTAATATTTTAGGGTTCTAATCTGTGGGAACAGACCCTGTTGTAAATAACCACTATTCGAGTCGTGGCAGGAGGATGGTAAAGCAAGAGGCCCCTCCAGACAGAGCCCTGGAGCCAGGGAGGGGCCACGGCCAGCTCAGCTCTGAACCTGACCCAGGGAATGACCACCCCAGGAGTAAGCTAGCCTGAAGGAGGGCACCCAGAGGCCACGGGGAGGGAGGCAGAGCTGGCTGGCTCGGTTCGTGGCTTGATGACGCATGAAGGAGATTACGTACGTTGTGCTCTTTATTGCCAAAAATAAAAACTTTCAAAAGACAACTACTGTTAATAAATAACCCTTCCTTTCTGTACTAGATTTCCGGTTTTCTCCAGGCTTCTCCTGCCAGGCTGCCTAATTAACTGCGTTGGGTGTGTGCCTACCAACAGGGCTAAGGGGTCAAGGCCAGATCTTCATTAAGGTCCTTGTCCCCTTCCCCGGCCTCCCACCACACCCACAAATTAAATCATCTGGCCATTGTTGGTGAAGATTGAAACTGATGGGTAGAGAACAAAATACAAGGTTTACTGGCGGGAAGAGGGGGATAGCCTGGGACTAACACTACTCTTAAGAGGTTCTCAGATTCAAGACACTTGAGAATCTGAGTGAAAGACCAATAGGATGGCGGAGGCAGGGACTGGAAGGGCGCTTGGGCAGCCCGAGTGAGGATTCCAGAGTCAGTCCCTACCTACAAGCCTACAATGGTGAGCACTCCAACTTGTGAACAGAAAGGGTTTGAAGTAAAGAGCTGGAATGACCCAAAGACGAGAGTCCAGCTCAGTGGCTGTCAACAGGGGAGCCCTATGGCCCCCAAGGCACGCTGAGAGACCAGGTGGAAGGAGTGTTTCAGGGAGCACTGCTGCCGACCCACAGGCAGGCCCAGGGACGCTAAATGAAGGGGGAAACTGCCCTGCCAGCAACGGTAGTGGCCGTCCCGGTATCTGTAACCGAGCAAGGCTGGGACGGACCGACCCCTCCCCACTGCTGCCTTGCTAACTGGTACTGAAGGCTTGCCAAGAAACTTGAGCAGCAGCTGTCCAGTCCCCAGGAGCCAAAAAGAGTCTCAGAAGAGACCTGAAATCCAACTGTTCTGCTCAAACAGGTGAGCTGCAGCTAGTTTATGGTGAGGACGTCACTCTGGATCTCGTGGCTTAACTGGGTCTGTAAATCACTCAGCTTCTTCTTTAATCCAGAGAGGGCTGAAAGGACGATGGTCTCGGGGCGCAGAGAGCCACAAGATTCCACATTGTAGTAAAACCTGAGAGACAAGAGTCCAGTGAGAGCCCTCCACAAAGCATTCAGGCCAGCGGGCCCCAGCTTTGGCCAAGGGCCTCCCTCCCTTCTAGGTCCTGACTCCTTTCTCCCCATGAATCTGACCTTGTCCCAGGGTTGACCTCCATCCAGCTTCTTAAAAACAGTGGTCCCAGTGTACTCTGTAGGACCTCAAGAGGGCCAGAGCTGCCTCAGAAAGATGTTGTGTGAAAAACCTCAGGACACTTGTGTAGACCCACTCCACACTGAGGGGAAGGAGGATGAATAAGCAGCGCCTCCTGCTCCAGGTTTTCATGTCTGTCACTAGAACGCATTGGACAGTTTGCGGCCCTAGGTTTGATCTTAGGTTGACCTTTCTTTGGGGGCTGAATAATCACAACAGGAACAGTCTGGATAACCGGAGGGCCCCCTTCTCCCAGTAACCAAAAGGGGGACTTAAGGGGGGTTCAGCAGTTACCTGCCCTTCCTCAGCTGAGGGGAACTGGACAGGAGGGAAAGGGGCTCCCTAACTCAGAGGCTGCACCAGACCTGTATGTTCTTACACACGTGACCTTTGAGTGCCAAACCAGGGTCTTACCTCTCTGGCTTGCCGTTGGGGTCGTAGGGGGCCTGTGACTCATCCTCATCCAGCTCTGAGTACTCACTCTTTGGCCTGAGGTCAAACAGAGGTCAGCACAGGGTTGCTGGGGCCAGCACATGGCTGCTTTTGGGACCCGTGTCTCATAGTCAGGCTGCCCCATCTGGGTCACTAGGAGCCACTTCCACACCTGCCCACCCAGCTGGCCCTCAACTCCCACCAGGAACATACCATTCCTCCGGCTTGGGGTACACCGTGTGCCTGAGGGCATTGTCAGGGTCATACTCAAACGCCACTCCTGCAGTTGGGTTCCACTTGGCGTGCTCCTTGCCAAAGCCTTTTTTGGCATAGGCTCGCAGTCTCAGCTCCTGGCCCTTTCTCAGCTTGACGATGAGAATGTCTGTGGGGACAGGTGAGAGTCAGTCGAGGGCCGGCAGAGGCACAGTTCTCTGGGTCTGACCTGCAGCCCCTGGAAGACCAGACAACATAAGAGGCTGGGTCTGGTCCCTGCCTCTCTCGGGGCGCCTTACCGTCTTGCTCCACGTAGTCGTTGGGGTCATTATCTCGGTTCCTAGATGTCACCTGCAGGGAGTCCAAACAGAGGCATTTATTAGCAGCTGCTCATCTCACCCGGAAATCTTCCAGCACCTCCAGGGATCCCGTCTGTGCTGGTGACTGGCCTCTAACCCCTATCTCATGGCTGTGACAACCTCCTCAGTCAAAACAGTAGCATGGTCTTCAAAAGGGTCCTAAGGGGGCAGAGGGCCCACAGCACCAATGTTTCTGCCCATTCTGGCAAGGGTCCAGAATCATTAGTACTTCTAAGCATCAGGCTCACATTAAGACAGAGGGTAACACAGGGAAGTTGGCATCTTCTAAGAATCCACCCCAATCTGGCCTACTGGAGCCAGGAGAACAGCAAAGGTCCCAACAGGGAGGGCCTTCCTGACCGGAATGACCCGGGGACTGTTGGAGATGAGGTCTCGAGATGTGACGTGACGCGTCTGGTCTTCATTGCACCGCACGTCCAGAGTGAACTCCACCGAGCACTCGGGGCAGAACTCTTCACACGTGCAGTCCTGAGGTGGGAGAGAGACAGCAGTGAGTCTGTGGAGAGACAGTGAAGTCTGGCTTGGCTCCCCCCTTCTAGTGCCCTGTCCCTGAAGGTTCTTCATCTGGTGAAAGGGTGGCCGCAGCCGCCAGTCTCTCGTCAGCTGTATCCATCTACACACCACTCTTGGGCTGCTAAACGGCTCTTCCTCAGAGACCCAAGGCGCTAACAGAGGAGGCTTTCATCCCACACAGTTCAGGATCCATGAGCTGGAACTAGCTTGGGAATGCAATTACCACTTAAAATAATCTAGGGGACAATAGAAAAAAGTACCTTTTAAGCTCCAGACTACTGACCTTTTCTAAAAAAGTTTCACACATTCACAAAAGCAGAGAAGGGTATAACAGACTGCCACCATGTAAGTATCACTCAGCTTTAATAATTCTCAAGTTTGTCATTCTTTAAACTGATTCTTGAAACACTCCCGTCTTAAGAGACTAGCTGCTACCATTTAACGTCAGGCAAGGAGAGGTACCAGAATGTAGTCAAGCAAACTGTTCTCCCCTCATATTAGTGAGGAAAATCCAAGCTACTTTTGACGTTTTCAAGACGATGAAGGAAATCTACGGGCCACCCCTGGCCAGCCTGTAATCACACACAGGTGGGACAGGAAGGCAACCTGGACCCTGGAGATGGAATCACTCTTAGAAATATGAAATTAAGGAATCAAAATGTAATGGAAGACAAAAATATAAAAAGGTGCTCAACCTAAAAAAAAGAGAAGAGTCTGTTCAAGAGATCAAGAGACTAAAGAGGTGTAACAACCAAATGCAATGCGTGCATCACAGATCCACAAACAAAAAGCCAATGAGGGGGAATTCCTCAGCAGTCCAGCGGTTCAGACTCTGTCCTTTCTCTGTCAAGAGTGTGGGGTTCAAACCCTGGTCGGGGAACTAAGACCTGGTAAGCCAAGCAGTTCAGCCAAACTGAAAAACAATTATGGACATTTTGAAGATAACTAGGAAAACCTGAATTTAGACTGTATATAGATAGTACAAATCCACACTAATTTTCTTAGGCTCCATACTGTGGTTAGGTAAGAAAATATCCTTATTTTTAGGACACACATGCTGATGTAGTTAGGAGAGAAGTATCATGATTTCTGTAATGTTCTTTCAGATGGTTTAGCAAAAATCACATCTATATGAAACATAAAGCAAATACAGCGAAGTATCAACAACTGTAAATTAAAAGTGAAATGAGAATGAGTATGTATTCTATTTTTAACTTTTCTGCAAATTTTAAGAAAACACAAACGGAAAATCCACACCATCTTTATTCAGTAAATGCAGTATTAGAAAAAAATTTAATGGAAGGAACTGTTTAGTCACAGGGCATGGACTAACTGCTCTTCAATTGGTGGTACAACTGTCTTTATCAATATATGTGATGTTTTATTTCTTAAAAACAGACTCTGGGGACATGAAGCAAAAATGATGAAATGTCAAAATGTGACAAGTGGTTTGGCGGCAGCATGCCTATTTGTTTTATTAGCTCCACACTTTGCTGTGTGCTTGAATATTAAAAAAAAAACACACATATATGGACTTCCCTGGAGGCGCAGTGGATAATCCACCTGTCAATGCAGGGGACACAGGTTCAATCCCTGGTCCAGGAAGATCCCACATGCTATGGAGCAACTAAGCCCGTGCACCGCAACTACTACTGAGCCAGCAAGCAGCAACCACCGAACCTGTGTGCCACAGCTACTGTCACCCTTGAGCCTGAGGCCAGTGCCCACAACAAGAAGCCACCACAGTGGAGGTCTGCACACTGCAACCAAGAGTATCCCTGCTCAATGCAACTAGAAATAGCTCGAGCAGCTACAAAGGCCCAGCAGAGCCAAAAATAAACAATTAATAAAACAAACAGCAACGCACATATACATTTACAAAATATATCAAATTAGCCATTAGCACACCAAAATGATGTGCCCCTGGGAATACCAGAAAAGGGGCTGATTCAGGACCACCTAAAGCCATCAAGAAGGAATACTCTCAAGCTGTCAACTAATGCAGCTCTGGTGAAAGGATGCAGGTAACCTAATCCTATCCTACACGTTCCCTAGTTCTGAGCCCATTAATGTATCATGGAAGCGGCAAACATCACCCCAGGGGAATGGAGCCATGTTTCAGTAAGACAACCTATAGGGTGAGGCATAAAGCTGGCAGACAGCTGCTGCTCTGCAGAACAGTTCTCACTCCCTCTGCTCCTTGTCCTCACCCACTAGCCTTCTGTTGACGCCCTTTAGCCTCCTAGGCCCCTGTCCCTGGGAAGAGATGCTCTGGAAACACTGCACACCAGATGCTGAAGAGAAACAGCTCCACCCGTTCAGTATAAATGAGTATCCAGGTGTATGTCCCTCTGGCTAATGAGACTCTCTGATGCCCCTTGAGCCTCATCGATCTGTGGTCCCATCAGAACCAAAGACCGATGCCTGCCCTGGGCTCCAGACATCTCCATACTGTCTTTCTAAAAGCCGAAATCGAGATGGCTGGAAAAAATCTCCTTGGGAACTGAGTTCCCTGCCTCCCCCGAGCTCCCCAAGCACACAGCATACCCGGGAGTACTGCAACTTGTCCACAATGTCATCACTGGTGAGAGGGATTAATCCTGGAAGACAGAGAAAAGCACACTGAAGAAGACAGGGGCCAAGCTGGAAAGGAGAGTCCAGAAGTCCCCTTGGGGGTGAGGACGCTTCTTCCTCTGACACTGGCACAGCCCCCTCCCTGTAACTCTCCAAACCCAGCACTCACCAAGTCTGTGAGCAATGAACTCGTCATGAAGGACAGAGGAATTGGCATCAATCTGAACCCAGTCAATTGCTAAAGAATGAAGGAAGCAGAAAAAACAGACAGGCAGATTAGCCACCAAATTTTCCAGATTTAAAAATCATCTGAAAGTGTCAGTTGCTCAGTCATGTCTGACTCTTCGCAATCCCATGGACTGCAGCCTGCCAGGCTCTTCTGTCCATGGGATTCTCCAGGCAAGAATACTGGAGTGGGTTACCATGCTCTTCTCAGAGAATCTTCCCGACCCAGGGATTGAACCCCAGGGGCTTCCTGCACTGAGGCAGATTCTTTAGCATTTGAGCCCCTCCAAATCATCTAGTGCTTACTAAATTGCAGAGGCCGAGTCAGGCTGCCAGAGACTCTGATTCCACAGCTCTGGAGTGGGGCCCAGAAAGCTGCATTTTAATAAGAACCACACACACTGCACCGCACTTCCCTGCTCAGGCAGTTATGATGCAGAGAGTTCCCTGTATTACCCCAAAAACACTGACCTAAAGATACCATGAGAATGGGAGCGTGTTTCTCAGAGCTGAATATTTCTGTGGGAAGCACTTAAATCTGCTACTTATGCCAACGCCAGTAAGAACACAAACTATTTGGGAACTAGAAAGTTGGACAAACCTCAGAGAAGTAACATAAACTTATGGCCCACATCTCCTTTTGTGATATAATGACTAGATTACCCAAATTAATACTTTATTATCATTCAACAAAATCATGTTTACCCAATTCCTTTAATGGGTAAGGCATACTAATCCCTACCAGCCATGAGCGAGGAGGAGAAGAATTGCAGTGTCACACATAGTTGACTTAAACACATTTACTCATTCATTCATAAATATGTGTACATAAACAATTAAATTCAGAAGTCAAAAGGCAGTGAGACCAACTGTTCAATGAGGGGCGTAGACACTAGGAACAGAGGACCAGACACGACCAGACCCCCACCTGCTTGTCCTTCTGCTTCCTAAACCTGAGCCAAGTAAGGACTAAGAGCCAAGCTTTTCTGTCTCTGCCTTTCCTCCCACTGGCGTGCCTTTAACCTCTCCCGTGCAGGATTTAAAATCCTGTGAGCTTCCTATAAACCAGGCCTTGCCCACCCTCTGTGATACAGAGATAAATACTCTCTCCCGGGAGGAAGCTACTCTCTCCTGGAACTCTGTCCACACTTCTCTTAAGACACCTGTCAAATTGCGTTATATCTGTGTGCATCTTGCTTCCACCTCAAGCTTCAAAATTTCTTTGGGTCTTCAGATGTCTTAATTTCTGTATTCCTAGCTGGGGTCTGGATTGCAAGAGGTGCTTCATGCTACATGGGAAAAGTGGCGCTTGAATGTCAGGGCTGCACCCTAAAGCATAACTGCCTCACTTTACTCATGATGAAACTAAGGTCCTGAGACCCCACGGGGTGATTAGGCAGAGAAGGAGAACCAGCACTCCAAGCTCTGAGTTGAAAAAGTCTCGGGGGGGTGGTGATGGTGGAAAAACTACAATGTCCTCTGCTTACCAACCAACTGGCCTGTTCATCTCCTTAGGAATTTGCACACTTGATGCGGTAACTATGGCTTACATCTCTTTTTCCTAAACCAAACTCTGAGTTAACACTCAGAAAATATTTGTAGTATATCTGTAGACTGGCAGAGAAGAGTGGCTGGAACAAAAGCAGAAACAGATCCTTTCTCCTTGAAGCGTCAAACCCACTGCAGCTATGGTTCTCCTTAAACCCTAAAAGAATCTGCCTGCAAATGCAGGAGAAGCGGGTCTGATCCCTGGGTTGGGAAGATCCCCTAGAGAAGGAAATGGCTGCCCACTCCAGTATTCTTGCCTGGAGAATCCCATGGACAGAGGAGCCTGGTGGGCTACAGCCAATGGGGTCGCAAAGAGTCGAACACAACTGAGCAACTGAAGATGAACTCCTAGAGAACCCTGTACTTCACAGCTCTGCGTTTCCAGTGCCTAGCACCACTGCCTGGAGCCTATATGCTCCCGAAATGCAGATGACGAAACAGATTCACATTACCGGGCAATGGAGACTCACTGAACACAGGCACAGACACTATTCCCCTTAATCGTTAACGTCACCCTGACAACTGCTATTAGCGTCCGAACATTAGAGAGGGGACTGCAACAGAGTTTAATAGCTTGCCCAAGTTTCGCAGCGATAGTTAAGTGAAAACAGTTTCTGAGTCCCATGCGCGTCACCAACGCACGGAAAAGAATGGAACTAAATAAATAGCCCGTGGGAGCCAGATAGGTGGTCAGAGTGGCCCTGGGCCAAGGGCAAAGGGCCCGATCAAGTCTCCAGCACGACTGTCCTCTTAGCGCCCCCAATCCCTCGCCCAAACCAAGGCTGGGGGCAGGAGCTGCAAGGCAAGGGAAGGAGTGGGGTGGGAGGAGAGAGGCCCGGTAGCCCTGGCAACGCGACTGGGGTCGCTTACCTATTATGGGCACCTCAGCGATGAAGACCCTCCGGATAGAATTTGCCACCCTGAGGAATGAAAACCAAGCGGCGTGTGGGCACCGCAGCCTCGACAGGCCGGGCTCGCGCCCCACCGCGCCCAAAGCGGAAGCCCTAGCCCGGGAGCCAGTTTTGAAAAGACACGACGTCCCGCAGGCTGGGACCCCGGCTCTCCAGAACCGCCAACCTCTCCCCCAGCAGTCTTACGCCAGGTCCGTGTTCTCGATGATGAACTTGACATTCTCGTCGGTGAGCTCCGTGATCCGCACTGTGGGCTGGTTGGCGTACGGCATCGCGCACCACCGCTCGCTCGACCTCTGTCAGCTCTGCCGGGCCTGCGCCAACTCCTCCAGCGGAAGTCCGTCAGCGGGGCCTCGCCACTGGCGCGGACGGGCGCTCACAGCGCCGCCTGCTGCTCGGAGGCCTGAAGTTTTCCACCCACCCCTCCCACCTTCTTGAAGAGGCACCAGGTTCAACCATTCAGAGGGCAATTTGGCAAAGCATGCACACGCCCTTGATTCCACAGTAACACTTCTAAGAATCCATACTGCCGAAACATTTGCAGGTGTAAGCAAACATACATGTACAGGGACGTTCACTGCAGCTGCTGCTGCTGCTAAGTCGCTTCAGCCGTGTCCGACTCTGTGCGACCCCATAGACTAGGCAGCCCACCAGGCTCCGCCGCCTCTGGGATTCTCAGGCAAGAACACTGGAGTGGGTTGCCATTTCCTTCTCCAGTTCACTGCAGCAGTCTCTGGCAAAAGATAAATAAAAGTTGCCCATTGACAGAGACCTGGTTAAATATACAAACACAGGAATACTGTAACGTTTTTTAAAAGAATGAAGTGTGTAAATTTATGGAAGAAGAAAAGTACAGTTGGTCCTCCATATGCAAGGGTTTTTGAATCCAACCAACTGAAGATAAAATTCCATAAAGTTCCAAAAATAAAACAAATTTGCTGCACTATTTATATAGCATTTACAACTATTTACCATAGCATTAAACATTGTGTTAGGTACTATAAGAAACCTACAGATAATTTAAATTCTATGGGAAGGGCACATGTAGGTTACGTGCACATAGTAGGCAGTGTCTTAAACAGCCTGCAAAGAGGTCTGATGGGTCTTTTTTTGCTTTTGGTTGTGCCACATCCATGTCCCCTGAAATGAAGTAAAGTCCTAACCATTGGACCGCCAGGGAATTCCCAGGTGGCAGCAGATTATACAGAGAAGTCCTAAAATAGAACTTGGCAGGGGACAACATGTAGCAGGCAGAGAAAGAATAATCAGAGGGGATAGAGGCATTTGCTTTAGCAAGGAGTGACATCTGAGATAGAGAAGAGCATTAAGGGGGCCCTTGCACTAAAGCCTGTATCATCTCAGTAAATTAAGAATTAAGGTTGTCTGTTGAGTGTGAGATGGATGCTATATAGGATAAAAGAGGGAATGGAACAAAATATGATAGCTACTGCAGGCAACTTGACAGGATGTCAAGATAAAAGAATCAGGTGCAGAAAGGGCCCAGAGGAACGTGCGTGAGACAGGAAATTCCCACTAGCCGTTACTCCCATCGTCATTCAGTCCACTCGGGTAGGAGACCGCAGCACAGAAGACAGATGGCTGTTGGATGCTGCGTGCACCAAAATGGTGAAGCCCCAACTTCTCACGTGAGGATACTTGGAAAGGAGGTCTTTATGAGGTCCTGAGGATAGAACTCTCAGATTAGTGCTCTAACAAAACCAGGAAGAGACAGCAGAGCACACTGGCATGCTCTCTCTGTTGTGTGAGAATGCAGGGAGAAGGTGGCCATGTGTGTCAGGAAGAAAGCGCCAAGAATCAAGTTAGCTGGCACCTTGATCTTGGACTTCCCGCTTCTAGAACTGTGAGACATTTCACCACAGCAGCCTGAACAGACTTACACAACAGAGTTAACCGGACTTAAATAGGGGGCTCGGCCAGCACAGAGGCTGAGAGAATTTGTAAAGCTAAATACTGTGTCAAGGAAATAGTCAGTGATGGGCAGGAGGAGCCGAAGAAGCTAACCGGGAGGGGGAAAGACCCCGTCACCCCCATTTTACTGAAGGGAGGCCCGGGCCCACAGGTGCAGAGCTGTCACAGCTGCCCAGCAACATCACACAGCACCGGGGCCCTAACTCAGGTCTCCTGCCTGCCAGTTGCAAGCCTTCTCCAAAACCCTGCTCTCTGCTTCTGGGGTCTTGGACAGCTGCCATGGTCTGTATGGAAATTCCCTACACAACAGGAAACTGCTTCAAAGATATTTATTATAATATTTTACAGACTAAGTTCACTAATAATCCTGCAATGAGTGCTGTTTTAACATGACACAGGGCCTGGGACCACACCTCTGGCCAGGCTGAGCACCAGCAGGCACCTGTCTCAGGTGAGGCAGCCTGCCCAGGGGGTTTCCAGGTGCAACGACTCAGGACACTGGAGCATGAAAGGGCAGCATGGAACCCACAGGCCTGTGCTGTGCTGTGGGGGAGCTGCCACCTGGGGTGGCCTCAGATCCAGACTCTGACTTGGGAGCTCCAGAGGCAGGTTAAGACATGGTCAAAGTGCCTGAGAGACCACAAGAGGGATGTGTTGGGTTTCCATGATTTGAATGCTTGAGTGAGTGTTGCGTTTTTCAGTCCCATAGCTATGGTGCCAAAAGGCATCAGGAGGCCTGGCCTGGCATTAGGAACTGAAGAAGTGGCCCAACCCTGGGCTACACCTGTGTTGCCCAGTGCCCTGTGGTTCCCAGGTGGCTGTGGTAGTGTTGCAGAGTCCTTTGGCGCTTTCTCGTTGACACCCTGTTCCATGGATGGCACCTTGTACGTTTCAAAGCCCTTTAAATATATCCATGGGTTTTCTTCCGGGTACTCTAGCTTATAGCCCTTCTTGCTCACCGGCGCTGGTTTAGACCTGTCAGGTTCTTGAGCTGACAAGAGGATGGAAACAGAGAGTGATGAGACCTGGCCCTGCCCCCAGGACTTCAATGGCGAAGACAGATTTCCGAGGCAGCCTGTGTGGCTATGATGCGGAGATCTGATGTACCAGGGTCCCAGGCATAAGTTCTGTCTTCATGCCAGTAACAAATAGAGGTGAGATATTTGGAATCTAGAGATTGGGACTGAACCACTGCCAGTCCTAAGATTAGCTTCCCCAGTTTAAGGCTACAAAACTACTTGGGGTGAGTGACATGCGTGAGGATCATGGGACTGGAGCCAACTGGGCAGGGACGAGCTGGGCGGTACTCACCGTCACTGCTGCGCCCATGAGTCCTTGCACCAGGGCCTCTCCGGTGGACTTGACCTAGAAGGAGTCAGAGTCAGGTTTTCTCAGGCCCCACCACTGCTCAGACGTGAGACAGGGAGGTCTGACCTGTAGGCTCACTACCCCTCCAGGTCGAATCAAGAGGGCCCTGTGTCCTGGAAGAAGAGTCTACAGATAACACAGTAACAAAGGGACCACATGTGGCTCTTAGGGAAGGGCTGGGGTGGGGAAGAACCAGTCAGGCTCCCTGTGAAGGCCCCCAGGACTGTCAGCTGAGGCTCAAGGGGACCAAGAGAGCAGACAGGTGACAAGTTTGGCCCAAGAGGACAGAGCGCTTAGTGAGGAAGCTTCCCAGATGCTGAGCCCCGAGCTACCTGCTTGGCAGTGTGGCCCATGTTCATTGCATCGCTGATTCGGTTTTCCAGAAAGCGCCAGGTATCCTCGAAGTCTGGGGAGGAGTCCTGCATCATCACCAGCTCAGTGGTGTTGTAGATGCCAGCCAACACCGCTCGGCGGGTATACCAGTTAAACTGCAAAGGAACCCATCGGGGGACAGGTCACCACTGTTGCTGCAGGCTGGGGGAAGTCTGAGTGATTCCTACCCAAAGCCCCTGGCACTCCTGGGCTCCTTCCTAATTTCCTCTTTCCCTCTGGACAATGTGGCTGTTCCCAAACTAGGCTGGGTGTCAGAATCACCTGGGAGATTGAAAATGCAGGCTCCTGGGCCCAACCTCTTAGAGCTCAGAGTCAGCAGGTCTGAAGTTAAGCGTCAGGATCTAGATGTTTATTAAGCATCCCATGTGATTTTGCTACGTCCACTCAGCTTTGAACCCACCAGTGAAAAGCCCAAGTCTCTGGACATCTAGGTATTTCCCTGGTGGCTCAGATAGTAAAGAACCTGCCTGCAGTACAGGAGACCCAGGTTCAATTCTTAGGTTGGGAAGATCCCCTGGAGAAGGGTATGGCTACCCACTTCAGTATTCTTGCCTGGAGAATTCTGTGGACACAGGGAGCCTGGAGGGCTACAGTCCATGGGCTTACAAAGATCTCATGTAATTTTCAGGCTTCCCTGGTGGCTCAGATGGTAAAGAATCTGCCTGCAATGCTGGAGACCCAGATTTGATCCCTGGTTAGGGAAGATTCCCTGCAGAAAGGAATGGCTATCCACTCCAGTATTCTTGCCTAGAGAACTCCATGGACAGAGGACCCTGGCGTGCTACAGTCCTTGGGGTCTAAGTTCCAGAGAGGCTCTGTGATCAGGCAGTTGTGACCAAACCTTGTGTCATCCATCAGTGATGTGAGGGCTTGAGGCAGCGTCAGGGACAGACTAGAACACCTGGGAGGAGCTGAGAGTTCAGGTCCTTCAGCAACTTCTGGCTGTGGCTATCCTGGCCAATCGCTCTTCAGAGCACTAGCTTGGCTGCTTCCTGTTTTACCTCCCTGATTTCTGGGCTTTCTAATTTCATTTTCCAACCATCTCTGTTGGTGGTATATTCCCGTATGAGAGAAGTTTATTAAAGCACTTTGTTAGAACTGTGGTGGAAGCATCTCTCTGCCTCCCATCCTGGATCTCACTAAGTGCCATCGCATATTAACTTCTTTTATGAAGGTGTAGATATATACATGTGTATATACATTTTTAATTTTCTACTAGAAATAGGATAGTATTAATAAGTCAGATTCTTTCCGGCTGCCTGTTTTAGAGGCTTATTGATCTCTGAGCAAAGCATGCCAAGATGGGGTGTAGGGAGGGAGTTTCTTTTTAAAGCAACGTCTTAAAAAAAAAAATGTCTTCGAGAATGTCTCTACAGCATCCTTTTAAAAAAAAAAAAATCAGTCTCATAAAAGACATACACTGAGGAAGTCTGCCACAGAATCTAAATTTTAGGAGACTGAGGGGGAAATGATTATAAAACGGCAGCCCAATCAGCCCTCTGATGCCGTGTGTCACACTCTGGGGGGAAGGAGCACTGATGTGTGGATATAGCACTGGTCCCTGAATGAAGATGACCTAGAGGCTACTTTGGCTTGTTGAGGGACCCTCCTCATACATTAAACTCTCCTTCCTAAGATGAGAATGACTCTGGAGTCCCCCTGAAGGGATGTGTGATCAAAGAAATTTCACAAACTTCTGGAGGAAATGCTTAATGCAGCCGTCCCCACCCTCTGCGGGCCTGAGGAGCGCACTCACGTCAGTGGACTGGTCCCCAGCGTAATGCCACATGTCATCCACCATGCTGGTCAGCAGGTTCAGGCTGGGTGGGATGTTGTGAGGGAGCATGAGGATGCTGAGGGCCTGGGGAGAGATGACACAGGAAGGGGCACTTGCACAGCGGTGATGGCAGCACCTCACTGTTCGGTAGAGATAGTAAGGGGCCCGCCCAGCCCTCCTTCTGAGACACACCATCTCCAACCACAGCTGTGAGCTCCTGGCATCTAAGGCTCCCTCCCAACTACAGCTTATGGGAGCCGGGGCAGAGTACCCTCTGCTGCCCAGTCAGATCCTCAATCCCTGGCATGTGAACTTGGGAATGCAGACAGCCAGGTCTAGCCTGGTATCTTTGAGTAAGGATGGAGGAGGGCACCCCCATTCTGTAACATGGAGAAAGAGGCAAGGCTAGGAGTGGAGTCTGGAGGAGGTTGCTAAGCCCCGATTCTAGGCCATCCTGGAGCCCAGCAGCATTTCTGCCCTTCATGCCCTGCTCATGATAAACTCCTTCCAGTTTTTTTTTTCCCCTAACTCAAACTGATTTCTGTTACCTGAGACCTCAAAATCCTTTCATATAAGCAGTGGCACAGCCCAGAGATGCCTCCATTAGCAGATATCAACACTGGACAGTCCAAGGGTTGTCACTTTACCAACTCTGAAACCCACTGGCTGTGGCCTTGAGAGACGTCCCCGATTGGCTGGAAAGTTATCTTGAAATAGCTCAGGAGGAAACATGCTTAATAAGAAGGCAACCAGGGCCTACTTCATGCACTTGTGCGGCTTCAAATGCAAGGTGGAATGAGTCAGTCCACGAAATCGAGCATGCGAGCACAGGCACGGGGCGGGCCTTGACTCTGGGCTGAACTCCCTCACACCCGGCCCACAGCTGAAATTAAGTGCCCAACCATCTCCCAGCTGGGCAGCGGATACCAGTTGATCTGTGGGTTCTCTCAGTTCTGATATATATTGACTTTCTTAACCGAGAATGGCCCACATTGTGACACGTTTTGAAAAGAGGAGGAGGGAAAATGGAGCTTTAGAAAACTTGGGGAAAGCCCTTGGAATGAACACTCCAATTCTCTAAGTGTCACACTGACAAACTGAAAAGAAGTCCCACTCCCCTGAGATCTAGAATGCGAAAGGCCTGTTAATGATGATGGTCAGTAAGATCTTCTGACTTTTCTAATCTCCTTCATGGAGCCCTCCTCACCAAAAACCCAGTGACACACTTGGGCCACTAGCAGCCCACCAGGACGTGATCTAGGACCAGGCCACTCACATCTCCAGGAACTGAGACACAGGCGGCTCAGAAGGCCCTCTCTTTGGCTCTCCTCAATCTGACACCTAGTGTACCAGTACACTGCGCATCCCTGGGTCTGCGGAGACTAGCAAGCTAACTTCTGAACATCGTGCCAGACCTTCCGCGTGAAGGTGCTTAGAATCATATACATGAACACACTGTCATCCCGGGGCCTGGATGTGGGTGGACCATGTACCCGGGGCCAATGCTGAATGTACGGGATCAACATTCTCAGTCTGGTTTCCACAGCATCCCTCAGGAACTTGTCTGTCTTCTTCTTCCTGGAAGAGAGAAAAGAAAACAGAGTATCTCCAGGTCGAAGGCATGGGCTCAGTGCTACCCCATCTACTCGGTTCTAGCAGGGATGGTTCCACCAGCTAGAACGAGACAGGCAGCTCCATTTCTGTGCCATCGGAGCAGCTGGGGTGCTCAGCGCTACTCTGCAGGCTCTGCTTGGACTGGCCTCCTGGGGACAGCTGGTGGGGCCTGAGTCCTCCCATCCTTAGCTGCTACCCCGAGCAATGACACTGTGGGACTTACTCTGCCTGGCCCAGCTGTACCAGCTTCTGCTCCTCCTCCAGGACACGGGTGAGCCGAGCATTGCACTGGGTCACGAAATGCAGGATCAGCTCACTGCCGTCATTCCCAAACATGCTGGCGGCTGCACTGGAGAGACCCAGGGACTACAGAGGGGGAGAGGGAAAACAGGGAAGTGGCAGGCTGGTGCAGTGGCCACTGGCTGCCTGTCCATCACTAGCACCTCTTCTCCTGGCACCAGCAGCTTGGCTTTCAGTGGGACACCCCTACTCCTCATTCTTGGTCCATGTGATCTGGGAGAAGCTGAGCACTCGTCCCTCCACACTCCATCAGGCCCCCGGGTGTGATGCAAAGCAGAGGATCCAGGCCTGCACGTGTGGAGTTCACAGCACCTAGTTCTAGGACATGCACATGACCAAATCTAGTCCTACAAGGCCGCCTCTGGAATTCTGCTGGTACCGACAGGGAAGAGGGACTCTCTCTCCTCTGGGGTTGCTGACTCTCTCAACTCATGGGAAGCCCCTGGAGAATGAAGCTCACGGAGGGGAAAGCAAAGCAGATACACCATGGAGACAGCTCCCAGCAGCACAAGATAAGAACGCTGAGCCAGAGCCACTTTCGGACTTTTCTGTTATTAAATGAGCTGAAACACTCTACGTCTTGCTTGAGCCAGTTCAGAGTTGAGTTCTAACACTTGTAACCTAGAATTGTAACTGCTGTGAAAAGGGCCTTGGAAAAAGTGCTGTCTTTCTAGCTCACTTAACCTAAATCTCTTGGAAAGCAGGTCTCTCAGTTATTAAGGAAAAAAAAAAACCCACAAACTTTTATTACTGAGTTGTTAAGGAGTTATTTAACAAAGTCACAGAGACCTTTTATTACTCCTGATAAACAACAGTCACTGAGAAGCTATGGTCGGAAGAACCCTGATGACAGCAGGGACGGAGGACAGAAAGAAACAAAGAGACTTAAAAAATCCCCACCGTTGGGAGTCGGGAAGGAATTCTCTCCTGGCGGAAGTGCCCAGACTTTCTGGGCTTCCTTGGCGGCACAATGGTAAAGAATCTGCCTGCCAGTGCAGGAGAACAGGGTGAGAGCTATTCTCTGTAGGTGCCACCTTGAGGATACCTTAATGTTCTCTTTATCCTTCCGGCTACCTGGTTACCAACGTCACATCTAGTTAACAATGCTTCGTGTTAAATTCTCTCTATTTGAGTGATTTCTTCTGACTGACACACTCCCTGAAAGACCAACTCCGCTTCTCAGAATCTGTCCTGAAGAAACCAACCAGAAATATACTTAATTATGTCATACACATAGGTTTATAATACTAAAAAAAAAAAATTAGAAACAACCCAAATGTTTATCAATTGAGTTCAAGTAAATACAACAGGTATTATGCAGCCGTATGAACAGAGATATGCAGAGTAGTGGGGTTGGGGGGGAAGCCAGGTAACCATAGAATAATCAGTTGAATCAGATTTTCCCAAACAGTCCTGTTAAATTTCTGTTCTCTACAGGTGCTACATCTTTCTCTAATGATTCTGTCAAACCTCGCCTGCCACCTCCAAATCTTTGTCTCTTACCACTTTTTCCTAACTTCAGATTCATGAGACAACCACGCCTACTTCAGAGAAAACAGAAGCCATTCCCTGGGAACCCAAAAGATTCTTCTAGAAATGAAATCTGCAGCTGTCTTCTCCAGCTTTGCCTCTAATACATCGAAGGCCAGTCTTTCCACCTGTTTTCTGGACTTCATAAGTCTTGCTTTCAAGGAACCTCCCATTTTTAATTTTGCCATGTCTCCTGTATCTTTACCATCACCCGTGTTTCTGCATCCTCCAGCTCCAACTTCCATCCCACGTCCCCTGCTCGTACACCAGCTCGTACACCAGCTCCCCTCTACCCCTCCCAGCCACACGCCTCTCCATTTCCTTACCCTCCGCTCACTCAACCCACCCCGTTACTGCTGACCTGCACACCCCTCCAACGGCTGCTACTGCAGTCACCGATGTCTAGTAGCTCCATCCACATGTTGCTGCTTGGCCTCCAGAGCCAGGCTCCTCCACCTCAGTCTCCTTTGCCACTCCACCCTGCTAGTCAAGGCTATGGTTTTTCCAGTGGTCATGTATGGATGTGAGAGTTGGACTGTGAACAAAGCTGAGCACTGAAGAATTGATGCTTTTGAACTGTGGTGTTGGAGAAGACTCTTGAAAGTCCCTTGGACTGCAAGGAGATCCAACCAGTCCATTCTGAAGGAGATCAACCCTAGGATTTCTTTGGAGGGAATGATGCTGAAGCTGAAACTCCAGTACTTTGCCCACCTCAAACGAAGAGTTGACTCATTGGAAAAGACTGATGCTGGGAGGGATTGAGGGCAGGAGGAGAAGGGGACGACAGAGGATGAGATGGCTGGATGGCATCACTGACTCGATGGACGTGAGTCTGAGTGAACTCTAGGAGTTGGTGATGGACAGGGAGGCCTGGCGTGCTGCAATTTATGGGGTCGCAAACAGTTGGACACAACTGAGTAATTGAACTGAACTGAACTGAACTGCTTCACCCACCCTTCAATGTCAGCGGTCCCCAAGAACCTAGACTCCTCTCTCTTTTCACATGACACTCCTGGCACACTCACACTCGTGCCACCCGAGGCAATCTCACTCACGTCCCTGGTTTACCGATCACATCCATATATTCTAGTCCAGGCAGCTCCTCCAGTTTCAGGCCTGTATGCTTGAGGTTTCCCACTGGCTGACCCAAAGATCCCTCAGACACAACAAAGCTCAGGACTGTACCCACGATCCTTCCCTAAACTTGGGCCTCTTCAGGGGCCCTAATCTTAGAAAACGGCACAGCCACGTACCCACACATGCAAACCGACAGGTAACTCCGTCACTCCCTCCTATGTCATTCTACCACCTGTCTCCGTGTTTACTGCACTGCTCTAGGTCAGAAAGCCCTCCTCTCTCCCGCATGACTGGCAGCAGGCCCCAGTGACTCGCTCTGCCTCTTTCTTTCATCTAGCAGCCAAAATGATGATTTTTGAAATGTTAAATTTAATCCCATATCTTCTGTATCTCCAGGTGGGGCTAGTGGAAAATAATCCACCTGCCAATGCAGGAGATGCAGGTTTGATCTCTGTGTTGGGAAGACCCCTGGAGCAGGAAATGGCAACCCACTCCAGAATTCTTGCCTAGAAAATTCCAGGGACAGAAAAGCCTGGTGGCTACAGTCCATGGGGTCGCAAAGAGTCAGACACAACTGAGCACATATCTCCAATTATTCTTAGGACAAAAGACATTGTAACTCTTCAATGTGACCTTTGGATCTTGTCTGATTTGGCCTCAACTGACCCTTCCCCAGCCTCACTCAGCTCAGATCTCTTCCATCACACTACCTATGATCTGCCTTTAGAACCTAACTCCCAAGATCCAAATACATGGTATATTCTTTTTATATTAAAAAATAATCTAAAAATAAAGGCATTTCTACTCTACAGAGGAAAAACAAGCAAAACCAGAATATCTGATAGCAGTGAGGGGTTCCTGGACTCTGAGCGGGGCTGGAAGAAAGTGTGAGGCCCTCTGCTCTGGCCAGTATGACTCCCTCCGGCTGATCCTGGCCAGGCTGCCCTGCCCACACCCATGCACACCTGGGCTCCTTCTGCAATGGCCTCTGCCGTCCAGCCGTGGGCGGGCACGAACTCCAGGGCTGCGGTCAGGATGCGGTGCTGCAGCTGCTCCTCACTCTCGTAGTCCTCCTCCTCCTCCCCGCCCTGGTCGGTGTACCTGAGACAGACAGGAGGACAGAGTCCTCACTCCTCCTCTCACCGCCTCCTGCCGAGCGACGCAAAATGTGCCCGGCCAGAAACCACAGGCGCTGTGCCTCCTCTCAGCGCATGTCGGGAGGACATTTACTTACGTGTCAGTATCAGTGTGTGAGTGCCAACAGAGCAAAAGTCACATCATCCCTCACCTCCCAAAGAGTCACCGAGAGAAAGGAACCAGCGAGCAAGGAGGTCATGCAATAGGAAGGGACACGCTTTCGCAGAACCCTGGATATCCCAGTCTATAGCCTCATGGCACCGTTTCTTTATCTAGATTTGCACCAAACTGTAATCCATGAGGACAGGGGCAATGGTGACATTATTCACAGGGCCTGGCACAAAGACAACCCTCTGAACTGGAGTGAAGAGGACATTCACTGAGAAACCAGAAAACCGACTGGGAACACTCTCATTTCAGAGCTAGAGGAGCTCCTCAGGGGCAGGATTAAGTAAACAGAACATATCTAATGGAGATGGAAATTATTATCTCCTTTCTGCCAGGCAATTTGGCCCCACAGATGTGAACAAAATTCATAAGGTGCGGAACTTTGACTCAGTGCTCCCACTGCTGATAAAATCACACACTTGATCACACCATTTTTCGTGATGTGAATGAAATCTAAATATCCATCAATAAAAGGTCAAATAAATTTTGGTACTGCCATTTGGTGGAATATTAGACAACCATTAAAATCATACAATCTGTGAAAAGACATTAAAGATGTCTTGCTGAGTGAAAAAACAGGCTCTGGAACAACAGGTATAGTATACAGTGTGATTAATCATTTATAACATACACAGCACTATATATGAAACCTGCTTAGAGAGACATCTAAAAGGATAATCACAAAAACGTTAGCAGAGTTATTCCTTGGTTTGTGATTTGTGGTAATTTTTTTGTTTTATTTTTGTGAACGTCTCTGTATTATTCAGAACATTTTAGAATGTATGGGCACCATTTTCATAAAATAAACAAACAAGTTCTTTCCAAAGATAGTTCTGAAAATGATGAAAGATGTGAAGAGGGTGGAGAGGGGAAAGGAAGGAGAAGCACAGACTCACCCAGGCACTTAAAGTGGACAAAATGCGTGGACAGGTGTTCTGATGCCTACCTGGGGGGTGAACGCAGAGCCTCTGGATTGTGTTCCTCTGCGTCCTGTGCCTCAGACTGTTGCTGAGAAGAGGGTGGGGGTTGATTCTTCTGCTGATCCGAAGATCTTAGCTGCATAGCTGAAGCATGGAAGGCACGTGGTGCCAGGGCTGGTCGGCAGCGGGACACTGAAACAGAAACTGAGCTGATCAGTCAAGGACACTCTTTGACTCAAAAACAGACCCTTTGAGACCCAGAGTGGTAGGAGGGATGGAAGAAAAGCAAAGGAAAGCCAGAGCCAAGTGCTGGATCCTAGACAAAAATCTTAGATAAACTGGGAACCTTCTGACATGATGTGGTGGCAAAAGCATAAACCAGGAGAACACCTGTCTTCTAGGCATGTTTCCATCATGTTAGGTTAATGGACAAAGAGCATGACTTTAAAATATGCAAATTAAGAGAAATAATCTCTATTTACTCAGTGAGAATGCTGTGAGGCTTAAACAAAAAATGAAAGTGACTTAAAAATGTTACATATTTATATATCATAGCAAGAGCACTGGACTAGAAATTAGGTCTGAGTACCGATTCCCTAGTGTTTATGGGGTGTCTGTTTTCTCATCTGCAATACTGCAACAGCCCTATTTACTTTACTTTTAAAAGGTATAGTTCTGTGTTCACTAAGGAAAGGCTAATACTACTTTTTTCTTTCCCAGCATTTATACAGAAAAGTTCAAACACACAGACAAGTGGAAAGAACTGTGGCATGAATGCCTGTATATCCACTACCTAAGTTCTATACAGCTATCCATCACACTCATCCTACATTAATCTTGATGCATTTGTCGCAGACTTCAGTATTCTTTATTTCTAAACACTTTAGCACACACATCCTTAACTACAGTTAAATTTTTTACCTTTTCTTTTATTGAGGTGACATTTATATTCACCTGTTTCAAATTTTTCACTCTAGTCTTGCCTGTCCGAGAATTTCATCTATATAGAATCATACCGTAGATTCTGTGTATGTATAAGACTTTTTTTTTGCCCAGAATATCTTCTAGATTGATTCGTATTTTTGAGTAGGTCAGTAGGTTGTTACTTTTTTACTGCTCAGTAGTATTCCATTAAGAAATACTATTCTGTTGGGCTGTTTCCGTGTTGGCTATTATAAATAAAGGTGCTATGAACATACTTGTTCAAATCTTGTTGTGGACATATGCCTTCATTTCTGTTGGGTAAATATCTAGGAGACTTTCTGGGTCACAGGCATTATTTGTTCTTCTACTGAATATAGTTTGGAGTTATGTATAAAACAGCACTCACTAAAGAAAAAAAAAAATCTATGGACCAACTCAGAAAACAATGATTTTTAAAAGAAACACAGCATGGGATGGGTGAAAATATCAATTATTTTGGTATACGCACAGAAAAAAATGGAGCAAATATTCATAAAACTTTGAAAAGGGTCTGGGAGATCCCAAAGCAATATTGCAGAACCACTGCAGTCCAGGAGATTTCAGGTGAACTACAGGAGAAAACCGGAGAAGACAATGGCAACCCACTCCAGTACTCTTGCCTGGAAAATCCCATGGACGGAGGAGCCTGGTGGGCTGCAGTCCATGGGGTCACTAGGAGTTGGACACAACTGAGGGACTTCATTTTCACTTTTCACTTTCATGCATTGGAGAAGGAAATGGCAACCCACTTCAGTGTTCTTGCCTGGAGAATCCCAGGGACGGGGGAGCCTGGTGGGCTGCCATCTGTGGGGTCGCACAGAGTCGGACACGACTGAAGTGAGTTAGCAACAGGAGAATACAAAAGAACATTATTTCATCAGTTATATACTTATATATGTTAATACATAATTTACTTATGGGAGGTGACATTTGTTTTCTATTTATGGTAGAGATATAAAGGTCAATATTTTTATAAAATCAGATGTATATAAACAAAACTACTGACTATATGGCGGCAAAGGTGATACGTAGATATTGAAGAATTACTGAAGTGGTGGGGAAATGACTGACTTAGGAAAAAGTATTAATAGACGAGGGGCTCCGTGTGGCTGTTTCCTGTGATCAGGGCCCAGGGATTTGACAACGGAGTCAAGAAACTTGGGCGAGTGTGCCAGTCTGCAACGGATGAGCTGTGTGATCTTGGGCACCCACAGCCCTCTCCGTCAACTCCGTGAAATGGGAATGACAGGCCCTTCCCTGATGCTCTTGCTCCTCACAGGTCGAGAACGTGGTCAGAAGCCAGCCAGGCGACCACTTCAAGCCCGGGGCGCCCGCGCGAGCCGTTATGCCCTTCACCTCACCTTGCTCTCGAGCCGCCCCGAGGCTTCTTCAGCCCCTCACCCAAACCAGGTCGGTTCCCCCCACCCCAGCCCTTCCCTCCCCTCTCCCGGGCTCGGCCGCCCCCTCACCGGGCAGGCACCGCAGCTGAAGGAGCCTCCAGCCCGCCCGGCGTAGGGCGCCAGAAAACGCCGCCGTCGCCGCCATCTTGGAAGCGGGCACGCCGCCTACGGCAACGCGATGGCAGCGCTGAGTGGCCACTTCCGCCCGCCCCAGCGCAGCGGGAGTTTCCGCCTCTCGCGAGAGGCGCGAGGTGTGGAGCCGGCGGATGCGGAGAAGCCGGGAGCGAGCTCAGGGCGGCAGGTGAGCGCTCTTCTGGTGGTCCGTGAGCTCCATCTTCCCCAACAGTCCCCTCCCGACCCATTCTCTCCTCTACATCGGCTCTTTTCCCATTTCCAGCCCCGTCCTTCGGCGGAAACGTGGCCGTGGCCACCTCCCTGAGGACCACAGCTGGGTTTCGCCCGGAGGAAGCCGGTGTGAGGGGCCGGGCTGGCCCTGTCTCCCCCGGGGCCCCTGAAGTGGTGGCTTCGGCCCTTCCCGGGCTGCCTTATCTCCCGCGCAGCCGGACCCAGCCTGAGGCCCGGGGGACAGCGCTGCGCGCGGAGTCTGAGACCCACTTCTGCTAGTTGCAAGCTGTTACGACCTTGAGTCTCCGTCCCTCTTTACAAACATCGGGGAAGCTAAAGTTTCAGTCTTGGAGGTTCCCTGGAGCCCCAGGTTGTAAATTTGAACCTGTGTCTTCCCCGAACCTCCAAGGTATTGAGTTGGTATAATTAAGTGTTCCTAAACTTGCCAGGTTGGAAAAGCCATCAGGATGCTTGTTAGTAACTTGGATCCGGAGATCTTTCTCCTGGAGAATCGATTCGATACCTCTGAATGTACCCCTGGAATCTTATTTTAACGTGCCTCCGGGTGATTTCGATGATCTGCAAGTTTGGGAAAGGCTGGTGGCCTTTATTCTCACATTGAGTGCCAAGCTCTGCATGACTCAGGGAGGTCATGGACTAGTCACTGAACAGAAATGTAAATACGGAGGGCCTCACTGGGAAATTAATCAACAAGGAAGGCTTCATGATAGTCGAAAGAAGTAAATGATTTTGGGGGCTAGAGATAACGGAGGGCAGGAGCTAAGCATGCCATTCTGTAAATTTTGTGCAGTTAGACCCTTTTCTCTTTTGCATCTTTGCAACTTTAATCTTTTCAATTAGCTTATCAACTCTAGTGTTTTCAATTGCCTCTTCTCCCCTGTGTGAGTGTGGGGGAAGCCTCCTTTTAAGCCAGAACTACTCCCCAGGTGTTAAAATTTCAGATCCATATTTCCAGATTTTGGTAAAGCCCTACTGATCTCTCCATGAGGTTTTGTTTTCTGTCCACTCATCTTCGAGCGAATCTCTCTTGTGGAAAATCTAGCATTTGCTTGGAGACAAAGTTGTCCATTTCTTTTCCTTTGAGTTTACTACTTCCTTAGAGATTATAACCTTTTTTTCTGTGTGTGTGTTCCAGTTTATTTGAATTAAAAATTTCCTGATAACTGTCAGTATTCTCAGAATTTTTTTAATACATATGACTTGAAAGGATTTGATCCTTGATTTGAACTGAAATCCACACTTCAATCTTTTTTTTTCAATTCTTCCCCTCCCCCATCCTTAAAGGAAGCCAAATGCCTCAAGATTTGATGTTTACAGGTGTCTTAAAAATAAGTGAATCTCCAGAAGTTGTTCTCAGATAAATCCATTGACGTGACAGTGACTTCTACTCTACCATTTTAATGAAACTGGGGCTCTGAGTCACACTTCCAAGTATGTTGACTTAGGTGCCAGACATTTTTTCCTTATGTCTTTTTAGAAAAAACATTGACAACAACATAAAACTCTGATGATGAATAACATCACACTTTCGCTTTTAGATATTTAAAAGAACACTGTGTCCCATTTTATTCGGGAAATGCTGACCACAAATGGTGGCTTTGTCTTGTGTTTTGAGGGTTAATGTTTAATAAATGTATTTTATGAGCTCCCTGTTGCCATAGAAGATTAGTTTCAGGGATATGGAACACAGAGCACTTTCCAGTCTTCTAATTTACGGACACAATCCCACTGGAGTACTGTATAAGATGTCATAAAGTATGGCTCTCATATTGTGTAATTTTAACAATGAAAAAGCAGCTTCACATCTCTCCTTGGGGAGTCCTCCCAGCTGGCAAGGCTGAGGAGGAACAAGATTTTATAGGACTGTTTGAAGCAAAGGCAAATAAACTGGCCCCGGAGAAGTGGAGGCTCAGAGTTCTCTGAGAACATTATTTTATTGAGCTTTATGTGCCAGGCCCTGCTGAGTGCTTTGCATATTTTTATCTTCTTCTTTATCTCTTGCCACTGCCCTGCAAAATTTAAGATCATTATTCCTACTTTATTAATGAGAAAAGAGAGAGGCTAATCACAGATCCATGGTTATATAGCCAATGAATAGAAGATCTAGTGCTAGACAGAACCCCAGTTCATCTCTGTTGGAAACCTGTGCTCTGTAAAACTCTGCCTCCATTAAGGTTGCTGAAAAGGTCTAGAGATCTGGCCTGCATTTCTCTTGCTAATGAGTAGCCTTTGGCCCCTCGGTTCTTGCATGAGGGTTTTTCTGTGAGTACAGTGCAAGGTTGGTATAGTGGGAAGGGATCTTTTTCCATGGCCCCAAGGGAGAACTTGTTTCAGCATCATTCTAGAAACAGGTCGTTTATTTCTTATAACTTCATGCCCAGCAGTCCACATTCCTGTCTTTCGCAGTCAGTTCTTAAATGTGAGATCCCAAGTTGCTCACTTGAAAGACTTGTAGGGTTCCTCCTCAACATCATGTTACAGTTGAGAGCTTAAAGTTTCAGTTCTTGATTGTGTGCTTTTTAGGGATTAAAAAAAACCACAGTGTAGTGAATAAGGAATCCTGTTTGTCTGATAACACTTGGCATCCTTTTACTGCACCTCGAAGGCAGGTTAGGATAATAAAGGTGTTCCACAAGGAAAGAATCACATAAAAGGCATGATGGAGTGAAAAGTGCCAGGATTTTCCATTGAACAAGGGGAGGCAGGAGATACAGGTAGAGCGCCTGGAGATTACAGAGCACCTGGATCCAGGAGACTGAGGAGATTTGACTTTGCTCTAGAAAATAAAAGCCTTAGTAACTCCTTTAGAAGATGAACGACAAAATCAAAAGTACTACCATATTTAAGGATGCCTGGCTAACCTCAGCATGTTTTAATAGGCTGAAAGGCAAATCATTTGAAGGGAACATTTTGAAAGAAGGAAGAGTGTGTGTGCCTGGCTTAAGTTTGGTCCCGGAATGTTTGTGCTGACATAATTGTTACTGGGTTAGCCACCTCTCAGAAGACAGAAGTGTTCCGCTTAAGACTGATCCACGCGTGACCTGTCTCCTACAGCTTCTGTCTTCATGTCATTTGATAGAGCTGTCTGCAGGCAGGGACTCAGCGTCATTAATGTTTAAGAAAGAAAAAGGGAACTAAGTAGACTGCTCTCTTGCTGGCCTGAGTGCATCGTGAGGACACTGTATACTCGTCTGAGTATCAAGTCAAAGAGAAAGTTGACTCCGGTGGGAGGAAATTTCCATAGGTTGAAAGCGTGGGTTTTACAGTCATACAGACTGGGATTCAAATCCCAGCTCTTTTTTTATCCACACAACACTTAACTAGCTATGTGACCGGGGCAAAATCAGCAGCTTGTGTCCTGACTAAAATGGGAGTATTACCTAGTTTAAGGTTATGCTTGGGTTCAGCTGAGATAACGTATATTAAATGCTTTGAAGAGTTTGGCTAATATTGTTAAGGAAAGACATGGTAGATACCATTGATCACTGCAGAGTCAGTGGAATTGAATTTTCATATCTTGATGAATGGGGAAATATCATTCAATTTGCTAAATTTACGTATGTTGTCTCTTTTTTAAAACATCTCAGCTTGTGGTTAGGATATGGCAGCCAACTTATTTGCCTCCCTTGCTGAGTCATACTTCTGCTTAATTAATGTCCTGTGTGTTTTATATTCTGTTCAGGCTGAGTTTTCATATCAAAGAGAAAATAATCGTTGTGCCTTCAACCTCCTTACTTGACTCCCCAGTCAGAATTCTCACCGAGGAAGCCACCTGCCATGTTTGGGAATGTTGGGGTTATGAAACCTTGGATAATGGGTTTGTTTAATCACACTCTGCTATCTACAGTGAGATTTTCTAATGGGAGGTCAAAATTAGGTATAATTCTAATCATTCCATGTTTGTCTCTGCTCAGTCTTGACTCTTTTTTGGCCCATAGCTTTTAGGTCCACAGCAGATTAGGAATGGCAGATTTTGGAATCTCGGCTGGCCAGTTTGTGGCAGTGATCTGGGATAAGTCATCCCCGGCGGAGGCTCTGAAAGATCTGGTGGATAAGCTTCAAGCCTTAACTGGCGATGAGGGCCGAGTGTCTGTGGAAAATATCAACCAGCTGCTGCAGTGTAAGTACCTGCACAGGTTGTCTTTCAGGGCAGACAGTTATGGTGGGGGTGATGCTTTCCTGTCGTTTCTTGATGGCTGGGTTTTTGTTTCAGGTGGCACATGCTAATAGCTTCAGTTGAGGTATAGTGGACTTAGATACAGTTGATGATCTGTATAAGCAGGTTCTTATTTCTTATGACTTCGTGATTAGCCGTTTAGTCGTGTCCAACTCTTGGTGACCCTTTGGACTGTAGCCTACCAGGCTCCTCTGTCCATGGAATTCTCCAGGCAAGAATACTGGAGTGGGTTGCCCTTTCCTTGATCTTTGCCATTTCCAAGATCTCCAGGGGATCTTCCCGACCCAGGGATTGAACCCACGTCTCCTGCATTGCAGGCAGGTTCTTTACTCATTGAACCTGTTTCACATCTTTTTCTTTTAAAGCTTGTTTTTCATCCACCTTCTTTTTTCACTTTTTCTCTTGAGCATGTAAAAGAAGTTAGTATGACTGAGGGAGAGCAAGCGTCCTTGCCCCACTTGCTAGTAACGGTGGTATAATAGCATTGCAGAACAGGTAGGTGTTTATTTTATGGGGCCACGCATGTAGCTTTTGTGGGGGCTTGGTCAATGGCTTCTGGGGCCCAAGTGACCACTAATTAGAGTCTTCCTTCTTTTCAGCTGCCCACAAAGAATCTAGCTTTGACATTGTTTTGTCGGGTGTAATTCCTGGAAGCACCACTCTGCACAGTGCTGAGATTTTGGCCGAGATGGCCCGGATTCTTCGGCCTGGTGGATGTCTTTTTCTGAAGGAACCAGTAGAGACAGCTGTAGGTAAGGAGATCTTCACTTAAAAGACCAGATCTTCACTTGAAAGACCCACTTAAACCCTAAGATTTAACAGGGTTGAATCTTAGGTATGTTCTCTGCATCTCTCTGAGTAGCAGGTATCATTTGGAGATCAATATTCCTATACAAAACCGTATCCTTGGGGATAAGTTATTGTAAAACTCTGAACCACACATCCGAATAAGTTGTGATCTTTGACCCGTTAGTTGTAAAACAGAAGGAACTGCTCATCTGAAAACGGCTGGATCCTTCAGCAGGCGGATGGCTTAACCGGGACAGCTGCACGATGGGAAACTGTGCAGCAGTGAAAAGGAACAGACGCTTGCCACAGGCAGCAGTTTTGATGAGTCTCACGGGAATCGTGCTGCGTGAAAGAAATCGAGTCTCCAAAGCTTACATGCTGTACGATTCCATTCACAGAACATTCTTGAAATAACAAAGTTATAGTGACAGGGAACAGGGTGGCCATTGTCAGCAGTTAGGATCAGGAGGGAAGGGTGTTCATGAGGCTATAAAGGGGGTAGTATGAGGGTTCCTTGTGGTGATGAAGACTACACACACACACACACAAGTGTATGTAAAAGTGGTGAAATCGGGATAAGCTCTGTGGACTGTATTATTACACAAGTGACAGTTTCCCAGCCTTCATACTATATAATAACTGTATAAGATACTACCATGGGGAGGTGAGGGGAAGGGTCCTCTGAACCTCCCTGAACTTTTTTAAAATTTACTATACATCTATAGTATTTCAAACTCAAAAATTAAAATATAGTCCAAGAGTGATGAGGTAAGTATTGATTCATGTGAAACTAAAGATAGAATCTAAGAAATAAAAACCTTAAAAAATTTTTTTTGCTTAGTGGTAAAGCTGTCAGAGTCATTCTAGAGTTTTAGCATTTTAGACTTTCTATCAAAATGTGATCCATTTTATCAAATATGATAATAGAAATGAAAGTATTTTGAAGCATGCAGAGGTGTTTATGTGGAAACACAAACTTGTGATGTTAGGAGCAGATATAGCCTTCTTTGCCAGGAGGTAAACCCTGAGTGGCTAAAAACAGCGTCTTACCAGAACCATACAAAGATACTTGTATACAGTTTCTAATCCTCTTTCTCAGTCATTATCCAGCAGCCTCTGTAAGGTTAAGTATTTCTCAGAAACAGAGAGTGATAAGAAACAATAATAAAGGATTTATTGTATAGGAGCACTTTGAACAACCAAAAGGATTTCTCTCATTAAAATATTATCATTAAAATATATATATACATATTGTATATAAATATATTTATATTCTATTGAACAGGATAGGTTATTATTATTTTAATGCCCTGTTGACTAGGATAGAGCCTTTATAATTTTTCTTGCATTGGCCTATAAAGCTACTAATTGGGGTTTTCCTCTTAGCAGTTAACAATAGCAAAGTGAGGACGGCATCTAAGCTGTGTTCAGCTCTGACTCTTTCTGGTCTTGTGGAAGTAAAAGAGGTATGTTTATAGATGACCTTCTTCGCTGGGAATTTAAGCCTTGGGTGACTAAACCCAGTATATCTTTGTCAGACGATACACAGAGAATCTGGGAGAAATAATAACCCTGAAGGTGAGGTGAGCAGTGTCACTTAGACTAGCAAACAAGTTGAGAAGATACCTGATGCCTTGAAGGACAAGACCTCTAAAATCAGCCTCTTCTGGAGAGACTCAGCTTGGGCCCATGTGGGTTGGCCCATTTTCTGGTCTCAGTACTGGTGGTGACGCCTGAGGCAGAAAGGGAGCAACACATCTCTTAGTGGCCGCAAGTCTTAGGCCCACGTGGAAGGCAGTCGCCTGTAATTATCACACAATTATTACACAAATCTTACACAGTTATTTTCCTCAGCTTTTTGGTGGGAAGCTCAAATAGGTTGGAGGGGAAATCCTTTTCTGATAATTCAGTAGAAATATTAACATTAAATAGAGGTTTTCATGGTTCTGCATTCTTCTCCCATGCCTAAATGTTCTTGTGTGAGAGGTAGGTGTTATATCACAATAGTTGTTATGCTTGGATCTGTACATGGCCGCAGGCCTCAGTTTCTTTATACTTTCCCTTTTTAATTTTTTTTTTTTAGTTAAAGTTCTTCCATTTTTTTACTCTAAATTACGTGATGTTCATAAAACTTCAATTAAGACCAAAGAATTTAAAGTGACATCTCAGACCTTGCTTACACTTCCCTCCCTAGAGGAAGCCATCAATACATTTTTTGGTGTGGCTGTTCAGACATTTTATGTATTTACAAGAGTGTTGTGTGTGTGTGTCTACACATTGTTAATGTAAATCAAGTCACATTACACATTGTTCAGTCACTAGCTCTCTTCCCCACCTTCAGATGCGCTCTACATTTATCCATATCAGTGTGTTCCCCACTTGCTTATTAATGATGGAACAACATTCAGTGGTATAAATGGACTATGATTTTGGTGGTCATTCATTCCTTAATTGTTGGACGCAGAGATGGTACCCCCTTCTGTTTTTCCTACCTTTACTGCCTGCTGCTTCGTCTCAAGGAACATAAAAAGCATTTCCCTCCCCCTTGGTTCACTTTCTCTACTACATATTTCACTTCTAGCCTCTTTATCGTGGGCATGCTTACCCGCTGTAGGCTTTGATCCAATTCAACACACCCAATTCATCTTGATAATTATAATTATTATAGTTCCCACAAGGCCTTGCACAGCACCTGTACCCAGTAGACAGCTACCTGATAAATACTTTCAAACTCTCCATGGAATGGGCTAACTGTAAACATGTAGACTAGTTACACTCTGGAGCACATGAGGCATGAGCCCTTGTCTGTGATTTCCCACTGTCGTGTGCTTCCTCCAGACGTGAGCATTTGACATCCGTGGGGGGACGTGGTACCGTGTCACACTGTGGAAGGACTGTGATGTGCCCTGATCCTCTGATGTCTTGAATTCCAGCTACAGCGTGAGTCCTTGAGCCCTGAGGAGATTCAGTCTGTCCGAGAGCACCTGGGTTACCACAGCGACAGTCTGCTCTCTGTGCAGATCACAGGCAAAAAGCCTAACTTTGAAGTGGGCTCTTCTAGTCAACTTAAGCTTTCTACTGCCAAGAAGTCTTCCGGTGAGATGGCCTAGGGACATGTCTATCTGAGTGGCTTAGGAGGTCCTATTAGAAACCGAGCCAGAGATCTGAGTGAGGTGGTGAGAACTTTATAGAATCAGCTCCTTCCTTAGTTTCTCTCATTTCCAAATAGAAGGATGCTTAATGTACTGCTGTCCTGGGCATATTCATAATCCGAAACTGAAGTGGCACGTAGATATTACCTAGTTCAGCCCCTCCTCCTGCACCAGAGGATGCTGAGGCCTCCAGGTTCCAGAGTCCAGAGTTCTGAGTCCTGTAGCTTCATTAGCTAATGAAGTCTTTCCAGACCCCCAGAATCATGACACTTACCCTCTGAAGACCTCCCAGGGGCAGTCATGGCAGATAAGTGCCCTGTTCCTCTTCCCGTGTGTCCTTTTCTCTGTGCCACTGAAGTCAGCTTTTCTTTCTTTGAGGATTTTAAGACACTTATAAAAATAGCTCTTCTGTTTAGAAAACTACACCCAGTCCTTTGTTATCATTCTCACCCTTCCTATCACTTTCTTTTAATGCCCAGGTTGAGAAAAATTGTCCCAGCTATGAGGTAGACAGAAATGTACAAGTACATTCACACTGCTGTGTTTTGGCTGTCCAGCCTGAATCTTCAAGAAATTCTCTGGCATCCTAACCTTTGGATTCACAGTTCCAGAGCAGCTAGGATCTGCTTAGATGGCCTGCGCTGTGGGGGTCTGAGCATCCAGTTGTGACAGTGATCACAGGGGGCACACTTTGCCCCCCAAGCCCCCTTCATGAGCCAGCCCACACTGAAGCCCCCGGAAAGGGAATCAGGAGGTGTAATTGTCACTGATTTGTTCTTAAAACTACCACCATCAGCTCCAGAGCCCATTTTCTTGTCTATAACAGGTTTACATGAGACCAAAGCTTTGCTATTCATGATGCTTTTTGGCACACCTTCTCATTTAATCTGCAAATCTCCTGCTGTGGGTATAGGGAATACTATTAACCCCCATGCTCTAGGGATTGAAACCAAGAGGAGGAGGAGAAAGCAAGCTCGAGTGGAAGTTTAAAGCGTTAGGCAGACTGTGTCTGTGTTTGTGTGTATTTGTGGCTGTATGGAACTGGCCCAAGTATGTAAATCTGTTTCCTCATAAGATTAGGATGACAGATAACTTTCCTCATGAGGTGGTTAACAAGACTAAACCAGATAACATATGTAAAGTGTTTAATATGTAGTATTAATATCTGGCACAAAGCAAGTGCTTAACAAAGGATGACTTTTCTTACCATAAAGTGATGGGTCCTTTGCAAGTGGTTGAGCCGGGCTTTGAGCCCAAGTCTTTTGACTCCCAGTCCAGTGTGTTCCCTGCACAGCCTTAAAGGAAAGCACTTAATATGTGTGTGGACCTTGTTTCCGGCTGCTTTTCTGGAGCTCGTTTTCTTTTATTGGTTAAACTCAGGGAAGCCTGCTGTGGACCCTGCAGCTGCCAAGCTCTGGACCCTCTCGGCCAATGATATGGAGGATGAGAGCGTGGTGAGTCAGCTCTGTGGTCACCTGATGGCTTTCTTTTAGGCTTCCCTCAGCTCAGTTGGTAAAGAATCCGTCTGCAATGCAAGAGACCCCAGTTTGACTCCTGGGTTGGGAAGATCTGCTAGAGAAGGGATAGGCTACCCACTCCAGTATTCTTGGGCTTCCCTTGTGGCTCAGCTGGTAAAGAATCTGACTGCAATGCAGGAGACCTGGGTTTGATCCCTGGGTTGGGAAGATCCCCTGGAGAAGGGAAAGGCTACACATTCCACTATTCTGTCCTGGAGAATTGCATGAACTGTGTAGCCCATGGGGTTGCAAATAGTCGGACACGACTGAGCGACATTCATGTTGGGTAGGAGTGGTCATAGTTTGGAATGGACTCTCTGAATTCGTAAGTGTGAAAGCATTTAGAGCCCAGCCTTGTGGTGGTGCCTGACACTGGTGTTTTTTTTTGACTCGGAAACTCCACATTGATGGCCTGTTACATTTCCTTTTCAGCATCTTTCCCCACAGATTTTCTTGTTCTCACTTCATGTGATATACTGAAGACTCTTGTAGGCATGTGTAAACCTAAAAAGAGTTTGTCAGCTAAAATATTTTTTGGCTTCTCCATCTAGACAAGATACCAAATGCTCACTGTCTTAAAATCTCAGATCTGTGCTTTCTATAATAAAATGCTTCATTTCTGCAACTATAGAGGTCAGTGGTAAGCAAAATAGATGATGGTTTGTGTCCTCACCGAACTTGCAGATTAATTGTCCTCACAAATTACCCAAGTGTGTATATGGTTATTGCCTTTCCCCTGAAGTTATATGGAAAATAGTCCATCCCCTTTTCTCGTGTGACAGCCCTTATATTCCCTGTTCTTCCTGCTCCCTCCCTCCCACCCTCCACACACATACTCTCTTCACATCATAAATGAGTTCCCAGGCCCCTCACAACCCAGTACAGCTTCCATGCCCGCAGTTTACTTGCTGTGTGGGCGGCTTGGGTGCGATGATCAACCCTGGGTAGGACGGTGGACGCCTTCTGACACACAGGGGTGAACTGCTGCTGTGGCCCGTGACCACATCAGCTGTTCATCAGCAGAGACCACGACTGTGTCATTCATGGCCTCCAACATTCTCCAGGATCTTATCGACTCAGATGAACTGCTGGATGCGGAAGATCTGAAGAAGCCAGACCCAGCTTCCTTGCGGGCCCCTTCCTGTGGGGAAGGGAAAAAGAGGAAGGCCTGCAAGAACTGGTAAGCCTTGGGGTGCGCCGGGGCCACCTCGCTGCTGCCAGCCGCTTCTGACTCTCAAAGAATCACTGTATTTTACAATTACTAAAACATATCTTATTGGAAAGTGTCAGATGTATAGAAGAGTGTACTAAACAGGTACGTTTTAAAGAATACTAAAAACGAACACCCAGGTACTGACCACCCAGGTTAAGAATTGGGAACCTTAGACCTTGCCTCCGCTGGCTTCCTCAGCCGCATCTCTCATCTCCTCCCAAGAGGCTACATTCTCCCAAGTTTGGGCTCCTTCTTCCTGACTTTTTTCATAGATTACTGTCTCTGTGTGAAATATCTCTGTGTGAAATCTCCAAACAATACCTTATTGAGTTGTGGAGCCCAAATCTGACTAGGCCAGGAAAGGTCCATGTTTGGATCTGTAAAGGCTCAAGGGGAAGGGAGGTCTGTCAAGGATTTGGGTGGCAGGAAATCTCACTCATCAGCTCCTGACTTCCCCCAGCACCTGTGGCCTTGCAGAAGAACTGGAAAAAGAGAAGTCGAGGGACCAGATAAGCTCCCAGCCCAAGTCGGCTTGTGGAAATGTGAGTATCTGGATGGTTACTCAGTATTCACAAAGGACTAAAGCATACACAGGCCAACTCCAGCTTTATAGAAGCTACTGCCCAAGTATTGTAACAATAGGGGGACATGCGAGACTGTCTCCAGGGAGTGGCAGGTGCCTGTCATTTCTTTTATCTGGCCCCTTTCTTTCTGCTTCACACGGGGCCTGAAGCTACCTAACCATTTGGTATGTGTGGCTATCATTTGAACTGCTGAGAATCCGGAAGTACGTCCAGCTAAGGAACTTTCTCTAGACCTTTGTCTTTCATGAAATCAGAGCTCTTAAAGACTCTCAGTCTGAGAGTCTCAGCTGGACGTACAGATACTCCCGCTCATTCTCTTCAGGCAGCTGTGGCCATATTATGATATTATCTTCCAGCCCATATCTCCGGGAGAGCTGACACTCAGCTTCTCACTAATGGGGCTCTTCTTTCAACAGTGCTATCTGGGCGATGCTTTCCGCTGTGCCAGCTGCCCCTACCTCGGGATGCCAGCCTTCAAACCTGGGGAGAAGGTGCTCCTGAGTGACAGCAACCTCCACGACGCCTAGGAGGGCCTGGCCTGGGGCACACCTGCTCCTCCGCCAGCTCCCGCCCCTCACATCCCACCACATGGTTCCCCCCATCTCCTCTGACTTAGGTCCCTGGCGGGGAGGGTGATCAGGGGACACAGTGGAGCTGGCCGGGGCGCAGTGGTGTGGAGTGCTGCCACAGGTCAAGACCAAGTTATCCTGGGGCCCTGCCACCTAGGTGGGGACCTCCTGCACCCAGTGTTAGGCGAACGGTGCTCATCTCCAGTAGGCCCCTCTCCCTACGTCAGAGTGCTGACTGACACTCTCGGATCCCGCCACCCTTGAGTATTGACACTGACAGGGAGGGCCCTGTCTCATTCTAATCTCTGCAGTGGCGCCCACAGCTTATCTCCCAGAGTTGGTTTATTCACTATGCAGTTTTTGGTGACGTGAGGTGAGGGTCTTGTGACCTCAGAGCACCGAGGGAATCACTCACGGGTTGCCGTGATCATGTCCAGTGTCCTGCCTCCTCCACTCCTCTCCCCCCACCCATGTGTATGTGTTACATCTGTGTCCTATTTCATTTCTGTTCATCAGCAGGTATTAAAATTTATGTACTTATGCGTATTTGCTGTGAAGAGGGTCTATGTCTGTGTCTGTGATGTCTGACAGCCACCTAACCTCACCTGGGACCACAAACATTTCTGGAGAGACTTGAGTCACCCCACGGGGAGCCATTCCTGCACTTAGAGATCAGGACCGACCTCCATCGCCTTTAGAAGAGTCCGTGCTGGTGAGCATCTAGAGAGAAGCAGGACAGAAGCAGAACCAACAGTAAATCTCTGAGCAGGAGCTCCTCTGTTCTTGTTCCCTGCCTACACAAACATGAAATTGATCTTGCCAGATAGCAAGAGAGATGGTGTGGATATGAGAGACCCAGGTTTTTCTGTTTCAACAATAAAGAAAAGTGCCCGTTGGTATTTGTCCATTCTGATGGATTTTAGTTATGGGTATGGCTTGACTCTGAAGCCCCGGTGGTAGACTAATCAGGACCTGTAAGTATGACAGGGCATCCCTGCTGTGATTAGGTTATGTTGTGTGGTGGATGTGAGAGGATTTGCAGATAAAGTCCCTCACGAAGCCCTCATACACCGTTGGTGGGAATGTACAACATTGGTGCAGCCACTGTGAAAAACAGTATGGAGGTTTCTCAAAAAACCAAAACTAGAACTGCCGTGGGACCCAGCAAATCCACTCCTGGATTTATATCCAAAAAAACCAAAAGCTAATTTGAAAAGATACATGCACCCCAGTGTTCATAGCTGTACTATTTACAGTTGCCAAGAATGGAAGCAATCTAATGTCCATCAACAGATGAATAATAAACAACATTGAAGATGGTATATACATACAATGGAATGCTACTCGGCCATAAAAAATGAAATTTTGCCTTTTGCAACAACATGGATGGACTTGGGCATTAGGCTAAATGACATGAGAAATATCAGTTATATATGAAATCTAAAAAATACAACAAACTAGTGAATATAACAAAAAAGCAGAAGTCAGATACAGAGAACAAGCTAGTTATGAGTTCAGCAGGTGGGGGCCGATATAGGAGTAGGGGAGTAAGTGGTGTAAGCTATTAGGTATAAAATAACTGCATAGATATGCTGTTGTACAACATGGGGACTACAACCAAAATTTTATAATAACTAAATGGAGTATAACCTTGAAAAATGAATCACTATACTGTACACCTATAACATATACAGCAACTGTACTTCAATAAAAATAACAATAATCGGGAGAAAACGTCCTCCATGGACCTTCAGCCTTTTAAGAGGGTGATTATCCTTGATGGGCCTGACCTAGTCAGTTGATGCTTTATAAGAACTGGAGGGCAAGTTTCTCTTGCTGGCCTTGAGTTGCCGTGTTATGAGGGATCCACAGGCAAGGGACCACAAGCCACTTCTGGGACCAGGGAGCAGGACCCAATGACTATCAAAGAGAAAACAGGCCCTCAGCCCTGCGATCACACCTGAGAACAGAAATCTGAACTGAATAATCAGGAGAGTTCAGAAGAGGACCCGGGTTTCAGGTGAGACCCAGCTGGTGGGACTCATGGGAGCCCAGCCTCGTGGTGCCTGGACTTCCAAGCCACAGGACCTGAGATGACAAATGTGTGTGGTGTTAAGCCACTAGATTTGGGGTGGTTCATTATACACCCATGGTAGCCACTCCAGCCCCCAACTAGGCTTAAAATGGACAGATATTTATCAAGTGAAGCCCCGGGACGGGATGCTGTTGGTGGCTCCCACTGCGGCTGCCAAAGTGAAGGAGGAAAATCTCTGCCTGCAGGTTGAAGAGAGAAGATCCTGAGCCAAAGAGCTGGGCTGGGTTTAGCAGAACTCCAGGCAAGTGCCACCAGTTCTTGCTGACTTGATTCTTGTTCTGTGTCCCTGCCACTGCTGGCAAAGTGGGTGATGCCTCCTCCTGTCTGGCAGTTAAAGAGTCGCAGGCCAGCACTGCTGGGTCGCTCCACATGAGGGCTCAGAGTTGGGGCCAACATGCTACTGAGCGGCCTGGCTGGCCAGCAGTGCACATGTGGCCTCGGTGCCCAGCTGCCACTCAGCTCAGTGAGTCCACGGAAGGTACACGGGTCCTCATACCTGCGGACTTCAGAAGACAGCAGCTCTGAGGGGAGGTTTTGGAGCCAAAACTCCCAGATATCATTGAAAACCACAATTTACATTTGGAGACTGAGTGAGACCCAGAGAATGAGCTATGACCATCACCTGATGACCTTCAAAGGCACAGGTGACCCAGGTCCTTGGACATTTTGTCAGTGGGCCTGGGTGGGGCTGAGGAATCATTTTTCAGTGAACTCTTTCTAAGGTCATCTCCAAAATCTGACAGCAAACAGTTGGGACGTTCCCCTTTTCTTTGAAGTCACTTTAAAGCACCTAGTGGTATGGGTAGCCGAGCAAACCACACCTTCCCTGGGGTTAAGACACAGCCGAAGCAGAACCACAAGAGGAACCACAAGAGAGCTGGAAGGGCGCTGAAAGCAGGGCCTTTGGAGCTGGAGAGTGGGAGGAAGAGAGCAAGTGAGAGCCCAGACCTGCTCCAAACTGAGCGGGCCCTTGAGTTACAACATCAAGCAGGGGGTTCCATGTGCAGGCAAGCATCCCATGGAGCAACCCTGGCCAGCTCATTGTTGGCAGGAGATCAGAGAGCTAGCTTTGCGATCCACCCACACCCACCTGCTTCCTGTGTGGGGGAGGGGAAGCTACACATGGATCCGCTACCAAGTATGGGTGAGGGCTCGGCCAGGTGGGAACTTCTCACCAAGGGTGCTGGGGTTGGTTTAGGCCATTACCCCTAGAGTGTCAGTTTTAAGGTGTGTGCTCAGTTGCTTAGTCGTGTCCAACTCGTTGCGACCCCATGGACTATAGCTCTCCAGCCTCTTATTTCCTATTCCAGGGGATCTTCCTGACCCAGGGATTGAACCAGAATCTCTTATGTCTCCTGCACTGGCAGGTGGATTCTTTACCACCTGCGCCACCTGGGAAGCCCTATTAGTTTTAATAATGGCCATATATTAGAATCACCTGGATAGCTTTCCGCCTCCAAAAATGACAAAAACACCATTGCCTGGAATCCTCCCTTTCCAAAGACTAATTAAGTCAGTTTTTCGGAATAGGACTGCAGGCGCTCCATTTTGGCCAAGCTTTCCCAGGTAAGTGTCCCCCAGAACCACTGCCCTAGAGAAATTCTCTGATACCTGTACCAGAAGACAAGCCAAAAAATGTTTAAAGCAGTACTATTGTAATAGCAAGAACCTGGAAATAATCCAACTGTTTACCAAGCAGATGGGTGAAGGGTTGGTCATCATGTGGGAGAAAAAGATGGGTCACAGCTGTCCATGCAGATCAGCGGGAAAAGGACATGGAGCCACAGAAGCTCCATGAGCAAGTCACAGAGGAGCCCGTGTATGAGACGCGTTACATTCACATCAAGTGCAGAAGCTGAGAAACATACATGATACATCAATATATCATTAGGAATACACACACATGCACAGGTATTATGTATACACACACACGTGACGAAACAAAATCAAGAACAATAAACACTAAACTCAGGAACAAACATGTCTCTGGAGGCTGATAGGAGGATGGGCATATACCTGGTTAAAACTATAAATTCAAAAAGATACATGCACCCCTACGTTTATAGCAGCATTATTCACAAGAGCCAAGACATGGAAGGAACCTAAATGTCCATCAACAGAGGAATGAACAAAGATTATAAATGAGCAGTGGAATGTTACTCAGCCATAAAAAAGAGCAAAATAATGCCATTTGCAGCAACATGGATGCAATTAGCGATGATCATGCTAAGTGAAGTCAGAAAGAGAAAGACAAAGACCATATGATATCACTTACGTGTGGACTCTAAAATAGGACAAAAATAAATATCTGTGAAGCAGAAACGCACAGAGAACAGACTTGTGGTTGCCAAGGAGAAGAAGAGGTAGGAAAGGGCTGGGCTGGGAGTTTGGGATTCAGTTCAGTTCAGTCACTAAGTCGTGTCCGACTCTGCAACCCCATGAATCGCAGCACACCAGGCCTCCCTGTCCATCACCAACTCCTGGAGTTCACTCAGATTAGGAGATACAAATTGTTACAAATGAAATAGATGGATAACAGGGTCCTACTGTGCAGCACAGGAAGCTATATTCATTGTCCTGGAATAAACCATAATGGAAAAGAATAGAATAAAAAAGAATGTATGTGTATATAATATATATATATACAAATGTATAAATAACTGAGTCATTTTACTGAAAATGGAAATCAACTCAACATTATAAATCAACTATACTTCAATAAAAATAAATTAATAAAATGTACTCATGGGATTTAAATGTATGTAGGTGACTCAATGCCATTATTACTTACCTTTCCCAAGAGGAGGGGCCATGCCAGCCCACACAGGGCAGAAGGAGGAGCCTGGGGAATGCCAAGGCCACAACCCTTATTGGGTTTCCATGGAAAAGGCAGGGCAGGGCGGGGGCAACGATTGAGGGCCGGCCGGTGGGAGTCATGATAGCGGGTTTTGGAGCGCAGGGCGCTGTCCCTCATTGTCTGGTACCCAGCGCTTGGTGATTTGGGGACATACTGGTTTGGGAAGTGAGTTATATAAAGGAGATGGCTGGCGGGGGGACTCAGGATTGGTTGAAGAGTTTGCAGTATGATTTTTGCGTCCCTTCGAGAGCCAGATCACAGGGGAGGTGTAACTCGTGACAAATGTATGCCAAATAGACAAATTCAGAATCTAAAAAACACGGTGAAAAAGCCCCTAGCTCAGTGCTCTCAGCGCTGCCTGCGCTGCATCTGGACTCAGTGGCCATGCAATTCCTAGCAGTGGTTTTCCTTCTTTCTCTTCTCCTGTTAACCCCTGGCAGTGTTTCCCTGCCCAGCTCCCTCAGGAGAAGAGCTGGCCAGCCACAGACACGCTGACCCGAGGCCTTGAGCAGCTATAATCCGACGTGGGTGACCAGCCCCTGGGGACCCCGCTGAGGCCAGGGCCCCGGTGGTCAGGCGCATCCATCTTGATTGAGAGCTGGAGCGCCCTCTGATGGCCAACTGAAGAGCAGCGCAATTCTGAATTCCACGTCAATGCCGAGACTGAAGCGCAGTTACTTATCCGGGCACCGCTCCTCCGGGAGCTTCTTTCTTGACGTGCTCCTCACGGGATTCACACGGGAGCTTGTTGATGAAAATATATATCTCAAATGTTCACTATGCACAAAGGACTTCCCCCTTCTCATAAATGAATCCGGAAGTACCGGGTTGCCTGTCAGAAATACCTGCCCCAAGGAGCTCCTCGGGGAGTCAAACTTGCAAGTAACTGTGTTTGCAGGGGACAATGTGGTAAAGCGAAGGTGCAAGCAGGGAGCTGGAGGAGGGCACAGAGTGGGCATCACTGCAACCACGGAGATCAGGGAGGGCTTCCTGAGGGAGGCAGCGTTTGAGCTGAGCTCAGAAGGGGGCTGGATGTCAGATGCGGGAGAGAGGAAGCCCCTTCCAGGTGGAAGGAGCAATGAGAGGCCAATGCGCCTCCCTGCTGGTCTGTGTCCTCTGGTCCCTGCCCTGTCCTCTCGCTTCCTGCCTCCCTACTTTTGGGCGAGTCTCCCTGTCATGATTCCTTAAAATGGCTTCTTCCCAGGGGAACATGGTGGCTGGTTGCATCTCCTGCCTCTTCCCCCCAGCCACCTGCAACTGACCCTGCTAGGAAGCACTTGGATTCCGAATCCTGCATGTTGTTGCCAGTCCTGGCTCCACCTGTCCTCCACTGAGGGACCTTTAAGCCACCCACCCCCTTGCTCTGTGACCCTCAGGCCCCCCCTTACCTGTTCATAGTCCTCTACTTATCCAAGTTCACAATAAGGGCCTCTAGGAAGATTCACTAGGAGAAAAGTTCTTATTCTTTTAAGGCGAGTTTGCAATGCACTGGGATTACATGCATGATCTCTGAGTGTCTCCTTCTTCTTCTTTTTGGCTGTGCTGCATGGCTTAGCAAGATCTTAGCTCCCTGACCAGGGACTGAACCCAGGGCCACAGCAGCAAACGCGCCAAGAGCTAACCACTGACCATCAGGGGATTTCCTGAGTGTCTTTATTGCAGGGTGAGGAGGTCTAGGCTCCACCCTTGTTCTCCCTTGCTGTCGCAGGGGCTCCTCCTTGCCTCCCCTCATTTTGAGATCATCTTTGCCCCACTCCTTACACTGTGGATCCAGACAACATTTTCCCACAAAGGACTCAGACTGGGCTGCTCCCAAAGACTCTGGATCAGAGGTGGTTGTTCGAGGGATACTCCTTGAGACCAGGGGCAGAGAAAGAGCCCACCGGTGGCTGAGAAGACCCTGGGGTCACGGATAAGATAATTCCCCACCATCATCGACCTTATTATTATCATCGCTTTTATTCGTTGGCTTGGCTCTGATGTCTGCCCGTCAATAAGACAATTGACCACAAGGCGGCAGCAGAGGGCATAAACTTTGCCTGAAAAGAACTCTGATTTGCAGCCCAGCCAAATAACACCGAATTCCATGAGAGAAGGACGCACTGCCCCTGTCCCTAGACTTCGCCCCAGGGAGAGAAGCCACAGGCCCACGGCTGGTGAGGAGAGTGAGACAGATCTAGAATCTGAAGATCCCAACTTCTGTCCATTCCCCATGACTCCAGTCCTCAGCTGGGCCTGGACAGAGAGGTTTAGGGATGGTCCTTCTCCATCCTTCTGAGCACTTGGGCTGTGGATTCTCTAGGGAGGCTCACTGAGCTCCCAATATGATGGAGGAATCAGGACTACAGACCCTCACAGAAGTCAACAGGAAAACAACCCCCATGGCTGCCCTACCGTCCCCCATCCCTAAGAGCAGGAGAGGCGGGAGGGGTGGCAGCCAGGATGGCTTCCCGCAGGCTGGCTTGGGCTGAGGCTGGGGGCGATGTCACCTGGTAGGGCGGGGCTCGCACTTCAGGTCAGTAGGGATCATGGGACCATGTGGGAAGCAGCCTGATGGGAGTGGGAGATGAGGGCTGCGGGCCATGGGGACGAGTGGGTGCAGGGGTGAGGCTGGGCCGGGGCACTCAGGACAAGGGGGAGTAACTCCAGCCTTAGGAGCGGGCCTGGAGTTGGAGCCAGGAGACGGGGGTGCAGCTGGGCTTACAAAGACCCTCTGGGGCTGGCTGGGCTGCAGTGTGTGGTTGGGGGGCTGAGAGGTAGGCAAGATGGAGAAGGGGCTGCAGGAGTCCCTGGCACCAGGGAGCTCCCCAGTACTTGGCAGAACCCCAGCCTGCCTGGAAAGAATCCTGGAAACATTCGTGGAATTGGGATCAGGTGTGAGGACGCTGGGAGCAGATTAGATGGGAGGTGAGCTGGAAGCCCCTTCCTGGGGCTTCTTCCTGCTCTCATGCAGCAGAGCAGGGGCGGGGGCAACTGGCCTCTTGTCACCCCTGCCCTGCTCATCCCACATCCCTCAGCCCCACCCCTGCCCCCGTCTCTCTCCCGGGGCCCCCTCTCCCTGAGGGTGGTCTGCACCCGAAGCTTCAGCTTCTCTCTCTAACGTGAACAGAGAGAGACAAGATGTTCTCTGAGGGCCCTTCCAGGGCGACAGGCCAGGGAGGACAGAATATGCAGAACCCAGATGGGGGAGAAAGACTTTAATCAGAAAAGGGGACAAGGGGCCTCTTTATCCTTGTAGGGCCTCTGGCTCCAGGAGCTGGGGATTGGGGTAATGAACATGGAGGCGGGAGGTCTACAAGAGGTCCAGGAGGGGTCAAGACTCCTGGAAGGCCAGATTAGGTGACTTCATGTGTTTCTGCAAGTACCTCACTGCCTTCTTCACCTTTTTGTCCTTGGGGTTTGCACAAATGGTTCTGCCAGAGCGAGTCACCAGCCTACATGGAAAGAGAACACCATGGTGGGGGGTCAGGGCAGGGAGGCCTTCTGGAGTCCTGGCACAGCCTCACCCTGTGATGACCAGGACCCAAGCCCCCAAGAGGGGCTGGAACTCGCCTGGAGTCATCCAGGGTGGCAGCAGCAGTTCTGGGACCCCAGGCTCTGTCCTCAGTGATCCCCGACCCTTCCAGGGAGCCAGGGCTGCACGGCTTTGCTCCCCACCTCAGACCATCTGCATCCAGGTAACCCTGGGGATGAGGGGTGCGCGGGAGGGGCTCAGGGCTCAGCCCCAGGCTGCAGAGGCGACCATGTGGGGCGCTGACTGCCCCTGTGCATGGGGCTGTCCCATGTCCCTCAGGGCCTCCCTTTCCTCATAAATGTATCAAGAGCTTAGACCTCACAGCCTGAGGTCCATTGGGGGTTCACAGAGTGTGGAGTGGGAGCTGCCCTGAGGAGCAAGACCAAGGCGACAAGAGATGAAGGCCCCGGTCTGTCCTCTCCCCTCCGCAGTGGCCCTTCCGGGAGCTCCGGGGTCCACCTTCTCCCACATTCAGCTCCCGGGGTAAGAAGGGGGGCAGAGGGGAGCAGCAGGGGCAGACTTACACAATGGCGTTGTTGGGACAATCGCCCGAGGTCGGGTACCAATCCATGAGCGCCTTTTTGGGAATGGATCCTTTGTAGAACTGTAGGCAGCACTCCCGGCCCACGCTGCCTGCTCGAGCTGTGGGGAAGGCCAAGCAGGAACATGTATGTGTGTGTATGTCTGCTTGGGGAGGGTCTGTGAGGGCCAGCACGTGTGTGTGTGTCTCTGTAGTGAGAAGTCTGTGTGTGTGTGGTATCCTGTGGGTCCTTGCGTGTGCATTTCTGCATGTGTGTGTCTGTGTGGTTGGGAGGGGTCTCCTCGGGGGGCTCCATGATCGTGTTTCTGTGTGGGGGAGTATGTGAGGGGTCTGCACCTGTGTCTTTGTGTGTGAGCCTGTCAGAGTGTGCACGTTTGTGTGCATGAGGTCATGTGTGTGCTTTGAGGGGCCCTGTGGTGTTTGTGTGTCTGTCTGTGCACATGTCTATATGTGCTTGAGAGGATTTGTGTACACATGCCTGTGTGTGCGTCTTTGTGCGTGTGCACATTTGTGTGTGGAGATCTGTGTGCAGGTGTGGATCTGTATGTGCTTGGGAAGTCTGCGCATATATGTGTGTGTCTGCATGTGTGTGCATCCATGTGTGCTCACACTCAGACCAGCCCGGAATCACCAAACATTGACTCTGGACCAGGCTCTGGGCTGACCCTTTGCTGCAGCCGCTCCTTCAGTCCTCAAGCACACCTGGAGACAGGTGCTGTCACTACCCCATTCTACAGATGAGAAAGTGGAGGCCCGGGTGTGAACACACTTTCCCGGTGCTTGGTGTCCTCATCTTAGCACGAGAAAAAATCATCCAGTATCTGCAAACTGGCAAACAGATGATCTGTGGCTTCGATTCAGACCATAGCAAGGTGCTTTCCGAGAAGCCTCGGAGTGTCCTCTCACCATCTTGGGGGTGGGCTTGGTTTGACTGACACGGAGCTGTCCAGGCCCAGGCTTTTACAAAAGTGAGATGTGTGGCTAACTGTGAAGGTCACCCCATTAAGCTAGCCCCGAAGACTGCAACCCTATCACTGTGTCGCCACACCGGCTTTGTTTCTCTAAAATAGCAACCTTAGCTCAGCCTTCCTTTCCCACCTGAGTATAAGAATTTCTCTTTTTCCACCTGCTCTGGGCCCGTGAGCTCCTGCCTGGATGCCAGCCCTCACTGTACATGCTGTGCTGTGCTTAGGTGCCTAGTCGTGTCCGACTCTTTGACACCGCATGGACTGTAGCCCCGCCAGGCTCCTCTGTCCATGGGGCTTCTTCTCCCAGCAGGAATACTAGAGGGGGTTGCCATATCCTCCTCCAAAGGACCTTCCAAAGCCAGGTCTCCCGCATTGCAGGAGGATCTTTACCGTCTGGGCCACCAGGAAAGCCCATGAGAACTGGAGTCTTTCTATTCCTTCGCCAGGGAATCTTCCAAACCCAGGAACTGAACCGGGGTCTCCTGCATTGCAGGTGGATTCTTTACCAGCTGAGCTACCAGGGAAGCCCCTCATTGTATATAAAAACCCATTAAATAAACAGACTCTTAACAAATAATTGTGAGAATTATTCCTTGTCTGCCGGGGGCCAGCGTAAGGAACTCCACCCATGGCAAAGGTCATGAGGAAGGAGGCTTGGCATATGCAAAGGCGTGATCAAGCCTCAGGAAACCCCCTGTTCTCGAGCATCTAATCCCAAAACCAGAGTCTGTTTTATGCTCTCACCTACACGTCTGACTTTACGGGGGACTCTCCCCCATAACCATTTCTCTCGGAGACGGAGTAAACGCGCAGCTCCAAGACAATAAAAATTCCTGGGCGTGACAAAAGTGTTTCAGCTTACGGACTCCTCTGAAGGTTATCTAGCCCACCTGTATAGGTTCGTCTGGCCACATGTGATTGTTTACAGCCTCCCAACCTGAGAGGCATGAGATGTTTTAGACTTACTAAAGGCAAATTCTTTTGGGGAGTTGGAAATTATTAGTATAGTGGGTTGGTTAGGAATTATATTGGTGAAGAGTTTTTCATTTGTTGTGCCAATAATTGCTGCTAATTCCCTGCCCTGGGTGTGACAACGGTGTCTTAGGTCAAACCTCTCTGCTGACAGACTAGCTTGTGTGACAGGATTATCCATACTCCTGCCACTACGCACATGATTGTTTACTACCTCTTAACCATAAACAGCACAGAGAGTTTTGGAGTATTTTGAAAGTCTTAATTAGCATAGGGCTTTTCTTCTTGTTGAGTCAATGATTGCCGCCAGGCCTCCATGTCCTTAGGCACCTGGGAATATATTAATCAATGTATTTGGAATATAGAAAAGGAAATATAGTAGTTTTTGATGTTAGCAATACTAGACTTTTTGAGTTAATGAATTTTCTCTTTTGTAATAGATCACTGTACTTTGTTATAAATCACTGTGTCCTTGCTATGTAAAAATGTAACTTCATCACTATCTTAAGACTAAATAGATTTTAAGGGGAGCATTGGTGAAAGGATTTTCATTTGTTGGGCTGATGTTTGCTGTTAAATCTCCATGTTCCCTACCCTTATAATGAATATAACTAGCATATAGGAAGAAGTAAGTATTAACCTTTAAGCATATAGGAGAAATAAGCATTAACCTTTAAGATTAATCATGTTAATCTTGGGTTAAATAAATTCCTTTCTTGATTTTAACTCACTACACCCTCACCCTATAGGAATGTAAGTTTATTTGGAGGGTGGTGCCTGGTTTAAGAAAAAATACCTTTGGAAGAAATAAGTTTTTTGGTTATCAGAAAGAAAGGATCATAAAATCCCTAAGACCTTTTTATGTAAAGCACCTGATTTTGATAGAGGTCAGAACTGCTGACCCCCACGTGACTCTGTATTCATCCCTATATGTAACAAAAGGTATATAAGCAAACCCCAATATAAACAAATCGGATCCGTTTCCGGAAAGACTGATTCCCCCATGTCGCTTCCTTCTTGCTCCCGTTTCTTTGGCTGAATCCCCATCTGGATTCAGCCTCCTTTTCTCCACTACACTATCTGCCACACACTATCCGTTTCTACTCTCTCTCTGTATCTGTAATTAAATATGTTTTTTTCCAAAGACGCCGACGCCGTCCCCACCTTCGAATCACCCTGGATCCACCGGGGCTGGACCCCGGCACTTGTCCACTGTCAAATCACAATCACAGCCACTGCCTCATGACACTTGCAGGGGGAGATGTGCAAGCCATTTTTTCCCCAGAAGCTGAGCCCCAAGTCCTAGGACATTCATCTTCCTCCTCCGCCTCTTCATCATATCATTTCCCTTTGAACGCCTCCCTCTAAATCCTATTGCTGCCAGCCTCTCACACCTTTGCAGGAGGAAGTGGGGTGCAGGAGTATGTGCGTGTGCAGCTGCTGAGGTCTTAGCGGCCCCACCCCTCCTTGCCCAGTGTCCCTTCCTCCTGTGTCTCTCCTCTGCTCTCACCTGCGTGGGCGTCCTGCAGGAGAGCCCCCAGGAGGAGGGCGACCAGGAGCAGCGTCTTCAGGGGGGCCATGGTGCCAGGAGCCGGGGAGAAGGTCTCTGCGTGCGGGTCCCTCTGCTCAGGGGAGACCAGGGTGAACTCCCAGGGTGGAGGTGACCTATTTAACCCCTTTGGGGATCTTGCCCCGCCTCTGATCACCTCACCCACATCCTTCCCTAGACCCGTGGAATTCAAAGAATTCGGGATGATTCAGCAGAAGTCCTGTCTTGGAATGTTTGCGGCTTTCCAGAGAAGGGCACTCCGTTGGGGACAGAGGTGGGGTATGTGTATCCGGGGGCCATGATACACTTCTCCTTTCACAGGGGACATTTCTTGGTTCCTCAAATAGAACTGAGACGCCTCCATCCTCAGCTGGCTGCATCCCTGCTCAGGCTGGGCAACGTCCTTCATGTTTGGTGCACCCTGGGCAAGGGGTAGGCCAGCCAGGCTGGGGCCAAGAGGGACTGCCCACCTGGAGGAGCTTTTGGGTGCTGGGAAGGCCTCCTCGGAGGGTCAGCAGGCTGCACAGGCATCTTTCTGCAGGGGTAGCTCCATTGCAACCTGAGAAAGGCCTGGGGCCCAGACGGCCTGGGTGTGGGTCCTTTACCAGGCTGGGCTTTGGACCACAGCAGGCCAGAGCCCTACAGGTTTCTGTTTTTATAGTTTCATTTATTGATTACTTTTTGGCGGGTCTTTGTCGCTAGGTGGGCTTTTCTCTAGCTGAAGTGAGCGGGGGCTACTCTCTAGGTGCCTCTCACTGCGGTGGCCACTCTTGTTGGGGAGTACAGGCTCAACAGTGTTGGGACCAGCTCTACAACGAACTGACCTGAGGGAGTGGTGCTGTAGAAGAATAAAGGAAAATAAGACTCAGAAATAAAGTGGGAATCAGGGGGCTGAAGCCATTCAGGCAAAAGCCCAGACCCTAATCCTTGTGTGCTTTTGTTGCTAAATTCTACTTCCTTGTACGTGCTCTAGAGATATCTGTTTTTTACAATCTCAGACTGGGGATAAGGATATACAATGCACAGTCCTCAATGTCAAAGCTTCAGGCCTTTCATGTCTCTGTTTAGCCCATCAGCTAGTGACAACTTTTCTCAGCAACTCCCTCAAGCCTCTGGTCACGAGAACAGTCACTAATGCTTTTCCATCAGTCACATCAGTACTTCAACATCTTGTTTTCAAGATGTTTTTCCACATTGTACTTTTTACTGTTCCCAGCCCTTCGCCTGGGAGTGATGAGAAAGTCATTCTTATGTTTCAAAGAAGCCCTGCTAATTATAGTACGGGCCTGTGCAGAGCATATTCCCTATATATCCCCCTTTTTTATTTTTAGAAGCTTATTTTTGATGATTGTTGTTGATCATAGAAGCCAAAGCGATAGTCGCTAATTGCTGTTGTTGTCTGTTGACTTTCTTGGTGATTTGTTGCCAGACTATGTAGAAACAGAAAAAAAGGCACAGAAAAAAAGGCACAGAAAAATTAACATAAAACCAGCCATTGATCCTCTGATAATTTTCAAGGGAGGAGTGGGATTTAATTGAGAAATCCCACCTGGTGCTGCTTCCTGCAGGTTCAGTTCAGTTCAGTCACTCAGTCGTGTCCGACTCTTCGCAACCCCTGGCAGCACGCCAGGCCTCCCTGTCCATCACCATCTCCTGGAGTTCACTCAGACTCACGTCCATTGAGTCCGTGATACCATCCAGCCATCTCATTCATCCTCTGTCGTCCCCTTCTCCTCCTACCCCAATCCCTCCCAGCATCAGAGTCTTTTCCAATGAGTCAACTCTTCGCATGAGGTGGCCAAAGTACTGGGGTTGATGCAAATTGTTACAAATGAAATAGATGGATAACAGGGTCCTACTGTGCAGCATGGGGAGCTATATTCATTGTCCTGGAATAAACCATAATGGAAAAGAATAGAATAAAAAGGAATGTATGTGTATATAATTATATATACAAATGTATAAATAACTGAGTCATTTTACTCAACTATGGAAAATAACATTATAAATCAACTATACTTCAATAAAAATAAATTAATAAAATGTACTCATGGGATTTAAATGTATGTAGGGACTCAATGCCATTATTACTTACCTTTCCCAAGAGGAGGGGCCATGCCAGCCCACACAGGGCAGAAGGAGGAGCCTGGGGAATGCCAAGGCCACAACCCTTATTGGGTTTCCATGGAAAAGGCAGGGCAGGGCGGGGGCAACGATTGAGGGCCGGCCGGTGGGAGTCATGATAGCGGGTTTTGGAGCGCAGGGCGCTGTCCCTCATTGTCTGGTACCCAGCGCTTGGTGATTTGGGGACATACTGGTTTGGGAAGTGAGTTATATAAAGGAGATGGCTGGCGGGGGGACTCAGGATTGGTTGAAGAGTTTGCAGTATGATTTTTGCGTCCCTTCGAGAGCCAGATCACAGGGGAGGTGTAACTCGTGACAAATGTATGCCAAATAGACAAATTCAGAATCTAAAAAACACGGTGAAAAAGCCCCTAGCTCAGTGCTCTCAGCGCTGCCTGCGCTGCATCTGGACTCAGTGGCCATGCAATTCCTAGCAGTGGTTTTCCTTCTTCCTCTTCTCCTGTTAACCCCTGGCAGTGTTTCCCTGCCCAGCTCCCTCAGGAGAAGAGCTGGCCAGCCATAGACACGCTGACCCGCCGTAGACACGCTGACCCGAGGCTTTGAGCAGCTATAATCCGACGTGGGTGACCAGCCCCTGGGGACCCCGCTGAGGCCAGGGCCCCGGTGGTCAGGCGCATCCATCTTGATTGAGAGCTGGAGCGCCCTCTGATGGCCAACTGAAGAGCAGCGCAATTCTGAATTCCACGTCAACGCCGAGACTGAAGCGCAGTTACTTATCCGGGCACCGCTCCTCCGGGAGCTTCTTTCTTGACGTGCTCCTCACGGGATTCACACGGGAGCTTGTTGATGAAAATATATATCTCAAATGTTCACTATGCACAAAGGACTTCCCCCTTCTCATAAATGAATCCGGAAGTACCGGGTTGCCTGTCAGAAATACCTGCCCCAAGGAGCTCCTCGGGGAGTCAAACTTGCAAGTAACTGTGTTTGCAGTGGACAATGTGGTAAAGCGAAGGTGCAAGCAGGGAGCTGGAGGAGGGCACAGAGTGGGCATCACTGCAACCACGGAGATCAGGGAGGGCTTCCTGAGGGAGGCAGCGTTTGAGCTGAGCTCAGAAGGGGGCTGGATGTCAGATGCGGGAGAGAGGAAGCCCCTTCCAGGTGGAAGGAGCAATGAGAGGCCAGTGAGCCTCCCTGCTGGTCTGTGTCCTCTGGTCCCTGCCCTGTCCTCTCGCTTCCTGCCTCCCTACTTTTGGGCGAGTCTCCCTGTCACGATTCCTTAAAATGGCTTCTTCCCAGGGGAACACGGTGGCTGGTTGCATCTCCTGCCTCTTCCCCCCAGCCACCTGCAACTGACCCTGCTAGGAAGCACTTGGATTCCGAATCCTGCATGTTGTTGCCAGTCCTGGCTCCACCTGTCCTCCACTGAGGGACCTTTAAGCCACCCACCCCCTTGCTCTGTGACCCTCAGGCCCCCCCTTACCTGTTCATAGTCCTCTACTTATCCAAGTTCACAATAAGGGCCTCTAGGAAGATTCACTAGGAGAAAAGTTCTTATTCTTTTAAGGCGAGTTTGCAATGCACTGGGATTACATGCATGATCTCTGAGTGTCTCCTTCTTCTTCTTCTTTTTGGCTGTGCTGCATGGCTTAGCAAGATCTTAGCTCCCTGACCAGGGATTGAACCCAGGGCCACAGCAGCAAACGCGCCAAGAGCTAACCACTGACCATCAGGGGATTTCCTGAGTGTCTTTATTGCAGGGTGAGGAGGTCTAGGCTCCACCCTTGTTCTCCCTTGCTGTCGCAGGGGCTCCTCCTTGTCTCCCCTCATTTTGAGATCATCTTTGCCCCACTTCTTACACTGTGGATCCAGACAACATTTTCCCACAAAGGACTCAGACTGGGCTGCTCCCAAAGACTCTGGATCAGAGGTGGTTGTTCGAGGGATACTCCTTGAGACCAGGGGCAGAGAAAGAGCCCACCGGTGGCTGAGAAGACCCTGGGGTCACGGATAAGATAATTCCCCACCATCATCGACCTTATTATCATCGCTTTTATTCGTTGGCTTGGCTCTGATGTCTGCCCGTCAATAAGACAATTGACCACAAGGCGGCAGCAGAGGGCATAAACTTTGCCTGAAAAGAACTTGATTTGAGCCCAGCCAAATAACACCGAATTCCATGAGAGAAGGACGCACTGCCCCTGTCCCTAGACTTCGCCCCAGGGAGAGAAGCCACAGGCCCACGGCTGGTGAGGAGAGTGAGACAGATCTAGAATCTGAAGATCCCAACTTCTGTCCATTCCCCATGACTCCAGTCCTCAGCTGGTCCTGGACAGGGGTTTAGGGATGAGTCCTTCTCCATCCTGCTGAGCACTTGGGCTGTGGATTCTCTAGGGAGGCTCACTGAGCTCCCAATATGATGGAGGAATCAGGACTACAGACCCTCACAGAAGTCAACAGGAAAACAACCCCCATGGCTGCCCTACCGTCCCCCATCCCTAAGAGCAGGAGAGGCGGGAGGGGTGGCAGCCAGGATGGCTTCCCGCAGGCTGGCTTGGGCTGAGGCTGGGGGCGATGTCACCTGGTAGGGCGGGGCTCGCACTTCAGGTCAGTAGGGATCATGGGACCATGTGGGAAGCAGCCTGATGGGAGTGGGAGATGAGGGCTGCGGGCCATGGGGACGAGTGGGTGCAGGGGTGAGGCTGGGCTGGGGCACTCAGGACAAGGGGGAGTAACTCCAGCCTTAGGAGCGGGCCTGGAGTTGGAGCCAGGAGACGGGGGTGCAGCTGGGCTTACAAAGACCCTCTGGGGCTGGCTGGGCTGCAGTGTGTGGTTGGGGGGCTGAGAGGTAGGCAAGATGGAGAAGGGGCTGCAGGAGTCCCTGGCACCAGGGAGCTCCCCAGTACTTGGCAGAACCCCAGCCTGCCTGGAAAGAATCCTGGAAACATTCGTGGAATTGGGATCAGGTGTGTGAGGACGCAGGGAGCAGATTAGATGGGAGGTGAGCTGGAAGCCCCTTCCTGGGGCTTCTTCCTGCTCTCATGCAGCAGAGCAGGGGCGGTGGCAGCTGGCCTCTTGTCACCCCTGCCCTGCTCATCCCACATCCCTCAGCCCCACCCCTGCCCCCATTTCTCTCCCGGGGCCCCCTCTCCCTGAGGGTGGTCTGCACCCGAAGCTTCAGCTTCTCTCTCTAACGTGAACAGGGAGAGACAAGATGTTCTCTGAGGGCCCTTCCAGGGCAACAGGCCAGGGAGGACAGAATATGCAGAACCCAGATGGGGGAGAAAGACTTTAATCAGAAAAGGGGACAAGGGACCTCTTTATCCTTGCAGGGCCTCCTCTGGCTCCAGGAGCTGGGGATTGGGGTAATGAACATGGAGGCGGGAGGTCTACAAGAGGTCCAGGAGGGGTCAAGACTCCTGGAAGGCCAGATTAGGTGACTTCATGTGTCTCTGCAAGTACCTCACTGCCGTCTTCACCTTTCTGTCCTTGGGGTTTGCACAAAGGGTTCTGCCAGAGCGAGTCACCAGCCTACATGGAAAGAGAACACCATGGTGGGGGGTCAGGGCAGGGAGGCCTTCTGGAGTCCTGGCACAGCCTCACCCTGTGATGACCAGGACTCAAGCCCCCGAGAGGGGCTGGAACTCGCCAGGAGTCACCTAGGGTGGCAGCAGCAGTTCTGGGACCCCAGGCTCTCTCCTCGGCTCTGTCCTCAGTGATCCAGGGAGCCAGGGCTGCACGGCTTTGCTCCCCAACTCAGACCATCTGCATCCAGGTAACCCTGGGGATGAGGGGTGCGCGGGAGGGGCTCAGGGCTCAGCCCCAGGCTGCAGAGGCGACCATGTGGGGCGCTGACTGCCCCTGTGCATGGGGCTGTCCCATGTCTCTCAGGGCCTCCCTTTCCTCATAAATGTATCAAGAGCTTAGACCTCACAGCCTGAGGTCCATTGGGGGTTCACAGAGTGTGGAGTGGGAGCTGCCCTGAGGAGCAAGACCAAGGCGACAAGAGATGAAGGCCCCGGTCTGTCCTCTCCCCTCCGCAGTGGCCCTTCCGGGAGCTCCGGGGTCCACCTTCTCCCACATTCAGCTCCCGGGGTAAGAAGGGGGGCAGAGGGGAGCAGCAGGGGCAGACTTACACAATGGCATTGTTGGGACAATTGCCCGAGGTCCGGTACCAATCCACCAGCTCGTTTTGGGGAATGGATCCTTTGTAGAACTGTACGCAGCACTCCCAGCCCACGCTGCCTGCTCGAGCTGTGGGGAAGGCCAAGCAGGAACAGGTATGTGTGCGCATGTCTGCTTGGGGAGGGTCTGTGAGGGCCAGCACGTGTGTGTGTGTGTCTCTGTAGTGAGGAGTCTGTGTGTGTGTGGTATCCTGTGGGTCCTTGCGTGTGCATTTCTGCATGTGTGTGTCTGTGTGGTTGGGAGGGGTCTCCTCGGGGGGCTCCGTGATCGTGTTTCTGTGTGGGGGAGTATGTGAGGGGTCTGCACCTGTGTCTTTGTGTGTGAGCCTGTCAGAGTGTGCACATTTGTGTACATGAGGTCGCGTGTGTGCTTTGAGGGGCCCTGCGGTGTTTGTGTGTCTGTCTGTGCACATGTCTATATGTGCTTGAGAGGATTTGTGTACACATGCCTGTGTGTGCATCTTTGTGCGTGTGCACATTTGTGTGTGGAGATCTGTGTGCAGGTGTGGATCTGTATGTGCTTGGGAAGTCTGCGCATATATGTGTGTGTCTGCATGTGTGTGCATCCATGTGTGCTCACACTCAGACCAGCCCGGAATCACCAAACATTGACTCTGGACCAGGCTCTGGGCTGACCCTTTGCTGCAGCCGCTCCTTCAGTCCTCAAGCACACCTGGAGACAGGTGCTGTCACTACCCCATTCTACAGATGAGAAAGTGGAGGCCCGGGTGTGAATACACTTTCCCGGGGCTTGGTGTCCTCATCTTAGCACGAGAAAAAATCATCCAGTATCTGCAAACTGGCAAACAGATGATCTGTGGCTTCAATTCAGACCATAGCAAGGTGCTTTCCGAGAAGCCTCGGAGTGTCCTCTCACCATCTTGGGGGTGGAGCTTGGTTTGACTGACACAGAGCTGTCCAGGCCCAGGCTTTTACAAAAGTGAGATGTGTGGCTAACTGTGAAGGTCACCCCATTAAGCTAGCCCCGAAGACTGCGACCCTGTCACTGTGTCACCACACGGGCCCCTGACCAACTTTGTTCTCGAAAATAGCAACCTTAGCTCAGCCTTCCTTTCCCACCTGAGTATAAGAACCGCTCTTTTTCCACCTGCTCCGGGCCCGTGAGCTCCTGCCTGGATGCCAGCCCTCACTGTACGTGCTGTGCTGTGCTTAGGTGCCTAGTCGTGTCCGACTCTTTGACACCGCATGGACTGTAGCCCCGACAGGCTCCTCTGTCCATGGGGCTTCTTCTCCCAGCAGGAATACTAGAGGGGGTTGCCATATCCTCCTCCAAGGGATCTTCCAAAGCCAGGTGTCCCGCATTGCAGGAGGATCTTTACCGTCTGGGCCACCAGGAAAGCCCATGAAAACTGGAGTCTTCCTATTCCTTCTCCAGGGAATCTTCCTAACCCAGGAACTGAACCGGGGTCTCCTGCATTGCAGGTGGATTCTTTACCAGCTGAGCTACCAGGGAAGCCCCTCATTGTATATAAAAACCCATTAAATAAACAGACCCTTAACAAATACTTGTGAGAATTGCTCCTTGTCCACTGTCAAATCACAATCACAGCCACTGCCTCATGACACTTGCAGGGGGAGATGTGCAAGCCATTTTTTCCCCAGAAGCTGAGCCCCAAGTCCTAGGTCATTCATCTTCCTCCTCCGCCTCTTCATCATATCATTTCCCTTTGAACGCCTCCCTCTAAATCCTATTGCTGCCAGCCTCTCACACCTTTGCAGGAGGAAGTGGGGTGCAGGAGTATGTGCGTGTGTAGCTGCTGAGGTCTTAGCGGCCCCACCCCTCCTTGCCCAGTGTCCCTTCCTCCTGTGTCTCTCTTCTGCTCTCACCTGCGTGGGCGTCCTGCAGGAGAGCCCCCAGGAGGAGGGCGACCAGGAGCAGCGTCTTCAGGGGGGCCATGGTGCCAGGAGCCGGGGAGAAGGTCTCTGCGTGCGGGTCTCTCTGCTCAGGGGAGACCAGGGTGAACTCCCAGGGTGGAGGTGACCTATTTAACCCCTTTGGGGATCTTGCCCCGCCTCTGATCACCTCACCCACATCCTTCCCTAGACCCGTGGAATTCAAAGAATTCGGGATGATTCAGCAGAAGTCCTGTCTTGGAATGTTTGCGGCTTTCCAGAGAAGGGCACTCCGTTGGGGATAGAGGTGGGGTATGGGTATCTGGGAGCCATGATACACTTCTCCTTTCGCAGGGGACATTTGTTGGTTCCTCAGATAAAACAGATGCCTCCATCCTCAGCTGGCTGCATCCCTGCTCAGGCTGGGCAACGTCCTTCATGTTTGGTGCGCCCTGGGCAAGGGGTAGGCCAGCCAGGCTGGGGCCAAGAGGGACTGCCCACCTGGAGGAGCTTTTGGGTGCTGGGAAGGCCTCCTCGGAGGGTCAGCAGGCTGCACGGGCATCTGCAGGGGTAGCTCCATTGCAACCTGAGAAAGGCCTGGGGCCCAGACAGCCTGGGTGTGGGTCCTTTACCAGGCTGGGCTTTGGACCACAGCAGGCCAGAGCCCTACAGGTTTCTGTTTTTATAGTTTCATTTATTGATTACTTTTTGGCGGGTCTTTGTTGCTAGGTGGGCTTTTCTCTAGCTGAAGTGAGCGGGGGCTACTCTCCAGGTGCCTCTCACTGTGGTGGCCACTCTTGTTGGGGAGTACAGGCTCAACAGTGTTGGGACCAGCTCTACAACGAACTGACCTGAGGGAGTGGTGCTGCAGAAGAATAAAGGAAAATAAGACTCAGAAATAAAGTGGGAATCAGGGGGCTGAAGCCATTCAGGCAAAAGCCCAGACCCTAATCCTTGTGTGCTTTTGTTGCTAAATTCTACTTCCTTGTACGTGCTCTAGAGATATCTGTTTTTTACAATCTCAGATTGGGGATAAGGATATACAATGCACAGTCCTCAATGTCAAAGCTTCAGGCCTTTCATGTCTCTGTTTAGCCCATCAGCTAGTGACAACTTTTCTCAGCAATTCCCTCAAGGCTCTGGTCACGAGAACAGTCACTAATGCTTTTCCATCAGTCACATCAGTACTTCAACATCTTGTTTTCAAGATGTTTTTCCACATTGTACTTTTTACTGCTCCCAGCCCTTCGCCTGGGAGTGATGAGAAAGTCATTCTTATGTTTCAAAGAAGCCCTGCTAATTATAGTACGGGCCTGTGCAGAGCATATTCCTTATGTATCCCCCTTTTTTATTTTTAGAAGCTTATTTTTGATGATTGTTGTTGATCATAGAAGCCAAAGCGATAGTCGCTAATTGCTGTTGTTGTCTGTTGACTTTCTTGGTGATTTGTTGCCAGACTATGTAGAAACAGAAAAAAAGGCACAGAAAAAAAGGCACATAAAAATTAACATAAAACCAACCATTGATCCTCTGATAGTTTCCAAGGGAGGAGTGGGATTTAATTGAGAAATCCCATCTGCTGCTGCTTCCTCCAGGTTCGATCTTTGTAAAAAGTGTAGTTTCTGAGAGAAAGTTTCCATGATCTTTTGCTGTAAACTATTACTACCCCGAGACAGTTTACCTTGATTTAAGAGGTGTTGTTTAACTTTGTCCCAATGAAACGAAGATTCATTATATTTGTGAGGAGTGACACAAAAAGAAGAAATATTCCAATCATACTTAAGACGAATCTGTTTTTACAGACTGTTTACTTGATCACCTAGTAGTATAAAAACCTGTTGTAAATCAGCCATTGGTGCGGCTGATTTTCCATCTATTTGTCTTTGGATAGGCCAAAGGCCATCAGAATCTTTCTGCCATTCCTGCACAAACTGCACAGTCTGGACACTCTGATGTAATGCTGCTCCTGCTACAGCTGCTATAGTAGCTACAGCAATAATTCCTAAAACGGTAGCAATTAACAGTCCAATTAACCATTTAGTGTGTTTTGACACTTTCTTAAGGATTTCTTCTACAGTACAGACTGTGGGGCTATCCTGCCATGGTCTATTCACTTTAACAGGAAGCCATACTCCACATCTGGTTTTTAGAATATATAGAGAATAGTCATTCTGAAATTGGAGATAAGAATTGATACAAGTGTAAAAGGAACAATTTTGACAAGTAAGTAACCCAGAAGAGGCAATATAAAAAGTAGGTCCTATCAAGAATATGAAAGGTAAACAAATGCTTTAATCCAGTGGGTTGAATTTTTATCAAAATGTAAGAAATGACTGGATATTGTTGAATTAAATTGCCCCTTCTATGCTGTTATGGCTTGGAAGACAGATGATATTTTCCACAATTCTGATTGTAAAGGCATATAAGGTAATTGAGGCAAGGGAGGGGAGAAACTCCCTCCATGCCACTATATAGAGCTATTAACAATGTTATTCATGGAGTCATAAGTATTGTTTAACAATAGAGACAAATCCAAATTATTGTTTTTATCCAAAGGATCTCCTCTGGGACTCCAATCAATAATTTCTCCATCAGAAGTACTGGGCATAAAATGTCCAGTATTCAGTTCAGTTCAGTCGCTCAGTCGTGTCCGACTCTTTGCAACCCCATGAACCACAGCATGCCAGGCCTCCCTGTCCATCACCAACTCCTGGAGTTCCCTCAAACTCACATCCATCAAGTCGATGATGCCATCCATCCATCTCATCCTCTGTTGTCCCCTTCTCCTCCTGCCCCCAATCCCTCCCAGCATCAGAGTCTTTTCCAATGAGTCAAGTCTTCGCATGAGGTGGCCAAAGTACCGGAGTTTCAGCTTTAACATCAGTCCTTCCAAAGAACACCCAGGACTGATCTCCTTTAGAATGGACTGATTGGATCTCCTTGCAGTCCAAGGGACTCTCAAGAGTCTTCTCCAACACCACAGTTCAAAAGCATTGATTCTTTGGCACTCAGCTTTCTTCACAGTCCAACTTTCACATCCATACATGACCACTGGAAAAACCATAGCCTTGACTAGATGGACCTTAGTTGGCAAAGTAATGTCTCTGCTTTTGGATATGCTATCTAGGTTGGTCATAACTTTCCTGCCAAGGAGTAAGTATCTTTTAATTTTATGGCTGCAATCACCATCTGCAGTGATTTTGGACCCCCCCAAAAATAAAGTCTGACACTGTTTCCACTGTTTCCCCATCTATTTCCCATAAAGTGATGGGACAAGATGCCTTGATCTTAGTTTTCTGAATGTTGAACTTTAGGCCAACTTTTTCACTCTCCACTTTCACTTTCATCAAGAGGCTTTTTAGTTCCTCTTCACTTTCTGCCATAAGGGTGGTGTCATCTGCATATCTGAGGTGATTGATATTTCTCCCAGCAATCTTGATTCCAGCTTGTGCTTCTTCCAGCCCCACGTTTCTCATGATGTACTCTGCATATAAGTTAAATAAGCAGGGTGACAATATACAGCCTTGACATACTCCTTTTCCTATTTGGAACCAGTAAATGGCAACCCACTCCAGTTTTCTTGCCTAGAGAATCCCAGGGACAGGGGAGCCTGGTGGGCTGCCGTCTATGGGGTTGCACAGAGTCGGACATGACTGAAGTGACTTAGCAGTAGTAGCACTTAGCAGTGTTGTTCCATGTCCAGTTCTAACTGTTGCTTCCTGACCTGCATATAGGTTTCTCAAGAGGCAGGTCAGGTGGTCTGGTATTCCCATCTCTTTCAGAATTTTCCACAGTTTATTGTGATCCACACAGTCAAAGGCTCTGGCATAGTCAATAAAGCAGAAATAGATGTTTTTCTGGAACTCTCTTGCTTTTTCCATGATCCAGCGGATGTTGGCAACTTGATCTCTGGTTCCTCTGGCTTTTCTAAAACCAGCTTGAATATCTGGAAGTTCATGGTTCACATATTGCTGAAGCTTGGCTTGGAGAATTTTGAGCATTACCTTACTAGTGTGTGAGATGAATGCAATTGTGCGGTAGTTTGAGCATTCTTTGGCATTGCCTTTCTTTGGGATTGGAATGAAAACTGACCTTTTCCAGTCCTGTGGCCACTGCTGAGTTTTCCAAATTTGCTGGCATATTGAGTGCAGCATGTCCAGTATTAGCATTACATAATTTCCATTGTACCCAATGTCCTAGTCCAGATTTTATAGAAATAACATAGTTAGGTAGATGGGGTGGAAACATAGTAGTATTTTCTCCTGTGATATTAAAGGAAAATGCCTCTAATAAGAAAGAATTAATTTTTTTCCCTTGAGATTCTTTAACTATAAATAGCCAACTTTGTAATCCTCTTTTAAGACAATGAGTTTCTGCTCCCATACATATAGGGGTTAGATCTGTTCCCACAGTATAATTAACACTAACATTTGAAAGTTGTCGGCCCTCTTCTTCTGGTTTTAAAGGAAGGCGCGGGTCAAAAGGTCCGGGTAACCAAGAAGAATCATTTATGAAAAGTGGAACAGAAGAATCCTCCCACATAATTGGTCTTAATAGAGGAGGATTGGGCACATATGCCCAATAAGTGTGATTGGCACCTACCGTGGCAATTACCACAGATAACATAGCCAAGAACAAGGCAGCCGAGGTCAAGGGCTGTCCCTGTTCTTTGGCCAATTTTTCCCTTTCAGTGGTCAGTTTCTTCAATTGACCCCAAGTAAGCGGTTTGGCTTTGTTGGTCCTTGGAGCCAGTTCGGAGTAATTGCTGGTTGTCAGTCTTGTTATCCCCATCACTGGCAGCTCTCCGGGAGAATAGATGTCAAACCATCTCCTCTTCTTTCCTTACTTTGACATGCCTTCCTGGTATCCAGTGGTGTTGTCCGTCGTCTGAAATTACAAGAGCATAACCTTGTCCTTTCTTAAGTCTAAGGCCCTTACACCAGTTGTTCATAGCATTCTCCCACCCTACCGGAGTATTATCTGCAATCATTTAACCAGGAGTATAATTTTCACTAAGAACAATGTTCTGAAAAATGCAGCGTTGCTCCTGGCATTTTATGATCCAATCTAAAATAAGTAAAGCTTGGGCTAATTTCTCTTTTGGTGTTATCTATATGCCATACTTCTCTCCCCCTTTCTGTTTAAATAACTTATTTTTTAGAGTACAATGAGCGTGTTTAATAATAGCCTGGCCTTAAGAATTGTATGGAATGCCTATAGAATGAGAAATATTTCAATCAGATAAAAATGTTGCAAAACCATGACTCACATATGTAGGGCCATTATTGGTTTTAACATGTTTTGGTAGGGCCACGTAAGAAAAGGCTTCCAAAAAATGTGAGATAACATGAGCAGATGTTTCTCCAGAATGAGCAGAAGCAGAGTGGTGGTGGCGTTCCCTTCCACAGGGCCGGCCGCTGCAATCCTAGGATGGATTTCCGGGGGGCCCTCCATGGGCCCCCCTAATAAAAAAAAAAAAAAGAATGAGCAGAAGCAGAAATCATGCCCGAATAAGTATCCACGGAAACCTGAACAGCTCCCAAATGTCCAAAAGAAGGGACATGAGTAACATCAGTCTGTCAAATATCATTGGGATAATGGCCTCTGGGATTAACCCCTGTAGTTGTAGGAACGTGGTGAGTAAGAGTCCATGTAGGGCAGGCAGAAACAGTACTTCAAGCTCCTTGTCTGCATAACTGAAATTTATTCATCAAGCCAGTGTATTTGAATGTGTGAGTTGATGAAATTTATAAGGAGTAAGAAATGCAATTAGCAAAGAGTCCGTGGGATCATTGCTCTTTGCCAATGGTCTGGGCAAATTAGAATGAGATCTGATACATGTAATGTAAAAAGGGGCAGAACGAAGCCTTACTATATTTTGTAATTGAGATAATATGGTAATAATAGATGACTTAGAAGAAGCCTTTGGTAGAGACATGGTTTCAATAATTTGTGTTATCCGTACAGCATATTGAAAATCTGATATAATATTTAATACTGTAGAAACATCCTGTAATAAGATAGCAATAGCCTCTAATTCTGCTTGTTGAACAGAGGCTAGGCTAGATTGCCAAACCTTTGTTGTGGGTCCAGTATAACCGGCTTTGAGAGTTTTATTTCTGTCAGTAAAATACATGGGGGCGTTAGTAAGAGGAATTGTTTTACTAGTAATAGGAATTATCCATTTGTGTTTAGCAGCAATAGTACTCAAAGGTGACTCTGGAAAATGGTTATGAACCTCAACTATGAAATCAGCAATGGCAATTTGCCAATCTATACTGGTAATAAATAATCTATAGATTTGATCATTAGTGAAAGGAAGAACAATTTCATACTGATAATAACCAGAAAAGTTGTATACATCTGGGTCTCATTTTTGAAATAAGAAAGGGAATAAGCATTATGTAAGTAGTCATTATTTTCTTAGGAGTGTGGGATAAAAATCCCCATTCAAGGATACCCTGTGGTTGCCATAATATTCCTGTAGGGGAATCTAAAGTAGGAAGAATAAGTAAAGAAATTGGCACAGTCAGGTTTACTTGTTTGTCTTTGCTGGATAGCTTGATTTACAAGATCCAATTCCTGTTTAGCCTGTTCTGTTAGTACCAGGGGATTATTGAAATCAGAGTCTCCTTGTAGGATCTGAAATAGATGTGTTAAGGAATGATTGGGAATTCCTAAAGATGGTCACGACCAATTTATATTTCCTAAATGGCAACCCACCCCAGTAGTCTTGCCTAAAGAATCCCATAGACAGAGGAGCCTGGTAGACTACAGTCAATGGGGCCACAAGAGTTGGACACGACTTAGCGACTAAACCACCACCAGTAATTTCTGAAAACCATTTAAAGTTTTCAAGGAATCAGTTCAAATTTGTATTTTTTGTGGTTTAGTAATATTTCTTTGGAATATATATCCTAAATAGGTATAAGCTTCCTGCTCTTGTAATTTATCAACAGCAATATGTAAGCCATATTCTTTAAACTCTGTATTTAAGAAAATACGTTGATGTTTCTCAGCAGAAGGAGAAGCTAAAAGAATGTCATCCATATAGTGGATAATAAAAGCATGAGGGAATTATTTTCTAATAAATTCAAGTGGTTGGGAGACATATAATTGACATAATGTAGGACTATTAAGCATTCCTTGTGGCAATACCTTCCAGTAATATTGAGACACTGGTTTTTTATTATTAATTGATGGTACAGTAAAAGCAAAACAGAGAGCATCAGATTCTTGTAGAGGAATAGTATAAAAACAATCTTTAAGATCAATGATTTTTATTTTCCAATTTTGTGGTATCATAGAAGGTGATGGAATGGCTGGTTATAAAGCACCCATAGGTTTGATTATAGCATTCAGTTCAGTCGCTCAGTCGTGTCCGACTCTTTGTGACCCCGTGAACTGCAGCACGCCAGGCCTCCCTGTTCATCACCAACTCCCAGAGTTCACTCAAACTCATGTCCATCGAGTTGGTGATGCCATCCAGCCATCTCATCCTCTGTTGTCCCCTTCTCCTGCCCCCAATCCCTCCCAGCATCAGTCTTTTCCAATGAGTCAACTCTTCGCATGAGGTGGCCAAAATATTGGAGTTTCAGCCTTAGCATCAGTCCTTCCAAAGAATACCCGGGACTGATCTCTTTTAGAATGGACTGGTTGGATCTCCTTGCAGTTCAAGAGACTCTCAAGAGTCTTCTCCAACACCACAGTTCAAAAGCATCAATTCTTAGGTGCTCAGCTTTCCATACATGACCACTGGAAAAACCATAGCCTTGACTAGACAGACCTTTGTTGGCAAAGTAATGTCTCTGCTTTTGAATATGCTATCTAGGTTGGTCATAACTTTCCTGCCAAGGAGTAAACGTCTTTTAATTTCATGGCTGCTATCACCATCTGCAGTGATTTTGGACCCCCCCAAAAATAAAGTCTGACACTGTTTCTCCATCTATTTCCCATAAAGTGATGGGACAAGATGCCATGATCTTCGTTTTCTGAATGTTGAACTTTAGGCCAACTTTTTCACTCTCCACTTTCACTTTCATCAAGAGGCTTTTTAGTTCCTCTTCACTTTCTGCCATAAGGGTGGTGTCATCTGCATATCTGAGGTTATTGATATTTCTCCCGGCAATCTTGATTCCAGCTTGTGCTTCTTCCAGCCCAGCGTTTCTCATAATGTACTCTGCATATAAGTTAAATAAGCAGGGTGACAATATACAGCCTTGACGTACTCCTTTTCCTATTTGGAACCAGTGTGTTGTTCCATGTCCAGTTCTAACTGCTGCTTCCTGACCTGCATATAGGTTTCTCAAGAGGCAGATCAGGTGGTCTGGTATTCCCATCTCTTTCAGAATTTTCCACAGTTTATTGTGATCCACACAGTCAAAGGCTTTGGCATAGTCAATAAAACAGAAAACGATGTTTTTCTGGAACTCTCTTGCTTTTTCCATGATCCAGCGGATGTTGGCAACTTGATCTCTGGTTCCTCTGCCTTTTCTAAAACCAGCTTGAACATCTGGAAGTTCATGGTTCACATATTGTTGAAGCCTGGCTTGGAGAATTTTGAGCATTACCTTACTAGCGTGTGAGATGAGTGTAATTGTGTGGTAGTTTGAGCATTCTTTGGCAATGCCTTTCTTTGGGATAGCATTAATTTTTCTTAAATCAGTCAACATTCTTCATTTCCCAGATTTCTTCTTAATAACAAAGACAGGAGAATTCCAAGGACTAGTAGTTGAGGCAATATGATTAAGAGATAATTGCTCTTCTACTAGCTGTCCAAGAGCCTGTAACTTTTCATGTGATAGGGGCCACTGCTCTGTCCAAATAGGCTTGTCAGATTTCCATGTCAATTTAAGTGCTCTTTTTTGTTGTTTGGCAGTGGGCCCCACAACCTGTTTATTTTGAACAGGATTGTATCCCATATTTGCCATAATTTGTTTAGCTTGAGAAGATATAGTAGGAATTGTTACATAAGCTCCCCATTGCATCAATAGATCTTGTCCCCATAAATTAATAGGGATATCTGCAACTAAAGGTTGTAAAGTTGCAGGTTGTTGTTCGGGGCCTGAACAGGTCAAAATAGTAGTACTTTTTTGAATATTTTGCATAGTTCCAATTCCAGTTAACATAATAGGGATATCTGTTAAAGGCCAAGAAACTGGCCAATGCTTTTTAGATATTATAGAAACATCAGCTCCAGTATCTACAAGTCCTGAATATTGCTTATTATTAATATATACAGACAATGTGGGTCTAGAATCAGATACAAAAGTTTGCCAATATACCTGTTTTCCTGTACTTCCAAATCCTCCAGTTTTTTAAATGAGATTTACTAGTAGTGATATAAGGTAATAATAACAACTGAGCTATACAATCTCCTTTTATTATTTGATAAGGATACTCTGTTTTCATCATAATAGAAATTTTGCCCTCATAATCTTCATCTATAACCCCCATTAGGACTTGAACTCCCTTACTTGTTAAACTACTGTGTCCTAATAATAACCCCAGACTTCTTTTAGGTACTGGACCTTTAATTCCTATAGGGATTTCATAAATTACCATAGCTGGCATAAGAAGTAAATTATCAATGGCGGGGATATCTAATGTTGCACTCCCAGATGTTGCAGGAAGGAGGTTGGCAACCCAGGTGTATGGTTTGAAAGGGCTGGAGGAGGTTGCTGTTCGCTGGCTGGGTACACAAAAGGAACAGCTTTCCAGGTCTGTTGAGAGCTCATATTGCTTGATGGGCCCTGAGCGGAGCCCTTCTTCCAGTTTGCTGACAAAGGGGATTCATTTTTATGAATTTAGGTCTACACTGATTAGCCCAATGAGTGTCTTTATTACAGCGAAGGCATGATCCAGGTGTCTTTTCATTGTGGGAGCAGGCTTATTAGGTGTGTTTTTATTAGTCTTGAAATTTTTCTGCACGTGTCCTCTCTTACCACAACTTAGACATTTAGTCTCCTGATTCATTTATTGTTTCAAGCCCGTAATGGCTTGAGCCAACAATTGCATCTTATAGGGTTCTGATCCAATATCATGACAAGCCTTAATGTAACCCTCTAGAGGCTTTCCTTGTGTTTTGAGAGGCTGTAAGACCTTTTGAAATTCTGAATTTGCATTACCATAGGCAAGCATCGGTAATAACATATCCCTTAATTCAATTTGAGCAACAGTTCTCACCAGATTTTGTCTTAATTGGGTGATAAAATCAGTATAAGTTTCTTCATTAGATTGTTTTACATTAACAAAAGAAGGATGAGACAGTCCTGGGGGGCTAACCTTTTCCCATGCCCTAAGACAAATAAATCTTATTTGACTTATAAGTTGATCATCGAATTGTAGTTGTCTCTGAACCCCTTGATATGCTCCTGACCCATTAATTGTTCCACAGTAATATCAAGAGGAGGATTAGCAGCTGCATTTCTTTGAGCCTGTCGAGAGACCTCATCTTGCCACCATGTTCAGAACTGTAAAAATTCCGAAGTGGATAAGCAAGTTCTAGGAATCGTTTCTCAATCACAAGGAATGAGCTGTTCAGACTGAGCCAACCCCTGAATAAGACCTGGAGCGTAAGGAGACATAGTTCTGTATTGCGTGCATGCCTGTTTAATCTCCTTAATAGTTTTAAAAGAGAGAGGAGTATGTTCAAATTGTACCCCGCCGTGTGAAAGTTCAGCATTAGGGGGCACCTCAGTCACGATAGCAGGCAAAACCAAAGTATCAAGGTCACCTTGTCGCCTCACTGCTCGTACAGCTTGTTGAAAAGATGAGAGAGCAGACACAGATGTCTTTGGTATTGTGACTGCGGCTCTAAGTACCCCATCATCCCATGGTGTATCAGGATCTAGTGGAGGGGATTCCTGAGCTATAGGGGGCTCTGGCCAAGGAGCTGAAGGCTGTGAGGCTGGTGATAAAGGGAAAGCTTCAGGATGTTGTCCCATACCAGAGTTAACGTGGGATTTAGGACTCAAAAGTTGAGCCTCTCTCTCCCCTTCCGAAGGATTATATTTCCCTTTATCAAGATTTTCATAAATATGAGGCAGCCGGACAAGCGACTCCTGAGATGCAGGAGAAGCAGGAGCATCAGATTCTGAATCAGAAGAGTCAGACCGTTCAGATTGTATAGGAGCCAAAGTAGTATGTAAGGTTACAAGGAGACCACACGCTTATAGGAATGGGTTCCCCAGATCGATAGGCTCTACGCAAACAACGCATCACTTCTTTCCACTCATTAAGATGCAAAGTCCCTTTTTCTGGGTTCAACCAGTAACAGTGCTTATGAATTGCCTGAAATGATTCCCGAAAATTCTCTTCTTTCACTTGCACTCCAGAGCTATGTAGTAAGGTTTTTAGAAGCATAATCTAGTCAGCATGCTTAGAGAGAGATTGCCCCCATTGTGTCCCTGATTGACAAATCCACAGGGGTGTCCTCACCAAGTACTTTCACTGTCCTCCGATCTCTCGGCTGGAATTCTTTGCATCTTTTGGCACTGTCAAAAAGCCTTGAAATCTACCTGCACCCTCAGGTCCCTGTTTGGGGGCCAAATGTTGGGACAAGCCCAACAACTAACTGACCTGAGGGAGCAGTGCCGCAGAAGAATAAAGAAAAACGCACAGGCAAAGGCCCAGATCCTAATCCTTGCATGCTTTTTATTGCTAACATCTACTTTCTTGTACATGCTCTAGAGATATCTGTTTTTTACAATCTCAGATTGGGGATAAGGATATACAATGCACAGTCCTCAATGTCAAAGCTTCAGGCCTTTCATGACTCTGTTTAGCCCATCAGCTAGTGACAACTTTTCTCAACAACTCCCTCAAGGCTCTGGTCACGAGAACAGTCACTAATGCTTTTCCATCAGTCACATCAGTACTTCAGCATCTTGTTTTCAAGATGTTTTTCCACGTTGCACTTTTTACCACTCCCAGCCCTTTGCCTGGGGGTGATGAGAAAGTCATTCTTATTTTTCAAAGAAGCTCTGTTAATTAGAGTACAGGCCTGTGCATAGCATATTCCCTACAAATAGTCGTGGCGCACAGGCTTAGTCACTCTGTGGCATGTGGGATCTTCCTGGATCAAGGATCAAACCCTTGTCTCCTGCATTGGCAGGCAGATTCTTTACCCCTGAGCCACCAGGGAAACCTCGCAACAGGTTTGAATCGCCATTTAGTCCTAATCTGTAGACACTGGGAAGCCAAGTTCCCCCAAATGGGGCATCTCACTCTAGGCTGCAGAATGGAAGGGAAGGATCCTTGGGACAGAATGCCTCTGGCTCCTAGGAGAGTCAAGTCAGCTTGGAACACGTGATCAGGGTCTGTCCTCAGCTAGGCCCTGAGCAGACATTCCATGAACCATGTGGGCTGCGGGTGGGTCTCTTGGCCACCAGAGAAAATGGCCAACGGTCTGCTCAGTGCTCCCCAGGCCAGATTATGGGAGTCCCTTACCTAGAAGGAGAGTCCCATGTCGCCCCTCCTCAACCTGCATCTCATAGGGCCACCCTGGACTTTGATTCTGACATGCAGAATCTAAGCCTGGCTCCACCCTGTCCCTGAGCAACCAGCGGCAGCTCAGAATGACACACACCCACGTCTGCAATGGGATGCAAGGTGCATCTGACTCCCTCACAGCCAGCTCTGTGTCACTCACTGAGCCGTTAGCATCATTTCATTACCAGTGATGAAAACAACAGCAGGCACTATTGTTTTTGTTTTTGCTTCTAACTGAAGATTGAAAGTGAAAGTGAAGTCGCTCAGTTGTGCCCGATTCTTTGCGACCCCATGGACAGTGGCCTGCACCAAGCTCCTCCGTCCACGGGATTTTCCAGGCAAGAGTACTGGAGTGGGTTGCCATTTCCTTCTCCAGGGAATCTCCCCGACCCAGGGATCGAACCCAGGTCTCCCGCGTTGTAGACAGACGCTTTACCTTCTGAGCCACCAGGGAAGACTTTAGGTGATCTCTATAACACTATGTGAGTTCCAGGAGCACAACATAGTGATTCAATATTTCTATGCATTGTAAAGTCATCACCATGATAAATCTAGTTACTATTCATTACTGTACAAAGTTATTACAATATTACCAACTATATTCCCCCACTCTGGACATTTCATCCCGGTGACTCATGCATTTGGCAACCTGGAAGGTTGTACCTCTTAATCTCCCTCACCTATTTCACTCCTCCCCCTGCTCCTTCTCCCCTCTAGCTATCACATGTTTGTTCTCTGTGTCTAAGAATCTGTTTCTGTTCTATTATGTTTGTCCATTGGTTCTTTGGATTCCACATCTGCGTGAAATCTTATGGTATTGGTCTTTCACTGTCTGACTTATTTTACTTGGTACAATCCCCTCTAGATCCATCTAGGTTGTCACAAATGGCAAGGTTTCATTCTTTTTAATGGCTGAGTAATATTCCATTGCATATACGGGGGGGGGGTGGTGGTGGTGGTGGTGCTGGTTTAGTTGCTAAGTGGTGTCTGACTCTTTGCAACCCCATGGACTGTAGCCCACCAGGCTCCTCTGTCTGTGGGATTTCCCAGGCAAGAATACTGGAATGGGTTGCCATTTCCTCTTCCAAGGGATATTTCTGACCCAGGGATTGAACCCAGGTCTCCTGCATTGCAGGCAGATTCTTTACCACTGAGCCACCAGGGAAGCCCTCCATTGTTTATATATCATACCTTTATTCGTCTGTCGATAGACATTTAGGTTGCTTCCATGTCTTGGCTATCATAACTAGTGCTGCTATGAACATAAGGGTGCAAATATCTTTTCAAATTAATGTTTTTGTTTTCTTCAGATAAAGTAGAAGAAAGAATTAGAGTTGTTGCATCCCATGGTAGTTCTATTTTTAATTTTTTCAAGAAACTCCAGAATGTTTTCCCCAGTGGCTTCATCAACTTGCATTCTCACCAACAGTGCACAAGAGTTCCCTTTTCTCCACATCCTCACAATACTGTCACTTGCTGTCTTGTTGATGATAACTGTTCTGAGGTGTGAGGTGATGTCTCACTGTGGTTTTGATCTATATTTTCCTAATGATTAGTGATGCAGAGCAGCTTTTCACGTGCCAATTGGCCATTTGTATGTCTTCTTTGGAAAAATGTCTTTTCAGTTCCTCTACCCATTTTGGGGAGCTTCCCAGGGGGCGCTAGTGGTAAAGAACCCGCCTGCCAATGCAGGAGACAGAAGACGCGGGTTCAATCCCAGGTTGGGAGATCCCCTGGAAGGAGGGCATGGCAACCCACTCCAGTATTCCTGCCTGGAGAATCCCATGGACAGAGGAGCCCGGTGGGCTACAGTCCACAGGGTTGCACAGAGTCGGACATGACTGACTCGACTTAGCATGCACACATACACACACCCTTTTTTTAATCAGTTTTTTTTTTAATTGAGTCGTATGAGATCTTTGTATATTTTGGAGAAAGAAAGAAAGTGAAAGTGAAGTCGCTCAGTTGTGTCTGACTCTTTGTAACCCCAGGGACTGTAGCCCACCGGGCTCCTCCATCCATGGACTTTTCTAGGCAAGAGTACTGGAGTGGGTTGCCAGTTCCTTCTCCAGGGGATCTTCCCGACCCAGGGATTGAACCTGGGTCTCCCACATTGCAGGCAGACACTTTACTGTCTGAGCCACCAGGGAATCCCATATATTTTGGATGTTAACCCCTAATTAGATATATCAGTTGCAAATATAATCTCCCATTCAGTAGGCTGCCTTTTTGTTTTTTTGATAATTTCCTTTTCTATGAAAAGATTTCCAGTTTGATGTAGTCCCATTTCTTTGTCTCTGTATGTTTATTCTTTAATTTTTCCAGGTCTTTGTTAATTGATTCTTGCATTTTCTCCATTTGGTTTTCAAGGTTTTTTATCGTCTTTACTATCATTATTCTGACCACTTCTTTGTTTTTGATTTTTTTTCCCTTTCCTGAGGAGACATATCAAAAAAAAAAATTACTGAGGCCATTGTCAAAGAATGTACTACCTATGTTCTCTTCTAGGATTTTTATGGTTGTAGGTTTTACACTTAAGTCTTCAATCCATTTTGAGCTTATTTTTGTATAGGATGTGAGAGAGTAGTCCAGTTTGAATTTTTTTTCAAACTTTAAACAGTTTGATTTTTTTTTTACATGTAGTTGTTCAGTTTTCCCAACATCATTTATTGAAGAGGTTGTCTTTTCCTTGTTGCATATTCTTACTGCCTTTGTCATAGATTAATTGCCCACATAAGTCTGAGTTTATTTCTGGGCTCTCTAGTCTGTTCTGTTGATTGATGCATCCATTTTTGTGTGGTATCATAGTGTTTTGATTGCTGCAGCTTTAAAAAAAATATTATTTGTTGGTTTGACTGTGCTGGGTCTTAGTTGTGACATCTAGGGTCTTCGATATTCATTGTGGCATGCAAATTCTTAGTTGTGGCATGTTGGATCTACTTTCCTGACCAGGGATCAAACCCAGGCCCCCTGCATTGGGAGCCTGGAGTCTTAACCACTGGACCACCAGGAAAGTCTGTACTGCAGCTTTGTAGGGTAGTTTAAAATCAGGTGCCATTTGTTGAAACCCAGCTCTACCAACAGCAGTGCTCAGACTATAACCTCATCAGCCCTCATGGCTCACCTGTGAAAGGAACCCATGATGCTCAACTAGACCATAGGATAAGGTCAGGTGCTCCTCCTTCTCCTCCCCCAAGGCCACTTTGGGAGGCTGGACTGCTTCAGTTCCTGGTTGCGGGAGTCCTCCCCTCCATGGCAGAAGCACCCTGTGGGCAGGATCCTCTATCATGGCTTTGCTGTGTGACCTCAGGAAGCTCACAGACCCTCTCTGGGCCTCAGTTTCATTACCTGCAGAGAGACTCAGGGCCCCCACCAAGATTGTAGATCTGAGAAAGATGGGATCTGCCCTTAGAGAAGCTCACGTGAGAATCTCTCTGCTTCTTAGAGTCACATCACATGTCAGAGATGCCCCTAGCCCCACCCATTCCTCAAGCCACAGCCCAGGAGGGTTCTCTCTGCTCCCAGTCTGTCTGGCTGGCCATATCCTCCTATCCCCAGGGCAAACTTTGGCCTGGAAACAGAATCTGGAGCCCAGAGGAAACACAAAAGCCCAGGGTTGCCTTGGAAGGGCATGCGTCCTAGGAGGAGGCAGAGGGAGCATGTCTGTGATGCAGACCCTCTTGGGGGAAGTCTCAAGACCCAGCACGCCCTCAACCCAGTGGCATCTGCCCACCGCCTCATGGCGGCCCCACCTCCCAATGAGGCCCCCATGCTCTTCTCTGCTGGACAACAAGGAACTGTTACCATGATGATTAGCAGTTTATTAATCATGAGTCTGCCCCAGCCCCCACAGCTGGGGAAACTCCCTGAGTGGGTTTCGAGTCCCCTTTGTTTTTGCCACCGACTCAGAACTCTTCTCTGGAACAAGCCAAGTTCCCCTGCCCCTTCCAAGGAACAGGTTACAAGAGAAGGCGCAAAGGATTCTGGACCAGCTCCGGGCAGGAGCAGCTTGCCTTGCTGGGGACGGGGAGTAGAGCAACCAAGGTGCCCGGGAGTCCCTGCCAGGTGCCTGGTGCTGTGCTGGGGTCATGGACGGGCAGAGTTCAGAGGCCAGCCCTGACCCCAGGGGAGTTCGCAGGAGATGAGGATGGAGAGACAAGGCCCGGCCCCACAGGGGAACATGCAGGTGAGATGAAGGGCCAAGGGCCCTGGAGTGGGGAGATGTTGCTTTTGGCCACCTTGGATGCCACAAGGAGGCTGCAGCCAGTGAGCTGGGCCGGGTGGGTGGAAGGATTCATACCAAGGGGAGGAGGGATGGGCATTTCACACCAGGGAAGCACTGAGCACAGATAAACGGGGTTGGGGGGGGTGGGCGGGGGGGGGGGGGAACAGCATGGGATGCTCCTGGAGCAAATGGTCTGGGTGTGACGCTGAGACAGTCAGCTCCATGGGGATGGGAGCATGTCTGCTTTGCTTACCACCATGCGTGTCCCCAGTGCCAAGCATGGCACCTGCCACCCAGCGGGCTCCACAGTGAGGCTCGACTGAGTGAGCACAGGCTGGAAAGGGAAGTTGATGACATGGAGCAGAAACGGGGGGAAAGGTCCTGGAGGGCTGAGTGCATCTTTCAGCCTTCCTTGGGAGGCAGAGGAGACCAGGGACATTTTTGAGGTGGTTTCCTCACCGGGGATTAACCCATTTATTCCTCTTTGGTTCTCCTAGCTGTGAGACAAACTCCAAGGGACCTTCCAGATGAGTGTCCTGGAGTCTGGGCCTGTGATCAGGGTCTCAAAAGACCTTTGAGGTGCTATGAGGACTCTGGGGCTCCAAGGTCTGTCAGGGCGGTGTGGGGGAAACCAGGAATGCTCCCAGGAAGAAGTGACAGGGAGGGGCTGCTGGAGAGGGGGTGCAAGGGAGCGGGTGTAGGGGAGGGGTGCTGAGGCTGGAGGAAGGGAATGGGTACAGGAGGGAAGCAGGCCAGGTGCAGGCCTGTTGCGAGAAGAGCATCAAGTGGGAATTGGATATGAAGGGGAGGAAGCAACGGTGTGGACTGTCTTAACACCTTTGATTCAAGCTGGCCAGACACCTGCCTGTTCACCTACCGACCCTCCTGACCTAACACTGTTGCCATGGGGAGTGCCTTGAGGATTAAACCAGCTGGAAGGCTCAACATCCCCCCAGCTTTAGCCTGAAGGGGTCAGACCCTCCTGATTCTGGGTCCTCCACTTGAAAGGTAGCAGGGGAGGGGTCCTGCCCCACCTCTGGCTCTACCACAGGCTGGGCGGGGACTGTAGATGCAGCTGCCACACCTCCCGAAACTTAGCCCCAAGCCACAGAGCAAGGACCAGGTTGCTGGGGCGTAGAAGCTCTTCATCACCTTCAAATTGCATGTGACAACTGTCATTTGGCTGGCAAAGCTGTCACGTGGGTTACTTGTGTCAGTTGAGGCTTCAGGAGGTGCGACGACTTGTCTCCTGCAGGAGATGTATGTAGCATTGTACACACTCGGCTCCATCCTCTGGCAGCGGAAGCGAGGTTCATCCTGCCCCGCCCCTGGGGGCTGAAGTGATCAGGTCCCCAAATTTATCTCCATCTTCCAATCCCAAGATGTGTCCCACTCCCCTGTCCTGAAAATCTGACCTGCTCATTGATGAATCAATTGTTCCTGATAGGTTATGGGCCTGCTTGATTCCTCGGGTCAGAAACGCAAGGGCTGTCCCTGCCCCAGGGTCTCCCTCCCTTCACCTTACTGAGTCAGCCACCCAGACATGACTTGAATCCATCTCCTTTTCGCCATCCACATGGCCAGCGCTCCATTTCTCTGCTGGACCATGGTCCCACATCCATCTCCAAGCTCCCATCCTTGGCCTCCAAGTCCATCCTCACTAAAGCCCAGTCATCTTCCACAAACACAAATCTCAGCAAGGCTCTCTCCTCCCCAGATCCTTCAATGCCCCCTCATTACCTTCAGGATGGAGTCTAGCTTCCCACCGACTTTTCAACTTTTGCCCCCAGCCCTGCCACCCACCACATCACTTTGTTCCAGCCATATCAATGTTCTTTTAGTTCCTTGAAAAAGGCCAGGCTCTCGCTGACACTATTCAAGCCCTTGGACAAGCCTGCCCTACCCCTGCTTCCTGTCTAGAACACTCTCTTGCTCCCCACACCCCACTTCCATTCATTCCTACACTCCTTCAGATCACAGCTTAAACCTTCACTTCCTTCCTACAGTCCCAACTTTCCTCTGTGTCCTCAAATGTCACTGACTTCCCCATTATGCTGTCTTTTCATTGCATTGTTATCTTATTGCTTATTGCTGTGAACTCCTTGAAAACAGGAACTCTTTTGTCTTTCAACGTGTACCTCCAGGACTTAGCACCCAGCTGATACGCCATAAAATATGTTTATTGTATGGATGAAGGGTTGGGTGGTTGGATGGACGGGTGAACAGATGAGCGATTGGACGATGGACGGATGGACGTGTGGCTGGGTAAGTAGCTTCATGGATGGATGGATGGGCACTTACACAGTTCTGAAGTACAGCTTGGACTCAGCTTCTGTTCTATTCCAGGGGCTTCTTCACCCCAGAACAAGTGATTTTTGATCCAGTGTATGTGTGCCCTCAGCTCATGAGATACACCTGAATCCTCTGTTACGAATGAGGTGGAGGAAACCAACCAAGGCACTCTTACCTTTTTTTCCACCTAGTTCACAGCTTGCCTGTGGGTTGTGGCCATTTCTTGCTTCCCGCCAAACCTAAATTGCTTCAACTGTGGCTTTGATCTCACTTGCTTTTCGTCCTAGAAGAGTCTTCCTCCCTCCACATGCTCCCACTCCCTGGCTTCTCACACTATCCCACCCCAAGGTCCCCTTCCCCTCTGCCGACAACGTGATCCCTTTTGCCTTCCTTCATAAAACCTCTCTTTGACCCCAACTCCCCTAGCCTCCAGCATGCTTTCCTCCTATTTCCCCTTTTATTTTTCCCCTTTTATGAATATGACCAAACTTCCCCGATGTGTGGTCTACACCTCCCACTACCAATTTCCTCTCTGCCCACATGTGATTGAATTCTTAGAACGTGGCTTCTGGTGCTGACACTCCAGGGATGTAACTCTCTCTGGGCAGCTCAACCCCCGCACCCTGAACTTCTCATCCTTTCCCAGAGGACAGTGTGGGGCAGTGGTTACCACCAGATGCTCTGGGAGCAGTGTCTACAGCCTGGGCCCCAGTCCATCATCTACCTGTTCCTCGTTGTGTGACCCCGTGAACAAGACTAGGAACCTCACTGTCCTTGTCTGTAAAATGGGCATGTGGGTAAGATTCTGCCTCATGGTATTGCTGGGAAAATGGACTGAGATGATGAAGGTAAAGTTCTCAGTCTCCAGCTGGATGGATGAGTCCCCCTGTCATCACTGAGCACCCGTTTCCCTTCTTGACATTCCCCCCTGTGGGATTCGGGGCATGCTTTTCTCTCTCCTGAGCTCTTTGTGGGCTCCTCTCCTCAGTAATGGGCTTCCCAGGTAACGCTATTGGTAAATAACACACCTGCCAATGCAGGAGAGAGAAGAGACCTGGGTTCCATCGCTGGGGTGGGAAGATCCCCTGGAGGAGGGCATGGCAACCCACTCCAGTGTTCTTGCCTGGAGACTCCTACGGACAGAGGAGCCTGGCGGGCTAGAGTTCATGGGGCCCCAAAGAGTCGGACACGGCTGAAGCAATTTAGAATGCAGGCACTCACACCCCTCAGTAATGTGTCTGAGCTCTCACCACGGGCGGGGCAGGGTTCTTAGCAGTTACATTGATTAGTTTCCTTTGTCCTCACAACAGCCCTAGAAGGTAAGAACTATTTTTATCTACATTTTACGGATGAGGAAACTGGGGACCAACCGCAATGGTTGAGAAACTGGTCCAAGGGCACAGAGCTAGCTCGTGGTACAAGTATGCTTGGGACTCTGTCCTAGGATGTGTTTTCACCTGAAGCAACCCTTTCTCCTTCCAAGACGTCTCCACTCAGACCTTTGATCTTAGCATGGATGCTTCTTAAGTCTCTGTCCGTGGCATGCCAGATCAGACACACAGCCCAGGAGGCTGCTGTCTCCGCTGGCATTCTCTTGACTGCACTGTCGGATGCCCTAGCTCTCTGCTTTGCCGTCTAGCTGGTTCTATGTCAGTCTGCCACTCACACTGGACTGGGGGCTCCAGAGAGGCAGAAAACTGTCCCCTCATGGTTCTCGCAGCCTCAGGAGCCAGAAAGGCAGAACTGAGTTCCCTCTCAACCAACTTCCCTTTTTTTCTGTGTAAGTTAGCCTCATTCCCTACCTCCCCATATGTCTCACTGGTCTGAAACTTTGCCCTTGACTCATTCCTCGCCTCCAGCCCCCACATTGCATCAGGCACAGACTCCACTCGGCAATGTCTTCAGGCAGCTTTCAGCTTTCTCACTTCCTCCTCATTCCCACTGGCTCAACTCACATCCTTCACACCCAGACAGTATACCAACACTCCCAGTATATTTTCTCCTCTCTGGTCCTGCAGACACCACCCACCTGCCTGCCTGTGTCTGGTGGGTCTTTCTCAAGTGCTGCTCTGCCCACCCTCAAGAACCACCACTGGCTCCCTGCTTCCTTCCACCTCCACTGGAAACTCTTCAGGCCGGTCTCTAAGCCCTGCCATCAGTCTGCTCCCTCCCTTCCTGGTCAGTCTCATCTCGAGCTTCCCCAGGGTTCAATTTCTACTCTGTGCCTGGGTTTGCAGCTCCTGTCCTCTCTTTTTCTGGATTTACCCACCTCCTATCCCCAAACCAAATTCTATCCATTTCTTATCTATATGTGTATTAGTCACTAGTCATGTCCAACTCTTGGTGACCCCATAGACTGTAGCCCACCAGGCTCCTCTGTTCACGGAATTCTCCAGAAAAGAATACTGGAGTGGGTTGCCATTTCCTCCCCCAGGGGATCTTCCTGACTTATGGATCAAACCCAGTCTCCTGCATTGCAGGCAGATTCTTTACCGTTTCTTATATATGGCATGCCATAAAAGATTAAGCAAGAGGGTTACTGTGGAGCCAAGGGGCTGGCAGTCAGATAACCCAGGTTTAAATTCAGCTCTGCCATCAGCAAGCTGGGGGACTTTCAAGAAGTCACTCCTCTCTGAGCCTAGGTTTCACATCTTTAAAATGAAAATAATAATAGTAACTGCATTAGAAGGTTTGGGTTTCCTTCAGCTGCCTTAGCACTATATTTGGCAAATAGTATGTGTTCCTGACTTTAAATATCATCTATATGCCACTGACTCCCAAATTCCTCCCGCCAACTCCAGACTTGTATATCAGCTGCCTACTCAACATGTCAAACAGACGTCTCAAACCACCAAGTCTGAAGCTGCATTCCCATTCCCATTCACCCCCATACCTGCTCCTCTCCTGTTCTCTGCCAACCCCTCCATCCTGTTACTCGGGCCAGAAACCTGGGTGCCATCCTCTACACCTCTTTCTCTCACCCTCTACTTCCCATCTGTCTGGTGATCGCCCAGCTCTGCCTTCAGAATCCACCCAGAGCCCAGCATCTCTCTCCTGGATTCCTATACTGCCTTCTCCATCATCTCCCCACCTCTCTCCTCACCTCCTACAAGCTTCTGTCAGCACGGTTGTCAAAGGGAATGAGAGTGTCCTCTGATCAGAGCATCTCCGTGGCTTTCCATCTGACTCAGAGGAAAAACCAAGGACCCCACAGCAGCCAGAAGGTCCTGTGTGCTCTGCCTGCCTCCTGACCCTGCTAACTCTGGCATTTTCTTTCCCTGGATACTTGTGTGACTCATTCCTTCACCTCCTTCAAATTTTATTTAAATGTCACTTTTCAGTGAGGTCTACCCTCTAAAATTGCAACCGACCCCACCTTTTCCTCTGCTCAAATTTTTCTTTTGCTTTTTGCTGTATATTTAATACTTACTGCCCTCCAACGCACCATATACCATTGGCTTACTTATTCTGCCTGCTGCTGTTTGCCTGTCTCCCACTCATATCTCCCTACTCCCATCCCCACTGGAATGTAAGTTCCCAGGGACAAAGGCCTTTCAATGAAGCATATCCCTGGCACATGGAGGGCCTGCCATCCATCCTGGTAGAATCCAATGAGAGGATGAATAACGGCTGGTATTGTTCCGGGAGCAGAATACAGAAGCGCTTCTCATGGTGTCTCGCTCTTCCCTGTGATGAGCGAGGGGAATCTCACTCATGCCTGGGCTTTATCACTTCATCTGGGCTCCCACTCCAGCCCTGTAAATCAGTTCCTTTTATTCACTGCTAGAATCCAACACTCTCGCTCAAGGGAGCACTTATCCCAGTTTCCAAGTATTTTCACAGGCAGGTGTTTGGTCTCCTGAAGGCACTGGGATCATTCTAGCCTGGGATGCCAGTCCAAGGCACTTAGCCCTCAGGAGCAATGACAGAGCTTTCATTTGGATGTCAGAAGTGTGTGGCAGCCTGCTCTGACCCTGGCAGCCTGCCTGGCAGGGTCCTTCTTATCCAGTCTGACGCTTGTGCTCCCAAGGCTTGTTCAGCACCAGGGTCAGCTCTCAGAGCCCAGCATCCTGGAAAGAGAACATGGCACCCTGTCTAAGCAGCCTGGTGAACCTGGCTTCTTTGAAAGGCTAGGGATTTCCCCACATTCCTGACCGGTCTCAGCCACTTCAGGCAAGCCAGCAGGGACAAGACCAGCGGCACTGGGCTGTATGACACACGGCATAGACCTACGTGGCTTATGGCTCTCCCAGTGGGGGCAGAGGGTTCATAGCAGCTGTGGCCACATCCGAGCAGGACCCAGAGCTGGGAAGTATGGGTCCCAGAGGAGGGGGCCCTGTTCCTTTTCTAGAGAGAAGCCAGCACTCCGCAGCACTCCAGGCCTGGCTAGATGGGTTGTGGCTTGTCCTGCCACACACGGGGCTTTCCCCTCAACCCCACTTGTCTCAGCATGCCTCCTTCTTCCTGCCTTGTCTCCATTCCTTCAACACTCCAGTCTCAATTTTTTTAAACTAAAACTTTCCACACTAACTCCAAAAGTAATTTGGCATTTTTATTGGGATCACACTGAAAGTATAGATGTCCTTAGGGAGCTGGGCGTCTGTCTCACCCACTCCCCATCCACTCCCTGAAGCCCCTCTCAGCCTGTCCAAACTCTCCTCCTCCAGCCAGCCCTTCCTCATCCCTGCCCTCCCCATAGGCTGCAGGCTGGGGAGTGGGATGACTGGCTCTCTTCACTGTCTGAGGTTGGGCTCATTAAGGATGTGCTTCCCGGGTAGATGGGGAAGAGCATGGGAATGAGGGCAGGAAAGGGGCGGAAGCCCAGAGAAGGTGTGACTCCTCCAGGGAGCTTCTTCTTGGCCCCAGAGAGGCTCTAAAGTGAAAGTAGCCAGTGAGTGGGGCTCGGGGTGGGACACCACAGTTAACCATTTCCATGTGCCCATCACCAGGTGAGAGTCAATCCTTCTGCTCAGGGAAGCCCCATGCATCTCTCCTGATCCGTTCCTCTGTGGACTAGAGGACCCTGGATGGGGCGCCCGCTGGTCCCATGCATTTCTTGCTATTTTACTAATATGTGTGTGTCCCTAAATCATGTATATCACTGTTTATGCCTGCTTTGATGCTTCATGTTAACACTGCCATATGGTATCTGTGCTTTCACATTTTGCAGTGTTGAACTTGAGAGTCATGTATGTGGACAGGTGCCAATGCATTTCTTTGCTTTCACCATTGTATGCTATTCTGTGCAATGACTAGGCTACAACTGACAAAAAGCAGAGTAGGGTCTCTGAAGTTGGACTGTCTTCCAGGTTGGTCAAGGTAACTGCCCTTAATCAGTCTAGGCCACTACCATCTCGAAAATGGGACTTCTATGGACCTCCTCTTGGAGCTGGGACAGGGATTAAATGAGAAAATTCATTCAAAGCCTCACCGTGGTGTGTGACGAGGATGGTGAACCTCGCAGTGAGGAGGCCAGTGTCTTAGTCATCGGTGTCTTCAGCAATAAATAAACTCCTCCTCTTTCCCATGCTCCCCACCCTACCCAGGAGCCCCACTCCTTCTAATCCTGACGCCCTGGAAAGACGACCTGGGGCTGCCAGCTGGGCATCTCAGTGCTCGTGCGGATGGAACTCCAGCTCTGTCGGGCCGATGGTAGGCATGATGATTTATAAAGCCAGGAAACAGGCTGCACGGGTACAGTGAGAGGCAGGGGTGGGGAGGAGAAGGGGAGGCCCAGGCAAATGTCCAGGCAGGCAGAAGCCTCCACAATGAGACGCCTGAGATCCCAGGGCTGCTGGATTCCACTGCTCACTCCCCTGCGGGTCTGCGTGACAATCAGAGCCTTGACCCAGTCCAGGCTTCCTGGGGGTCCTTGTTGGGCCTGAGAAGCAATTTATTGACGACGGTGTGATGGAGGAGGTTCCGAGGGCTTTTGGGGTGATCACATCTTCACAGAAGGCCACTTTCCGTCTCTGACATCACTTGGAGACAATTAAATATTTTCACCAGGAAAGGCCTTGAAATGTACCTCCCGCCCCCACCCATGGATGGGCGGGCCTCCATAAATCAGAAGGGGCGTGGCATAGGTATCCCGTCAGAGAGTGCCAGTGGACACGATGGCTGCGGGCCCTGGCTCCGCCCCTCTTTCTCTCCTTCCAGAACCTGTGGTGGGTGGTGGTCACTGGAGCACAGACCAACACACACAAACGCCTGCTCTCACGGATCTTACAGAAATTAGCCAGGTCACGTGAGGGTTATAATGAGGATGGGGGAATCAGCATCAAGGGAAACGAATTGGAGCCGGCAGGACGGTTGAAATGCTCCAGGAAAACAAAAACACCGAAACGAACTTGCCAGTCCCTAGAACTGGGCCAGATTTCTGTGCCAAGAGGCCAGGGTTACCCTGGTTGGACTTCTTGGTTTTGGAGCTATGCTAGAGACTGCTTAGTCTGGATCATCTGGCAAACAGCTGGTGCTCAATCATTTTAATATTCTTCTCCACATTTACTTCCGTGTCTGCTGCAGGGGATCACCAGCATATCTGAGTCGTCAGAACTCCTCAGCATCAGTGTAGTTCAGAGGAGCTACAAAACCCTTCTTCTTTCCACCTCCACTCAGTAAGAATTCCAGATTAAATCCATTAATAGCTGGCAGGCTAAGGGTGGCCTTCATCTTGTCTGCAAACAGAGCAAGGATAAAGGGGTAAGTTTGACCTTGGAAAGCCTGTTTACCCCAGTTAAGGGAATGGTTCAAGTTTTCAACAGTATCATGCAGGTAACTGACAAGTCATTCCTGCTAAGTCCAAGTAATATATTTCTTCTTCCTGACTGCCGCATCAATCAGGATAGGCTAGGTTACGCTGCAATGACAAATAGCCTCAAATTCTCAGTGGTTTAAAACCGCAAAGCTTTGTTTCTTCCACATGGAGCTGCTGGGGCTCTTTCTGTGGCTGGAGGTTCTGAGTCACCCTCACTCTGGGAACCAGGGTAATGGACCAGTCAGTCATCCTCTGGAATATTGCCAAGTTCTGGGCTCCAGGAACTAAAAGTTCTCAAGGGTTTCTCACCAATAATTAAATGTTTGAATCTGGTTTGACAAACTTTACTCTCACTGCCGGCTCAGAACTGATTGTTTGGCACCTCACCAACCCCAAGGGAGCAAGAAGAGTGGCTCTCTTGAGTACTTAGGGGCAGCAAGCCAGAAATGCTCGGAGAAATTGATGCTGAAACTAACTTTCCTTTCCGTCCAAGTCTCAGATTCAGACATCTTGCTAGTCTGGTTCTAATTAGTTAGGATGCCAGTGTTTTGACCTTGCCAAGTTCAAAAGCAATTTAGAAGGAAAAAAGTTCCATCAACTTGAACAGCATCCATTAGCTTAGGGAAAAAATTATGCAAGTCATAAATTATTTTTATCTGCTTGCTGACACTGTATCATGTCTTTATCTTTCTTTACTGAAAACCAAGAAGACTGATATATATATATCTCCTATAATTCCATAGTCTTATTTGGGAAACCAATAACAAAACTGAGTAGAAAAAGAACATTTCAAACTCTTTGATCGTGAATTCTACTTTTCCAAAGTAGAACCAAAAGCCTGGAAAGATTAAGCAACTTTCCTAAAGTCACACAGCCAAAGATCACCATGTTACATTCCACTTCTGTATTGCTAAATAGCAAGATGCTCATTAGAAATAATTCTATTCTGTCCCCTGGGGACAAAAGATCCCTTGAAGGTAAGAGAGAGGCATCTCTTCCCACAGGTGCCCCACTCTGGAATCCTCCTAGGTTCAGAGGTACCAGCACTTCTGGCCAATTTGGTGAGGTTGGTGAGATCCTGCGTGGGTCTGGCAGCTGAAGTTTGTGGTCATCTGGGGAAAGGCAGGCTGGCACTAGATCTCTTCTTTAATCCCAGTACACAGGAGCAGCAGGGCATGTGTACACACACACACTTCATGACTCCCAGGCGCTCACTATTCAGCCTCACACTGGAAATTCCCAAGCATTCATTTGTGTTTTTCTGCCTGGCCTCACCCTTTTGGGGAATGTACAGAGGACACAGGAGAGGCAAAGGGGAATAACAGCAAAGGGCAGAGGGTGAGAGGGCTGTCGGTAGCTGTCGCCCAAAGGACCCTGCAAGCCTAGGTGGGGTGGAGGTAGGCTGGCCTGGTTCGGAGGGCTCTAAAACTCTGGCTAGGTGCCAAATCCCCTAATTTGGAAGGCAGGGCAAGGTGGGGAGGGAAAGAGAGGAGAGGAAGGAGGGAAGAAAGAGGCAACGGCTTGAAAGTGCAGACTCTCAGCAGGACTGAAGTGGGGCTCGGGAGTCTCTACTTTTGACAATCTGTGGCTCACAATTTTAGAAACGGTGGTTAAGATTCAAGTCCTAGAGAAAGACTTCAGGTTCCAGTTCTGCTGCTTACAGTCTGTTTGACCTTAAGCAGGTCCCGTGAACTTTGAAAACCTTACTCTCCTCATCTGCAAGTGGAAGCCCTGGTACATAAAGAATTTAGTGTATTGCCTGGCATGTGGTAAACATTAAATAAACAACGGCTATTTTAATAACAATAATAATATTACTATTATTATAATATGATATTCTAATAATATTATAACATAATGATATTCATTGGACGGACTGATGCTGAAGCTCTAGTACTTTGGCCACCTGATGTGAAGAGCCAACTCATTGGAAAAGACCCTGATGCTGGGAAAGATTGAGGGCAGGAGGAGAAGGGGATGACAGAGGATGAGATGGTTAGATAGCATCATAGACTCAGTGGACGTGAATTTGAGCAAACTCCAGGAGATAGAGGAGGACAGGAGGAGTACATGAGTACTGGCATGCTGCAGTACCTGGGGTCGCAAAGAACTGGACACGACTTATCAACTGAACAGCAACAGTGATAATAATATAAATAATAATATTATACTACTAGTAATAGTATATTATATCTCAGAACCCTGATCACTCTATCAAAGCTTTCAGAGGCCTCAGGTGGCTCAGATGGTAAAGAATCCGCCTGCAATGTGGGAGACCTGGGTTCGATCCCTGGGTTGTGAAGATCCCTGGAGAAGCAAACAGCTACCAGCTCCAGTATTCTGGCCTCGAGAATCCCATGGATTATACAGCCCATGGGGTCGCAACGAGTCGGACATGACCAAGTGACTTTCACTTCACTTTCAGGTCTCTGTCAAACTCTGCACTAATTGTGGGGAATCACTTTAGCTAAAGTTGAGCTCCACAGCCGAAAAAGAAAAATCAGACCCCAAATCCCTAGGAAGTTGATCTGGACTGAAGGAGAATAAAAATTTCTTTTGCTCTCCATTTTCTTCTGGAACATGAAGAGCTTAACCTTATCTGAGAATGTGATGAAAAATCAGGGACAAATATTTTCATTTCAAAGACACTGCTGGTGTTGCATGTTGCTGTAAGGGTGGTGTTCACGTGTTGAGGGGATATGACTTTGCCTCCAGCTCCTTCCTGGGTGTGGGAACGGGCAAAAGCCCGACTGGACTTGGAGTGGAACAGGAGAGCTATTGTGTGCTGCTAAGGGCAGTACGAGAATTTGCAGGGACTTCCCTTGTAGTCCAATAGTTAGGACTCTGGGCTCCCACAGCAGGGGGCGTGGGTCCTATCCTGGGTCTGGGAAGTAAGATCCCACAAGTTGAGTGGTGAGGCAGCAATCTCAGATTCTTGCAGAAACTTCAAAGCCAAATGTCTGTGGGGCTCGGCAGGTGGTGAAATGAGGGAAGCTGCACGTAAGAAAAATTAAAGGCCCATCATATGCTGTCTTTCCTGGTCCCACTTTTGATGAAGACTTGGGCTCAGAGAAAAATATCCTCTCTATGAGAAAAACAAGAGAATGGTGATGATAATGGCAGTTGACATGGCCATTGGAATCCGGAGCACCACGAAGTGGAAGGGGTGGTAGAGAACCCAGGATTGTCACCCTGGCCTGCTCCATTTCAAGGGGCAGCCAAGGCTCAGGCCCTACCCACTGTCATCTTGGGGGTGACAGCACACAGTGGGGCTGAGACCTTCCGAATCACTTGAGAGAACCTAGAAAAGTGGGCTGGTGTGTGTAATTTCCTGTTTCTTAAGTGTTGCCTCTAATTAAAAAAAAAAATTCCAGGTAGGCATCAAACCTAAAATGCCTCTAATGCAAAACATTCTGATATTTAATAAACTACTAGTAGAGAACAAAAGATCTGTCAATTAAACTGTGAAAAGTCTTTGACTGTAAGACACATCTCGATTCCAAAGGTATTACAACGTGAAAAAAGAAACATGTATCTAAGAATCCATGGAATCATTTGTTCATTCACTCAGTCGTGTCCAAATCTTTGAGACCCCATGGACTGCAGCATGCCAGGCTTCCCTGTCCTTCACTGTCTCCTGGAGTCTGCCCAAACTCATGTCCGCTGAGTGGGTGATGCCACCCAACCATCTTGTTCTCCTTCTCCTCCTGCCAGCATCTGGGTCTTTTCGAATGAGTCAGCTCTTCGCATCAGGTGGCCAAAGTATTGGAGCTTCAGCTCCAGCATCAGTCCTCCCCGTGAATATTCAGGACTGATGCAATACTCTGTAATAAGCTGGACTTGGCCTTTGGCAATTTGCACAGTTTCCAGTCTACACAACTGTACAGAGCCGCTCGTGATGCCACCTTGGGCACTGGCGGTTCACACTTGAGTCACACCTCTGAATACCCAAGTCCCTTGAGAAGTAATCCCTCTTTGATCTTTATCTGGACCAGCAGTGAGTTGAGGCTGTAAAGAGGAAAATGTGGCCCCGTTTGCTCCTGTGGGTCACTAGATCCCTAATGGTGATACCAAGGCCCTCAAGGTGGTGGCTTAGTAGGCCTGGGCAGTGGGAGGGGCAGGGTGGGGGACTTCATAAGGGAATCTAATTCCTGCCAGGGATGGAAGCTGCTGGAAATCTCCCACCTGGTTTTTTAAAATCTTAAAAACATTTTTAAATTTCTTATAGTGGATTATAGTTATTAACAATGTTGTGTTAACTTCAGGTGTAGAGTGAAGTCTCACCTGATTTTACGCATGCCCAATGTCACATACCTGGGCAGAGCAGAACTAGGCTAGAGGCTCAGCCATCCTCACCCCTGTTCTCAGGGCCCCTTCTCCTGCTGCCCCTCTGCCCCAGGCGTCTCCAATGCCTCCACAGAGAGTCTTTTGTTTATTTGGGCCACACTGCCCTGCCGCATGCAGGACCCCAGGGCCAGGGATCGAACCAGCGTTGTCGGCAGCAGAAGCACAGAGTCGTATCCACTGGTGCACCGGAGAAGTCTCACTTCCCCAGAGAGTCTTGGCTCCTCCTTTGTTCCATCTTCCCAGAGGCCCCGATTGCTGAGTCTGACCCAGGAAAAACAACTATATTGGACCCACAAAACTTTTCAATTTTATTAGTAAAATATAAAATGGCACAGACATTGGCGATAGGGTTGGAAAAGCAAAATGATCAACCAACTCCTTCCAAAGCCCTCCCCAAATTGTCTTTATCCCTGTCCTTCTCCAGAGGACCTCACAAAGTCTGTGGAAGGGGGACCGTTGTCCCCAGCCGCATTATCACAGGTGGGAGCCCCATCACAGGAGCCCCATCCCTTGAAGGTTCCCCATCAAGAAGAACCCAAAAAGTGCATTCAGATCTGCTGTCCTCCTCTCTTAGGTCAGAGTGCCCCCAACCCGAGCCAGACCCTCACGGGCATCGAGGAGGGCCAGGCAGACAGGGAAAGCTGGCTTCCCTCTCTCTGGACCAGAGCCGCGTGTGCACTCTCTCAGCATCTGTCTGCAAAGGAGCATGCCACTTGTACATGGAAGAGCCTGGCCCGTGGGAGGCTCCTCTAGTGGGGTGCAAAGAACACTTTCAGAGACCATCAGAGGGAGGTGGGGAGCTGCCACCAGAGACCCTGAAGGGTGGAACTTGCAGGTCCAGCTCTGATGGTGGGGTGCTGGCCAGTCCAGAGAGCCTTCAGCCCCACCCAGGCCTGCCCAAGCCTTCAGTGCCTAAAAGGGAACCTCTGACGTCATGCCCACAACTTCCCCTCCCCTGCCCATCTCTCCCCACAGGACAGAGTCCCTTTCAGAAATAAACACAGGAACCTCAGGTTTCCATGGTGGACTCTGATCTTATGGAAATTCCTGGCCCTGCCTGTGGTGGGGGCGAAGGGAAGGCAGGAAGAACTCAGAGTGCAGAGGACAGTGTTTTCAAGGAGTGAGAGGTGGAAGAGGAAACTAGGCCGCAGAAAAGAAAGAGAAAATGCTGGACTCGGGTCCCTCAGGAAGAAATGGAGGAAAGGGCGTGGCTACTGCCTGCGGCTGCTCCCTGGCTCCTTTTTGGGAGCCTGCAGGCCTCTGCTCCTCCTACAGCCTGTCACTTGTGACCTGGTAGGCTGTCACAAGTAGTGGAGGGGTGGGGTGGGGGCAGGACCTCCTGGTCACAGCATCCATGGATGTGCCTGTCTCATCGATGGTTGAGAGCATCTCTACTGCTGAAGGTTGAGAAGCTGTATCCAAGGTTTGCAGAAAGGGGTCTCTGGATCAACTAGTGATGCCTGACAGGGATAGCCATTATTGCCACATATCTACCATCCCTCTTCCCTTTCACAGATGAGACACCAGAGGGATGAATGTCTTGATGGACTGGTCAGGGCCTGGGACTAAACTCCCAGCCTTCACATTCATAGTCAATGTTCCTTCACAGATGCAGAGGTGGGGGGTGGGGGTGGGGCTGGTGAGGGTGGAATCCAAGCCAGCAGATTACTTCATCTCTCATTCCCAAAATACCTGCCCAAGGGCAGAACCTTCGCTGGGAGCAGTCCCAGGAAACACCACACTAACTTCATGCAAGAAAAGACAGGTCCCCGCCTGGGGCATGGGGTCTGTACAGGACCCATGGAAAACTAGCACCGCAGGTGGCCGGGGTGGCTGGCGACCGCAGCGGGACCAAGAGACGTGACGAGGTCTGGGGGAGTGGGCAGGGGAGGCCTGACCGAGGCTCATTTGTGAAATGGGATGCCCGCGGTAACACAGGGGAAGTGGGTTAAAGGGGCCGGGCATTCAGGAAATAGTTGTTCACGGAGGCTGGCATGGTATCTAAGGGACCCTCTAACCAGCCAACAGCAGAGGGGCGTTTTTTGTCTTGGGACATCGGAGTGAGCTGGGGAGGCCACCTGCTCTGTCCACAGTAGGTCACGAATGGTCAAGGGTGGCCTCCAGGCGCTGGGAACAGACCCACCCAGATGGCCTCTCCTCCTTGCTCCAACCGTCCCAGCTTGGGCCAGGCTGTTGGGTGAGGGTAAGTGTGAGGATGGGGGACCCCGGGCCGCTGAGTTGAATGACTGGACGGACGCAGGCAGGAGGGGATCTCACACTGGCACCAGGACATACGAGTTACTGCCGCAGCTCCGGGGGACATAGCAGATCCCTTCCACCACATCCCCCACCATCTTGCGGGGGCAGCTCTGCAGTCTCTGGTAGGCAAACATGCCCACCCCCAGGCAGAAGAGGAGACCGAGGAAGGCCAACAGCCCTACGGCCTGCCTTCGCGTGGCCACCTGGGAGTCAGGCACGGACGTCATAAGGATGCCCAGACTCTGGGGGCCTGCGGTGGTGAGAACGGGCTCCTTGGCCTTGGGGAGCTCCTCAGTCTCGGGGGCCCAGCTGCCCGAGGCCAGTGCATCCATGCTGGGGGTCCCTTCAGAGGCTATAGTGACCTCAAAGACTCTGGACACAGTGGCCAACCCCAGGAAGGCCTCCGTGTGAGCTGAAGAGGGACTTGTTTCTTTGGACCCTAGAGAGTTCTTTGATGAGTCCTGTACCTTGATTCCCACAGTTAGGCTTCCAGGCCCACTGCTGTCCTTTAAGACAGCGTGGGAAAGAGTCAGGGCCTGGGTGGAGGGGACCAGGGTGGAGGGGACCAGGGAGGGGAGGGCCTGGGTGGAGGAGACCGGGGTGGGGAGGGTCTGGGTGGGGAGGGTCTGGGTGGAGGGGGCCTGGGTGGAGGGGGCCTGGGTGGAGGGGACCAGGGTGGAGGGGGTCTGGGTGGAGGGGACCGGGGTGGGGAGGGTCTGGGTGGAGGGGGCCTGGGTGGAGGGGACTGGGGTGGGGAGGGTCTGGGTGGAGGGGACCAGGGTGGAGGCGGCCTCAGAGGCTTTCCCCTCAGTCCAGAGGCCTGCCTCAGGTTGGTCGGCAGCAGAACTCTGCCAAGACGTGGTGGTGGTGATGGCAGCCTTGTTGATAAGCTCAGTTTTCTGAGTCCCTCCATCTGGAGCTTTTGAAGTGGAGGACCTGGTCCCCATGGAACCAGCCACTCCTGGTGAAGTCCCCAAGGCACTCTCTGCCCCTAGACCACTGCTTTCGCCTGTGAAGTTCACCTCTGAGGCAGCAGACCAGTACATCTCTCTGGCGCCCAGGGGGGTCCTGGGCTCACCCTCACCGATTTGCCTCTCGAATGTGCCGCTCTTTTGAGTCACAGCAGCCTTCTGGTCTAGTTGCTTCATGGCTTTCTGGACCCATTCCTCCTTTGGGTCAGCACAGAATGATTTACCCTTCACAGTCTTCAGGCTGCAAGGAAGGAAGACAAGGGAGCCAGTTATGCTTAGATGCCACATGGAGTAGGAGCATCACACAAAATCTCTGCAGGTGAGCCGACCTGGCTGGAAATCAAGTCCCCACCACTTACTAGCTATGAGCTGTGAGCTTCTTAACCAAGGCAGCTCAGCTCACAGAACTTCTGTGCTCTCACTTGAGAACTGGAAAGAGTCCTGTCTTCTGCAGAGTGACCAACCATCCCAGAAAAACTGGGACTGAAGGGGTCTTTTGATGAAAATTTCGGCAAACCAGGACAAGTTGGTCACCCGCTTCTGTGTTATTGTAAAAAAATTTTAAAGATGTAAAGCACCTGGTTCAGAGTGCATGAATGAGAATTCAGTTGCTCAGCCATGTCCAACTCTGTGCGACCCCATGGACTGATATGTACCAGGCTCCTCTGCCCATGGAATTTTCCAGGCAAGCATACTGGAGTGGATTGCCATTTCCTACTCCAGGGGATCTTCCTGACCAGAAAGATAATAAAAATGTAAGTCCTACTGTCATGAACGTGAAGATGGGGGCTCTTCGCTGTGAGCTTTCTGATTGGGAGACATCCCAGGTGTTCTCTGCCACGAGGTGTGTGACTGGCAAGCTTGGTGGTGGAAAAGACTCAATGTCATAACCTCCTCTTCCTCCTCTCCTTCAGTTGAAGGCTGACCTCTGGACCTCTCTCCTCTCCTAGAGTGTATCCTCAGGCTACAAGGGCCCCTAGGGTGCTACAACTCTCTATATGGTGGCCCTGATGGGACCCTCAAAGTGAAATGTGAGTGAAAGTGTTAGTTGCTCAGTCATGTCTGACTCTTTGTGACCCCATGCACTGTAACCTGCCAGGATCCTCTGTCCATGGAATTCTCCAGGAAAGAATACTGGAGTGGGTCGCCATTCCTTTCTCCAGGGGATCTTCCCAACCCAGGGATCAAACCCAGGTCTCCTGGATTACAGGCAGATTCTTTACCATCTGAGCCATTAGGGATGCTCAAAGCATACTGGAGTGGGTGGCCATTCCTTTCTTCAGGACCCTGAGTTCCATCCAAATCTTGAGGTTCCTTTGAAGCCTGCGTGTGGCTTAGTACCAAGACCACAGCTCAGAGCTGGCTACTCCACCCCTGCTCCACACCCTGGCCTGTGCTCCACATCCGAGAAATTTTGTCTCGTTAAACTTTATACCCTTTCTGCAAAATGGCTACTATATACATCCCCATTTTACAGATTAAAAAACTGAGGCTTAGAGGGGTAATATAAATGTGCCTGTCTCCAATATGTTAGGAAGCCAGAGAGGTCCAGAAAGCGAGCATGACCCTGAAGGACCCACAGGCGCAGTGCTGCCCCAGTGCCGTCATCCCCTCTCTGGAGCATCCCATTTCCCCTTCGCCTACGAAAGAGAAGCAAACATGTAGGGTAGTGTGGGGGAAGTGAGGTTTGACGGGTGAGCAGAGGTCAGGCTGTAGCGCACTTGCCCTCTTACTAATCAGTGGGAGGAAGTACAATTTTCTTTAGTGGGCCCCTGCTTCGAACAGGCTGTTTCCTGTTGCCAGGAGTCAGGGTCTGGCTGAGACTGCTTTAGGACACAAAGGTCAGTCCTGGGGAAAGGCCTGAGGGCTGGGCAACTGGGCAGGACCCAAGAGGGACCCCAAATGAGCAAGCAGCCAAGATGGCCAGGAGTCCCAACACCCAGAGGGGAAGCTGGCTTGGCTTGACCCTTCCCAGAAGTCTGAAGTCTGAGAGGGATTCTGTTTCCTTATCTATTCAATGGAGATAATAATCTTGGCCTCTCCTATTGTCAGCAGCTTCCAGGCACACTGCCAAGAGCTTTAGTTTCACTATCTCCTTTCATTCTCCTCAAAACTACCCATTTTAACAGATAAGGAAGCCAGAGCCCAGAGAGTAGATAAGATCACTGGGGCCACCCAGACTGTAAATGGTAAAGGCAGATCTGCTGGCATCTAGAGGCTACACTTTCAGAACACCATGTTTTCCTCTCCCATGAAACCCAGCAGGTGCCAGTGCTGCATAAAACACTCTTTGGCCCAGTAGGAATTACCAGCCTGGGTGGCTTCTCCAGGCCATTCAGGAATGCCACGGCTCACGTTTGCTCAGGGCACGGATATTAAGGTCAGAGAGAAGGGCAGCAGGTCAGGAGCAAGAGGAACACTTGCTGAAAGCCCTTGGCCAGGAGCCCAGTTTGGGGTGACAGGATGTGGACATGGATTAGCAGAGACCAGGGGCCTGAAAGGAATGCAGAGGCCGAGAGGGCAGTACCTACATGACAGCTCCATCATTGCAGGACTCCCGATTTCGTTGGTAGCCGACTAGACGAGACACGGGAATCTTCTGGGTCATTTTGTTGCAGGAGAAGTTACACTTGTTCACACCGTGTTGCTGTCCTGACCCCACAGAGGCCCCCAGTCAGCTGGACTGTCTGTGGACATCTGGCTTCCCAGCCCCATGCCAGCTTGTCCCAGACGCACCCTCCTAGTCAGAACCAATGCCCCACACCCTTGACCTCAGCCCCCTGTCCCCGGCCAAACCTCTCTAGGCCTCAGTTTCCCTACCTGTAAAATAGGGACAGCAATAGAATCTACCTCACAAGTTTGTTGTAGGGATGGAGGAAAATGAATTCTTATAAAGCTCTTATTATCCGGCACATCTTGTTTAATTTTAAAATTCAGTTGCTGGAGTGGGTTCACCAGGGGAGAGGAATGTGAAACTGACAAGGATCTACCTGAGGTTACACAGCCAGCAAGTGACGGAACAGGCTTTCCTGCCAGGCCTGGCTCCCGGCCCTTCTGGACCCGTGACCGACCCGCTGCCATTCCCCCCAACATGCTCTTACTCTAGTAAGTCACCTGCTCAACTCTCACCCCCTCGCATTGGGATCCCATCCCTCCATCTCAGCCTGATCCATTTCCACAGCCTCTGAGACGCCCCTAGATCTCTGTCCATTCACATCCCGTGTGTATTCCCTGTATAGATAATGGTCACCGGCAACTACCGTAATGACACGTATATATGCCCAGACCAAAAAAAAAAAAACCAAACACATAAAGGCATACATGCCACCAGGCCGAAGTAGCAGATAACAAAAAATTTAAATATATAACGATAACCACCTTCTAAGCAGTGTGCTGAGCAGACAATCCTTTGTTCTGCATTAAGAGTCAGGATGAGGGTTTCCCTGGTGGCTCAGTGGTAAAGAATCCACCTGCCAATGCAGAAGTCACGGGTTCAATCCCTGATCTGGGAAGATCCCAGATACTGTGGAGCAACTAAGCCTGTGCAGTAAAACTGTTGAGCCTATGCTCTACAGCCAGGGAGCCACAACTACTGAGTCTGAGTGCCCTCTGGCCTGTGCTCAGCAACAAGAGAAGCCACCGAAATGAGAAGCTGAGCACCACAAGAGAGTAGCCCCTGATCGCCTCAACTAGAGAAAGCAGAGTGCAGCAAAGAAGACCCAGCACAGCCAAAAAGTGAATACAGAAGTAAATAAATTGTCTATAAAAAGAGCCAGGATGAACTGGGAAGGAGCTCCAGAGAGGAACCAAATGGGCTGTTTGGATTCCCAAGACATGCTGGGGGAGCAGGAGTAGGGAGGAGGGATAGAGATGGGGTTGCGCATGGGGTGGGGGCAGAATGGGATAGACAGGAGCTTAAGATGGCTGGGTCCCACATGGAGCCAGACAGAAACCCCAGGACAGAATGACAGTGACTCAACAGACAGTTGAGAACCCAGATGTTTTATATAAACATTCAAAGTGGTTTGCACTGCATCTCTACCTTCCCCCAAAATTTCCAGCAAAATTTGCTCTACTTGGTATAAGTTCGAGAGGGGCAGGCCAAAAAATGAAGAGCTTGAGTTTCCGATTGGAGTCAAGGTCATTTGCAGCCGAAGCAAGACCTCAGAGGGTTTTGAAAAATCTAGAGGTTAGGACTTCCAGGGCAGTGGAGCCGAAAGAACAAACTTATTTTATTTCTGCAGAGCTTGGCAGGTCCCCAGTGATCCCTGGGGTTCCACCAGAACACACATCGCTCTTGCACAAAAACTTAATGCACGTGGACACAGAAACCAAATAAGATCCGCCTTCCCAAATACAGGCGTGCACGCACACCTTCTAAAACCTGCTGCCCCTTCTCTCATCACGCCCCCTGCCTCAGCCCACCCTGCCTTGTGGGGAGTAGGGGGAGTCAGGGCTTGCAAGGTCAGGGCCAGGCCATCAGGGGGCATCACTAGTAGCCCCCGAGGTGGGCAGGGGGGCTCCCCGCAGCTGGTCCTTGAGTCACCAGCTGCCCTTTCTCTCTGAGGAACCAGGATGTGAAAGTTTCCTTGCTGCCTAGTCACCCTATTTTCCCCGCAGCGGGACCTCAGGATGACTCAGCAGCCTCCCCAGGTCCTGCTGAGCAGAGTCAAGAGTCAGTCCTCTGGACTGGAGTGGCAGGTGACTTCCGGGGGGAATCCCCAGAAAAGTGGTGCCCCTGATGACCTGGAGCCAGGGGGAGGCTGCCCAGTGGGCAGGAGGGACAAACTAGGGAAGCTCAGTGCCCTCTTCTGACTCTGCATCCACTATGCCCACCTCTGGGACTTAATGAGCCACAAAGGCAGCCTGTCTCACAGTCCCCACCCTCTGCCCCAGTGCCTGATGGCCTTGGCCGGGTTCTCGTCTCGCTTTTGCCTGGGAAGGTGGTGTAACTAACTGAGCGGGCTTTCCTTCTAGGAACTGAAGTTTTCTGTTCTGTAACTGGGGATAATGTCTCAACCAGCCAGTCGTCTGCTAACTGTCGTGTGAATGCAGGAGGACAGGGACCTTGAATGTCTTGGTGTCACAGTGTTTCTCATCATCAAGCATAAGGTGGATATAAATATTCATTGAATGAAATAAAGTCTCAGTCTACTCATCCCTCCACCCACCTCCCTACCTGTCTATCCGTCCATCCGTTTATCTGCCCCCTCTTGTCAATCTGCTACCCATTCCCTGCCACCCACCTGTCTACCTCCCACCCACCCCTACTCACTCCAGTCCATCAATCTACCCGTGCCCCACTCACCTACCTACCACCTGTCCACCTAGGCACCCTCCACCCCCTTCATCTACCCATCCCTCCATCTCTCTCCAGCCCACTCACACATGCTTCATCCATCCATCCACTCCCTGATTTGGCTAACATTTTTTGAGTTACTTTTGAGTATCTACAAAGACCCAGGCCCTCTTGTCCTTAACTCTGAACTCTTTCTCCCAGAGGTGCTGATGCTGAGCTCGGAGAGAGTACCTCAATCCCAATAAATGCTATCAGGTCACCATGTTCACTTGGTCAGCCAACAAATACTGACTTGCCTCTAGCCAGGCCCTGTGCGGAGCAGAGGGATGAAGAAGCCTCATCTCAGCCTCAGAAGTCTCTCAACCTAATGGACGGCTAAGGCAGAACCACAGAGTATCAGAACCTTTCTTAGTAGACCACCTATGGTGTATTGGACCCTAGCTCAGCCCACACACATCTGCTGTCATTAATTCCTGCAAAAAGATTACTTTCATCCTCATTTTAAAGATGTGGAAGCTGAGAATAAGAGAGGTTTAATGACTCGCCCAAGGCCACACAGCTGCTTAGTGGCAGATCTGGTTTTCCTCCCAGCCCCTAAGACAGTCCACTGTTCTAGGCTGCCTTAAATGCCAAGAAAAAACACCATGTTCCAGAACAGACCTCAGAGAGGCTGCAGTTTACATGAGGGAGAGACCCCCCTCCAACTACAAGTGATCAGAGGAGGTTTCTTGGAGGAAGTGTATATTAGGCTGGAGCTCAAGGACTGGAGCTCAAGGAGGGTTATTGGCAGGAAAAGATGGGAATGTTCTGGGTCTCTGGGTTTTTGGGTGATAGAGAGAGAGCTTGAACCGCTACTCAGCTGTGTGTCTCAGACGAGTCACTCAGGTTCTCTGAGCCTCCCTTCCCTATAAAATAGACATGATAATAACTGCTTCATGGGATGGTTATGAGAATAAAGCTTTTAAAATATCTGGACCCTTAGAGCAGGGTTTTCTCAACAGCAAACACCACTGACATTTTGGACCACGTGATTCTTTGTTGTGGAGGCTGTTCCATGTACCGTAGGATGTTTGGCATCACCCCTGGCCTCGATGCACTAGATGCCTGAGTACCTCCCAACCAAAACATAACAACCAAAAATGCGGCCAGAAATTGCCACATGTCTCCTTGGGCGCCAGCTCCGTCACTGAGGACCACTGCCCTAGAGATACCCACGTGATTCTCCCCTGCCTCCCTCAATGCCCTCTTCTCCCCTGACTCCCTACATAAAATCTCAACATCTTCCACACCACCCTTCGATCCTTGTTTTTTTTTAATCACAGCATTTTTTTTTTTCCTTCTAACAGACCAAATCCTTTACTACTTCATTTTGAGTATTATCTGTCTTTTCCAGTTGATATTCAGCAACCCCAAGAGCTGGGATCACTGGCAGTTTTATTCACTGATGTGGCCCCAGCACCTAGAATTTTACCTGGCACATAATAGGTGCTTATCTACTAAATGAATCAACAAAATGCACAAGGAAGCCACTTTGTACATGTAAAATCCCAACCAACGGGAAACAGAGGAATTTTTAATTTAGATTCGACCCGGGCCTGGATCTGACACTCTCGATTTATCCTCCTCTGCTTTTCCCACCCACCCCTACTGCTAATCAGGGGGGCAGACGACAGCAGCTTAATTCAGTTTTTTTTTTTTCCCTCTTTCTTGTCAGAGCTTGAGTGGGAGTGAATGCGTCACTGCTCAGGGAGGAAAATTCTCTGTTCTGACTTGTATCTGCAGGTTTGTTATATAAAGCAGAGAAGCCTCCTGCCTGACACAGCCCCGCAAACCCACATTTGGGAACTGACGCAGCCACCCTGCACCAGCCAGGGCGGTAGCCACAAAGTCCCCAGCTCCCCCTCTCTCCTGGCCTCTCCAGCTTGTAGTCCAATCCCTAAGTCCTGTAGGGGCTCCCAGGGGGTCTCTCTGAGTCACACATGTCAGCGTGGCTAAGAATTTCCAAGATGAACTTGGCCAAATGCTCAGTTGTAAAGCAGGAGAGACGGAGTCTCAGAAAGGTCCGAATAATGGGAATATCTCCCAGCAAAACCAGTGTCCAAGATTAGGGTGGGCACCTGATGGTTTTGAAGCCTCAGGCTCCTGGATAGAGTTTCCAGAGTGCCTCCCACCCAGGATCCCTCCTCCATCCTAGCAGAGGAGACCTCCCCCAACCCAGCTTAGCAGAAGCGATCCTCCTTTTTCTCCCACTTGCCAAGTGTCCTCAGCCTTACCACGCACATGTAGGTGATAGCTATATTTAAAGGTGCAGCAGCTGGGATCAAAGAAGGCAATACCGTACTTAGGGTCACAGCTATGCCCAGGCAACCTCCACCCAACTCCTCATCTTCCAGTCCTCACTGTCCCCATACACCTCAGGGCTCAGGGGTCCAAGCCCAGGAAGCAGGAAGGCCAGTAGCGCTTGGCCTGCACCATCTCCACTCGCCTGCTCTCTGCCCCACTGGTGGCTTTTCCCCAAACAGAGGGACTCGGGGGACAGTGCGCTCCATGGAGGTGTCCTGGAAGCCAGAGACTGGTGCTCATTTTCCCAGACTGGCTGTGTGCCCTAAGGCAGCCTCCCGCCCTCTCTGAGCCTCAGTCTGCCAGATGGCCTGGGTATTCCCAGAGGATAGGGTTGACTCGAAGAGCTCTTGAAGGCAGTGAGCTCCACAGATGCAGCGCGTGCATCCGCGCTCCCTCCTGCACCCACTCTTACCCTCTCCTGTCCTACTTGCTGGCTGTGCATCTTCAGGTCAGCTTCTCAACCTCTTTGGGCCTCCATCCTACTCATGTTGGGTGGGATCAATACATCATGCCCTCCCAGGTCCCAGGCTCCAGAAAGCAAGTGACTGGAGGTGAAAACATTTTCTAAACTGTGCTTTGGAGGAGAAAGACAGTACCCTGTGGGGGGCAAGGGGGATGGGGACAGACATGGGCAGAGGGATAGGGGGCTAGACCAGAGGCACAGTGATGAGCCCAATTCATGAGGTGCAATGACCTTGACCTCCACTGGTCCCGGGTCCCTTCTCCTTGGGAGGCCTTGAAATTGGGCAGGAAAAAGTCCCAACTGTGGCCTGGCTTGGGGCCAAACCGAGACGACAGGAATCAAGACCGAGGGTTACATATTAACCCCGGAAAGGGAGATGAGCCCACGGTCTGCCAGGGCTCCATCCGAGTGCCCACCGAGAGCCTCCTCAGGCTTCCCTCCACCCTCATTCTCCCGGCACCCCACACCTGGCATCGTCTGCTGCCCACACCACCTCCCTGCACTGCCAAGTGGTCGCCACCTTGCTCCCTGCCACCAGGCAGGGACAGTCTCTGGTGAGAGTAAATATTTCCAGCCAGAGGGCAGACCACACAACCAGAGAGGTGTCCAGCCGCATCCCCCCACCTCACCCCCACACCCAGCTCCTACTTCCCCCACCCAGAGTATATGTCAAGAAGGGGCTGCCAGGGATCTCAGCCTTACCCGGGGAAGGCTCTGGGGGCCCTGAAGTCAGGCTTGAGGGGCAGAAGTGGGGCTAGGGGCTCCCCTTACCTCACTCATGCCTGAGTCCACCCCACTCACCAGCTAGCAGCACAACCAAATGGCAGAGGACAGCCAAGCAGGGCAGCCACGAGAGAGGCGAAAGACCCATGGCTGGGGCGGGTGGGGGTCCAGGGGCGCCAGGCAGGCGGCAGGGGCCCTTGTCGAAGCTCAGTGCTTGTCCCCTGGCCGCCTGAGCTCTGCTGCGATTTATAATGGGGCTCCTCTGCCTCCGCCTCCGCCTCCAGCCCCCGCAGGCAGCAGGCAGGCGGTGGGAGGGGAGAGGAAGGGAGCGTGTGCAGCAACTGGATTCCTCAGGATGTTGCCAAGGAACCGAGCGAGCAGCTCCCTGGCTCTGGGTGGTGGGGGCACTGGGCTGGCTCCGCATATGGGGATCTGCCTGGGAGGCTGGACCCGGCCTGTTAGGGTTCAAAGGGCTTCCTCTCCTCCCATCTGCTGAGGCTGCCTTCCTACTGGGACCTGGCACATGTCCTAGGGTCTGAGCCGGGGCCCTCGCTCCTACGTGGGCCGAAAACAAAAGGACAGAGGACTGGAGAGTCCCGGCGGCAGGCAGGCAAGCCAGGAGGACTCGGGGGTCCCGCCATCTGGGGTCTGATAAAGTCTGCCCTGGTCTGGGAGGGAGCTCTCCGATGCCAGGAAGGACCTCTAACCCTTAACCTCTCAACGCCCCAGCACCTGAGGGACCTTGTTCATCAAGGTGTTCCCTGAGGCCAGCATGGAACCTGGCAAACAGTAGGGGCTCAATACAGCAAAAGCCTGCGGAAAGAAAGAGGCAGCCCCACTTCACAGGGGCAGATGGGGAAACTGAAGCCCTGAGAGGGGGCCAAGTTATTCACAGAGAGCATCAGAGAGGAGATCCCACCTCCCCCGCCACAGAGAAGAGCAGGCAGGCCCAGGGGGTGGGCGGTTCAGGACACGGCAAAGAGCCCCGGCCTCCCCACGTCCATGCCCACTACCTCTCCTTTCCTCTTTTGCATTTTCCTCATCTCCTCCCTCCCATCACCCACTCGCCCACTGTGAGCCCAGGGGAAACACATGGCTGTCACCCCTGGTAACTTGGGGCCTCTCGGGTGGTCCTGAACTCAGCAACATGCCCTGAACGATCCCTGCCCCTCGTGCGGGCTCCGTGCCCCCATCTGTTCAAGGAGGGAGTTGGGCTGATCACTGAGGAGGGACCCCAGCTCCTCAGCTCCGACTTCCCAGGCTCTCTCTCTGTCAGAGGCCGTGACAAGAGGCTCAGGCGCGACTGGCCATCAGCTCCCACCAAACTGGCCTCAGAGCTTGCTGGTGTGAATGGGCACTGCACAGCAGCTTTCGAGGCTGCCTTCCCCACAGGCAGTGGCAATAACGCCCAAGACTCCAGGAGACTCTAGCAGGAGCCCAGTCAGTCTGGGCAGGAGTTAACCGTGAACCCACTCCCATCGAGGCGACTCTGGGCTGCCAACCAGAGCAAAGCCGCTCTGTCTGTGAGCTATGGCTGCAGGCTATGGAGCCAGGGGGTCTAGGTGGGGCTGGGCAGAGGGGTCATAGCTCCCGGGGCACCTCTCTTTTACCCTAAAGCTGCCTGGGGTGTGGAGCTAGAAGGCTGGACCCTCCTTGACAGGGAGGGGCATCCCTGGCACTGGACAATGTCCACTCAAGCTCAGAGAATCTGTCTAGCCCAAGCAGACATAAAGTAGTAAACTTCACATCCCTCAGTGTATAGCTGGGGAAATTGAGGCCCAAAGAGGGACAAGAAGTGATACAAACTGAGGTCCCAGGCTCTTTCTATTCTGCCCATGATGAGAAGTGGGGGGGGAGCGGGAGGAAGGGGAGGAAGAACAGAAGAGGGAGGGGCCGGGGAACGGCGGGAGGACATTGTTTAGCTGCTAAATCCTCTCCCACTCTTTGGGACCCTATGGACTAGCCCTCCAGGCTCCTCTGCCCACGGGATTTCCCAGGCAAGAATACTGCAGTGGGTTGCCATTTCCTCCTCCAGGGGATCTTCCCGACCCAGGGACTGAACCCATGTCTCCTGCATTGGCAGGCGGATTCTTTACCACTGAGCTACTGGGAAAACCCAGAAAGAGGAGGAGGGGGAGAGAAAGGAAGAGGGGAAGGGGAGAGGGGTGAGGGGAGAGGCAAGTCCTGGGAAACCCCACATTTCATAAAGGACAAGAACCAGGTTGGACCAAATATTTGGGGGTAGAGACCCTTGTTCTCTTGGCCCCATACTATGCTCCAAAGAAGGATTTAGAAAGCAAGGACTTTGGGGTCAGATGATCCTAGTTCTGGCACTATCTCCATGCCATCTCAGACAGCTACCCTGCCTCTCTGATTTCACACTTACTCTGAGATAGGCAGTGTTTTAAGTGCTTTGAATGACTAATTCAGCAAATTATGTCACCAAACCCAGGTGTAAACAAGATGCCATTATTGTGGTCCATTTTATAGATGAGGAAATTGAGGCATGCCAAAATTAAGGAATTTTCTGAGTATCACCATCCCAGAAGTGGGACGCCTGGATGTGCCCCAGCCAGCTAACTCTGGAGTCTGAGGTCCTGACTCCAGATTACACTTTTCTCTCCACCCCCACTGTGAGGACTGCTGTGGGAATTGAGTTTGTGCCCTTAAGATACTGGTTCAGAGTCTGGCATGGAACAGATACCAAAACATAGAGATAGCGTTGCTATTCTCTGTCCAGCCCTTGGGAATGTCCCCTGTCCTCTTCTGGCCCAGCTTTTGCTCACGCAGAATTGGAATGGTCACCCCACCTGTCCCATCAGGGTGTTAAGAACTGAATTTAGATTCAATTCAGACACAGTAGCCAGGCTTTTAGGTTGGTGGGACCTGAGACAAAAATGACTCAACCACTTATGAGGGGTATCATCTTGCGCAAGTGACTTAACTGCTCTGAGCCTCAGCTTCCCCATCTGTAAAATGGGATGCTAATAGCCCCCTCACCGAATCACTCATTCCCTGCGGAGTTCACAAATCTAAGGACTTTCACGGTGCCTGACACACAGGAACCACTGGTGCTTGTTATTCAACCCTGATGCGTGCCTGGCACTGTGCTGGACAGGGAAGGGGGGTGGGGCAGGAGGGGAGGTAGGGAAATAAGTCAAAGTTTTTGCCCTAAGGAGCCCCAGTTCAGCAGTGAAAGAAGATGCAAGTCCTATCAGAGATTCGAAGGCTGCGGGTCTTAGGGAAAGACAGAAGTCTTTGTTCTTGTCTGGGAATCAACGAAGGTAGGAATGAGAGATGATATTTCAGCCACAAAGTGGGCAGAATTTTGCTTGTTTTTTTTTTTACATTATTGTTTTGAAAAATTTGTAAACAATAAAAAAGGGATGAAACAAAGAGCTTTCCTGCATTTTTCCATATTTGATTCATCTTTCTTCTTTTTGCCAAGCCGTCTCAAAATGGTTGCCTGATGCTTTGCCTCTGAATTCTTCAGCATGTACCTCCACTGAATAAAGACATTGTCTTACATGAATAGGATACTATTATCACACTTAGCAAAACTAACGATTCTCATATCTCTTATGACATTTAGTTAATATTCAAATTTCTCCAATTGTCCCGAAATGTATTTTCCAAGTTTCTTCTCCTGTCTTCCCTCTTTCTCTCTTTCTTCCTTCCTATCTATCTATCGACTATTGAGCCATGGTCCAATTTAGGTTCATGCATTGCTTATGGTTGTTTCTATTAATCCTACATTAGACTTCTTTTACATTTTTCATGATTGAATTCCTGAAGAGTCAAGACCATTATCTTGCTCACTGTTTTTCTCACTGCGCGTTGTCTCTGAGGAAGGAATGGGCAGGAAGTCTGCTGTTAAACTCTCTGAAGCTGGAGTGAGAAAAGAGGATGCTATTCAGGGAAAAAAAAGGAAGCTGGGAATCTTCTGAGCTGAGGAATCACCAGAGCAGCACCGGGTAGCAGGAAAGAGCGTTTTCGCAGGGTCAGTGGGATGGTAGGGAAAGAGGTATTCTCACCTATATTCTGCAGACCCACTGGTGGCTAAGACCCTCTATGGGTGCCCCAAAGAACAGGGAGGCTGCATCACTGTTGTGGAACATGGGGGATTCTCCCAGCATCGGAAGCAGGACAGAAGCAAGTGGGGAATGGGGTGGGGAGCCCAGGGCACACCTGTGGGACCCCAGTTTGGTAGGAGGAATGTGGTGGCCAGTGAGATGTCTCTCCAGGTCACCCTGGGGGCCGCACTCCCTGCCCCAGCCAGCCCCACCTAGCTCACCTTTTCTGACCTCTAAAGAGGGAAACATACACGCTCCAGACATTTCCCTCTATCTGTGCACATGCCTGGCCACTCCTTTTTATTGTGGTAAAATAAACATCACTTTGCCAACAAAGGTCCATCTAGTCAAAGCTATGGTTTTTTCAATAGTCATATACAGATGTGAGAGTTGAACCATAAAAAAGGCTGAGCGCTGAAGAATTGATACTTTCGAATTGTGGTTCTAGAGAAGACTCTTGAGAGTCCCTTGGACTACAAGGATATCAAACCAGTCAGTTCTAAAGGAAATCAACCCTGAATAGTCATTGGAAGGCCTCATGCTGAAGCTCCAATACTTTGGCCACTTGATGCAAAGAGCCAACTCAGTGGAAAAGACCCTGATTCTGGGAAGGACTGAGGACAGAAGGAGAAGGGAATGAGATAAGATGGTTGGATGGCATTACTGACTCAATGGACATGAATCTGAGCAAACTCCAGGAGATGTTTAAGGACAGGGAAGCCTGGCGTGCTGTAGTCCATGGAGTTGCAAAGAATTGGATGGGACTTAGCGAACGACCACATACATCACTTAAAAAATTAACATTTTAACCATTTCTAAGTGTTCAGTTCAGTGGCATGATGTACATTCACATTGCTGTGTACCCATCAGCACAATCCATCTCCAGAATTTTCTCATCTTGCAAAACTGCAAGTTTGGACCCAGTGAACAATAACTCCCATGCCCACCTGCCCACTGCTCCTGGCAACCACCAATCTGCTTTCTGTGTCTAGGAGTCTGACTCCTCGAGGAATCAGACAGTACTTGTCTTTTCGTGACTGCCTTCTTTCGCTTTCAAAGTTCATCCATGTTGTAGCAGGTGTCAAAATTTCCTTCCTTTTAAGGCTGAATCATATTCCACTGTATGGTTAGACAAGACTCTGCTTATGCTTCATCCATCGATGGGTGCTAGGGTTGTTTCCACCTTCTGGCTATTTCAGAAAATGCTGAAGTGAGTAATGGGTGTACAAATATCTGTTCCTGTCCCTGCTTTCAATTCTTGTGTGTGGATGCCCAGACGTGGGATTTCTGGATCGTATGGTAGTTCTGTGTTTAACTTTTTTTTGAGAAACAGCCATACTGTTTTCTTCAGCGACCATACCACTTTACATTCCTATCACCAATGCACAAAGTTTCCGATTTCCCTACACCCTCACCAACCTTGTTTTTTCATAATAGCCATGTTAATGAATCTGAAGTGGTATCTCATTGTGGTTTTGATTTGCATTTCCCTAAATGGTTAGTGATGTTAAGCACCTTTTCCTGTCGCTGGGGAGGAAGAAAAATTTCCTCTACACGTCTAGGTTCTTCTGCCTGGTCTAAGAATTAAATTGCCATGAGAGATTAACAGGAGAAAATCAAACAAGAGTTTAATCACATTATATTCACAGGGGAGACCATGGGAAACTGAGTAACTTGCCAAGAGAGCTGAAGCCCTCATGTTAAATACCATTTTCAGCTGACGACAAGAGAATGTTGGGGGTAGCAGTTTGAGACTTCAAAGAGGAGGAAGACCATTCACAGGGAGGAAAAAAAAAGCACAAATGTTTGGTAAATAAACGCTAGCTGCATCACGCAGAAACAACGGGACACAGACCGGATGCTGATCTCTAGACCTTGCACAGTTTCCCGGATCGTACTTAGCTCCATATTCTTCGCAGATACCTCTAGTGATAGTTTTATTCCTGTCACGGGTTCTTTATTTAAAATCTTTCAGTCAGTCAAGGGGGCAGTAACCAAAAAATTTCCCAGGTCTTCTGTTTCTTAAAAATAATCAGCCTAAGATTTCCCTGGTGGCTCAGTAGATGGGAATTCACCTGCCAATGCAGGAGACCCAGAGTTGATCCCTGGTCCGAGAAGATTCCACGTGCTGCAGAGAAACTAAGCCAGTGCACCACAACTACCAAGCCTGCATCTTGCAACTACTGCAGCCTGAGAGTTCTCAGCTGTGCGCTGCAACTGCTGAAGCCCCGGCAACCTAGAACCTGTAAGTCACAAGAAAAGCCACCTCGATGAGAAGCCCGTGCACCGCAATTGGAAAGTAGACACAGCTCGCCACAACTAGAGAAAGCCAGTGCAAAGCAACAAAGACCCAGAGCAGCCAAAAATGAAGTAAATAAATCAGCCTATAGGATAGAAAGAATGAATTATATTTTCCAATGAGGTTATGTTATGAGACCATGAAATGTAATGCTCTAGAATTCTTTGAAAAAAAATATTTCTGTTAAAGTTCAGAGGATATATTAAAATTGCCATAAGCAAAATATATTAATGATGCATAATATTTAAATGAATGTTAATAAGAAAGATAGAAGCAGTTCTTTACTTATGTAGATTTGCATATTAGTTCAGGTCAGTCACTCAGGCATGTTCGACTCTTTGCCACCCCATGGACCACAGCACCACCATGGCCATCACCAACTCCTGGAGCTTGCTCATCCTCATGTCCATCGAGTTGATGATGCCATCCAACCATCTCATCCTCTGCCAACCCCTTCTCCTCCTGCCTTCAGTCTTTACCAGCATCCATGTCTTTTCTAATGAGTCAATTCTTTGCATCAGGTGGCCATCACCAACTCCTGGAGCTTGCTCATCACCAACTCCTGGAGCTTGCTCATCCTCATGTCCATCGAGTTGATGATGCCATCCAACCATCTCATCCTCTGCCAACCCCTTCTCCTCCTGCCTTCAGTCTTTACCAGCATCCATGTCTTTTCTAATGAGTCAATTCTTTGCATCAGGTGGCCCAAGTTTGGACCAGTTTCAGCATCAGTCCTTCCAGTGAATATTCAGGACTAATTTCCTTTAGGATTGAATGATTTGATCTCCTTGCAGTCCAAGGGACTCTCAAGAGTCTTCTCCAACACTACAGTTCAAAAGCATCAATTCTTTGGCACTCAGCCTTTGTTATGGTCCAACTCTCACATCCATACATGACTACTGGAAAAACCATAGCTTTGACTAGACAGACCTTTATTGGCAAAGTAATGTCTGCTTTTTAAATATTCTGTCTAGGTTTGTCATAGTTTTTCTTCCAAGGAGCAACCATCTTTTAATTTCATGGCTGCAGCCACCATCTGCAGTGATTTGGGAGCCCAAGAAAATAAAGTTTGTCATTGTTTCCATTGTTACCCCATGTATTTGCCATGAATTGATGGGGCCAGATGCCATGATCTTCATTTTTTGAATGTTGAATTTTAAGCCAACTTTTTCACTCTCCTCTTTCACTTTCATCAGAGGCTCTTCAGTTTCTCCTCGTTTTCTGCCATAAAGGTGGTATCATCTGCATACCTGAGTTTATTGATATTTCTCCTGGCAATCTTGATTCCAGCTTGTGCTTCATCCAGCCCAGCATTTTGCATGATGGACTCTGCATATAAGTTAAATAAGCAGGGTGACAATATACAACCTTGCCATACTCCTTTCCCAATTTGGAACCAGTCCGTTGTTCTATATCTGGTTTTAACTGTTGCTTCTTGACCTACATACAGATTTCTCAGGAGGCAGGTCAGGTGGTCTGGTATTCCCGTCTCTTTAAGAGTTTTTCACAGTTTGTTGTGATCCACACAAACAGTGGAAACAGTGACAGACTCTGCATTCAGATGGATATATCTGTCCTTTTCTCCTTTGCCTTTTGCTTCTCTTCTTTTCTCAACTATTTGTAAGGCCCCCTCAGACAACCATTTTGCCTTTTTGCATTTCTTTTTCTTCGGGATGGTTTTGATCACTGCCTCATGTACAATTTGTGAACCTCCGTCCATAGTTCTTTAAATACTCTATCAGATCTAATCCCTGGAATCTGTCACTTCCACTGTATAATCGTAAGGGATTTGATTTAGGTCATACCTGAGTGGTCTAGTGGCTTTTCTTACTTTCTTCAATTTAAGTCTGAATTTGGCAATAAGGAGTTCATGATCTGAGCCACGGTCAGTTCCTGGTCTTGTTTTTGCTGCCTGTATAGGCCTTCTCCATCTTCGGCTACAAAGAATAAAACCAATGTGATTTTGGTATTAATCCTCTGGTGATGTCCAAGTTTAGAGTCGTCTCTTGTGTTGTTGGAAGAGGGTGTTTGCTATGACCAGTGTGTTCCCTTGACAAAACTCTGTTAGCCTTTGCCCTGCTTCATTTTGTACTCCAAGGCCAAACTTGCCAGTTACTCCAGGTATCTCTTGACTTCCTACTTTTGCATTCCAGTCCCCTATGATGAAAAGGACACCCTTTTTATTTTTTATTTTTTGGTGTTAGTTCTAGAAGGTCTAGTAGGTCATCATAGAACCATTCAATTTCAGCTTTTTTGGCATTAGTGGTTGGGGCATAGACTTGGATTGCTGTAATATTGAATGGTTTGCTTTGGAAACGAAGAGAGATCATTCTGTTGTTTTTGAGATTGCACCCAAGTACTGCATTTCAGACTCTTTCGTTGACTATGAGGGCTACTCCATTTCTTCTACTCCTGCATATTAGACAAGGAGAATTTTAAAGTGGTTACTTTTTATGAATATGCACAAAACTGAAAATATTTTTATTAGTCCCCAAGTAGTAGAATAAAAATGTTTTTTGTGTTAAAAAAATAATCAGCCTGAATTAATCCTCATGTCAAGGAGATACACTTTGGAGTGGCAAATATTGCCCCCACTAAGAATGTGCTTATTAACCAGTTGAGTATCTTCTTTGGAGAACTGTCCATCCAAGTCTTTGCTTATTTTGTTATTGGGCTGTCTGTACCTTTTTATGCCATCAGATTCTCATAAATACATGTACTATGTGCTTTTATTGCCCACTATTCACAGAGGCAGAAACTGAGGCTCAGAGGGACCAAATAACTTGTTCCAGACACACAGCTGGTGAGAGTTCCTATGTCTGTCTGAACCTGTGACCTATGCCCTTCAGGATGCTTTTCCATGCCTCTCAGTTAGTCTTCCGGGTGTCTGGAGCCTCAACCCTGGAAATCTCACTGTGAGAGCCAGATCCAAAAGGGAGCAAAGGCCATTTGTGCCAAGATATCCATGGAACAGACTGTACACTGAGGAATTAATGATGCAGCAAGAGCAGAGAAGTCCTTTTTCTGGTTGTTTTTGGCAGAGCAAGCTGTGTCCAGGAACTCCTCCGGGGAAGCAGACCCATTTGAGGGCCCAGGGAATTTCAGCACCAGATGAACTAGGTACTCCCCAGATCCACTCCCTCTTCTTCCTGGATACACAGCTTGGCTGTACTTCCCAGCATCCTTTGCTGTCAGGGCAGTCATGTGACTGAGTTCTGCTAATGGCACATGGGCAGAAGCGATGAGCCCCTGTTTCTGGCCCAGCTCATGAAGTCCTTCCACAAGCTTCCACTCTCTTTCCCCATCTTCTGGATGATGGATAGGAGACCTGGTCCTGGAGGAGGTTGGGGCCATGAGAAGGAAGCAGCTTGGATCTTTAAATGACCACATGGATGGAAGGTCACCACAGACCAGGAATGCCGGTCAGACTTCATGCGAGAAGACAGAACCTTGTATGAAGTTGAGCCACTGAGATTTGTGGGGTTGCTTTTGCAAGTAGCATCTCCTGACTAATACACTGTCCTCTGTGTCTGTGTTCTCCCTTGAAGGGGGAGGGTTAAGGTTGGGTTATTGAATGAGTGAATGAATATGCTTCTCATAGATCTACCCTTGAGGACTGAATGAATGATTTCATCAACTCCTCCTGTCAAGTGGTCCCAGGGTGGACACATGTCTGGGGTTCCCTGTTGGCACCTGCTTAGCTGCTTCCCAGGTCCTGAGGTCTGGCTGAGACTCCCCACCCTCTCACAGGGTGACCTTGGGCAAGCCAGATCATGTATCAATGTCAAGGGCTTCTCCATGGGAGAGAGGGGGCCGTGGGTCTCCTGCCCCACCTCATAGGAACAGCACATGCCAAGGAACAAAGCAGACACTGTGGCAGAGGATTTATTTTCCAGAAGGCCTGAGGGGCAGGGGCAGGGGCAGGGGCAGAGGCAGGACAGGAGCAGAGGGAGGTTCCAGAACACTTGAAGGCCATGCGCGTGGGCAGCGGGCAGGTTAACACTTCTAGTACCTGTAGTGGACAAACGCCCTTGGGCTCTAGGAGGGGACAGAAGCCCTGAAAGACACTGATTTTTATGCCTGGCAAAGCCACATTCTCTGTGGCTTCCACCTGAGCCTAACAGCAAATCCCTTAAGATGGGTATACCCATTCTTAAGTGAGGCTCAGGGAGGTTAAACATTCTCCTCAGGGTCACACAGTGACAACCACCCTGCCATGCTGCATCAGGCTCCCTCAGAAAGGAAAAGGCACAGATACCTGGGGAACCTGTGGTCCCCAAAGAGGTGGAGATAAGTCCTAAATCCCAGTCATTAGCCTGGCCACAGCCACCTGAGAACAACCTCCATTCAAGGCTCTTTTCCTTAACTATACCCCACACATTCACCTCAGGGGTCAGGAAATCACTGCCTTGCTCCCCTCCCACACATTTCCTAGAAGTTCTTCCCATCATTTATTTGGCCTTTTAAGCATTTGCCCTCTTTACTTATACAAATATAACTAGAGCTTATAACACCAAGCCAAGTGTAGTCATTCACACTGTGGCATGAATTTCATTACTAGCTATTTGGGAAAGGAGGAAGAAAAAAATGAAGGACTCTGAAGAGTCCCTCTGAAAAGATCAGGCCTGGATGTTGGAGGTTGGAGGGGCAATAAAAACCCTAGGGAAGCAAGAAGGTTAAAGACTTCTAACAGGTAAAATGGGGAAGAAAGGTGAATCTGGGCAAATTTGAGGCTTCCTAATGGACCCCACCAGCCCTTCTCTGCTGCTGCTGCTGCTGCTGCTGCTAAGTCGCATCAGTCGTGTCCGACTCTGTGCGACCCCATAGACGGAAGCCCACCAGGCTCCTCTGTTCCTGGGATTCTCCAGGCAAGAACACTAGAGTGGGTTGCCATTTCCTTCCCCAATGCATGAAAGTGAAAAGTGAAAGTGAAGTCGCTCAGTCGTGTCCGACTCCTAGCGACCCCATGGACTGTAGCCTACCAGGCTCCTCCACCCATGGGATTTCCCAGGCAAGAGTACTGGAGTGGGGTGCCATTGCCTTCTCCGAGCCCTTCTCTAGATGACCCTAAGTCTCTGTGCTGATGCATGAGAGCCTTTGGGAAGCAGGAGAGAGAAACTACTTTTACTGACTCAGTCTGCAGCCTCTTACTGAGCTCTGATTCTAAACCAGCCCCTGTGCTCTGTGCTGGAGGCCAGGAGACCAAAGTAACTCAAGTGTGGATGCTGATCTAGCTGGGAGGGCTGGAGGACAAGCTCCCAAGTCCCAAGAATTCTGGGCAGATGGCAATCAGTGTTGTTAAAGGGAGGCAGAGGGCCCATGGAAATTTAAAAAACTGAATCTCAATTACTGGCTGCTTAGGTTGAGTGATGATGCCATGGAGAATAGATGGGGGCAGACAGGTGCAGAAAATGGAAGGACATTCTGGGTGTCAGGAGCAGCCCAGGAAAAGAGCCAGAAGTGGAAAGGTATGACATGGGTTGGGAGAACAGGGAGCTGGAATCCAACATGCATGAAGGGAAATGAGGCAGGACTGGAGACTGAGGTGCCAGGCTCAGGAGCTCTGGCCTCAGCTGAGGGCAATGGGGAGCCATGGAAGGGTTTGGAGCGGAGGAGTGACTGACCAGGGTGGTAGGTCCTCTGGCTTTGGTGGGGCAGAGGGTGGGTTGGAGGGTAAGAGGGGAGATGAGAATCACAGCTGGAGGCTTGACTGAGGGTGACAGCTGCAGGGATTAAGATCTCTCAGCACTGAGAGAGTCGTTGGCACAGGCTCATGTCAGGAAGCCGCTGTAACAGGAGGGAGGTGGGGATCCATGAGCCTTCCTGGAGGAACCAAGGCCACGGTCATCAGCGCAGGGCCTGCCTCATTGGTTCAGCTTCTGGAGAATCTTCTTCACCCAGTGCTGTTTGGGGTCAGCACAGATCTCTCGGTCCTTCACGGTCAGCAAGCTGGAAGGCAGAAACACCAGGAGGAGAAGGAAGCCTCATTAGCCTGCAGCAAGGATGCCATGGTCCACTGCAGATGGTTTGCATACAGCAGGTGACTCATAAGTGCAGGTGACTCACATGTCTTGAGAAGGACAGGAGGAAATAAACATCAAGGACTTCCCATACCTTCAGCCCCAGCCCCAGGCGCCAGGACAGGCCAGGAAACAGAATGCCTAAGAGGCTCAAAATCACTGCTGACACTGTCTTGGGAGAGAGTATCGGGCAGTGGCCAAGAGCATGAACTTTGGAACCAGCTTATCTGGATTAAAGTTCTAGCTCTGCCACTTGTTAGTGAGTCCCTTAACTTCTCTGAGCTTCTGTTTTCACATTTGTAAAATGGGCATGATAATTGTGGTCCAACTTCCTGGGAATCTGGTAACGATTTGATGAATTAATATATAAACTGGAGTGCTCAGAACAGTACACAGCAGACAGTAGATGCAATATAATTGTGCCAGGAGCTGGCCCGAAGGTCTTTTTTTAACTTTTTTTTAAAAGGCAGAGGAACCAGCAATCAAATTGCCAATATCCGCTGGATCATGGAGAAAGCAAGAGAGTTCCAGAAAAACATCTATTTCTGCTTTATTGACTATGCCAAAGCCTTTGACTGTGTGGATCACATTAAACTGTGGAAAATTCTGAAAGAGATGGGAATACCAGACCAGGAATACCTGATCTGCCTCTTGAGAAACCTATATGCAGGTCAGGAAGCAGCAGTTAGAACTGGACATGGAACAACAGACTGGTTCCAAATAGAAAAAGGAGTACGTCAAGGCTGTATATTGTCACCCTGCTTATTTAACTTATATGCAGAGTCCATCATGAGAAATGCCAGGCTGGAAGAAGCACAAGCTGGAATCAAGATTGCCAGGAGAGATATCAGTAACCTCAGATATGCAGATGACACCACCTTTATGGCAGAAAGTGAAGAAGAACTAAAGAGCCTCTTGAAAGTGAAAGAGGAGAGTGAAAAAGTTGGCTTAAAGCTCATCATTCAGAAAACTAAGATCATGGCATCTGGTCACTTCATGGGAAATAGATGGGGAAACAGTGGAAACAGTGCCTGACTTTATTTTTCTGGGCTCCAAAATCACTACAGATGGTGATTGCAGCCATGATATTAAAAGACGTTTACTCCTTGGAAGGAGAGTTATGACCAACCTAGATAGCATATTAAAAAGCAGATTGTAAATTAAAATAAAGTAAAAAAAAAAAAAGCAGAGATATTACTTTATCAACAAAGGTTCATCTAGTCAAGGCTATGGTTTTTCCAGTAGTCATATATGGATGTGAGAGTTGGACTATAAAGATGGCTGAGCCCTGAAGAATTGATGCTTTTGAACTGTGGTGTTGGAGAAGACTCTTGAGAGTCCCTTGGACAGCAAAGAGATCCAACCAGTCCCTCCTAAAGGAGATCAGTTCTGGGTGTTCATTGGAAGGACTGATGTTGAAGCTGAAACTCCAGTAACTTTGGCCACCTCATGTGAAGAGTTGACTCATTTGAAAAGACCCTGATGCTGGGAAAGACTGAGGGCAGGAGGAGAAGGGGACGACAGAGGATGAGATGGCTGGATGGCATCACCGACTCAATGGACATGAGTTTGGGTAAACTCTGAGAGTTGGTGATGGACAGGGAGGCCTGGTGTGCTGCGGTTCTTGGGGTCGCAAAGAGTCAGACACGACTGAGTGACTGAACTGAACTGAACTAACAAAAGTCACATAGTATAAAACATACTATTTTAACCATATTTAACTGGACAGTTCAGTGGCACTAAGTACGTTCACATTATTGTGCAGCTCTTACGATCATCCATCTCCCGAATTTTGCACCTTCCTAAACTGAAAGCCTGTCCCTATTGAACATAACTCCCCACCCACCTCCCCACTCTCTGGCCCCTGTCATCTACCAATGTACTTTCTGACTATGAATTCAACTATTCTTAGGTACCTCATAGAAGTGGAATCAAATAGTATTTGGCTGCACCTAATGTGTATTGAAATGCATTTTTAAGGTTCACTTGATATATGTTGGCCTGAACTTTTAACATTGATTTTCTTCATAAATCTTTCAACAACCCTGTGAGCCTCCAGTATTCTATCTGCTTCACAGTGAGGAAAGTGAGGCTCAACGACGTTAAGGAACTTGCCCAAGGGCCACAGCTGGTAAGACCTGCCTCATCGTGCTTGCTGTAAACTGGACGCTCTGGGGCAGGGCCTTCAGAGAACGTCCCCATCCGGGCCCGCCCCGGAGAGACCTGAGCACAGACAGGAGTGGGGAGCAATAACCCAAGACCATGTGGCAGTTGTGGGCTCGGGCTTCCACTTTTGCCAGAGCTGCAACAAACATCCCTGATCTGCACACGTGTGCGCGCACATACACACAGATGACCAATGAACAGAAAGAACAAAGAAGGCAGCAAAGTAGGATTGACCTTGGCCGCGGACAGCCTGCCCTGGCTGCTCTGTGGCACCAGACAAGGCTCGGCCTCTCTCTGAGCTTTGATCTTCCCATTCATCGAACCACATCCTTCTAGAATTCCTTCCGGCTCAAGATCCAATAATCACATGTGTCCCTGGTGGCTCAGTGGTAAAGAATTCATGTGTCAAGGCAGGAGACTCAGGTTCAATCCCTGGGTCAGGAAGATCCCCTGGAGAAGGAAATGGCCCACTCCAGTGTTCTTGCTGGAAAATCCCATGGACAGAGGAGCCTGGTGGGCTACCGTCACAGGGTCACAAAAGAGCAGCTAAGAAACTGAGTGACTGAACAACAGCAACCGCCTCTCACTGAGCATCTATTACACGCCGGAAATTGGGTATTACACCTCCCACTTACTATTATCATGCCCTGCGATGCTCAAAAAGGCCCCAGAACTCACTGTGTCCATTTATTCACCTGTAGAAAGGAGATTTCACAGTACCTACTACACTGAGTTGTTTGCAGGACTAATATTTGTTAATATTTATAAAGTGTTTATAACAGTAACTGGCATCTAACAAGCACTCTCTACACGTTTGATAAAAATAAATGAAGGTGGTCATTCTCATTATACTGATGGGGAAACTGAGGCCCAGTATTGAAGTGACCAGAACCCTGGCAGGGCTTCCTGCTTCAGTCTTCTTGCATTTTACCCCTTTGAGGGGTGGAAGATGAATGAGAAGGATGAAGATGAGAAGATGGCACAGACCCAAAGAGGATCATAAATCCCCAGGTTCAAACACCCCACCCCCAGCAGACTCCAGGCCAAGGAAAAGGAACCAAAGAAGCTGAGAGAAAGCAGCAGAGGAGAACAAGGACCCAAGAGTCCTGATTCCAGCCTGGGCAACCTTCAGTAGGTCGTTTCTCCTCACCCCATCCTGAGCCTGTTTCTCCATCTGTGAAGTGGAAATAATAGCACCTCCTTGTAGGATCACTATGAGAATGAAACAGTCATGCTCAGAACAGTGCCTGGCCCAGAGGAAGCACTTAGTGTCAGCTCTTAATATTCTCCTGGTAAGCATGGGTCGCCTCATTGAAAGGGAATAAGATAATGTCATTTGCAGCAACCTGGATGGACCTAGAGACTGTCACACTGAGTGAAGTAAGTCAGACAGAGAAGGAGAAATACCATAAGACATCCCTTATATGTGGAATCTAAAAGGAAAAGATACAAATGAACTTACTTACAAAACAGAAAGAGACTCACAGACTTAGACAACAAACTGATGGTTCCTGGGTGGGCGAAAGGACGGCGGAGGAGGCACAGTTGGGGAGTTTGGGATGAACATGTACACACTGCTACATTTAAAGCGGATAAGCAACAATGGCCTACTATATACAGCACAGGGGACTCTGCCCAGTGTTACGTGGCAGCCTGGACGGGAGGGGAGTTGGGAGGAGAATGGATACATGTATATGCATCCCTTTACAGGTCACTATGCTACTCATCTGAAATCATCGCAACATTGTTAGTTAATCAGCTATATACCAATAAACAAACAAACAAAAAGAATGGACTGCCTCAAATAACTAAATCTCAGGGCACTGGGGATCCAAGATGCTTCTGATGGGAACATCTTTGCTGAGTCAGCCTACTGCCTGTCCCCTGGACCCTACACTCTACAGCAGCTCTACACTGCCGATCTCACCATGCCCGCGGATGCCCCCTCTGCGGTCTCAGAACCAGGCACGTGCTGCCTGGGACAAAGGAAGTGCCTGATAAGATCTGTCGAATGATCACATGGTTTTTTTCCCTGGTACACCCAAGCCTCAGCTGAGCCATCTAGTCCAGCCAGGGACTCCCCTGGCATCTGGGCGTCCAGCTGCATTCCTCCAGCCCCGGGGGGAGCCCACCCATGTGCACCCGGATCCTCCTGGGCAACACCCCTCAGGCTCTCTAGGGCCTTGCCTCCCCAGCTCCCTACTCACACCACGCCAGGCCTCCGGCAGGAATTTGAAGTCCAGTAGTAATATTTCACCAAACGCAGGGGCAGAGGGTAACGGATGTAGTCCCGGCAACAGACGCTGTCCTCCACGTTGGCACCGTAGGGGCCTGGGGGAGAGGGTTGTTCAGAGGTGTCACAGGCTGGTCTCCCTTGGCCCTCACATCTGACTCAGCTTTTCTGTTCTCATGCGAAAGGTTGGTGTCCAAAGGATTCTGGGCCCTCAAAGACCCCGCTCGTGGATCCCTAAGAAGCCACTAAGCACCCAGAGTCTACACTCTGCATCAGCCAGCTCAAAGGAGATGGAGTCAGACTGACTGAGCATCAGCAATGCCCTAAGGGGACTTCCCTGATGGTCCAGGGTTTAGGACTCTGTGCTTCCACTGTAGGGGGCACAGGTTCGATCCCTAGTCAGGGAACAAGGTTCTCTAAGTGGTATTAGCACTTCCCAAACAAACAACAACGAAAAAACAATGCCTAGTGTGGCCAAGTGTAAAAAACCCACCAAAACTCAATGAAACAAACGGTACAATGCTGAAGCTCTAGATGGGACCCAGAGACTCTGGACAGGAAGGAGCCTTAGAACTTTGCTATTTGAGGTGAGGTCTGTGGACCCTCATCAGCATCACTTAAGAGCTTGTCAGAAAAGCTCAGTGCCTCATCCTAGCCGGGCTGAATCAGATGTGCACTTTGAAGAACTCTCCAGGTCTTTGGAGAATTTCCCTTCAGCTCACATCTACTTTAATCCCCTTCCTGGAGAAAATGGTGAGAGTGGGGTCCAGAGAAGGAGGCGGATTTGCCCAGACCACACAGCAGGACCTGGGAGAGTGTCAGGTCAAGGGCTCAGACAGAGTCCAGTCACCCAAGCCCCGGTTCGAGTCTCACTCTGCCCTGAGTCACGTAACAGCTCTGAGACCTAATTTCCTCCTCAGATCCAGGGGGTAATAATAGTACCTACTCTCTGGGGCCTTTAATGCAGGGAAGAGTGCTCAGGAACCCCAGTAAATGAGCAATCACTGTTCCTGACTCCCAGCCCAGTCCTTATTCCCCTACCCAACACAGGGCAGAAGAGCAGATCTTGAGATGGAGAGAGAAATCAACAGCCCAGTGTTGAGGGGAAGTTCCGGAGCAAAAATGGGGCAGCGAGATGGCAGGACCAGTCTTCCAAGGGAATAGCCCTTACCCCTGCTCCCACCTTTCCCCACCCAGGCTGTCCTCCTTCAGGGGCTCCTTCTCCACACCCCAAGACCCCATCCTTGAGTTCTCTAGGGGGACCCTGGGCCATGCCCACCACCACCCCTAACCCAGCTGAGGCAGACCCTAGGCTCCAAGCCTTCAGCCCTGCTCATTTAACAGATGTAAAGACTCAGGTCTGGTAGAAGCAATGGGACTAGCCCAACAGCCGACAGCCTGGCGTCTTTGGCTCTCAGTTCAGTACTCTCTCCACCGCTAGTGTCTGACCTTGACTTCTGCAGAGAGCCTGCCTCTTCCCAATCTCACCTGCCTCTGTTGCTTGAAGTGTCATAGCCAGGAGGATGAGAGCAGCCAGGAGAGGGGTCTGCAGGCTGGCCATCGTTTTGACCTGTATCCCAGCTCAGGTGTCTACAATCACCAAAGGACAGAGAGGTCTGGTATTTAAATGCTTGCTACACCCACAAGCCTCAGACACTCTTAGTCACCCGTGAGGCCAGTGTCTCTGACATTCACATTATGAAAGAAGAACTCCCGCTTCCTTCAAAGAGGAGGAAATTCTCTGTGGCCAGTAGTCACTCAAAGGGGACCGCCACGCTCACCTCTCCCTGAGTCTCAAGAGATGTGAAATCCCCCTTGAGCTGGGCCTCTTGGAGGCCTGTGCTCCCTGGGGTCTGCTGTCTCTGTAGTATTGGCCATGTCACTGGACGTCTCTGGGTCTCAGTTTACCCATCTGGAAATGGGGGAGATGTTTTCAGAGTCCCACCGACTTACCCCAGAAGTCGTTTGTAAATCGAGTGAGAATGGGGACAGGAGACAAACAGCCCCAAGCCCTCGCCTGGAACTGAGGCCCGTCTTGTCCCCTTGGTGGCCTTCATCATGGGTCTGTCTTCAAAGGGAGAAGCCTATGGACCCCTTGGCTTATTTTCTCTGCTGCATCACCAGCGTCCTCCAGGGCTTCTCACAAGGTCTCAACTTGGGCCAGTTCATGGTCATTTACATTTCCAGGTTTCCTTGTGGCTCAGCTGGTAAAGAATCTGCTTACAATGCAGGAGACCTGGATTCGATCCCTGGGTTGGGAAGATCCCCTGGAGAAGGGAAAGGCTACCCACTCCAGTATTCGGGTCTGGAGAATTCAATGAATCACAGAGTCAGATTCGACGCAGTGACTTTCACTTTCTTTTTGTCCTTCTTTCCAGCTGTCTCTACCCTCTTCCTCAGCCACCCCCTTCTCAAACTACCACCATGTCCCACTGATTCTACTTCCTAAGTCTCTCTCAGATCTGTCCCCTTATCTCTGTCCCCATTGTCCCTGACCTGTCCTGGCCACCTCCACCCCAGGCTCAGGTGCTGGCCTCTCATTCCCCACTCCACAATGCAGTGACCAGAGGGAGCAGCCCTGATTCCAAGTTCCACGTGCCTGCTTCAAAACCCTGCTGCACCCCCGCTAAACCCATTCTCCTGATTGTGACCTTCAAGACCTCTATTCCAGACACGACCCTCCCCCCCAAACTGGTCTCCCTCCCATGAGGAATCACACTGCTCTCCTCACAGTTCCTCAAAGAGGTCTGCGGCCTGCCCCTGGCCATGCATGCCCTTTCCACTTCCCTCCTGCATAAACTCCCACTCGTGCATCAGGAGCCGTTTGAAATGTCAGCCTCTAGGTAAGCACACCCCCTCAGGACTTAAAATTCTCTGGGGTGACCTAGAACATGGCCTCAAACGGATTACATCATATTTTCTCTTTCTTGGGCTCCTCCCAGAAGCCAAATTGATTCATCCCTTGGAAAGCAGGGTCTCCATTTATTTGTTTGGCAGTCCAGGGTCTCCCAAGATTGGGGTACATTGTGGGTGCTCAGAATACATCTAACGGAGGAGAAAAAAGGGACTTGCCAGGAAGTGGCTGAGCCAGCCTAGAGTTCAGGACTCAGCAGTACTCCACCTGTAAAGGGACCCAGCCATTCATTTATTCATCCATTCCACAAATACTTATTGAGCCCTTGGTAGACAAAATAACGAACCCCTCAAAATGTCCACACGTAATTCCCTAAACTTGTGAATATGTGACCTTAAATGGTAAAAAGGACTTTGCAGGTGTGTTTAAATTCAAGCCCTTCAAACAGAGAGACTTCCGGAATTATCTGGATGGACTCAATCCAATCTCAGCGTCATTACAAGAAGGGCCAGTAAATGCGTCAGATACAGACAGGATAAGGGATGACATAAGCAGAAGTTTATGTGATATGATGCTGTGAGCCCAGGAATGCAGGCAGCCTCGGGGAGGTGGAAAAGGCAAGGAAACAAATTCTCCCCTAGGGATTCCAGAAGGAAGACAGCCCTGCCAACCCCTTAATTTCATACCACTGAGACTGATTTAGGACTTCTGAGTTCCTAAACTGTGCATGGGTGCGTGCTCAGCTGCTTCAGTCGTGCCTGACTCTCTGCGACCCCATGGACTGTAGTCCACCAGGCCCCTCTATCCATGGGATTCTCCAGGCAAGAATACTGGAGTGGGTTGCTGGGCCCTCCTCCAAGGAATCTTCCCCATCCAGTGATCAAATCCATGTCTCCTGCATTGCTGCTGCTGCTGCTAAGTCGCTCCTGCATTGCAGGCAGATTCTTTACCCACTGAGCCACCTCTGAACATGCCACACGGGGCAACTAAGCCCGGGTGCTGCAACTGCTGAGCCTGAAATGAGAGAAGGCCCCGACTGCAACGAGAAGCCTGAGCACTGCAACTAGGGAGCAGCCTCCGCTGACAGCAACTAGATAGAGCCTGCCTGCAGCAGTGGGGACCCAGCACAGCCAAAACTAAATGAAGAATTGAAAAAGTGAGTGTATTTAATGCCACTGAACTGTATACTTAAAAAATGGTTACAATGGTAAATTTTACATTATGTATATATTATCAATTAAAAGTAAGAAAACAAAAGCATATGAAAAGATATTTCACATCTTATGTCATCAAGGAATTGCAAATTGAAGCAATGAGGAGATACCACTACACACCTATGAGAATGGCCAATGTCTGGGACACTGACGACAGTGAGGATGTGGAGCAACATGAACCCACTCATTGCTGGTGCGATGTTAAACAGGACAGCCACTTTGAAAGTCTGGAGGTTTCCTACAAAACTAAGTATGCTTTTACTGTCTGGTCCAATGATCACACTCCTTGGTATTTACCCAAAGGAAAACTGAAAAATTATGTCCTCACAAAAGCCTATAGTTTAGCAACTTTATTCCTAATTGTCCTTCAGTAGGTGAATGGATAAAACGTGGTACTTCAGACAATGGAATTATTATTCACTGCTAAAAAGAAAAGAGCTATCAAACTGTGAAAAGACACGGAGGAAACTTAAGTGCCTATTACCGTTATTGTTGTTTAGTCGCTAAGTCATGTAGCCCACCAGGCAGCCCTGTCCATGGAATTTCCCAGACAAGAATACTGGAGTGGGTTGCCATTTCCTTTTCCAATGACTAGCTAAGTGAGAGAAGCCAATTTGAAAAGGCTAACTACTGTATAACTCCAACTATATGACCTTTTGGAAAAGGCAAAACTATGATAAAAAGATTAGTGGTTACCAGGGGTTAGAGGGAAGAAAAGATGAGTAAGTGGAGTGCAGAGGAGTGTTAGGGCAGTGAAAATACTCCATATAATACCATAACGATGGATACACATCGTTGTATTTTGGTCCATACCCATACACCACACACCAAGAGAGAATAAGCCATAATATTATAAACTACAACCAGTCCATTCTGAAGGAGATCAGCCCTGGGATTTCTTTGGAAGGAATGATGCTAAAGCTCAAACTCCAGTACTTTGGCCACCTCATGCGAAGAGTTGACTCACTGGAAAAGACTCTGATGCTGGGAGGGATTGGGGGCAGGAGGAGAAGGGGATGACAGAGGATGAGATGGCTGGATGGCATCACTGACTCAATGGACTTGAGTCTGAGTGAACTCTGGGAGTTGGTGATGGACAGGGAGGCCTGGCATGCTGCAGTTCATGGGGTCGCAAAGAGTCGGACGCGACTGCCTGAACTGAACGGAACTGATAGCCTTTGGTGGTGACAATGTGTCAAAGTAGGCTCATCAGTCGTCACAAATGCACACTCTGGAGGGGGATGTTAATAGCGAGGGAGCCATGCACGTGTGGCGGCAGGGAGTACACAGGAAATTTCTTTACCCTCCTCTCAGTGTTGCTGTGAACCTAAAACTACTTCAGACAATTGTCTTGAAAGAAAAAAGAAAGGTGTTACCCAGAGTCTAATCAAGCTCTAGCCCTGAATCCCATTTTATAAGAAATACAGGGTCTAGAGGAAGATGAATGATCCCACGAGAAGGCAGATAACTCCAGAAGGTGGGACCTTCCAGGCCTCCTAAAAGAAAGCTGTCTGGGGATCAACACATAGTCAATGTTCTGATTTTACAACATGTGGATCAGGGACATTGAAGATTAAAAGTGATTTAAGAGATAGTCAAATATGTACAATATATAGACTAGTTGAATCCTTATTTTGAGAAACAGTTATAAAAGATCTTTTCAGGATAAACGGAAATTTATTTTTTTTTCTTTTTTCTTTTATTTTTAAAATTTTATTTTTAATCAGAGGATAATTGGTTAACAGTGTTGTGTTAGTTTCTGCTGTACAACCACATGAATCAGCCATATGTATACATATATCCCTGGTGGCTCAGAGCTTAAAGCGTCTGCCTACAATGCGGGAGACCCAGGTTCGATCCCTGGGTCGGGAAGATCCCCTGGAGAAGGAAATGGTAACCCACTCCAGTATTCTTGCTTGGAGAATCCCATGGACAGAGGAGCCTGGTGGCCTACAGTCCACGGGGTCGCAGGAGTCGGACACGACTGAGCGACTTCACCTTCACCTTCAAACATATATCCAGGCATCCCCGGTGGCTCAGCAGTAAAGAATCCCCCTGCAATGCAGGAGACATAGGAGATGTGGGTTCCATTCCTGGGTCAGGAAGAGCCCCTGGAGGAGGAGATGGCAACCCACTCCAGTATTCTTGCCTGGAGAATCCCATGGAGCCTGGCAGGAAGTGGTCCATGGATTCGCAAAGAGTCGACACAGCTGAAGTGACTAAGCACACAGGAATACACAGATCCCCTCCCTCGTAAGTCTCCTCCCCACCTCACCCCCATCGTACCCGTCTAGGTTACCATAGAGCTCCCGGCTAAGCTCCCTGAAACCAGGAAATTTAAATGTAATATGACATTAGGGCTTTACTGTTGATTTTCTTAGGTATGATAAAGACTTTACAGGTGTGTAGGAGGATGTCCTTGTTTTAAAGAGATGCGCCTGAAGTTTTTAGGGGTGAAATTCATGACGTTTTACTTTCAAAGAGTTCAGTTCAGGTGAGGTATTCATGTATATGAGCACATATTGATGTGTGTATATAGACAGACATGTGTGTGTATATGTATGTGCGTATATGCATATGTATGTATGTACTGCACATATATATAGGTGCAAGTACATACAAGTGTGTAATACCTACATCTGTGTGTTGTATACATATACATGTAAGCATGGACACTTGGTATGTGTGTGTACGCATGCATATGTATGTGCAAATGTGTGTTACATGTGTGTGTATGCATATACCTGTACGATATCCCAGGGAAAGCAAACACAGCTGGATGTTAACCACGTTACAGTGAGGTGGTAGATACACTGGTGATCCTTAAACTGCTCTAACAACTTTCCTGAGCATTTTAAATGTTTCATAACAAAACATGGGGAGAAAAGAAGAAATATTTTTTAGATGTGGAAGTGATCTTGTGAAAAATGGACCGTCACTGGAGGGAGAGACACAGAACTGGTCTAATGGCTTTTCATCTGAACTTGGGGTTTCCTTCCACAGGGCCTCAGGGGGTGGGCTCAGGGGTTGCCCCCTGGAGAGCACCTTTGTCCCCAGCAGAGGCAGGGCCCCCAGCCTTTCCTGCTGACTCAGCCTCTGCTCCCCAGTACCCCATTTCCCAGGGGTTCGGAAAGAGGGTGAGCCTCACCTGCGCCAGCCGGCCTGCACTCCCCCAGCCTGCTCCGCCTGTGCAGGAGAAGAGGCAGGCACTGCACTCACGGAGCCCTGAGTTCACAGACAGGGCTCAGGGGACCAGCTGTTAGAAAAAGGCAAGGGGAGTTTCTCTCGGGCTGAAGGTGGGGAATCCCCGGCAGTTACCAAGGAAGGGGATGCTGTCCCTCTTCATGTGGAGAGCTGCCCTGTGCTTCTGTCCTTCCGCAATGCTGGCAATGCACGGGAGGCTCCCAGATCAAACTCTCCTTTCCCCAGGTGTCCTTCTTCTTCTGTGTAAATTATTTTTTCCTTATTAAAAAAAATATAAGTGGAAACCACCCATGTCCATCAATGGATGAATGGAAACACACACACAATGGAATATTACTCACCTGGAAAAGGAAGGAAATTGTGACCTGTGCTACAACATGGATAAACCTTGAAGACATTAATGCTAGGTGAAATAAGCCAGTCACAAAAAGACACGTGCTGGAGGATTCCTAGAGGTATCTATGAGGTACCTAGAGGTGGTCAAATCCATAGGCACAAAAAGAAGAATGGTGATTACCAGGGGCTGGAGGAGGAGGGAATGGCGAGTTATTATTTGATGGGATAGAGCTTCTCTTTGGGAATATGAAAAAGTTCTAGAGGTGGAATGCGGCGACAGTAGCACAATGCAAATGAGCTTAATGCCACTGAACTGCACACCTTAAAATGATTTAAAGCTTTAAAATGACTTAAAGCTTATGCTAAATTGCTGTTTATTTGCAGAGTTGTGCTGGACTCTTGTGACCCCATGGACTGTAGCCTTCCAGGCTCCTCTGTCCATGGGATTCTCTAGGCAAGAATACTGGAGTGAGTTGCCATTTCCTTCTCCAGGGGATCTTCCCGACCCAGGGGTCGAACTCTGTTCTGCTTGGCAGGCAGATTCTTTACCACTGTGTCATCTGGGAAACCCCTATGTGTATATTACCACTACAAAAATATAGTTATATGTAAATATGTATTTACACAAATACTTAGCTTACATCTGAAAAGATATACAAACGAGTCATCACGTGAGCTGCCCCTAAGGACGGACCTGGGCTAGTGGGTGGGGCAGCTGTTTAGAGGAGGAAAGGTTTGCTTTCCACCAAATACCCTTTTGAATGATTTGAAGTGTTTTCCATACGCATGACTGACCTATTCAGAAAGAAAAGAGTTTTAATTCATGCAGCCAAAAAAAAAGAAAAAGGGTAGGCTGAAAAGCCATTTTCTCACCTCTGACTTCCCCTCCACATTTCATTTCCTTTTCTCAGAAGCAAACAAGCTTGATGATTTCTTATTTGTCCTTCAAAAACAGTCTATGTAAGCATATATACAAAGGCATTTCTTTGAAAGAAATGGGAGAAAGGCCTAAATAAGGAAGGGAGGAAGGGTGGGAAGGAGGGCAGCATATTTGTGTGTTATGTCCTCAGTCATGTCCGTCTCTTTGTGACCCCGTGGACTGTAGCCCTCCAGGCTCCTCTGTCCATGGGAGTCTCCAGGCAAGAATACTGGAGTGGGTTGCCATGCCCTCCTCCAGGGGATCTTCCCAACCCAGGGATCGAACTTGTGTCTTTTACGTCTCCTGCATTGGCAGGCAGCTTCTTTACCACTAATACTGTTCTGTTCCTTGCTTCTCTCACCTGAAATGCATCTTGGAAAAGTCCCTATCAGTAGTCTAGATCAGCCTCGTTCTTTCCAGTGGCAATCTGGTTTTTTCTGTATGGATCTACCAAAATTAATATAGCTGGTCTGCTTATTGATGGACGTTTTGGGGGTTTTCCAGTCTTTTGCATTTACATGCTGTTTGCTGTTCATGAGGGGGAACACATCTGGTGGATAAATTCCTAGAAGTAGTGTCTGGACTTTTGCTTCCACTGAGAGGCAAAGAGAAAGTCCCTGCCCTGAAGAGCTGCTGCCTCGGAGCTTCCTCTTTTCAGCAAAGCTGGAGGGGCCCTGGAGAGGGCTCCTCATGGGGCTCTGAGGACCACTCCAGGCTTCTGATTTCTGAGTGGCTGGGATCCCCACCCTGAAATTTTCTGGGGGAAACAGCCTGTCATCCATTTACATGGCAGGGAGGATATGAGCACCCCCAGATTGTCCCACAAATAGAAGGAAGGATATGCATGTTTATCTGAGGGCCTGGGGCAGCAGGTGGACAAGCCTGGGCCTTTGTGAGCAGAGAAAATTGATCAAGAGCCTGGCCAAGATGTGGCTGAGTCCAGAACTCCACCTGGGCCAGACAAGTGGACTGGGAAGCAAGAGGGAAATGGAGAAGGAAGGGTGAGGAAGAAGAAGTAAAAGATTTGGGGATTAATTGGCACAGTGGCAACCACTACAGTAAATAAGAGGAGGAAGGAGGAGGAGGAGGAAGAAGGAGGAAAAGGAGAAAAAAAAAAGACAGCCCATCGGTACTCACTGAGTGCCAGATGCACCGAACCTTGTGTTTTATACCAACTGTCTCATCGTCCCCCCGCTGAGAAGGGGCCACCATCCTCATCCCCAGTTCTCAGATAAGGAACCTGAGACTCAGAGTCCACAGCCAGTGAGTGGTGAGGCCTGAATTTACACTCAGGTCTGATGCCAGAGTCTAGGTGCATTCTAATCACTCATTTCTGTAGCCAGACTAGGACCGAAGGCACCAGTGAGAGTAATGAGCCCCATTAGGAGGGCTCAGATGGACTGAGAGTCCATCTCAGGCCAGCGCAGCCAGGGTTACCGTAAGCGCCCTAAGATGAGGAACCAAGGCTTAAAGAATGGAAGCCTGCTGCTAGGGCTGCATGGAGTCTGGATTTGATCCTTTCTGTTGCTGTGGTTGTTCAATCTCCACGTTGTGTCCAGCTCATAGCGACCCCATGGACTGCAGCACACCAGGCTTCCCTGTCCCTCACCATCTCCCGGAGTCTGCCCAAGTCCATGTCCACTGAAGCGGTGATGCCGTCCAACCATCTGTCCTCTGTCAACCTAAGTTTTTTTATTTTGTTTTTTGAGATATAATTTATGTACTCTGAAATTCACCCTTTTAAAGAGTATAAAGGAAATAAACAATTCAGTGGTTTTTTAATATATTCACAAGGTATGTATCCATTTCCATTAATTCCAGAACATTTTCATCACCTCAAAAAGAAGCACAGTGCCCATTAGCAGTCCCTCTCCATTTTGCCCTCTCCCCAGACCCTACTTTCTGTCTCTATGAGTCTGCCTTTTATGGACATTTCATATAAATGAAATCAGGCAATAGGTGGCATTTTGTGTGTTTCATTTTAAGTTCTCAAGTTGCATCCATGTTGTGGCATTATCAGCACTTTATTCTTTTTATGACTAAATAATATTTCCTTATGGATATAACATATTCTGTTTATCCATTTGAATCCTTTCTATTTTGGGGCTGTTATGAATAATGCTGCTATAAACATCTGTGTACAGGCTTTCGTATAAATCTATGTTATATGCATGTCTAAGCAGGAGAAGAATTTCTGGCTCACATAGTAATTTTATGTTTAACTTTTTGAGGACCTGCCAGAGGGGCCTGGTGGGCGACTGTACATGAGGTCGAGAAAGAGTCAGACATGACTTAGTGACTACCCAGCAGCAACAGCAGAGTGTTTCCAAGGGGGATCTAACATTTTACACTCCCACCAACAATGTGTGAGGCTTCCAACTTTTCAGTTTTCTTGTGAACTCTTGTTGTCATCTTCCCGTTTGGTTATAGCCATCCTGGTGGGTGTGAAGTGGTATATCATTGTGATTTCAATTCACATTTTTCCTAATGACTAATGATGCTGAGTATCTGATCATGTGAATATTGGCTATTTGTATATCTTCTTTGGAAAAATGTTTATTCATACCCTTTGCCCAGTTTTAAATTGGGTTGCTTATATTTTTGTTGTTGAGTTGTAACAGTTTTTTATGTATCCTAATATTTGATCTTTATTTTCTTCCATTCTTTGGCTTGTCTTTTCACTTTATTGATAGTGCCCTTTGGAGCACAAAAGTTTTAAATTTTGATGATACTAATTTATTTTTTATTTGGTTGCTTATAACAAAGAAAGAGTCATATCTAAGAAACCATTACCTAATCCAAGGGCATGAAGACTTAGCCTTATGTTTCCTTCTTGGTACTTTTAGCTCTTACATTTCCATCTTTGTTTCATTTGGGGGTAATTTTTGTATGTGATATGAGGTAGGGGTCCAGCTACATTCATTTGCATGTGGCTATCCCGTCCCAGCATTCCTTGCTGGAAAGAATCTTCTTTCTTCATTGACTTATCTTGGCACGCTTGTCATAAACCAATTGCCCCTAAATATATGCTGTCATTTCTGGACTGTCAGTTCTAATCCATTGATCTGTATGCCCATCCTTGTGCCAATACTACTCTTCTAGGACTACCATATTTTCTAATAATATTCTCAGAGGTTTTTTTTTTTAACTTTCAAATGAAATATTTCAAACATAGATAAAATTAAAATAAATTTGGGAACCTACAACCTAGATTTAATAGCAGTTGATATTTTGCTGTGTTTTGGTTCACTTTTTTTTTTTTTTTTCCATTAAGAAGTAAAATAGTTCAGGGCTTCCCTGGTGGCTCAGTGACAAAGAATCCACCTGCCAATGCAGGAGTCATGGGTTTAAGCCCTGATCCGGGAAGATCCCACATGCTGCGGAGCAACTAAGCATTGAGCCTGTGCTCTAGAGCCCAGGAACTGCACCTACTGAGCCCTCAAGCTTCCACTGCTGAAGTCCACGCACTCCACAATCAGCCACCACTTCTGAAGAGGAGCCCCAGCTCACCACAACTAGAGAAACGCAAGCACAGCAATGACGACCCAGCAGAGCCTCTGCTGCTGCTGCTGCTGCTGCTGAGTCGCTTCAGTCGTGTCCGACTCTGTGCGACCCCATAGACGGCAGCCCACCAGGCTCCCCCGCCTCTGGGGTTCTCCAGGCAAGAGCACTGGAGTGGGTTGCCATTTCCTTCTCCAGTGCATGAAAGTGAAAAGTCAAAGTGAAGTCGCTCCGTTGTGTCCGACCCTTAGCGACCCCGTGGACTGCAGCCCATCAGGCTCCTCTGTCCATGGGATTTTCCAGGCAAGGGTACTGGAGTGGGGTGCCATTGCCTTCTCCAGCAGAGCCTATAAATAAACAAATAAAATTATTCTTTAAAAGGAAATAAAATAGTTTAGATATAATCAAAGTTATCTTATTCCTAATAGCCCCAGCCATTTCCCCTCCCTCTGTCTCCACGGGTAACCACAAACCACCACTCTGAAGTTGCTGGGGTTCCTTTCTGAGGATGCCATTATCCTTTTATAGCCTTTTATTATGGTACTATGTTGGGGTCTTAATAGTTTATGCAAGCAGCATCATACTGAATGTAACCTTTTACAACTGGCCTATTTCACTCAAGCTTATGTTTGTGAGCTTTTTTCATGTTGATCCACATGGATCTAGCACATTCATTTTCACTGTTGTATACAGCAAAGTCAAAACAGAACCAGCCTCTTGCTTGTTTAATCCATTCCCCTGGCAGTGGACATTTAGGTTTTTTCCAGGTGTTGACTATTACTGAGAGTTCTGTAATGAGTGGACACCCTTGCCGGTGTCTTCCTGTTCTCTGCACCTTTTCGCTCACTTTTGCTCTAAGCTGGCTTCTCCCCTGAGGACTCTGCTTCCCCTGTAGCCTTCTTAGCAAGCCACGGTTCTCCCCCTGAGGACCGCATACCGCATGACTGGCATGGGAGAGGATCCTCTTCACTCCTCATAGATCCTTCCAAGCCAGCCTTTCTTCCCATCTTCTCCATAAAACTCCCAGATTCTTTGACACGCATGTCAGCAGACTCTCCATCCATTACTCACCCTTTGTTGCAGCCTCGTACACCTCTAGTCACTCCCCGTCCCACAGATAACACTAGCTACCAGCTCATCGTCATTCCCTCCAGCATGATCCTGTCATAGTCGTGATGATTTCAACAGCCAGCCTCTCAGTCCCATGACCTTCTCTGCTCCAATAAGTTTACCTTCCACCTACTTCAGCCCCTTACTCCTAAGATACATGTTGCCCATATCATTACCAGTAACTGCAGTTGTATAATTTCACTTTCGCATACCCCACTCTCCAACTACCGTCACCTCTCAGCCCAGCTCGTCAGCTTGAATATTCAATTCCAACAATCCTCCCACCACACTCAGGTCAATCCCATCCCTTTCACTTGACCCTTGCTCTCCACTCAGGTCTTTGCGTCTCTTGTTATTCAGCTCAACTTCCTTGGTCTTTCATTTACAAACATCATTTACTCTCTTTCCCAAGTAACTTCAACTATCTGCTGCCCATTCTTGCTACACCCTAGCAAATCCATGACTGCACGGAGACAACTCTTCACTCGCTGCACTTGCACCCGTGTAGCTGAATGAGGCTGGAGAAAAGCACCCAGTCATGCTAACCAAAAATTCAAGCTCACTAACCTCCCACGGTCCTTCCATTCTGCCCCCAGAGTCCTGCTGTATATTCCTGGCTTGCTTGCTTTTGCATCCTCCTAGACTATTTCATCCTTTCTTCCTTCACTCAAACCTTTAATCCCTCCTCCCTGATCCCCACTCTCAACTGATGACCCTGATTCCTATTTTCCTGGGAAAAGGGAAGTTATCTGAAGAGCACACCCACCTGCAGCTGCTGCTTCTGCCCATGGATTTCCATCTTCCTTGCTTCTGACTAACCCCCTCTCCTACTCAAGGACATTACTCCTCAGTTCTCCCATTCTTTCCCGCATCATCAATTTCCCCCTCTCTACTGTATCTTGCTCATCTGAATGCAATGTACCGTTACTTCCTGCATCTTAAGAAAACAGTGCCTTGACCCCACATCTGCCTCAAAATACTGTCCATTTATAGCAACACTCAAAAGAAGAGTCTATCCTTGCAGTTTCCAAGTCCCCTTGTCCTTGCCTCTCTATTCCCATGCTGATTCCAAAGATTTCTTTGGCATTCCCTGTGATGGAAGATTCATGAGAGAAGATCCACTTCAGAGAGGGGAGGAGGAGAAGAAACTCTGGAGCACACTGTATTTCAAAGGTGTTGACAGAGGTAAAAGAAGATATTTTTGGTCTATGTAGGATGTAGAAATTGTTAAACACATGAAGGATATAAAATGTCTTTCGTGGTTTTAAAAACTATTGGAATTAGGTAAACTAACATGTATTAGATAGTGGAATACTAGATGTGGTAACAAACAACCCCCAAATTATACAATGGCTCAGATATGATTAAAAGTTGACTTCCCACCATGTGAAGTCCAAAATAGGTGTTCCTGATTAATGGGCAGCTCTTCTCCAAGTGGGGGCAGGTGACTCAGTGGTAAAGAATCTGCCTGCCAATGCAGGAGACATAGGTTCGATCCCTGGGTCAGGAACATCCCCTGGAAAAGGAAACGGTAACTCACTCCAGTATTCTTGCCTAGGAAATCCCATGGACAGAGGAGCTTAGCAGGCTACAGTCCATGGGGTCCCAAAGAGTCGGACGAGACTAAATAAGAACTTCTCCAAGTGATGATTCAGGACCCAGGCTCCTTCCATCTGTGGTTCTACTGTAGTTAATGGAGTACTGTGCTCACCTTCAGGAAGCCAAAGAAGGGAAGACAGAGCAGGGAATGAAGCACGGGAGGCTTTTATGTCCAGACCTGGAAGTTGGGGTGCATCTGCTCTGCTCACATTCCAGTGACCAGAATTCAGACACATGGCTTTGCTTAACCACAAGGAAGGCTGAGAAATTCTCTACCTGACTGCCCAAGAAGAAAAGAAAACAGGCTTGATGAAGAGCCAGCCAGTCTTTGCAAATAATGGAAGTCCTCCAAGGACTTCCAATGAGCAGGCAAGAAGAAGATGATTCATCCTCCAGCATCTTATCCTGAATGAACAGCTTGCTCTAGCCTGGATTCAGAGAGCAAGTTCCATTGTAAAACCACATTTGTTTTTTTCTGGGAAGAAATCCCTTAGAAAAGCAAACAATTCTAACATTCCATTTATCTCTCCTGACATTTGATATGTTTTAGGGGTTTCCAAATATGGTTTTTCAGTGTTGCATAAAAACAAGAGGCACCTTAAAGCCTGTAGGGTGTGACTAGTGTGGCTGTACCCTAAGACTAGGACTATGGCATAGCTCCACTTCCAAGTGCAGCAAGAGCTTGGCTAACAAACTTCACACTCCTGGGACTCAGGCTCCAATTCTGTGGAACAAGTAACCCTTGCAATTCCCCTTGCTGGGGAATCAAAGACTTGCTCATTCTCTGCTCCCAGTGATCTTTACAAGAGCCCTTTGGAGCTGAAAGGGCATGAATGGTTATTGCTTATTTCACAGCTGGGGAAAGTCTGAGCTGGAGAGGTGACATGCCTGACTCAGGGAAATCCCACTTCACAGTCCCCAGGCAAGAGGTGGTGACTTAAGTTATGAGAGGAGGTGACATCAGAAGAGGGAAGCAGAAAAGCATGAGGAATGGTGTGGAAGGAGGAATGAAGAAAACCCACGAAAGTACATCCCCAAGCCTGAGGTTCTTTCCATACTGCCTCCTAAGCCTCACTTTCTTGTGATTTGTTGTCTGTGATGCCTGGTGATCTAGTCAAAGAGGGAGGACTATAGAGAAGTAGAGTGGGAACTCAGGGCATCTAGAATCCGCAGGAGCCTTCAGATAGGAGCAGGATGTAGATCACTATTGCTCCCGTGGTCAAAAGCTGCCTGTTTGAGGAAAGGATCCTAAAGGAGGAACCATGAAGTAAAGGAACCCTGCTTCTGCATCCTTTTATTCTGAGCTCCAGGGAGTTGCTGCTCAGGGATGCTGTATCTTCCGCCTAAGCCTGTACCTCTTATCTGAAGAGGGAAGATGATTAAAAAAAAAAAAAAGTGACAAAACATTAACCATGAATCAAGGTGATGGGAATATAGAAATTCTTTATACTACTTTTGCAAGATTGCTATAAGTTTAAAATCACTTCAAAAACAAAATCAGAGGATTATAAGCACCTAGAAGCCCCCTTATGGTCTCTTCTAATCAGTACTCCCTCAAGGGATGCCCCCATTCTGACTCCTAATATCTAAACCAGTTTTTCTATTTGAATCATGTAGAAATCATAATTTTGTGTCTGACTTCTTTCTTTCAAAACTGTGTTTCAAAACTGGGGGACGTCCCAGGTGGTCCAGAGGTTGAGACCCCCAGCTTCCACTGTGGAGGGAGGAGGGAGTGCATATTCGATCCTTGATCAGGGAAGCCCCTCGTGCCACATGTTGAGGCAAAAAAAAAAAAAGTGTGAATGAGATTCAACTATGCTGTTTGTTTGTTTTCAATTCACTCATTCTCATTTCCCTCTAGCATTCCACTGTAAGAATTCATCATATAGGGGTGGGATTTCCAGAATGACTGAGAACCTCTGAAAACACTCACTCCAAAAGATCAATGGTAAAGCTAGGCAAAATAGCCAAAAGCAATCATTGGAAAACTGGATATTTATCAAAATCATCCATGGTAGGCAGAATAATGACCTAACAAAGATGTTCATGTCCTAATCCCCAGAAACTCTGAATACATTGTTACACGGCAAAGGGGAATTAAGACTGCAGATGGAATTAAGTTTGTTAATTAGCTGATCATAAGATAAAGCCCTTCTTTCATTGGAAGGACTGATGCTGAAGCTGAAGCTCCAATATTTTGGCCACCTGATGGGAAGAATTGACTCATTGAAAAAGACCCTGATGCTGGGAAAGATTGAAAGCAGGTGGAGAAGGGGACGACAGAGGATGAGATGGTTGGATGGCATCACCAACTCAACAGGCATGAGTTTGAGCAAGCTCCGGGAGTTGGTGATGGACAGGGAGGCCTGGCGTGCTGCAGTCCAAGGGGTCACAAAGAGTTGGACACAACTGAGTGACTGAAGTGAATTGAACTGACTGATAAGATAAATGCGGGCAGTCTCTAGAAGCCAGAAAAGATAAAGAAATGCATTCTCCTCCAGGGACGGGGGAGGCTGGTGGACTGCCATCTATGGGGCCACACAAAGTCGGACACGACTGAAGCGACTTAGCAGCAGTAGCAGCTAGGTCTCCAGAAGAAAGTAGCCCTGTTGATACCTTGATTTTCTTTTATTTTTTTTCCAAAGATATTTATTTACTTATTTGGCTGCACTGGGTCTTAGTTGTGGCACTCAAGATCTTTGTTGCATCACGAGGAACGTTCTGTTGTGGAGCTCAAATTCTCTAGTTGTAGCCCAAGGGTTTAGTTACTCTGAGGCAATGGGGATTTGGTTTCCCAGTCAGGGATCAAACCCATGTCCCCTGCATTGGAAGGCGGATTCTTAACCACTGAACCACCAGAGAAGTCCCATTTTGATTTTAATGAGACCTATTTTATATTTCCGACACATAGAACTATAAGGTAATATATTTTTACAATTTTAAGCCACAAAGTTTGAGATAATTTGATATAGAAGCAACAGAAAACTAATATAGCATACAAGAAATTGAGAAACATTTACTTAAGAAAATCAACTAAACTTCAGTTAGGAGCGTATACGTCTGCGGTGTTCAGCCTGAGGCTATGTCCGTAGTTCTCCTCCCTCAGCTTCATGATATATTAATAGAAGGTCTACCAAAGTGGTGGTAAAGAGGTGGCTGTATTGGAGCAGGGTGCAGAAAATTCCATACCCAGAGGCATTATCAAAAACAATAGTGATCTCAGTGTCATGCAATCAGAGACAAATATCAAAGTTAGTCTAAGATCTCTGTACTGGTTAGGAAAAGCAATAGGCCAACAGGTCAGCCAGAAGTTTTAACAGGGATATCTGGAGAACAAGACAGCCAAAGTTCTCAGTAAGATTCTACTGGCAGGCGATGTGCATACGAAAGACTGCACAAATCTCAGGAGATACTGGAGAAGATTAGAGTGAGCTACTCAGCAGGAGCCTTGAAAACACAGGAATTAAAATCAGGAATAAACTTGTAAACTAGCTATACCCTGCATATATACCTCAAAACACAAATAGATCATTCAGCAAATGGTAGAAGTCTTATTGGCTCAAGAGATTTAAGCACAACTTATGGCCAATCATTGGATAACCATCAAAGAATGCTGACCCAGAGGCAACCCCTAGTACTGGGTTTATAAAAACAAGAATAAAAAATAACTGAGCAGAGACATCAGCAGCCACATGCTTGGAGGAAACAAAATCCATAAAATTAGTCCAGAGAAGTCACCAAAAAAAAAAAAAAAAGAAAGAAACTAACAAAAAACAGACAACAATAAACAGCCCCAGTGATGGGGAAGGGGTAACAGAAACCAGAGTTGCTGCAATATATGATCTCAAACAGCCAGCTGTCAACAAAAAGAGTTACAAGAGAGGCAAAGGAAAAAATGGGACTCATGCATAACAAACAAAATAGTCAACAGAAACTGTCTTTGGGGGATCCAAATGTTAGACGACAAAGTCCTCAAAGGAGCTATTATAAACATATTCAAAGAACTGAAAGATCAAGCTTAAACAAAGGAAAGTATGCTGACAAAGATTTATCAAGTAGAAAATAATAACGAAGACAAAGAAATTATTTATTTATTTTATTTTTGGTTGTGCTGGGTCTTCATTGCTGCATGCCGGCTTTCTTTAGCTGCTGTGAGCAGGGACTACTCTTTGCTGGGGAGGGTAGGTTTCTCATTGCGGTGGTTTCTCCAATTAAAACAGAGTTTGGAGAGTGGATTTTTAAAAGTGTGATCGCACTATATTATGTTTACAAGAGATATACTTTCTAGCCAAAGATGCAGATATTTTGAAAGTAAAAGGATGAAAAAGATATAAAATGCAAAAGAGATATAAATGTTAAAAAGAGCTAGGGTATCTATGTTGCTGCTGCTGCTAAGTCGCTTCAGTCGTGTCCTACTCTGTGCGACCCCATAGACGGCAGCCCACCAGGCTCCCCCGTCCCTGGGATTCTCTAGGCAAGAACACTGGAGTGGGTTGCCATTTCCTTCTCCAATGCATGAAAGTGAAAAGTCAAAGTGAAGTCGCTCAGTCGTGTCTGATTCTTAGCGACCCCAGGGACTGCAGCCTACCAGGCTCCTCTGTCCGTGGGATTTTCCAGGCAAGAGTACTGGAGTGGGGTGCCATTGCCTTCTGCAGGGTATCTATAATATCAGGTAAAGTAGACTTTGAGGCAGAATTTGTTACTAAAGTCAAATAAGAGTATTTTATAGTGATAAAAGTGTCAATCAATCAGGAGGACAATCATTATAAACATATACTCACCTAACAGTATTTCAAAATACACAGATCAAAAATTGACAGAATCCAAGGGATAATTCAACAATAATAGAGACTTCAATGCCCCATTTTCAATAATTAATATAAACAGGTAGAAGATCAATAAGAATATAGAAGACCTGAACAACACTATAAAATAACTGAAACTTACAGACATCTATAGAACATTCTACCCAACAACAGGAGAATAAAGATTCTTTTCAAGTGTATGTAGAACATTCTTCAGGATACCATATGTTAAGCCATAAGACAAGCCTCAACAAATTTTAAAAGACTGAAATGATCCAGAGTATGTTTTCCAACCACCATTAAATATAATGCCAGAAGGAATTTTTGGAAATTCAGAAACTTAAAATTTAAACAACAAATTCCTAAATAACCAGTGAGTAAAAAAGAAATCACAAGAGGAAATTAGAAAATACCTTGAGTTGAATGAAAACAAAAGCACGAAACATCAAAACTCAGGAGAACTTCCCTGGCGGTCCAGTGGTTAAGAGTTCACCTGCCAATGCAGGGACGGGGGTTCGGTCTCTGGGCTGGGAAGATTTCACATTCCTCAGGGCAGCTAAACCCATGTGCCACAGCTGCCCAAGCCCCCGCTCCACAAGGCAATGAGAAGTTTATGCACCATAACTAGAGAGTAACCCTCACTGGCCACAACTAGAGAAAGCCTGAAGACCCACCACAGCCAAAAGGAAATAAAGAAACACTAAAATGTTTACAAAGAAACTTAGAGAATACTGCTGAAACAGTGCATAGAGAGAAATTTAAAGCTGTAAATGCCTATTTTTGAAATGGAGAACGATCTCGTCAATAACCTAAACTTACATCATGGGAAACTGATTTAAAAAAAGAGAAAACTAAATCCAAAGCAAGCTGCAGGAATGAAATAACATAGATCAAAGAGGAGATAAATAGAAAACAACAGAGAAAATCAATGAAACCAAAGGCTGGCTCTTTGAAAATATTAACAAAAGTGACAAACCTTTAGCCCAGACTGACCAAGGAGAAAAGAGAAGACATGAATTAATAAAATCAGGAATGAAACAGGAGATACTCCTGCCTAGAAAACACAGTCAGCCAATTGTATGACAATAAATCAGATAACCTAGATGGAACGGACAAATTCCTAGAAAGACACAAACTGCCAAAACTGACTAAGAAAGAAATAGAAAGTCTAAATGGATAAATAACAGCAAGCCAAAAGACTGGGTTAGTAATCAAAATGTTTCCCACAAAGGAAAAGAGGCCTGCCCCAGGTAGCTTCAGTGGTGAATTCTGACAAAAGTTTAAGGAACATTGAACACCAGTCCTCAAATTTTCCAAAAATAGAAGGGAATACTTCCCAATTTATTCTACTGAGATAGTCTGGGACTTGGGACCTGGCATCCGGGGTCCTTCCCTGGAGTGCTTGCACCTGGACAAATGCCTCCTGGAGCAACAGAATACCAAGAAACAAGAAGGGGCTAAAAATAACTGCATGCATGTGCAAGTAGAGCAAATTATGTATAAGACACAAGAAAGCCAAAAACCAACTGCCATTTCTGAGGTGCAGGAGCGAAAGCAGGGTACCGCACATGCCCCTGCACACAGCACCACCGAGAGAGCACGCCTAAGCCATCCCTGATGACCACTGATCACCCCACCACCCTCACCCCGTTTCAGGAATCAGCCCGCCCTCCTCAGACGGCAGGTAAGGACACTTGTTCCTTGTTTTCACTCCCTTGTGCTACAGCCTATAAATCCTTGTCTGCACTTCTCGTCTGGCCTCTTACCAATCTCCACTGATTGAAGAGTTCAAGTACCCGGGTCAGTAACAAAGTGAAGCCAGTACTGAGCTTGTGTGTGCTCAGTTGTGTCTGACTCATTGTGATCCCATGAAGTGTAGCCCGCCAGGCTCCTCTGTCCACAGGATTACGCAGGCAAGAATACTGGAGTGGGCGGCCATTTCCTCCTCCAGGGATCCTCCCAACCCAGGGATCGAACTCACATCTCCTCAGTCTCTGGCTTTGCAGGTGTATTCTCTACCACCAAGTTACCTGGGAAGCCAGAAGCCAATATTACTCTGATACTAAAACCGGAAAGACAGAGCACACCCCAAAAAATTAAGGAATAAATAAAACTAAGAAAACCACGTCCCTTATGAATCTAAATGCAAAAAAATCCTAACATGAAAAAAAAATTAGCCAACCAAATTCAGCAAAACACAAAATGAGTTAACCATGATCAAGTGGAATTTACGTCAGGGATACGTGGTTAGTTTAACATACAAAAGCAATCAATGCAATATACCACATTAACAGAATAAAGAACAAAAACCACATAATCATCTCAATAGATCCAGAAAGGGAATTTGACAACATTCCACACCCTTTGATAACAAAAAATTACTCAACAAACTAAAAACGGAAGGGAACTTCCTCGGTCTGATAAAGGCCAACCATGAAAAACCCACAGCCAACACACACTTAATGGTGAAAAACCGAATGCCTTCCCCCTGAGATTTGGAACAAGACAAGGATATTTCTTGTCAAGAAATTAAGCAACAAAGAGAAATAAGAGGCACTCATACTGGAAGGGAAGAAGTAAACATAATCATATATACAAAAAATTCTAAGGGGATTACAAAAACACCCAAAACAAATAAAACTACAAAACCGTAGCAGAAACAGTAGTAATCCTGTTGACTTCAGTGTGGAAGATCGATATACGAAAATCACCTACATTTCCATATGCTAATGAACAACCCACAAATGAACAATTCCATTCACAACTGTATCAAAAGAATAAAATATGCCAGAATAAATTTAACAAATACAGTGCAAGATTTCAAAAGTGAAATTTATATCTTTGCCAAGAGGGGTAGAAATCTAAATAGAGACATATTCTACGTCTATGGATTGGAAGGCTCATTATTTATGGGAAATTCTCTTCTATTTGATCAATAGATCTAACCCAGTCCTTATCAAAATTCAAGCAAGTCTGTTTCCTTTCCACACAGATTGACTATAGCTGCTTCTAAAGTTTATATTGAAAGGCAAAGGTCCTAGAATAACAAAAACAATCTTGAAAAAGAAAAACAAAGTTAGAGGACATAACCTTCCAATTTCAAAACTTGCTACAGCAATAAAGAGAGTGTGGAACTGAATAAGGATAGACATAAAGATCAATGACACACAAGTGAGAGCCCAGAAATAAACTCTGACATTTACAACCAGTTGGTTTACAACCAAGGAGGCAAGAGGCAACTGGCTACCTACACAAAAAAAGAATGAAGCTGGACTCCCTACATCACACCATTCACTAAATTTAACTCAAAATGAATGAGACCTAAACGTAGAGTTAGAATTATAAAACCCTTAGGACAAAATCTTGGTGACCTTGGGTTAGGCAAATGTTTTGTCACCAGCAAAACCCACTGGGGTCCCAGAGAAAAATAAGAGAATTTAGGTGATAAGGTCTCATTTCTTTTGTGCTTAATTTAGTTTCCACTTGCCTGTTAATGGTCTTGCCCTTATCACAAAGGACTAGAGTTTCCACCACAGAATGGCTGTGCCCAAGACCTCCAGCTTGGCAGGGCTGTATGAAAAGCGTGAGCAGGGCACTTCAATTCGAGATGGTAGAGGAGGGGCATGTGCATAGACCCTTCACCTGGCACTGCAGTCCAGAGTGTGAGCAACACTCCTGTGCCAGACCCTTAAGAACTGCCCCCTTCCGCACTTGACAAGAACCCTATAAGGCAGCCCCGCCCACAGCCTTTCAGTGGGAAAGGCAGCTGTGTACTCTAGAGTCAGGGCTTACACCTGTCCCTTCTTTGATCTGATCAAAGCCTAAAACATCCCTTTGCTTCTACTGGCACAAGAAACATGGGGAAGGAGAATCCTTGTTGGGGCTCTCCTTGGAAGGGGTGGTAACAGTTTCTTAGATACAACAGCAAAAGCCCAATCCACAAAATTAAAAATTAATTGAATTTCATCAAAATGTAAAACTATGAGTCACCATGAAGAAAATCTAATCACTGGAAGAAAATATTGGCAAATTATACATCTGCTTGAAGATGTGTATCCAAAATATAAAGAACACTTTATAGAATACCACTCAAGAACACAACAAGTAGTCCAATTTTTAAAAACTGGCAAAACAACAGAACAGATATTTCATTTAAAAAAGCTATATGAGCATCCAATAAGCATATATTAAGATGTTCAGTGGGGCTTACCCAGTGGCTCATTGGTAGAGAATCCACCTGCCAAGGCAGGAGACTTGGGTTCCTGAGTCAGGAAGATTCCCTGGAAAAGGAAATGGCAACTCGCTTCAGTATTCTTGCCTGGGAAATCCCATGGACAGAGGAACATGGCAGGCTACAGTCCATGGGGTCAAAAAAGAGTCAGACACAGCTTAGTGACTAAGCAACAACGAGGTGTTCAGTAAATATCATCAGTCATTAGAGAAATATAAGCCACAATGAGATACTACTTCATACCACAAGAACGATGAAAATAAAAAAAAGACATAATAACAAGTGATAGCAAGGATGAAACTAGAGTCCTCAATAATTTGGAGGAAATGTTTTAATGGTACATTCAGTTTAAAAAACAGTTTGGCAGTTTCTTAAGAAGTTAAATGTATGTGTTTTTCTGTATGACTCCACAATTCACTCCTCGGAACATTTACCCAAGAGAAAGGAAAATATATGTCCACACAAAGCTTAAATATGAATATTCAGAGCAGAATTATTCATGATAGCCAGAAACTGAAAGCAACCCAAATGTCCACTCATGGATGAATGAACAAAGTGTATTTTACAGACACAACGGTATACATTCAGCCACAGAAAGGAATGAAGTACTAATATTTGTTAAAACCTGGATGAACCTCACCAGCACTGTATTAAGTGAACGCAGCCAGGCACGAAGGGCCACTGGATGGTTCCCAGTATGTGGGATGTCCAGAAAAGACCTATCTATAAAGACAGCAACTAGATTCAGTAGTTAACTGGGGCTGGGGATGGGGAAAGGGGGGTGACTGCAAATAAGCATGAGGGATCTTTCTGGAGTAATGGAATGTGCTAAAATTTAATTGTGGTGACAGTCGCACAACTTTGTGCTTTTACTACAAATTGTTGAATTCTACATTTATAAGTGAAATAGAAAGACCCTGCAAAAACAACAACAAAAAAGACTATGTAATGTCTTTATTCATTCTACTATTAATAAGCATTTGGGTAGCTTCCAGTTTGGAGACATTATAAATACTGCAGGTATGGGCATTCTTGAACATCATTTGATGGCTATAAGTAAACATTTCTCTTAGGTGCATGTTTGAGAGTGAAAGGTCAGGGCAAGGCCAGGATGAAAGGTCAGGACGAAAGGTCAGGGCAAGGCCAGGATGAAAGCTCAGGGCGAGGTCAGGACGAAAAGGTCAGGCGTGCTGAGGCATGCCCGGGCATGTCGGGACATGCCCCGGCAGAGGGCGCTGCAGACACACCCCGGAGACGGGCCGGCAACCAAGCCGACCAATCAGGAGCCGACACGGAGCCCTTGAACACCAATCACCGCTGAGCCCGCGTTTTCTTCCTTATATGGGAGCCCCGGCCCGGGCTATAAAACCCCTTCCCCACCCCTCACACCTCGCAGACTCCGCAGACTCCCTTTACCTCACTGACTCCCTTTGCTTCGCAGACCCCCCTCGCTCCCCTGCTTTCTCGCCCCCCGGGAGTTCTGCCCGAGAGCGACCGCCCAATAAAAGGCCCTGTTCAACGGTCCATAGGGGTGGTTCCTTCTTCCCGCGGCGTTTCTTACAGAGAGTAGGATTTCTGGATTGTAGAGTGTGCATATATTGTGCTTTGGTAAATTCTGCCACAGAATTTTCCCGAATCTTCTATAGACTTACATCTCCGTCAGCAGTGATGAAACTTCTGGTCACTTTACATCCCAGCTGACCCTCGGCACTGTCTGTCGGTTTCCTTTTAGCCATTCTTTGAGTGCATAGCAGTGACCACAGTGGCTTCGGTCCGCATGCCTCTGATGATCAGTGAAGTTGAACCCATTTCGAGTTTGGCTGTTTTGTCTCTTTGACCATTTGGAAATTCTCTTTGTGAAATGCTGGTTCAAATAATTTTGCCCCCCTTCCCCTCTAAGTAGTGTGTAATTTTCTTACTGATTTTTGTGGGAGTTCCTTCTATTGAGTTGGCCCAAAAGTTAGTTTGAGTTTTTTCATAAGATGTTATGAAAACACCAGATGAACCTTGGGGCCAACCCAATATATTCTGGATGAGGGTTTTTTTTTAATACCACTCTCTGACATGATTTTTCACTTCCTTGACAGTGTCTTTTGATGAACACAAATTTTTGCTTTAATGTGGTCTAATTTAATAATTTTTTTCTTATGGTTAGTGTTTTTTTGATGTCCCCAATTAAGAGATCATCTCCTTACTCATAAAGCTATATTCTTGTTTTTTCTAAAGTAGTTACTGTTTTACCTCTCTAATTTAGATCAACAATCAATCTGACATTTATTTTGTATATATATAATTTGAGATATGGGGTCAATATTCCTTTTTTTCCCATTTGGATAATTGATATATGCAACATGTTTGAGGGGTTGTTTATTTTGTTTTTTAAGCACAGTAGCTTTAGTAAGTCTTGAATCGGATGGGTGAGTCATTCAGCTTTGCTTTCCTTTTTCAAGGCTGCTTCCGCCATTAAGTCTTCCGCCTCTCCAAAGAAGTTTTAGAATCTGCATGTAATAAAAACTATCCTGGGAACAAATGATCTTAAAATTTGTATGGGATTACAAAAGACCTCAAACAGCCAAAGCAAACTTGAGAAAGAAAAGCAAAGCTTGAGGCATTATGATCTTTGTTTTCAAATTACATTACAGGGACTTCCCTGGAAGTCCAGTGGTTAACACTCTGAGCTTCCGCTGCAGGGTCACGGGTTCAATCCCTGGCCCCCTGGTTGGGGATCTAAGACTCTGAGATGCCGTGTGGCCAAAACCAAAAACAAACAAACAAGCAAAAATAAGAAGAATGAAATCTTGCCATTTGCAGAAACATGAATGCCCCCCACCCCCACTGCCCAAGGAGGATTGAACCCACGTCTCCTGCGTTGGCAGGAGGATTCTTTACTGCTGAGCCACCTAGGAAGCGCCCACGTTAGATACATAGATGTTTGTTACACACTATATAAGAGAAATTTTAGGCAGTGTGTTCTTTCAGTGAGAAGAAGATATACTCAGTGATGATACTACATTCTTAAATATTTCAAACGTATTTTTCTTTCAAGAATAAAGACATTCTAGGGATTTCTGACTGGAATTGCCTTAAACCTATCAATCAGTTTGAAGAAATGAGAAATATATTCTATAATCCTGAGTGAAATAAATGAAGTAAGTCAGACAGAGAAAAACAAATACTGTTTAATGTCACATGTTGAATTAAAAATGAAAAACAAGTTTATGAATACAAAGGACATGTTGGTGGTTGCCTGATTGCCAGACATGGGAAGCGGGGGTGGGAAAAATGGGAGCGTGTGTGCCCCCGACCCTTTGTGACCCTATAGACTCTAGCCCACCAGGCTCCTCTGTCTGTGGGATCCTCCAGGCCAGAATACTGGAGTGGGTTGCCTCTGCCCTCCTCCAGATCTTCCCAGCCCAGAGATCAAACCCAGGTCTACCGCACTGCAGACAGCTTCTTCACGGCTGAGCCTGGGAAAAGTGGACAAAAGGAGTCAAACCAGTTATAAAATAAAGAAGCCATGGGGATGCAATGTACAGCATGATGACATAGTTAATAACACTGTATTGTACATCCGAGAGTTGCTGAGAGAGTCACCTTAAGAGTTCTCTACACAGCCACCAAAAATTATAACTAAAACACGGTGACAGATGTTAACTAGATTCATTATGGCGCTCATTTCACAAGTATGTACAAATATCGAATCATTAAGCACTCCACCTGAAATATAATGGTGTATGTCAATTACACTTCAGTATATTTTTAATTAAAAAATAAATTTATTATTAAATATTTAGAGAAGAAAATGTTCCAAATGATTATGAAAAAACATTTTTATAATAATGTAAAAAAACAAAAAGTAATGCTTTGCAAGTGAATTGTAGACATCATGACACTCTGTTCTTTTTATATATATATTCAGTAAGTCATGCATGTTGTGAATTGTGTAACAAGCCTGTTCAGTTCAGTTCAGTTCAGTCACTCAGTCATGTCCAGCTCTTTGCGACCCCATGGACTGCAACAAGCCTGCAGCACTATTGTTTCCAAGGTTACCATAAAGCTGTGAAAAGCCTCCTTTTCAAACAGGAAAAGGAGGTATTTTCTGTACCCTTGTGAAGACTTTTCCCACATTAAATGTACACAGAATGTTTCTCACAAGCTTGTTGTTGTTGTTCAGTCGCTTAGTTGTGTCTGACTCTTTGCGACCCCTTGAACTGCAGCATGCCAGTCTACCCTGTCCTTCACCATCTCCTGAAGTTTGCTTAGACCCATGTCCATTGAGTCAATGATGCTACGCAACCATCTCATCCTCTGCTGCCCCCTTCTCCTCCTGCCTTCAATCTTTTCCAGCATCAGGGTCTTTCCTAATGAGTCAGCTCTTCAAATCAGGTGGCCAAAGTATTGGAGTTTCAGCTTCAGCATCAGTCCTTCCAATGAATATTCAAAGCTGATTTCTTTTAGGATTGATTAGTTTGATCTCCTTGTTATCCAAGGGACTCTCAAGGGTCTTCTCCAGCACCACAATTCAAAAGCATCAATGTGGAGGAAATTTTAGGCACAGTGTTCTTTCAGTGAAAGGAAGTTATAGTCATTGAGTTAAGCTTGCAGTGAATTGTATAACAGACCTGTAGCACGGGTGTTTCTTTAATTTATTTTTTAATTGGAGGAGATAATTTCTTTATAATGTGCTGCTTTCTGCCATACAGTGAGAATCAGCTATAATTGTATATATATATATGTTTATATGTATCCCCTCCCGTTTAAGGGCACTGGTGTTCTAAAAGCCACTTTGAAGGTGGAAAAAGCCTAGCTTTCAAATAGGGACAGGATGTATCCTCTTTTATGTCCGCAGGCAAAGACATGTTCCCACATTAGATTAAGAGAGATGTTTCTTACAAACTACATGAAAGAAATTTTAGGAACAGTGTTCTTTCAGTGAAAGCAAGTTATACTCACTGAGTGACACGTGTAATGAATTGTGTAACAGACCTGCAGTACTGTGTTTCTAAGGCTATATTAAAGCTGGGGAAAACCTAGCTTTCAAACAGAAAAAAAAAAAAAAAGCATCTTCCTTTCCATCTACATGTAAAGACTTCTTCCTGTATTATATATATATATGCATGCTCAGTTGCTCAGTTGTGTCTGACTCTTTGAGACCCCATGGACTGCAGCTTGCCAGGCTCCCTTGTCCATGGGACTTCCCAGGCAAGAATACTGGAGTGGGTTACCATTTCCTACTCCAGGATATCTTCCCACCCCAGGGATCAAACCTGTGTTTCCTGCATTGGCAGGAGGATTCTTTACCATTGAGCCACCTAGGAAGCCCCCACATTAGATACATAGATATTTGCTACATGCTATATGAAAAAAATTTTAAGCAACCTATTCTTTCAGTAAGAGGAAGTTATACTCAGTGATGATACTACATTCTTAAATATTTCAAATGGATTTTTCTTTCAAGAATAAAGACATTCTATATATAGGCAAAAAAAAAAATCTGGGATTTTTGATTGAAATTGCATTAAACCTATCAATCAATTTGAAGAAATGAGAAGCAGACTCTATAATCCTGAGTCTTTCAATCTCTGTTCATAGTATATTCCTCCATTCATTTAGTCTCTCTTTCAAATTTTTTCAAAAATATTTTGTAGTTTTCAATGTTGGGGCTTTGTGCAACTTTCATTAGATTTATTTCTAGGTTTTAAATTATTTATAATACTGTATAACATGTTAAATTTTCATGATTGTCTCACCTTCAAGTATCTATTTGTATGTTGCTTTTTTATAGAAATTTAATTAACTTTTGAATATTGACCTTGGATGCAGTGACCATGCTGAATTCACTTATCAATCCAATAGCTAGTCTACAGATTCTTTTGGAAAGTTCTCTATGCTCAATCATGTCATATGAATAATGATTATTTTTTCTTTCTAATTCTTTTTTTTCCCCCTAATTCTTATGGCTTTTATTTCTTGACTCATTGCACTGGCTACCATACTAGTACAATGTTAAACTGGTGACCTAAATCACATGTCCAGTATACTATTTGTAGGAAAAAGGAAACTGGGACTTTCAAGTACATATATGCTTAGAATCTTTGAATCTTTCTGGAAAGATATGCAAAAACTAGTCACCTATCACTAAGGCAGACTTCCCTAGTGGCTCAGTGGTAAAGAATCCACCTGCCAAGGCAGGAGACACAAAAGAGTTGGGCTCAATCCTTGGGTTGGAAAGATCCCCTGAAGAAGGAAATGGCAACCCACTCCAGTATTCTTCCCTGGAAAATCCCACGGACAGAGGAGCCGGGCTCAGCCTGAACGACTGAGCACGTCACTAAGGCAGCAACTGTTGAAACTAGGGATTAAATTTAGAACCAATGGTGACTTCCTCAGACCCGCCCCAGCCATGCTCTGGAATGCAGGAATAGCCTGTCCCATTAGATTTTAAAACCCACAGAGTAGAATCACAGCCAAATTCTTACACCAAGAGAGAGGTCCAAATGGGGCGTTTACCATTGTCTAGAAGGGAATGTGAAAGTCAAAGTCGATTAGTCGTGTCCTACTCTTTGAGACCCCATGGACTATACAGTCCATGAAATTCTCCAGGCCAGAATACTGGAATGGGTAGCCTTTCCCTTCTCCAGGGGAATCTTCCCAACCCAGGGATCGAACCCAGGTCTCCCAAATCACAGGCAGATTCTTTACCAGTTGAACCACAAGGGAAGCCCTTAGAAGGGCAAGTGGCCCAGAAAAAAAAAAAAAAAAAGACTCTTCCCTCTAAAGTAGGTTTTCTGGGCATTTCATGGTCCTGCTTTCCTACTGCTTTCTCTTGGCACTTTTCATCAGCATCTCAGTAACTCTCAAATCAAAGATCAACATAAAAGTTGTTGTTGAAGAAACGGGCAAGAGTAGTTACCCCTGGGAAAGTTAACCAGGCGTCAGGGGAGGGGAGGGAGGTTTGTTTTTACTGTTATACCACATGCATATGTTATGGACTGAATGTTGGTGTCCCCCCAAAATTCATAGGCTGAAATCTAATCCCCAGTGTGATATTGGAGGCGGGGTCTTAAGGTCTTAGGGAGGAACTTGGGTCCTGAGGGTGGAGCCCTCATGAATGGGATGAGTATCCTTAATAAGAAGCCTGAAAGCTCAGGTCACTCCTTCTTGCCACTATGTGAAGATACAACAAGAAGTCAGCAGTCTACAGCCCAGAAGAGGCTCCTGAGCAGAACCTGACCATGCTGGCACCGTGGTCTTGGACTTGCAGCCTCTAAAACTGTAAGAAGTAAATTTCTGTTGTCAGCAAGCCACCCAGGTCACATTATTTTGTAATAGCAGCCCAGCTGACTAAGATAACATGTAATGCTGATTCAAAAACAAATCTAGGATTTATTTATTTTAAAACAAATAATGCAATTAGATGTTAAATCACCTCTCAGTTGAAAAGATGATTGTTGGCAAGCATCTCTCCCAGAGAATGGGGGGAGGGAAGCGACGGGTGTCAGCCCCTCTCCCCAAACCCCACTGTGCTTCTGATGTGAAGAGAGGGACACAGAAGCCAAGACCTTCTGTGGGAAAGCAATGAGCAGGGGCCACACTCTGTGAGGGATGTGAGGATGGGGCGCCATGGCTACCCTGGGAAGACTGAGTAAGGTTCTCTCGCTAGCTGCTTCAGGTGTGTCTGACTCTTTGGGACCCCATGGACTGTAGCCCGCCAGTCCTCTGTCCCTGGGATTTCCCAGGCACAAATACTGGAGGGGGTTGCCATTCCCTTCTCCAGGGGATCTTCCTGACCCAGGGATCGAACCTGGGTCTCCTGCATTGCAGCCAGACTCTTTACCAACTGAGCCAGCTGGGAAGCCTGGGGAGACTGAGCCGCCACAGAAAAAGACCCAGAGAGAAGCTGAATCACAAAGACAGCAGGGTGCCTGGCACAGGAAGCAAAGAGTTCCCATTCCTGAGCGGCGAGGACCCCCAAGGTATCCCTAGAGAGTCCCATCTCCTCAAGTCCTATTTCCTGTGTATCCATATGACACACCCACACCCCAGAAGTCCTGAGCACGTCTTGTTTCTCAAAGACATTGGCTCAAGTGGGGCTCTTCCGTTGACCCTGGAGTCGCCTTGGGAAGGCAACTGCCTCTTCGGGCTCTGTACCCACCCTGCTGGTCAAGGCTGCCTGCTGGCTCTGGAGGTCTGCCTGCCCCAGACCAGAGGAGGGGACTGAGCTGCTGAAGGAAGCCCCAGGACTGCTATGCCCTTCCCTCTCTTCCCCACCCCAGGGGCATTCCATGTCCCTGCATGGGAGGTCCAGGCAAATTCTTTCTGCGTTTACAAAAGTCCATAAGTCGGTGACCTCCCTCTAAAGCTGACCAGTCCCATAAGAGTTTTCCGGAGCCCTTACGCAAGAGGGCCCCTGCTCGGGGCAGGGGCATGTTTCTGTGCTCCATCTGGAGCAGACCCCCTTCCTATACTCCCACCTCCCCAGAGAACCCCCTCCTCCTTATGTCCTGACCCCTGGGGTTGGATCCCAGTCTACAGTTGGGACTTTCCAAAAGCTCCACTAGGCCTTTTTCTGGCCTCTCCCCCTTTCCAGGCCACCCATCAGGGATCTTGAACACTGGGTGAAGTGAGGAGCAGGTTTCTCAGAGCTCCAGAGAGCAAGATTGAGGCAAATGCAGAGGAAAGAGCACCAGATCACCATGCTGAAATTCTCCCTGAGTCCAATTACAGCATTAATTATAAAAGCTGGTAATAGGCAGCTCACTCACTTTTATGTGAATGCATTTATTTAACCCTCCCAAAAACCCTTTGAGGTGGTTACTATTGTTTTCCCTGATTTTACACAGAGGCAGGCACAGAGAGGTTAGGATGCTTGCCAAGGCCCACAGCTAGAAAGTGACAGAGCTGGGATGCAAACCTAAGTACTTTGATTCCAAAATCTAGGCTTTTGACTCATTCATTCTACTGCTTCTCACAGCCCCTGGGGAAGATCTCATATCTGAGCTTTGGGTCATGCTGTTCTCCCCTTCTGGAATGTTTCCTCCCTTCTCCACCTGGCAAAACGTACCCTTCCATGCCCACCCAAGAGCTTTCCCTGGTATGGTCCCTGTCCCCTGCTAGACATGTCACGAGGTCTTTGCCCAGTCGTAATGCCACTCCCCATTGAGCTACAAACATTTCCAGGAAGGTCCTGGGCCTTGTCCATCTTCATGTCACCAGCCTCACACACTGCAGACTTCTCCAAGGAGGTTCAACGTTCCGTATGGGGCAGGCCTCAGCCTCTGACTTTCTGCAGAATTTTGGAGATATCACTGCCCTTCTGTGGTCTCCAAAGTTCCCAGGAGTGAGATTTTTCTCTGATCCTCAGTTGCTGAAATCCCCATTTCTCCCTGCCAAAGAAATCACCTGGGGACTTTTTTCTCCACACTCTGCTCTATGGGAGAGAGATTGAGAGCTGCCTGGTGGGCCACCCCTGGGATCTCAAGATGGACTTGTCCCAGAAAAACTTCTGAGTCACCTTCCTGTCTCAAGATGGAACTTGGCTGCTTTCTCTTGGGTGATAAAAGACCAGGAAATGTACTGACTCCTCCACCCAAACCCCCACTCCTCCTGCCCAGGCCTGAGGAGGAGGGTGATCTAATTACAACACCTCATTGATAATAATAACTGTTATTAAGGATCATACTACATATACTCGCCCCCCATTCATTCATAGTATATGAATTCCCTAGCCTGGAAGGCAAAGGGGTGGGATAATTGGGACAACAGGGTGGGTTGAGCCAGAGCTCCAGATCCAGGGCTGTCTTGTCATCACTTCTCTAAGCCTCAGTGCACCCATCCTTAAAATGGGTTAAGTGCCTTTCCTCATGGGTCATCATTGTGAAGAAGATACACATAAGCCCGACAGTGTCTGGCACATAGATATGGCTGAACGCCTGGCTTAGACCACTGTACAGATGAGAAGATCTGTGAGCAACTTGGGAGCACACAGCAGGTGCTCTATCCAACTCCCTACCCCCAGCACCCCATGCATGATAAATGTGCAAAAGTAAAGAAGTGTTAGTCATTCAGTCATTCTAACTTTTCGTGACCCTATGGACTGGAACCCATCAGGCTCTTCTGCCCATGGGATTTTCCAGGCCAGAATACTGCAGTGGGTTGCCATTTCCTTCTCCGAGATGTACAGAAGACAGTAGGAAATGTTCCCTTTTCTGCTCGTCCCAGAGGCTGTGTGTCTTTGGGCAATCTGCTTTCTCTCTTTGGTCCCAGCCTCTTTGTCTAGGAAATGTGAAGCTGTCTAAGCTTACACTTGAATATCAACACCCAAGGGGATAGTGGGTCACATTAGGGAATCTTTGGTCGGCAGAGCTGGCCTGGTGTGATTTCTGTCTCCAGTGCTAACTAGCTTTGTAACAAAGGGTAGTTCCTTGACCTCTCTAAACCTCAGTTTCCTTGTCTGTCCAGTTTCTTCCTTCCTCTCAGTGTTGTTTTGAAACTTCAGCACATGAAGACTGCTTGGCACAGACCTGGAACATCAGAAGTGCTCAACTAATTAAAGATTATTTAAGAGTGAAAGGAGGAAGTGGTAGGGACTGGGGAAAGATGGTTGTAAATCGTGTGTTGTGGGAACCCAGAGAAGCAGCAACTAATTCCAGCTGGTGAGGCATAGAGAGGAGCCTGGAGGCCCAGAGAAGGAAGGTGACCTTGCCAATGACACACAGCTGTTGTGGCAGAGCTGGAAGGAGGCTCCATAGATTTGGCCCCATTTTGGACGGAGAGGCAGCGATCTGTGATGGGGCAGGCATTGACTTACAGATGACCCATAGGGAAGGCGAATGCTCTTTTCTAGTGTGTACTTGGGAAGTTCTGATTTCCTTTCTTCTGAGAACCAAGGGTTCCTAAAACAAACAAATAAATCTATGTCTAAGCTCTGTTTCACTCAGTGAGTTTATTTAAAATAATATCTCTTAGTAGAGACAGTTTATCCCTGCCAATTTCACCCTCGAACTTGAGGAATGTACCCCAGACCGGGGCAAGATGGGGTTCCAGAGCTCTCTGAGCCTCAGTTTACACTTCTATAAAATGACCAGATTCTTTTTTTTTTTTAGAGGGATAGCTGCTTTAGAAGGTTGTATTTGTTTCTGCCATACAACAACGTGAATCCGCTGTAAGTATACACATATCCCCTCCTTCTGGAACCTTTCACCCACCGACCCCACCCCACCCCCTAGGTCACCATAGGGCACATGCTCCCTGTGTGATTCAGCAGCTTCCCACTAGCTACCTGTTTTACACATGGTACTGTTGCTGGAAGGAGGACCTCTTCCAGGGCCAGAAAGCAGGAAATGTTCCCTTTTCTCCTACTTTCTCTTGTCAAACACTCAGAAACGAATTGTCCAGGGAGACACATGTGCTGACAAAGCAAGAGACTTTATTGGGAAGGGGCGCCCAGGCAGAGCAGTGGAGTAAGGGAACCCAGGAGAACAGCTCTGTCACGTGCCTCACAGTCTCGGGTTTTATGGTGATGGGCTTAGTTTCCGGGTTGTCTCTGACCAATCATTCTGACTCCTGGTGGCACACACATTGCTCAGACAATATGGATGCCAGCGAGAAGGATTCTGGGAGGTGGTCGGACACGCTGCATCTCCTTTTGACCTTTCCCAAACTCTTCCAGTTGGTGGTGGCTTATTAGTTCCGTGTTCCTTACCAGGACTTCCTGTCGTAAAAGAACTCATGCAAATGGTTACCAGGGTGCATGGCCAGGGTGGGCGGTTTCAGTAAGTGCACTTCCCCTAACAACTCCCCATTGAGAGAATTCATATTCAACATACTTCTTGGGAATTGGGGCAGAGGTTTCTTTCTTCTGTAACTTCTTCCTGCTGTGCATGGGCGTAGTCCTATCTAGCAGAGTAGAAGTCTCTCTCTCTCTACTTGATCTTAGTTGAGGTATTCTGTATCTGAAACAGGCTTCCATCCTTGGAGTAACAGCAATTTAGTCTGAAACTGTTGGGCCCCACCAAGAGATGAAACAGACAGGGGCCAAACAGGAGATCTAACAGGATGGTCACCACTGGTCCTCAGAAAAGGAAGGCAAAATTTGGGGTGAGGGCTGCAAATATGTGGAACTTTCTTCTGATTGGTTTAGCAATGAGGCAACAGGGAGGTGCTCCAGGAATCTTGTGCTCAGCCTAAAGTAACCATCCTCCACCTGGGTGGGGGCCCCAGTCCTGTAGAAGAACTCAAAGATATTGTTATGCATATTCCTTGATTAGGAACCAGGATTTTGTCTCAAGGTTGTACCACCATTTCCTCCTCTGTTTCTGTATCCCCTCCCTTCTCTGATCAGCAACTGTTTGGATCTGCCCTTTGAAACTCAGGGAAGGTTAAGGAGGCTGAATGAAGTCTATATCCTACAAATAAGAAACAGGAAATACAGAAAGAATCTGTACTCCAGAGCCCCATGAAGTCCCACTCAGTTTTAATTCAGGGAACTGGGCAACTATGACTCTGATATCCTCTAGTCAAAATAGGGCATAGGACTACCTCATTTTGGAGAATAGACACTGAATTGGAAGTATTTCTGAGTTCCAAGTTCTAGTCCTGTATGATTAAAATCTCAGTCCCTTGTTCCACCATTTTGGTATAGCAGACCCAATTAGAAGTAGTTGGAGGAGTGGCAACTGGAATTTTAATAGACAAAATGAATCTCATTTATTTTCAGAGGAATAGGCCTGAAACCCAATCTAGACCTGGCACTTTGGGGAGACTTGTAGCCAGTTGCCTCAGTCCAGTTCAGTTCAGTTCAGTCGCTCAGTCGTGTCTGACTCTTTGTGACCCCATGAATCGCAGCACGCCAGGCCTCCCTGTTCATCACCATCTCCTGGAGTTCACTCAGACTCACATCCATCGAGTCCATGATGCCATCCAGCCATCTCATCCTCGGTCGTCCCCTTCTCCTCCTGCCCCCAATCCTTCCCAGCATCAGAGTCTTTTCCAATGAGTCAACTCTTCACATGAGGTGGCCAAAGTACTGGAGTTTCAGCTTTAGCATCATTCCTTCCAAAGAAATCCCAGGGTTGATCTCCTTCAGAATGGACTGGTTGAATCTCCTCGCAGTCCAAGGGACTTTCAAGAGTCTTCTCCAACACCACAGTTCAAAAGCATCAATTCTTTGGCGCTCAGCCTTCTTCACAGTCCAACTCTCACATCCATACGTGACCACAAGAGAAACCATAGCCTTGACTAGATGGACCTTAGTCGGCAAAGTAATGTCTCTGCTTTTGAATATACTATCTAGGTTGGCCATAACTTTTCTTCCAAGGAGTAAGCGTCTTTTAATTTCATGGCTGCAATCACCATCTGCAGTGATTTTGGAGCCCAGTAGCCAGTTGCCTAGTTTCATAAAAAGTAAGCTTGCAGTTACTAGCTGCCAGCAGACATTGTTTTGAGAATGTCTAGTGGCATCCAAGTCGGACACGACTCAGAAAGCTCAAGTTTTTAGCAAAACAAGGACTAGTCTGAAATTACATCCATAGTGTCACCTAGTTATTTCCTTGGATGTCTGAACCATAGCTACTCTATTTTGACTTTTAATTGTAATATTCTCCTTAGTAGCCAAAGTAGACGTCACCATTAATGATGACAGTGTTTCTCTAGGTATGAGAAGATGCAAGAATTGAGTCTCATAAAATCTTCTCCTGAAAAGATCTAACTATCTAAAGGCCTGTTCTGCCAGTTTTTCCCAGAGCACAGAGTGCTTCATTCCTGATTGCCACCCTGAACTCTTTTCAGCAGTGTTGAAGGTCAGCAGCTCCCATGACCATGATTTAATCTCTGCAGAGGTAGATGGCAAGTGTCAGTTTCCAGTTGGCAGGGCCCTTTCTTGGTCTTAAACTTGACCATGATTTGGGGGAAGGGGAGTGGTATTTCATGACCATTTCATCCCACAGTGCTGAGAATGTTCATTCTCAGGTCTGGCAAAGATTTTGTTGACAGGCCACTCAGTGGGCTGTTTTCTCTGGACCACCTGTCTTACTAACCTCTCGATCCATGAAAACATTCCCTCTTGTTGCTTCTTCCCAAATCTAGAGTTACACTGTTACCATCATTTGTCTCATATGGAACTACATATTATTTTATCAGAGGCTCAGTCACACATTTGGCAGTGTAAGAAACAGCAATTTTGCAAAACAGGGGCAATACAAATAACATAGCCAGCAACATTAGTAAAGTCATAAGTAAGACTTAAGCTAAGAGCTTTCATTAAATGTAGCCCAGTATATTCCAGGTGGTCTGACTTAGTCTATTCTGTATGAATCCTTATCTTCCAGGGAATTTATATGTTGGCATTGTCTACAAGGCACATAGTGCAGTTTCCTAGTGCTATTAGACTGATTATCCTTAGTATGATTTAATTGTTTCCAACATAGAGGAGACTAAACCTAAATTACCATAGCCTGGTATTATCTATACAAATCCATCCCATAATTCTGGGAGATTTTTTCCCTTGCTGAAACTTTGCTTGTTGCTCTGATCGAACCTGAGTAATGCAAGAAAACTCAAATTTATGGCCAGGGTCAGAGCAGGCATTATTAATTGGCCAGGTGAGGGGATCTCATCTAGCAATATCAATAGTGACCTGAATATGGCTATAATTTTTCCTTCAAATTAAATTTTTTCAAGGCCAACCAATTAGAGCCTTGGGGTAGAGAAATTCACCAAGGTAACCCAGAACTAGACACAGATAATTGGCCATGAACTCAACAATTGGACTGATTTCTAAAACTAGCATAGGATCATGCCTATGATAGAAAAACATTTGATTTATAGGCAAAGGTCCAAGAAGTCAAGAAAACACTATAAATGATCATATGAATCAGGCCCACCAACTTGGGCAAGTCTTCTACTTCTGATGTCATCTTCTCATGCTGCTGCTGCTGCTAAGTCGTGTCAGTCGAGTCCGACTCTGCAACCCCATAGACGGCAGCCCACCAGGCTCCTCTGTTCCTGGGATTCTCCAGGCAATAATACTGGAGTGGGTTGCCATTTCCTTCTCCAATGCATGAAAGTGAAAAGTGAAAGTGAAGTCGCTCAGTTGTGTCCAACTCTTCGCAACCCCATGGACTGTAGCCTACCAGGCTCCTCCGTCCATGAGATTTTCCAGGCAAGAGTACTGGAGTGGGTTGCCATTGTCTTTTCCACTTCTCATCCTAGTATAGTGCAGTTTCCTCTGTTCGAGCATTGTTTTAAGGTAAGTTCAGGTCAGCAGTCTTCTCTATAGAGTAGTCCAGTATAGAAGCTTTTGGAAGTGGAAATTAATTTAAGAGTCAAAGTGAAGTCGCTCAGTCATGTCCGACTCTCTGCGACCCCATGGATGGTAACCTACCAGGCTCCGCAGTCCATGGGATTTTCCAGGCAAGAATACTGGAGTGGGCTGCCATTTCCTTCTCCAGGGGATCTTCACAGCACAAGGATTGAACCCCGGGTCTCCTGCATTGCAGACAGATGCTTTACCGTCTGAGCCAATTTCACTGTGCATAAGCTAGTTAAGAGTACCTGATAAAAATGTCCTTCCAACCAGGTTGGAGACAGTCCCTTAAATTATGTCGTTTTCCAGTCTTGGTTGCGGGTCATGAGGCATCTGATATTCATCCAAAGATAGATTACTGAGATAAGCTTCAGAAACAAACTTAGAATATTCTTTAATAATTCAATTAAATTTTACATTAATAATGCATAATAGCAAATAACTATCCAGGAAATGAGTCTTAGTAGATACAAACCTCCACTAACAAACTGGGATTTAACATTTATTGAAATATCTTAATCTCCCTAAAATTACCCTCATTTTTACCAAATATAACCAAATTAAAGCTAGTGTACTTGCAAAATAAGTCTGCTCTCAATAAATTTGGCCTGATGATTTATAGAACCATAATTGGTCATAGACTTTTTGCTTTGCTGAAACTTTTATAGAATCTCAGACTAAACTTTTAAAATAAAACCTTTCAGGGCTAGGAAAGTCATACCAAAGGCTTAACACAGATTTTGCCTAGCAAATCTAGGTGAATTCTTCCCTTTTCAAGGTCTCAAAAATTCCTTGTGATTTCTGTACCTATTAGTGAGATAACCTTCCTCACTTATCTGATAAAGTTAATGGAAACCTAAGAGTTTCCAATCTCTGGAGGAGTCATATAGAGAGAAAATAGAATTGTTTCAATTTGTTTATAACATATAGTTTTACCAAATTACTATCATAATTAGTTTGAGGGGAAGGTTTTCCCTACTCCTAGAAAACACAGAATAAAGCCTGTAATTTTTTTAGATAGAAACCATAAAAGTTATAAGCATATTCACTGGCCCATTCTGTCCTTTTATTAACCTTTGTGAAGTCATCAGGTTTCCCATTAGAATACCAGGACATATCAGAATGTTAGGAACTCCATATAATTTCTAGGATATATAAATTACTAATATTTACCATACAATATATCAGAGAAGGCAATAGCAACCCACTCCAGTATTCTTGCCTGGAAAATTCCATGGGCGGAGGAGCGTGGTAGGCTGCAGTCCATGGGGTTGCACAGAGTCAGACACGACCAAGCGACTTCACTTTCATTTTCCACTTTCATGCATTGGAGAAGGAAATGGCAACCCACTCCAGTGTTCTTGCCTGGAGAATCCCAGGGACGGGGGAGCCTGGTAGGCTGCCATCTATGGGGTTGCACAGAGTTGGACACGACTGAAGCAATTTAAAAGCAGCCGCAGCAGCAACCATACAATATAACCGGAGAGGATTTATTATTCATTTGATCATATTTTCCATGTAATTTATCCAACCAAACAAACACAATTTGTTTAATATCTCTCTTTGGGGTGTTTTGGGGGCCCTCTGAAGCATCCCAAAGTTAGCTAGAGGTCCAAAGAACTTCAAGAGAATTTGATTTAGGAAGTTTTGTCAAAAATAATCAGTCAAAAATGTTTAGAACATTTAGTCAGATGTAGCCAATGCTGGTGGGTGTAGCACTTGGCTTGCTGATATGTCAAAGTGCATATATACTGAGGTTCAAGGTCTAGTGAAAGTAAACTCCGCCATCTTGGACCTAGTTGGCTCTAACCAGTTTTCCTTTGGCTGTGTCATTCCTAAAAAAATCCATTTATCCAACTAATTGTAATCCAATTTTAGAAAATCCTGATCATGCATAACTTTTTTCAGTATTTTTTTTCATAACTTTTACTGAAAACACATCTTCAATTCAGTTCAGTTCAGTTGCTCAGTCATGTCTGACTCTTTGTGACTCCATGGACTACAGTACGCCAGGCTTCCCTGTCCATCACCAACTCCTGGAGTCTACTCAAACTCATGCCCATTTTTTTCCCCAAAGTATTTTCCACAATGAGGTACATTTCTGGCTGACAAATCTGTAACAGAATACAGGCTTATTTGGCCTCTAGTAAACCTAGGTACAACAGAAGTATTGTACTTGTTGACGGTCTGTCAGCTAGTTAGAACAGCAAAGAGGAGTCCAAATGGTGGTGGCCAAAAGACAAAGGGGAAAAGGCCAGGAAAAGGGAACAAAGGAAAATCCACGGTCCAGAGTGAGAGCCTAAGGTGAAACAAACATGCCTCCTTCCTGGTTAGCCTTAATTTACATACAGCAGACTCAGGGGGGAGGAGACAAAATGTATAAGAAGAAGGAGCCAAGATGGGGTTGGGGCCTCTACTTTGGGGTTAGCCTGCTGTCACTCCTTGAGGGTGTACTATCCTTTGTTTACTGAATAAAACTTTGAGCTGTAACCGAGCTGTAACACTGGTCCACTGTTTCAAATCTTTGTTGTGGTGAGACAGAACTGAGGAAATTACACATTCTCCAGACAGTTCTAAAGGCATGTCTATGTTACCAGGTATTAATTTCATACTGAATATGTCCCAGTTCACATGAACCTAAATTCATTTAGCTTAATTTAGAATTGTTTGATTTGTAAGCATTTGCTTTTCTTTAAGCCAATTAAATAGAGCTCATTTACAAATTAATCTCAAAAATATTATCCAGAGGCAAAGACATACCTAGACATACACATATTCAGACAGACACGATGCAAGATCAAGTTTCATTTTCTAAACTTAGTCATGAACTAGATATTACAATATAAAATTTACTAGTTTATAAATAAAATTGGAATAAGTAAAAAATCTGAGGGCTTCTTCCTGTTTTTCTTCAGTCTCAGGAGTTAGAGATGTTCTAGATAAGATGTTAGAGATGTTCTGAGAGCCCCGGTCTCAAGGCACAGGGAAAGAAAATCAAGTTCTAACACAATGGCAGCAGGTCTAAACTAAATGGTGGCCACAGAGAGCAAAATGGCCATCATAAATCACAACACAGAACACAGAGTATAAAACACACACAGAGACCTGGCAGTCCTAATCAGACACTCCCTTAAATACAAGATTACAGTTTCTCAGAAAACATCCTATACAGACACAGAACTTAAGCTCCAAGTACTAACAGGGTAAATGAAAATATCTCAGGTCTTCAAAAATTTCAGAGAGGAAAGGAAGCCAGGTTGAAAGAAAAGGGGGTAGGAGGCGGGAGAGGCGGGCAAAAGGGATGGCCTTACAGACGTCTCCTGCCACCTGCAGATACCCAGGTGTTCACTGGACTTTACCCTTGGCCCTCATAGAAGGGAGGACTGGTACTTGGCCCTACCAGAGACCAGGTCAGATCAGACTGGAACCAGAATTTAAACCAGAAACCAGACCAGAACCAGAATTCAAGTTCTTTGCCAAGAGGAGGTGATCAGCCTCCAATCCTCAGCTCAGGCTGAGGCCCTTCGACCAGATTCCTGCATCCAGGACTGGGGGACTAGAAAAAAAGGGATGGGATAGGAAACATTAAGGAGAGGAAACAAAGAGGGAAGGGGAGAGAGGTCAATAAAGACTCTTGCTCCTTACCCAGTCGGGGCACTCTAGCCAGTTGTTCACATCAGGAGGAGACCAGGGACAAGAGGGTCCCAGTTGCAGCTGATGGGTCTGGTCCATCAGTGGGCAAGCTGGTCCCTGAGTACCCAAGTGGTCAGGATGTCAGTCACAACGAAGAAGAGTTGCAGCAGAGTCACCATTTGTTGCAGGCAGGGAAACCCCCTTCCGGCAACAGTACTGTATATATGAAAATGACCAGATTCTATAGGCCAGCAGTTCCCAACATTTTTGGCACCAGGGACCTGTTTTGTGGAAGATGATTTTTCCATGGATGGGGCAGGAGGGGGAGGAGGGGAAGAGATGGTTTAGGTGGTAATGCCAGTGATGGCGAGTGATGGGAAGCAGCAGATGAAGCTGTGTTTGTTCACCTGATGCTCACCTCTTGCTCTGCAGATTTGGGGAGGAACAGAACTGAGTCTGTAGGAAACTACAACATTAGGAGGAGAAGGAGGGGAAAGATTGGCAAGTATCTGCTTATATGTGCAGAGATGTCCTCGAGGGCTGCATGAGGAACTAGTAACAGGGGTGGCCTCTAGGGCAGGAAACTGGGGTAAGGGAATGAAAGAAAAGTTCTTCACTGTTTATTCTTTTGTACCTTTTGAAAGTCAAATTATGTCAGTGTTGTTGTTCAGTTGCTAAGTCATGTCTGACTCCTTGCCAATGTAATGCCTGTTAAAATTTTTTTTAATATGTAATGCAAAAAAGATTAAGTTTTAGAAGGCAGCATTTTAGTACTTTTAAAAATTATATAGTAATGACTGCAGTTTTTGTTTTTTTTTCACACACTGAGGATCAAATAAGAAAAGCCCCCAGTGGGCAGGCTCTTTGGCCAGAGATTCCCTAACACTAGAGGGGGAGGAAGCTGGAGCACAAAGAGGAAGAAAGCGTACTGTTCACAAATTTAAACTTGATTTTTAAAGATACAAAGGAAAAGTGAAATATTTCTCTTTCCTTCCCCAGAGATAACTTTGGATTTAAAATAACTTTCTGAGATTCCTTGCCAGGCTGATGGGAATTTAAAGTGGTGAAAAGAAAGGAAAGCAAAACAGGCACTGTGAAAGGCAAGTTTCCATTTAATAGCTTGACTTTCCATTGTGAAAGGCACGTTGGTTAAGCTTGGGAACCCTTAAGTCTGTTTCTGCAGGTGATTTTTGTCCCGTTTCTCTGGGCACCGGCTGAGCCTAATTCTTCTTGGCCAAGAAAGCAAGCCAGGAGGCTTCCTAAGGAGCAGCATTCCTGTCTTCTCCAAGTTAGGGAGTGACATCCCTAGCTGGTTCCTAGGGAGAAGGAGGCCACAGAGAGCTTGCCTGGCCTGAAGATGTGACCCTAGCAAACAACCTCATACCTAGCCTTACCTACCGTGGTCATCTGTAAGCGTCTCCCCAGCTGGACTGAGAAAGGTGGTAAAGGTTTCCTAACATCTCCACCACAAAAATTATACATGCTCATGGTAAGAGATTCCAAGAGCACAGAGAATGGGAACTCTTTTCATTTCCTCTCCCTAGAGGGAATTGAGTTACCCACCAGGTTTTTTGGGCATCCTCCCAAAGTGGTCTGTAGGTCAGCCCTGAGAGGCATTGAGGGTAACAACGCCCGTTCTATAGATAAGGAAACTGAGGCTTGGAAAGAAAGGGAGAGTCTTGAGACACACAGCTGAAGTGTGGCAAAGCTGGGATTTGAACTTGACTCTCCTGTTCACAAGTCTACTATTGTGTAAGCTCTGAATGGCTCCATCCCAAGTTTATAGAACTTCTTTGGTACATCCCTTGTCCCAGGCATATACACACCACACACACACACACACACACACACACACACACCACAACACACACACATGACTAACTCAGTCACACAAAAATGTCCCAATACGTACACACACATGGGCCCAAGTGGGGTCCCCTTACCCCCATAGACGCATCCATCTCTAAACCATGATACACACTCTCACACAATCACACATGTGCAGTGTGTATAAATAGACTTCAGACGCACACACATGTTACCACTCCCAGAGACAAACAGTTCTACACATGCATAGACACAGACACTGGGACGTGCCCTGTCCCCACTCACCTCTCCCTCATTCCTTCTGTCAGAGCCTACCCCTCAGAGGGGCCACACTCCCCTTCTTGGCCATGCTGTCCACAGAGGTTTTGCCCTCTCTGCCCCCTCCAGTTCCAGCTGCTGTCTTCTAGACCAGTGATCATGCCAGCAGATGCCACCTGCCCCAGCCACAGCTGGGCCCCCTCTCTCCACGCCCTTCCCCTCCTGGCCAAGATTCTAAGGCAGCAGAAATCTAAGGCTCCTGTTCCCGCCCTAGCAGCCCTGGTGTGTGTGTGTTCATGCTCAGTCATAGTCAACCCTTTGTGATCCCATGGACTGTAGCCCACAAGGCTCCTCTGTCCATGGATTTCCCAGGCAAGAATACCGGAGTGGGCTGCCATTTCCTACTCAAAGGGATCTTCCCAACCCAAGGGTGAACTCACATCTCCTCCATTGGAAGGTGGATTCTTTACCATCTGAGCCACCTGGGAAGATCCACAGCCCTGGTACCTCACAGAATTTTGGTGAAGAACCTTGAGGTTCATCACTCCCACCTTCTAAGATTTATATGAATAGGTATCTTGGAGAGGACCTCGGCTGGTAGATAAAAACCTGTTTTGCCAAAGTTTTCACTTTCATCTCAGGTTCAAACGATTTGTTCACAAAATAAGCCACTCGTTATATACAAATAAAAGATACAGATATTTATTAGAGAATTATCTAGCTTACTTTCAATATACCAACATTAAAAGAAAAGAGAAATAGAGTAGAGAGTACATTACCAAATTGGGTTTTGACCAACATCCAGATTTAAACAGTGCTAGAAAGTCCCATGTCTCAGCACAACTGGAATCCCAGTTGGGAAAAGGTCCCAGGCAGCATGTACGCTCTGGGTGAGACTTCAGAGATTGCATTTCAGGGTTCCTGCTTATATTCCCAGGGACGCAAAGTGATATCATCATCAATCTGTGAGCAAATTGGAAGCCTGATTCAAGTTAATGATGTTTGTTTTGTCTTGCAAAATTTGGGATGTTGTTAAGCCTGGGGCTTGGTTGGCCAGAGCCCCTCCAGGGGCTCAACAATCTCAAGATTCCTCCCCCATATTATATATGGTGCTGCAAGTCTTGCCCTCACAGAAGGGAGTCACTCACAGTCACTCACAGTCGGGGCAGTGTCCAGGCAGGTTAGAAGCAAGGTCAAAGGCCTGCTCTGCTTTGTCTCTGAAGCCTAAACAAGACTATTTAATTTCCCCTAACAAAACCCCAACCCTAGGTGGAAGCCCATCCCTAACCCTCCCTTTAATCCCGTGACTTCATCTTGTCCAGTTGCTCCTGTTTGTGAAATGTTTCTGAACTCCTTGCCTCAGTTTCCCCTAGTAGTCCTCATGTAATAGGGAAGAACCTCGGTATTCTAAGTCACTAGGGACTTGCCCAGCAGTCCAGTGGTCTTGCTTTTACTGCAGGGGGCGAGGCTTCAATCCATGGTCACGGAACTAGGATCCCACATGCTGCCCCTCGGCCAAAAAAAAAAAAGTTAATCACTAAAGGGATGTTGCTTATAAACTTCAGTTATACATAATGGTCCATCTCTAGGAACCCTGCCTCCCAGGTAATAAGCGTTAAGCTAAAATACCTTTGTTTAGCTAGCAGGAAACATCCTGACCAGGCCCACCTGTGAATGACTACAGGGAAGGAGAAATTAAGACAATCCCTCTGGAGTCTGGCTGGAACCAGGGCTTTACCCTCTCCCCTTTGAGTATAAAAGAATCCTGGATTCTATTAATAACTGGAAGAAGAAGTTTCTTTGGGACGCTAGTCCGCTGTCTCAGACTGCTGGCTTTCTGAATAAAGTTGCTATTCCTTGCCCCAATGGCTCATCTCCCCATTTACTGGCCTGTCATGGCAGGGGAATGATGAGTCAAGACTCAGTAACAAATACATTTAGTCTGACTTGAGGCTCTCCTAAAAATGTGGCTCCTTGATGCCCAGAGACATAGCAGGAACCTCATGAAAATGTACTCCTATCCCCACACCTGCTTGGGGTTCCCAGGGCGGGGGGAGAGTGGGCACTCCCCCAGGTGGTGAGTAGGTGGAGAGAGGAAGGTTCCGTTGTTCTGTAGCCTGACGTTAACTAGGAGAAACTTGCTTCCTCTGAAATGTAATCTTGGGGATGAGAGCAAGAGGACTGAGGTCCTTAGGTGGGATGCTGTAAGCGTCTGGGGGGACAGACTCTGAATGTAGGATTTATTCATTTGCTCAATTAATGACTATTCCTGAGTGCCTACCTACAAGATGCCAGGTGCTGGAGATCAGGGGTGAATGAAGGGTCCAAGCAGGCCCTGCTCACATGACGTGTAGGGTACATGTGGCCTGAGAATCTATCTCTCTCTCTCTCTCACAGACACACACACACCCATGCTAGGGACTCTGGTTCAGACAGGGGAGCTGACTCAGGCTGGAGGCCAGCTGGGGTGTCCAGTGGACAGCTGAGGGATATAAAAACACTGAGGCCCTTTAGCAGTGCTGAGACTGCCTGACCTAGAAAAACATTGCATCAGACTCTGTCTCATTTTTGCAGGGCGCTTGATCAGCCAAGACACTTGCTCTATAGATCTGTGGAAACCTTTGGAGAACTAAGATGTCAGTAATGCTTTTTTTTTTAGAATGAAAAGTAATTTTCACGGCTTTTTTTCTTTTGCAATGCAAAAGCAGTGAATTGCAGCGAATGGGGCTCCCCCAGAACATCCCTGGCTGGGGGGCCAAACACCCTGATTTTTCACTACTCAGTGATGCCTTACTGGGACTCAGTGAGTCCACTTGTCCAGGCCCCTGCTGGCATGTCCTCTATTGAAATACTAGGTCATGGGTACATTTTCTATGACGTATCTAGCAGCATCAGAAAGGGACTGCAGGAAACAGGCCAAGAGAAAACACAAAGCATTTAAGCATATCGAAAGATCAGAGGGAAACTGGGAGCTATTTGTGGGTGAGAGAATTTCCAAAGGAAATGGTAAAACTGAGGGCCTCTGAGCTAGTAGGAAAGACCTGCAGATGCTGGCTCTTGCCCCTCCCTAGAATTAGGGCCTTTCTGTCCTTGGAAACTCCACTTTGATGGGCTCGGGCATGTAACATACATAGCCTGCTGGATTCTGGCATCTCAGGGCAGGGGCCAGGGACGGGGTGGGGGTGGTTGTGGAATCCGACTCTGGATACCTGGGGAAGTGACGACACCTGTCCTGGGCCTCATGACACACACAGAAAATGTGTGGTGGCTGAAGGGAACATGGAACGTTTGTCCCTTTGAACTGGACCCTCCCTAAGGTCCTCAGCTTCTATGAAGAAATCCATGGCCCATCTTAACCCTCCAGCTCCCCTATTTCACCCCCGTTTCTCCTCAGACCCTGTCCTGTTAGTCCCATGCTCAGGCCTTTGCTCTCGCTGTGTCCCCTATCCCTTCCCCTCCACCCCTACAAAGCAGAGCTATCCTTTTGTGCCCACCTTCTCCAGCAAGCCTTCTCCTCCTTGGCATCTTTGGAGTTCTTTTCCAGTGGGGCTGTATCATTATTTGCGTAGGCTCTGATCTCTTGCTCCCTGATATTTTACAGGTGAGTGAAGAAGGCTGGCACTGGCCAGTAAAAACATAACACAAGGCACCCATAGTTAAAATTTCCAGTAGCAACTTTGAAAAAATAGGAATAGATGACATTCATTTTAATAATCTGTTTAACATAATATAACCAAAGAATTATCACTTTAACATATCAACAGTAAAAAGTAATAATAAAATAGGGTTGACCCTTGAACGACACGGAGGTTAGGAGTGCTGACCCTCTGCATGGTCAAAAATCTGTGTATAACTTACAGTCTGCCCTCTGGCACCTGAGGTTCCTATGCATCCACGGTTTCTCCCTATCTGTAGCTCCGCATTCATGAATAGATTCAGCCAACTGCAGACTGTGTAGTACTATAGGTTTTACTGTTGAAAAAACCCACAGAATTTAAAAAAGAAAAAAACCAAGGGTAAGTGGACCCACATAGTTCGAACCCTTATTGTTTAAGGGTCAATTTTAGCTTACATGTTTACTTTCAAATTTTCTTTGAAATCTAGTTTGTATATTGTGTGTGTGGTCTGCTCAGTTCAGTGCAGCCACATTTCAAATGCTCAATAGTCAGCTCGTGACTACCATGCTAACCAGCACAGATCAAGGCCATATTAGTCTTTGGGTTACAGGTAACAGAAGTTCACATTAAACTGACTTAGTGGAAAAGGACATTGGCTCATGAAACTGAAAAGACCAGGGGCAGACGGTTTCAGGTACAACTAGATTCAGGTGCTCCAATAATATTGCTGTCACCAGAGTTCTGACTTTCCATCAGAAACTTTTCCAGCCCTTCTCAAGCAGGCTCTGGATGGCATAGCAATGACAGCCACCACCAGCCTCAGACTTTCCTCTACCAGCTCAGCCCACCTGATCCCCACACACAGTTCCTCTTCTCCAAGAGTTCCCCCTCACCAGACTCCCATTGGACCAACTGGAACCGTGTACTCATTTCAGAACCAACCACTGTATAGCTAGGTGAATGGAATTGGCTGATTGGTCAGACCAGAGTCACAAGTCCATTTCCCCCTCACATGGTAGGAGACTAGAGTCAGCTTATGTGATGTGCCAGGACAGAGAGTGGGTGAGACATTGTTTCCCAATGGAAAATCAGGGGACTGGTATCAGAAGACCTGGGCGGGGAGAGATAAGTTGTGGAAGTGGGAAGTGGCCAGAGTAGGGGTGGGACTGAATCAATAAGGGCTCCCAAAGAGTAGCTGAGTATCAGGTCAAACAGAAAAGTCATAATGTAGTCCTGAAGAAATGTTTAAAACTTTAATGACTGTATAACATCTTCCAGCTTTGTCAGAAGTGGGATTCAAACCCACGCCTCCAGGGGAGACTGCAACCTGAATGCAGTCACTTAGATCACTTAGTCACTTGGATCACTCGGCCATCCTGACTACCACTAAAAAAAATAAAGCTAGTGGAGGTGAGGGAATTCCAGTTGAACCATTTCAAATCCTAAAAGATGATGCTGTAAAAGTGCTGCACTCAATATGCCAGCAAATTTGGAAAACTCAGCAGTGGCCAGTTCAGTACAGTTGTCGCTCAGTTGTGTCCAACTCTTTGCAACCCCATGGACTGCAGCATGCCAGGCCTCCCTGTCCATCACCAACTCCCTGAGCCTGCTCAAACTCATGTCCATTGAGTCGGTGATGCCATCCAGCCATCTTGTCCTCTGTCATCCCCTTCTCCTCCCACCTTCATTCTTTCCCAACAGCAGGGTTTTTTCCAATGAGTCAGTTCTTCGCATCCGGTGGCCAAAGTATTGGAGTTTCAGCTTCAGCATCAGTCCTTCCAATGAATATTCAGGACTGATTACCTTTAGGATTGACTGGTTGAATCTCCTTGCTGTCCAGGGGACTCTCAAGAGTCTTCACCAATACCACAGTTCAAAAGCATCAATTATTCAGCCCCTAGCTTTCTTTATAGTCCAACTCTCACATCCATACATGACTACTGGAAAAGTCATAGCTTTGACTAAACAGACCTTTGTTGGCAAAGTAGTGTCTCTGTTTTTTAATTAGCTGTTTAGCTTTTCTTTCAAGGAGCAAGTGTCTTTTAATTTCATGGCTGCAGTCACCATCTGCAGTGATTTTGGAGCCCCAAAAATAAAGTCTCTCCCTGTTTCCCCATGTATTTGCCATAAAGTGATGGGGCTAGATGCCATGATCTTAGCTTTCTGAATGTTGAGTTTTAAGCCAACTTTTTCATTCTCCTCTTTCACTTTCATCAAGAAGCTCTTTAGTTCTTCTTCACTTCTGCCATAAGGGTGGTGTCATCTGCATATCTGAGGTTCTTAATATTTCTCCTGGCAATCTTAATTCCAGCTTGTGCTTCCTCCAGCCCAGCGTTTCTCATGATGTACTCTGCATATAAGTTAAATAAGCAGGGTGACAATATACAGCCTTGACGTACTCCTTTCCCAATTTGAAACCAGTCTGTTGTTCCATGTCCAGTTCTAACTGTTGCTTCCTGGCCTGCATACAGATTTCTCAGAAGGCAGGTCAGGTGGTCTGGTATTCCCGTCTCTTTAAGAATTTTCCAGAGTTTGTTGTGGTCCACACAGTCAAAGTCTTTGGCATAGTCAATAAAGCAGAAGTAGATGTTTTTCTGGAACTCACTTGCTTTTTTGATGATCCAACGAATGTTGACAATTTGATCTCTGGTTCCTCTGCCTTTTCTAAATCCAGCTTGAACATCTGGAAGTTCACGGTTCACGTACTGTTGAAGCCTGACTTGGAGAATTTTGAGCATTACTTTGCTATCGTGTGAGACGAGTGCAACTGTGTGGTAGTTTGAGCATTCTTTTGCATTGCCTTTCTTCAGGATTGGAATGAAAACTGACCTTTTCCAGTCCTGTGGCCACTGCTGTTTGATCTCTGGTTCTCTGGTTCCTGAGAGAGAAAACCAGAGATCAAATTGCCACCGTCCATCTGTCCGTTTGTCCATTCATCCACTCGTGCAGAACTTATGCCTCCAGTTTCTGCTATGTGACAGGTACTGTACTACTGCTAGGACTACCTGGTGAAGAAGATGGCCAAAGTTTCTACTTTGATAAGAGCTCAGAGCCTAGTGAGAGAGAAGCATGATCATCAAATAAGCCAGCAAATAAGCACAGTGACTTTGCATCTGTCAGAAGGAGGCCAGGCTGAAAGTGAATGCAAGGTCTGGGGGCCATTTTAACCCAGATACTGACAGGAATGCTGAAAGGAGCCAACCCTGCATGAGCTGGGGGAAGATGGCCCCACACGGAGGAAACAGAAAGTGCAAAGGCCTGAAGGGGAACAGAAAGATGGGTGCAGGGAGCTGGAGGTGGAGATGAGGTGGAAGAGGTGAGCAAGGCTGGATCAAAGAGGGCAGACAGGATACTGTGGTTGTCGGGATGGCCCCGTAGATACTACTTCAGCAACGTCAGTTTGATAGGTGGGAACTTGCTCCACCACGTTTACCAGATGCATGCAATAAATGGTACACTGGGGACCAATGGAAATGACCAATGGTAGGTGACGGTCTGAGACAGCACCACCAAGCTGGGAACTGGGGAGATGACCTCAAGACCATGCAGGATCTCACCTCAGTAATGCAGGCACTCCTGCAACAGATTCAAGATAAATTTCAGACCGTATCTGACCAGATCATTGGAATAACTGATGACATCATCGTGAGGGCCTTCCCTCGTGAAGTGGTTAAGACTTCACCTTCCAATGCAGGAGGTGTGGGTTCGATCCCCTAATTGGGAAGCTGGGATCCCCACATGCCTCGTGGCCAAAAAAAACAGAACTTAAAACAGAAGATGAGATGGTTGGATGGGATCACCAACTCAGTGGACATGAATTTGAGCAAACTCTGGGAGATGGTGAAGGACACGGAAACCTGGTGGGCTGCAGTCCATGGGGTTGCAAAGAATTGGACACGACTGAGCAGCTGAACTGACTGAAAACAGAAGTGATGTTGTAACAAACTCAATAAAGACTTTTAAAATGGTCCACATTTTTTTAAATCTTAAAAAGAAAAATTGATGACATGGGCAATCATATTGATGACCTGGAGAAAAATACCGCATTCAGACCATGTCCAGTTGGATCACTGGAAGAACTGATGACCTGAGAAGTCACATTGGTGACCTGGACAGAAGCACCACAGACCTCATGACACGGGCTGGGGTGGAAGAACTGGATGGTGAAAACAAGATCCCTGCCCACAGAAGAGCTGAAGTTTGCCCATCGAAACCAGACTCAGCAGCATCCTTTTCATGAGCCAAGAGAAGACGGAAGATGGGTGGCTTTTTGCAACTAATGTGCACTAATGTGTAGACAGGTTTTCTATTATCAAGTGGGCCCTCCTCTTACCTGGTACTACAGAGTTAGTTTATAGAGTGATTTCCCTCCCCTACCTCCATGTTTCCCGAACATGGTAACTTCATATCTCGGACCTTGGTCAGTTGTGCTATTAAACACTAAAACTTCGGCAGTTTTGGAGTGGGGCAGAAGAAGTGGTACATTGGTTTATTTTTCTGGGTTAACATTTAAAGCATTTATTCTATTCCATAACCCTAAATGTCCAGCACGTATTAACCCTTCCATCTATGCAACCCTTTGAGGCAGATACTATTCCTAAATCTATTTTGCAGATTGGACAACTGAGGAACAGAGAGGCTAACTAACTCTCCCGTGTCATAGAGCTAGCAGAAGCAGGATTTGAACTCAGGTGTTTCCAGAATCCACATGCTGACACATTCAGTCATGCTCCTTCGAGTTAAAATTGGCTATGCAACCACATGCGCACTGCAACCCTTGCTTATTAGAGTGTTATGCCATGGAGTCTCCCCACTCCTGGGGTTCTCTTTCTAGGGAGACTGAAGGCTTTGGGGACATGATAAGCAGTCTACAGAACTTGGAAGTGAGTTCCTGGTCCTTGGTGCATTCTGATCACCACTGTCCACATGATTCATTCAAATTCTGGGAACTGGGTTGCCCAACTCTCCACACCAAGGGAGAACCTGGGGTCTTTGGCTCTGGCTCCAGAGAGACTGAGTGGTTCCTATCCCACCCCATCAGAGATCCACACCTGCTTCATCAACTGCACCCCTGAGCTCCCAGCTAAGTGGGCCAAGATGCCCAAACCAGGCTTGGCAGGGATTCACTACTGGCGCTGAATCTTGGCCAAAGAAACCAGAGCCTGAAGCAAAAAACTTGGCCTTGCCAATTGGACTGGCTTGCTGGGAAACGCTTACCCTTTCTTTTAAGTCTCCTCTATAATGAAAACAGGACTAAAAATAATGTCTCCAAGTTCAGCCTGCCACCTTAGTTGGCAAGCCCCCATGACTTTCTTTCTGGCTTTGTTTCTAAAAAGAAACAATGTAAATAAAGCACTTATCACAGATGTGACCTAAATTAAATCCCTTACAATTATACGGTGGAAGTAACAAATGGATTCCAGGGATTAGATATGGTAGACAGAGGGCTTTAAGAACTATGGACGGAGGTTCATAACATTGTACAGGAGGTGGTGATCAAAACCATCCTCAAAAAACAGAAGTGCAAAAAGGCAGAATGGTTGTCTGAGGAGGTCTTACAAATAGCTGAGAAGAGAAGCAAAAGGCAAAGGAGAAAAGGAAAGATATACCCATCTGAATTCAGAGTTCCAAAAAAATAGCAAGGAGAGATTAAGCCTTCCTAAGTGATCAATGCAAAGAAACAGAGGAAAACAACAATAGAATGGGAAAGACTAGAGATCTCTTCAAGAAAATTAGAGATACCAAGAGAACATTTAATGCAAAGATGGGCACCATAAAGGACAGAAACGTTATGAATCTAACAGAAGCAGAAGAGATTAAGAAGAGGTGGCAAGAATACACAGAAGAACTATACAAAAAAGATCTTCATGACCCAGATAACCATAATGGTGTGATCACTCACCTAGAGCCAGACATCCTGGAGTCCAAAGTCAAGTGGGCCTTAGGAAGCATCACTATGAACAAAGCTAGTGGAGGTAATAAAATTCCAGCTGAGCTATTTCAAATCCTAAAAGATGATGCTGTGAAAATGCTGCACTCAATATGCCAGAAAATTTGGAAAACTCAGCAGTGGCCATAGGACTGGAAAAGGTCAGTTTGCATTTCAATCCCAAAGAAATGCAATGCTATAGAATGTTCAAACTACCACACAATTGCACTCATCTCACACACTAGCAAAGTAAAGCTCAAAATTCCCTAAGTGAGGCTTCAACAGTATGTGAACCATGAACTTCTAGATGTTCAAGCTGGATTTAGAGAAGACAGAGGAACCAGAGATCAAATTGCCAACATCCATTGGAGAATAGAAAAAGCAAGAGAATACCAGAGAAACATCTACTTCTGCTTTATTGACTATGCCAAAGCCTTTGACTGTGTGAATCACAGCAAACTGTGGAAAATCCTTAAAGAGATGGGAATACTAGACCACCTGACCTGTTTCCTGAGAAATCTGTATGCAGGTCAAGAGGCAACAGTTAAAATCGGACATGAAAAAAAAAAAAGAAGAAAAAGAAATCGGACATGAAACAACGGACTGGTTCCAAATTGGAAAAAGAGTACGTCAAGGCTGTATATTGTTACCTTGCTTATTTAACTTCTATGTAGAGTTTATCATGCAAAATGCTGGCTGAATGAAGCACAGATGGAATCAAGATTGCCAGAAGAAATATCAATAACCTCAGATATGCAGATGACACCACGCTTATGGCAGAAAACGAAGAGGAACTAAGAGCCTCTTGATGAAAGTGAAAGAGGAGAATGAAAACGCTGGCTTAAAACTCAGCATTCAAAAAACGAAAATCATGGCGTCCAGGCCCATCACTTCATGGCAAATACATGGGGTAACAATGGAAACAGTGAGAGACTTTATTTTTGGGGGCTCCAAAATCACTGCAGATGGTGACTGCAGCCATGAATTTAAAAGACACTTGCTCCTTGGAAGAAAAGCTATAACAAACCTAAACAGCATATTAAAAAGCAGGCATTACTTTGCCAACAAAGGTCTAGTCAAAGCTATGGTTTTTCCAGTAGTCATGTATGGATGTGAGATTTGAACTGTAAAGAAAGCTGACTGCTGAAGGACTGATGTTTTCAAACTGTGGTGTTGGAGAAGACAAAGAGATCCAACCAGTCAATCCTAAAGGAAATCAACCAGGAATATTCACTGGAAGGACTGATGCTGAATAACTCCAATACTTTGGCCACCTGATGCAAAGAGCCTACTCATTAGAAAAGACCCTGATGCTGGGAAAGATTGTAGGCAGGAGGAGAATGATACAACAGAGGATGACATGGTTGGATGGCATCACTCAACAATGGACATGAGTTCGCGCAAGCTCCGGGAGTTGGTGATGAACAGGGAAGCCCAGCGTGCTGCAGTCCATGGGGTTGCAAAGAGTCAGTCAAGACTGAGCAACTGAACAACAAAAAGTCACTGTTATAGGCTCAGAATAGTTCTCAAGGAGGGGTATTAAGCCAGAAAAATCAAGCTCCATTTATCTGTGTGACTCTGGGTAAATTACTTTGCATCTCCGAGCCTGATTTACCTCATCTGTAAATGGAGGTAATGCTACTCTGTATTGTGGTAATGCTATGAATGTTCAGCAAAATAATGGATGTAAGGGAGGCATTCACTAAAATTCAGTTTCCTGCCATTCTTTTCCCAGGCAGAGGTGGGTATATATGCCAAGATTCCAGGGATGCCAAAAATCCCTGGAATTTTCAGGCCCCTCGGTTGGCTGAGCATCAGGCTCCCACTCGGGGACTGACTCCATCTGTCCCTGGCAGAGGTGAGCACAGTCACCTGGGACTTCCCCAGCTGCTAGTAGACTTTCCAGGGTGAGCTCAGGGGACTTTCCTCTCCCCAGCTGGACAACTTCCGAGAGTGGAAAATGAGTGAGGCTGGTCCCTCAAGGACTGATCGTTGGTGTCTGGGCTGCTGATAAGGGGACTATGAGATAAACAGGAATAGTGACCCTTTCCCATTTTTGGAGATCTGGGCCTGGAATGGGGTTCTGAAATGGCCTCTTCCATGCCACAAATCTAGCACCTGAAAGGTGTCAGGGGAAGATAGCTGACCATCCACCCAAACCCAGGAGGTAGGTCTGAGTGGGCCTGCAGCACTGACCCTCATCAAATCAGCACTTCTCCCAGCCAGGCAAGGAGAGGAGCTGGAAGAGTGGGACTGACTTGGGCTGTAGCTCTGGGTTTGCCATTGTTTTCTTATCTCCAAAGGATACACATTTAGAAAGGTTGGTGGTAGAAGGCATGAGGGGAGTGTTCCAGAGGTCATGACCACAAAGCTTCTGCCCCAAAGAGGACCCTGGTGAGTGACTCAGCTTGTGTGAGCCTAAGCTCTCTGCTGTGCAAAATGGGGCAGGAGGATGGAGCTAATGGTTCCTGGCCTCAGAAAAAAGCTGTGAGTGTCTGATAACCCATCTGATCTTGGTGACTTTCTGTTGCATCCCTACACCCCCCTCTCTCCACCTTTTTGTGTATAGGCACTCACACACAAAACACTCACTCACACACACACATCATCCATTCAGCAGGGCTAATTAGTTTTGCCTCCAAAACACACCTTGAATCTTGAACTTGACCACCCTTTGCAATCTCCACTTCCCTGGCTCAGTCACTGTCATCTCTCATCCTCCTTTCCATGACCGTCTCCCTGGGCTTTTGATTCTCCTCTTGCCCTCACATCCATTCTCTGTAGATCAGCCAAATGGATCATTTTGAAAGGCCAACTGAATCTTGTTACTCCCCTGCTTTAAACACTCCAGTGACTCCAACACAGACAGAAGAAAATTCAAACTCTTCCTGGCACCCCAGCCCTGTGTGATATGGACTTCAGCCTCCTCCCATGCTTAACCTTGTCCCATTGGCCTTGCTGCCTCTTCAACAGACCACAATCCCTCTCTGGCCCAAGACCTTTGCACAGGCTATGCACCCCCCGCCCCTGCCCCCCGCCCCAGGGAACACTGCCATTCCTGACTTTGACTGTGCTTGTCTCTCCCTTCAGAACTCACTGTCTTCTGAGAGGGGCCCTCCCTGACCACCCTTCCTATGAGAGCCTCTAGTCACTCTTGATCATTGGTAAAAGAGGCTTTTTAAAGGTAAAATTATGATTCTTACCTACATATAAAAAGAACACAAGTCAAAGATTTCATTTAACTCAGAATTTGTAAAAAAAAAACAAACAAACACCAAGATGCTACAACTGATTCAAAACACACACACATACACTGACAATCAGAAATGATAGAATGGATTTATAATACAGGTATAAAAATGGCCAGTATTCACAGGGCAATAGTTAATTGCATTCCACTCCAACCAAATCCGCTTGCGTTTCCATGACTAAGACTCATTTGTATGTTGTAGTAATGAAAGGTGCAGGCCCTAGACTCAAACAGGACTCGGGCCCCAGACAGGACACCCAGTTATTTGTCTTGGCCTATTTCAAGGTCTCTTGCAAGTTTCTTGACGTCCTCTTTCTTGCACTTAGCAGCATTTTTTTTTTTTTTTGCCATTTTGCCTTTCACCTGTTTCTTAGCTCTCTCCCTCTACCCCAGGTTTGAATTTGTCTTGAGGGCAGAAATTCTCTTTAGTATATAGGCCTGCAGGAAATCCCATGGAGAAAGGCACTCTCATGACCTGGGATCTTCTGGTTCCTGGACAGAGCGAGTGCGTAGGTAATTCTGGTTGGGTTAGGGAAGGAGTAGGTGGAAGGTGCTGCGGGGGCCTAGGGAATGCGGGAAGGAGGCGGCGCGGGAGGGATTAATCCACCGACATTCCCTGCCCGCCTACTGTGTGTCAAGCAAGTTTGGGGCGCTAGTAACACGGTCAGGAAAAAGATGAATCTGAGGGCTTTGCGCGCTGCAGGCCTCGGTGTAACCTGGAGTCTGAGTGAATGAGTTAAACACACATACAAAGGTGAAGTTGGCGTGACGAATGTTAGGAAGGAGAACGCGCGGTACGCTTGCCTTGCGATACCCCTGGCTTCACCTGATTCAGAGACCTATAAGCCAAAGGGAATGTGCAGATTTGTCTGCTTTGTGCGGTAAAGGCATGAGGGCATGTATGCAGAAATGTAAATGTATACAGACATGCAAATCAAAGCTGATGTGAACAGTAAGTACATGAATGCAGAATGAAAGCCTGTCGGCGGCACGAATGTAAGTAGGTGGGAGTCCTCTGTTTCTTCGCCTTTCAGACTCTCCAGCATACCGCGCTCGCCCTCTGCTGCTGCCCAGGCGGTTTCTGTACCTTCGCTTTGCATTTCGCTCCTCCAGTTGGAGCAAAAGCTTGTATCTAGCTCCTCCTAACGCTGGGCGGAGAACAAAACCGCAGCGCCTGCCGTTCGCCACGCATGCGCACACTGGAATTATTTCGAAGGGGATCGCTTGCAAAACCCTTCCAGCGGTAGTCAGGATGGCCGAGCGGTCTAAGGCGCTGCGTTCAGGTCGCAGTCTCCCCTGGAGGCGTGGGTTCGAATCCCACTTCTGACAAAGCTAGATCTTTTTCGTTTTTCACGAACGGCGACGTCTGAAATATGCCCTGTGGATATTAACCTTTTTACAAAACAAGTATTTTCTATTTATGACAAGTTATTTCCTGAAGACTTATTTTGAAATGTAAAACTACATGCCTAGGAGGGGAGCAGGTACAGAGGGAGAAAGTCAAAGCAACAAAGATCAGTTCCACATCTTTCATGACTGTAACGAGCTTAGCGGTTTTAAAATAATATGTCGTTTGAAAAAAAAAAAAGAAAGAAAGAAATGTAAAACTAATCCTTCTCTGAAGCCGCATAAGCCATTCTTCAGACATTTGAAGTAAGGAAAATGCAAAAGCTAGAGTACTGTCAGAAGTGGGATTCGAACCCACGCCTCCAGGGGAGACTGCGACCTGAACGCAGCGCCTTAGACCGCTCGGCCATCCTGACTCCTGGTGACAGGGTTTCCGTGGGATTCTATTTAAGTCACTATTGGTGCGACGTGGCTTGGGAATTATTCAAATAATTCTGGGGCCTCTCGCAGCTGGAGATCCAGCCACACAGCCCCTTGTCATCCACAATCAATAACCACTGTACTGCCAAGATTTATCGTTACCCTTAAAGTAGTTCAGTCTTTTTACTACTTATACGTTTTAAAAGGAAACTTTGTAGCCTACACAGAAACGGAAAATTAGTTTCTCTTGCCATCAACAGGAAATAACCATAAAAATAAATAACAATGGAAATGAAACTATATTATTGAATTCTAGTCATTTGCCAATGCTGTGACTAAGTTTTCACATTATTTTTAATGACTAAAATTACCTGAAAGGGTCTAGACTATTGTTGGGCCCCTGGGGGGAAGTGAGAGGAGGTCTAGAGGATTCTTTTTGGAAGAAGGTATTATGGACTTTGCAGGGACTCCTCAATGGACTGAAGCCACTGCAATGGGCTTCCATTCCGCACGTGTTTAGGTGAAGCCTCATCAAGAAAGAGAAAGTTGGCTTTTATACTTTTTTAACAAACTGAACGAAGGATAAGCTAGAAAATGTTAAACTTGGAGAAGAGACCATTTATCTGTTTACAAAAGCCTGCTGTGTTTATGGGATTGGAATTGTGCCTGTTGAATCTTGCTGCAGGAACTGAGGCTTGATATGTAGGTGCAATGGGTGGGTAGTTACCACAGGGGAAGTTTTCCACAGAAGAAAGAGCTTGCTGAAAAGAAAATAAGCTGCCTGTGTAGACAGTGACATCCCCATCACAGGAGGCATTCAAGATAAGGCTGGACAGTCACTGCAGGAAAGCGGGTGAGGGGATTCGACGGTTCCCGTATTAGTTTCTTATTGCTGCTGTAACAAACTGCCACTAATTTAGTGGCTTAAAACCACATCATTTATTATCTTATGGTTCTAGAGGTCAAAACTGTGTCCCTTCTGGTGGCTCTAGAGCAGTGGTCCCCAACCTTTTTGGCACCAGGGACTGGTTTCATGGAAGAAAATTTTTCTACTGACCGGGGTGGGGGATGGTTTGGGGATGATTCAAGCATATTACATTTACTGTGCACTTTATCTCTATTATTATCACATCAGCTCCACCTCAGATCATCAGGCATTAGCTCCCAGAGGTTGGAGACCCCTGCTCTAGGGAATATCCATTTCCTTTCCCTTTCCACCCACATTCTTTGGCTTATACCCTCACATCACTCCACCTTCTGCTTCTGTCTTCAGGATGCCTTCTGTGCCTCTGACCCTCCTATCTAACCTCTTCTCACCTAAAGCAAGTGTGGTCGCCCAAAGCACAGCGAGGCCAAACACACCTGAAGGTCAGTTTGGAGCAGGGGAAGATTTATGGCAAGGGCCATGCAAGGAGAAGAGGTGGGTCATGCTCAGAAGGTCCGAACTCCCCAAAGGGTTCCAGGGAAGAAGTTTATACGGACACTTTAAGGGTGGGGAGGGCTGCAGGGTGTGTGTAACCTCCCTCTGATTAGTTGGTGGTGAGGAGACAGGGCGGAACCTCAGTCATTAGCATTCTGGTTCCAGCCAGCGGGTGCTCAGCCTGAAATTACCATGCTCCGCCTGGGCTGGGCACTTAGCTCCCATAGAACTCAGAGATGTGTGTCAGGTTATTACATCACCAGCAGGAGGAACCAAGAGCACACCCCAAGGCTGTGCTACGGTTTCTTTCTGCATTCCCTCACTCTAATTACTGTTTGAATCAGAGAAGGTCTTGGAGGCTGAAACCTTTTTCCTACAAACAAGAAATGGGCGGGGAAAAAAGAGAAATGCTAGGGGCAAAGAAAGGCCCTTGCATGTGGGGAGGGGCCCACAGGGTTCTGCACAGTTTCGATTCCTCCTTTTCTTTGATATGCCTCAACGTGATGGTCACAGGTATTGAATAGAACGATCACTCATAAACTTGGCAGAGGAACTTGATTTCAGGGGAACTCAGTTTCATTACAAAGATTATTTATTTAAAATATATATGTATAATAAAATGTTCCTATTAAAGTCTCAAAGGCCACAGAAACATCAGGACCTGTGATTATCCCCGGGTGGTGGCATTTATTGTGAATTTTCTTTTCTCATTGGTTACCTGCATGTGATATTTATATTTTGAACATGGATTACTTGGGTAATTCTGTTCTAATTTTAAAAACCAGGAGGACTTTCCTGGTGGCTCAGTGGAAAAGAATCCTCCCGCCAATGCAGGAGACACTCATTCGGTCCCTGATCCAGGAAGATCCCACAGACCTTGGAGCAACAAAGCCCAGGCACCACAATTATTGAGCCTGTGCTCTAGAGCCAGGGAAGTGCAAGCATGGAGGCCTCCTGCTCAAACTACTGAAGCCTGAGCATCTAGAGCCGGTGCTGTGCTACACGAATAGCCACTGCAATGAGAAGTCCGCCCGAAACTAGAGAGTAGCCCCCACTCTCTGCAACTAGGAAAGCCCACCCAGCAACGAAGACCCAGCACAGTCAAAGCATAAAAAATAATTAAAGAAAAAAGTTTTAACTGTTAGGAAAATTGGAAAAGAATTTGAAAAAGACAAAAGATTTCTGGATGTTCTTTCAAATGAATGTTAGGTGTTGTCTACAGCCGTTCTGTCTATTACAGAAGCCACTAATCACATGTAGCTACAGAGCATTTGGGATATGTTGTCATCTTAGTGCAAAAAAAGAAATGCAAGGTGTCTCAATAAAAATGTTTATATTGATTACATGGATTTTGAGGGGTGTTTTTTTTTGTTTGTTTGTTTGTTTTTCGGCTGAGTCTTACAACTTGTAGGATCCCTCACCACAGATTAGAACCTGGGCCCCAAGGGAGCGTAGCCATTGGCCCACCAGAGAACCCCTTTGGCTATATGTATTCAGGCTTATTGAGTGTGCTCCTCTAGTGACTTCTTGGTTGTTTTTTTGTTGTTTTTTTTATTTTAAGGTAAGAAGTAGATTTATTCAGATACAGAGAGAAGCACACTGCACAGACAGTTGGGGCCATTGCAGGGAGCGAGTGTGGCTTGTTTTTTATTTTTTTAATGGATTTATTTTAGTTGGAGGATCACTGCTTTATAATATTGCGTTGGTCTCTGCCATACATCAACATGAATCAGCCACAGGTATACGTATGTCCCCTTCCTCTTGAAGCCCCCTCCCACCGCCCACCCCATACCAGCCCTCGAGGCTGTCACAGAGCACTGGGTTTGTGACTTATACCGGCTATCGGTTTTACATGATACTGGACCTGTTTCCATGCTGCTCTCTCAGTTCGTCCCACCTTCTCCTCCCACTGTGGCCACAAGTCTGTTCTCTACATCTGTGTCTCCACTGCTGCCCTGCAAATAGGCTCATCATGCCACCTTTCTAGATTCTTTATATATGTGGTTTTTTTTTCTTTCTGACTTCACTCTATAATAGGCTCTCATTTCATCTACCTCATTAGAACTCATTTCATCTACCTCATTAGAACTGACTCAAATGTGTTCTTTTTATGGCTGAGTAATATTCCTTTTTCCTATGTACCACAACTTCTTTATCCATTCATCATGCTGTTTTAATTGTTTAATATTTAGTTCATAAATTTGCAAACAAAGCTTGTCTATAAAATGAAATCGATTCCACCCTTGGTAGAAGCCAGTTCTGCATCTATGAGCAAATTCACTTTAGCATTGCTAATTGTGACAGATATGAACATGTATGTGTGTAAGTATACACACTTACACTAGACAACCTTCACCACCACCCGTCTTCAGTACTCTTTCCATCTTGCAAAACTGAGACTCTGTGCCAAACCACCATTCTATTTTCTGTCTTTATTAATTTGACTATTCTAGATAGCTCATATAAGTAGAATCATGTAATATTTGTCCTTTTGTGACTGACCTGTTTCATTTATGATAATGTCTTCAAGGTTTGGTTCTTCCTAGGTGACTCAGTGGTGGAGAATCCGCCTACACTGCAGGAGACATGGGTTCAATCCCTGGGTCAGGAAGAGCCCTTGGAGAAGGAAATGGCAACCCATCCCAGTACTCTTGACTGGGAAATCCCACGGACAGAGGAGCCTGGCGGGCTATAGTCTACGGGGTTGCAAAGGGTTGGTGGACACAAATAAGTGACTAAACAACAACAAACTTCAAAGTATTCATAGCACGCGTCAGAATTTCCTTCCTTTTAAAGGCTGAAGAATGTTCCATTGTACATCTATACTACATTTTGCTTTTTCCATGTATACTACATTTATCCATTCATCTGTAGAAAAACACTTCGGCGGCTTCCATGATTTGAAAACAATTTTTAAGGGGGGTTCATGTTTGGGAACGCATGTACACCCGTGGTGGATTCAAGTCAATGTATGGCAAAACCAATACAGTACTGTAAAGTAAAATAAAGTAAAAATAAAAACTAAAAAAAAAAAAAGAAAAGAAAAGACATTTTAAGGCCAAAAAAAAATTTTTTTATTTATTGATGCATAGTTGGTTCACAATGGTATGCCAATCTCTGCTGTACAGCAATGCGACTTAGTTATACACATAAATACTGATACATATTTATATATTCTTTTCCATTATGGTTTATCACAGGATATTGAATATAGTTCCCTGTGCTATACAGCAGGACCTTATTGTTTTTCCATTCTAAATGTAATAGCTCAACAGGTAAGGAATCTGCATGCTATTCAAGAGACACAAGAGACTCGGGCTTGATCCCTGGGTTGGAAAGATCTGCTGGAGAAGGAAATGGCAAACCACTCCAGTATGCTTGCCTGGAAAATTCCATGGACAGAGGAGCCTGGTGGGCTACAGTCCATGGAGTTGTGAAGAGTCGGACATGACCAAGCACAGCACAGCACAATTATATAATCCTGAATAATCTCATTTTAAAGTCCTTAATCACACCCGCAGAATCCCTATTGCTAGAAGAGGTAACATTTACAGGTTCCAGGGATTAAGAGGGACCATCTTGGTAGAGTGGGCATTGTTCAGCTTGCCACAATTATGTCATATACTACTACTACTAAGTCGCTTCAGTGTCCAACACTGAAGTGTAACCCCATAGACGGCAGCCGGGGGACCAGAGTCCCCCGTTCCTGGGATTCTCCAGGCAAGAACACTAGACTGGGTTGCCATTTCCTTCTCCAAAGCATGAAAGTGAAAAGTGAAAGTGAAGTCGCTCAGTCGTGTCCGACTCTTCGCGACCCCATGGACTGCAGCCCACCAGGCTCCTCCGTCCACGGGATTTTCCAGGCAAGAGTGCTGGAGTGGGGTGAAGACTCCATTTATATGACTTTCTGGAAAAAGCAAGGCAACAATGACAGAAGATAGAGCAGCGGTTGCCTGGAACCAGAGTAGAGGTCATGAAGGACCTTTCTGGACTAATCACAATGTTCTATATTTTAACTTTGGTGGTGAGGAATTTCCTTGGTGTTCCAGTGGTTGACTCCACCCTTCCATCTGCCTACCAATGCAGGAGCTTCGGGAGAATGGGTTCAATCCCTGGGTCAGGAAGTTACCCTGGAGAAGGAAATGGCAACTCACTCCAGTGTTCCGGCTGGAATAATCCCAGGAAAGGGGAGACTGGTGGGCTATAGTCCATGGGGGTTGCAAAGAGTTGGACATGACTAAGCACACATGCTTCCAATGCAGGGGGTGTGGGTTTAATCATTGGTTGGAGAACTAAGATTCCACATGCCTGGTGGAGTGGCCAAAATTTAAGGAAAAACATTTCTGTGTGTTATTATGAGAAAGCGATGGCACCCCACTCCAGTACTCTTGCCTGGAAAATCCCATGGACGGAGGAGCCTGGTGGGCTGCAGTCCATGAGGTGCGAAGAGTCGGACATGACTGAGCGACTTCACTTTCACTTTTCACTTTCATGCATTGGAGAAGGAAATGGCAACCCACTCCAGTGTTCTTGCCTGGAGAATCCCAGGGACGGGGGAGCCTGGTGGGCTGCCGTCTATGGGGTCGCACAGAGTCGGACACGACTGAAGCGATGCAGCAGCAGCAGCATACATATTTATCAAAATGGCACAAAGTGCGAGAAACAAAGTAGAGAAAAACAATACTGATCTTGGGTGGTCTCAGTTGGCAACAGCTTAATCTCAGTTTCCCCCCGAATCGGAGATTGAAGCCAGCCCATGGCAGTGAGAGCACGGAATCCTGGCTACTAGACCATGAAGGCCAGTGGCTAGTGACAAGACCCTGGCTTGCCTGCTTGGTGGGAGTGAATTTCGACAAAGGGACAGAAACAGGTGAAATAGTGAAACAATTTAAATATTTATTAGGAGGGGGGGAAAGTAAGTGTGAATAGGTACACATGAACTGGCTCAGAGAGAGGGTTCTGGCTTCTTGGCAGTTTAAACCACTCATATGGAACATATCTGGATTTCCTCTCATCAATCTTCTTACTTTGCCTGGCTCTGAGTCCATCTTTGGGCTTCCCTGGTGGCTCAATGGCAAAGAATCCACTTGCAACGCAAGAGATGCAGGTTTAAATCCCTGGGTCGAGAAGAGCCCCTGAAGGAGGAAATGGCAACCCACTCCAGTATTTTTGCCTGAAAAATCCCTTGGACAGAGGAGCCTACAAGGGCTGCATGGGGTTACAAAGAGTTGGACATGACTTAGGGACTAAACAGCAGCAGCAACAGAGTCTATATTTGGTATAACTTAGTGTCCTCCCCTGTTTGGGGTACACACGTCTTAGCCAAGATGGAATCCAGCACAGGAGCCTCTGGGAAGGCTGACACCACCTATTATGGGGTGGCATCACCAAGGAGCCTTTCTGCAAATGTGTAGTCGGGAAGGTCTTCTTGACCTCATGAATGAGAAATATGTGGTCTCTTTCTTTCATCCAAGCAGGATTCAGCTCTTCCTTGTTTCTACCATTATATTTATTTTGGAGTATCTTTCCACAGGGGACAGACTCAGCTGCACAGCCTGGGGCCTCAATAGCAACACAGAAAATAACCGTGGGGAGAGGGGATCCAAAATATAAAAGGAGCTCCTAAAAAAAAAAATCCACAAACCAGGCTGCAGTGTTGGAGGGAGCACAGAACTCCGCAAGACTGTTGTCACTTCGGCAAGGTTCAGGGGGTGCTCCAAACCACCCTCAGGCGAGTCAATAGTTCATTAGCTACAAGGCCTCACAGAATGTACTGCAAGCTCTTATTGTTACAGTTTGTTACAGCTAAAGTACATGGATTACAATCAGAGGTGGGGTGATGGAGATGTTCTGGAATTAGTGGTGATGATAGTTCATGACAGTGAATACACTAAAATCACTGAATCGTGTACATTTTAAAAGGGTGACTTTTGACTTCCCAAAGTGGAACATCCATTGTCCTCTCCCCAGGGAGTCACGCACTCCAGGCATTCCTTACCCAGCACTGATGTGTGACAGTCCATACAGACTACTACCAACCAGGTAAACTCACCTACCGCCTGGGGAGCCACAGCCTTTTTGCGGAGTTCATCACCTGGCTACAGGTTGACGGCTCACATCACCAAGCTCAGTTTCCAACTCTTCCAGGTGGAGCTGCTTGAACTGACAGCCTGTGCCTCCACCCCAAACCACACTGTTAGACTATCTGGTGTGACCAGACCCTACCCTACAGAGGCATGACTTTTCAAGGGCGATTACTTCTCAGAGACCGAGGAAAAATGACCAGACCACTCTTTGGCCTAATTTTCAATTCTTTACTACACAGAAGGCAAATGACTCAAACCTTAAATTCACAGAAAAGGAAATACAAATGGTCAATACTTGTCACCACCAGCTAAATATTAGGAAATACACATGGAAACAAAGAGACTTCTTAAAAAAAAAAAAAAAGCTCACCACACATAGCCATGTGGGCTTCCCAGGTAACTCAGCAGTAAAGAATCCACCTACAATGCAGGAGACACAGGTTCAATCCCTGGGTCAGGAAGATCTCCTGGAGAAGGAAAGGCAACCCACTCTAGTATTCTTTCTTGGGAAATTCCATTGACTGAAGAGTCTGGCAGGCTGCAGTCCATGGGGTCCCAAAAGAGTAAGACATGACTTAGCATTTAAACAATAGCCATGTGACTCAGGTGGTAAAGAATCTGCCTTCAATGAGGGAGACCTGGGTTCAACTACTGGGTTGGGTAGATCCCTTGGAGAACAGAATGGCTACCTACTCCAGTATTCTGGCCTGGAGAATTCAGTCCATGCGGTGGGGCTGCAAAGAGCTGGACATGACTGAGCAACTTCCACTTTTCAGCCACCTGCCTACTCAGTCACGTCCGACTCTGCAACCCCATGGACTATAGGCTCCTCTGGCCATGGGATTTCCCAAGCAAGAACACTGGAGTGGGGTGCTATTTCCTTCTCCAGGGGATCTTCCCAACCCAGGGATCAAACCTGGGTCTCTTGCATCTCCTGCATTGGCAGGCAGATTCTTTACCATTGAGCCATCAGGGAAGCCCATTTTCAGGCATGGGACAGGTAAATAGTTAAGTTCACCTACTCTTAACATGGGCGTTAACTAATAGGGACTTTTGGAGCAATTTGGCAGTATCTATTTTTAAAAACCGCAAATAGCCTCAATCCAGTGGTTCTGTTTTGAAGACTGGATTCATATGTGTGCAAAAATGTAAATAAGAGGCTTATATAATATTGAAACTACATAACTCCGATGGGATTCAAACCCAGCCTGATCAGGGACTTCCCTGGTGGCCCAGTGGTTGGGAATTCACCTGCCAATACAGGGGACAAGGGTTTGATCCGTGGCCTAGGAAGATGCCACATGTTGAAGGCCAGCTACACCCATGCACCATAATTACTGAAGCCTGAATGTCTAGAGCCTCTCTTCTGCAACAAGAAAGGCCACTGCGATGAGAGGCCCACCTGCCTCAACTAGAGAGTAGCTTCAGCTCTCTGCAACTAGAGAAAGTCCACACAGCAACAAAGACCCGGAGCAGCCAAAAATAAATGAACAATTTTTTAAAAGAAAGAAAACTTCTCAGATTGGAACTTGAACACATAGGCCAGGATTCAGAACTGTTATCTTTTAACTGGGATCAAAAACCTGGTTTCAGGACTTAATGAAGCTCAGGTTCTTTATGTCGCAGCACAGAAGGAATTCAGCAAGAAGCAGTGATAGGTAAGAAGTGGATTTATTTACAGGCATACACATTTCATAAACCAAATGTGGTGTCTTGAAACGGGATAGCAGCCCCAAAATACGAGGTGGCTAGTTTTATGGGCTGGGTAGTTTCACAGGCCAATAAGTGGGAGGATTATTCCAACAATTTTGGAGAAGAGGGCAGGGATTTCCAGGATTTGAGCCACTGCCTTCTAATAACAGCCTCTTCCAACAACACAAGAGAATACTCTACACGTGGACATCACCAGATGGTCAACACTGAAATCAGATTGATTATATTCTTTCCAGCCAAAGATGGAGAAGCTTTATACAGTCAGCAAAAACAAGACCAGGAGCTGACTGTGGCTCAGATCATGAACTCCTTATTGCCAAATTCAGACTTAAATTGAAGAAAGTAGGGAAAACCTCTAGACCATTCAGGTGTGACCTAAATCAAATCTCTTTCGATTATACAGTGGAAGTGAGAAATAGATTTAAGGGACTAGGTCTGATAGACACAGTGACCGACGAACTGTGGGTGGAGGTTCATGACATTGTATAAGTGACAGGAATCAAGACCATCCCCAAGAAAAAGAAATGCAAAAAAGCAAAATGGTTGTCTGAGGAGGCATTACAAATAGCTGTGAAAAGAAGAGAAGTGAAAAGCAAAGGAGAAAAGGAAAGAGATACCCATTTGAATGCAAAGTTCCAGAGAATAGCAAGAAGAGATAAGGAAGCCTTCCTCAGTGATCAATGCAAAGAAATAGAGGAAAACAATAGAATGGGAAAGACTAGAGATCTCTTCAAGAAAATTAGAGATACCAAGGGAACTTTTCATGCAAAGATGGGCTCGATAAAGGACAGAAATGGTATGGACCTAACAGCAGAGGATATTAAGAAGAGGTGGCAAGAATACACAGAAGAACTGTACAAAAAAGATCTTCACGACCTGGATAATCATGATGGTGTGATCACTCACCTAGAGCCAGACATCCTGGAATGCGAAGTCAACTGGGCCTTGGGAAGCATCACTACAAACAAAGCTAGTGGAGGTGATAGAATTCCAGCTGAGCTGTTTCAAATCCTGAAAGATGATGCTGTGAAAGTGCTGCACTCAATATGCCAGCAAATTTGGAAAACTCAGCAGTGGCCATAGGACTGGAAAAGGTCAGTTTTCATTCTAATCCCAAAGAAAGGCAATGCCAAAGAATGCTCAAACTACCACACAGTTGCACTCATCTCACACGCTAGTTAAGTAATGCTCAAAATTCTCCAAGCCAGGCTTCAACAATACGTGAACCAAGAACTTCCAGATGTTCAAGCTGGTTTTAGAAAAGGCAGAGGAACCAGAGATCAAATTGCCAGCATCTGCTGGATCATTGAAAAAGCAAGAGAATTCCAGAAAAACATCTATTTCTGCTTTATTGACTACACCAAAGCCTTTGACTGTGTGGATCACAATAAACTGTGAAAAATTCTTCAAGAGATGGGACTACCAGACTATCTTACCTCCCTCCTGAGAAATCTGTATGCAGGTCAAGAGACAACAGTTAGAACCAGACATGGTACAGAGGACTGGTTCTAAATTGGGAAAGGAGTACGTCAAGGCTGTATATTGTCACCCTGCTTATTTAACTTCTATGCAGAGTACATCATGCTAAATGCTGGCTGGATGAAACACAAGTTGGAATCAAGTTTGCTGGGAGAAATATCAACAACCTCAGATATGCAGATGACACCACCCTTATGGCCGAAAGTGAAGAACTAAAGAGCCTGTTGATAAAAGTGAAAGAGGAGAGTGAAAAAGATGGCTTAAAGCTCAACATTCAGAAAATAAGGATCATGGCATCTGGTCCCATCACTTCACGGCAAATAGATGGAGAAACAATGGAAACAGTGACAGACTTTATTTTGGGGGGCTCCAAAATCACTGCAGATGGTGACTGTAGCCATGAAATTAAAAGACATTTACTTCTTGGAAGAAAAGTTATGACCAACAAGGCAGCATACTAAAAAGCAGAGACATTACTTTGCCCACAAAGGTCCGTCTAGTTAAGGCTATGATTTTTTCCAGTGGTCATGTATGGATGTGAGAGTTGGACTATAAAGAAAGCTGAGTGCTGAAGGATTGATGCTTTTGAACTGTGGTGTTGGAGAAGACTCTTGAGAGTCCCTTGGACTGCAAGGAGATCCAACCACTCAATCCTAAAGGAAATCAGTCCTGAATATTCATTGGAAGGACTGATACTGAAGCTGAAACTCCAATACTTTGGCCACCTGATGTGAAGAGCTGACTCATTGGAAAAGACCCTGATGTCGGGAAAGATTGAAAGCGGGAGGAGAAGGGGACGACAGAGGATGAGATGGTTGGATGGCATCACCGACTCAATGGACATGAGTTTGAGTAAACTCTGGGAGTTGGTGATGAACAGGGAGGCCTGGCATGCTGCAGTCCATGGGGTCGCAAAGAGTCGGACGCGATTGAACTGAACTCAGGTTTCCCAGCAGTGAAGAATCTGCCTGCAACACAAGAGAGGAGGTTTGGTTCTATCCCTGGGTTGGGAAGACCCCCTGGAGGAGGAAATGGCAACCCACTCAAGTATTCCTACCTGGGAAATCCCATGGACAGAAGAGCCTGGAGGGCTATAGTGCATGGGGTTGCAAAGAGTCAGACATACATATGCACATACTTAGCCTCAGAGCTGTCCTGGAGCCTGTAGGTACGTCATTTAGCATATGCTATTGCATTACAAGTGTATAATGCTGGGAAAGATGGAAGGCAAAAGGAGAAGGGGGCAGCTGAGGATGAGATGGTTAGATAGCATCACTGACTCAACGCACACGAATCTGAGCAATGTCTAGGAGGTGGTGGAGGACAGGGAGGACTGTGCAATCCGTGGGGTCGAAAAGTCAGACATGACTCAGCAACTGAGCAACAAAAACAAAGTGTATAATGAGGGTCAGGGGCTACTGAAAGTTGACTCTTCCACCATCTGGGGCCTAATATCCTCAATGGCTATGTCATTCTTTTAAAGGTTATGCTCTGCCCCCTTCCCTCCTGTTGCAATATAACTTGTAATGAGGAACTATTAGGAACCACTTAACTGTTTACCAATAGGGAAAGGATACTGTAACAGCCATCCTATCAAATATTATTGTTGTTGTGTTAATCGCTCGGTTGTATCCAACTCTTTGCAACCCCATGGCCTGTAGCTTGCCAGGCCCTTCTGTCCATGGAATTTTCCAGGCAAAAATACTGGAGTGGGTAGCCATTACTTTCTTCAGGGAATCTTCCCAACCCAGGGATCAAATCTGGTTTTCCCGCATCGTAGGCAGATTCTTTATCAAATATTATATGACATGTAAAAAGAATTATGTCAATCTTTGTGTGTTGTTGTGGAGAAATTTCCAAGACATGTTAAGTGAAAAAAATATCAAGTTCCAGTGCATACAGTCTATTCCCATTGCTTGGTAAAAAATTTTTAAAGTTACACACAAAGCAAGTCTGTCTATTTCCACATATTATATGGTCGTGAAAAAAATAAGAAAAAGAGAGATCTGATGGGATACTCCAAATTCTTCTCAGTGATTAACTAAAGGTGAGGGTCCAGATTTGGAGACGTGTGTATGATGTGCAGTGAAATAAACTAATGAAATAATTGTGCAATGAAAAATGAACCAAACCTACCAACCCCACAGCACTAAGCACAGGGCCAGTTGGAAAAGTGTTCGGTCAATATTGGCTGATTTTAATCAGCAACCTCCTAAAGCTGGCTTCTGGATTTTGTTGGATGACTCCTCAAAGGAATCTGTCTATGAATTTTTGGAAAAATTGGAAATCAGATGGTGTAACTGCCCGCTAATGGTCTGTTTTTTAATAATAAAATCCAGGAATACTCTAATGGTACAGTGGTTAAGACTCTCTGCATCTACCTCATGGGGCACAGGTTCAATCCCTGCTCTAGGAACTAAGATCCCGAATGCCACAAGGCACAGCCCAAACACTCTCTTAGCAAGGATTTTAGACCTAGGTGACCTGGCTCCAGGCTTCCCACGTGGTAAAGAATTCACCTGCCAAGCAGAAGTCGAAAGAGACACAGATTTGATCCCTGGGTTGGAAGATCCCCTGGAGAAGGAAATGGCAACCCACTCAAGTATTCTTACCTGGGAAATCCCATGGACAGAGGAGCCTGGTGAGGTCGGGGGGTCTCAAAGAGTTGAACACAATTGGGCACCACCACTGACCTGGCTTTTGGCTGCCTCTTGAACTTCACCTCTCCCCAATCCCTTCATTTTATAAATTTATGTCCCTACTCCAAGATGCCAAAGTCTTTCCTGCCTCAGGACCTTTGCACCTATAGTAGTTTTCTGAGCCTAGAATGGTCTTTTTCTGTCTGATTCTTATGCATTCTTCAAGTCTCTGCCTAAGTGCTTACACTTTCCCTGACACAGTTGTTTAAATGACACCCCCAAATCTCTATTATTCTTTCCCAGGGCATCTTTATTTCTCTTGTAGTATATCATCAAATTATCTATATATCTGCGGATTTGTATATCTCGAGACTGTCTCTCCCATCACATTCCCTGAGGGTAGAGTCTCTGCTTGGATGGCTCACAGCACTGTTCTCAGTGCCTGTTGTTGTTCAGGAGCTCGGTCATGTCCGACTCTTTGCGACTCCATGGACTGCAGTATGCCAGGCTTCCCTGTCCTTCACCATCTCCCGGAGCTTGCTCAAACTCATGTCCATTGAGTCAAGTGATGCCATCCAACCATCTCACCCCCTGTTGTTCCCTTCTCCTGCCTTCAATCTTTGCCAGCATCCAGGTCTTTTCTAATGAGTCAGTTCTTCACATCAGGTGACCAAATATTGGAGCTTCAGCTTCAGCATCAGTCCTTCCAGTGAATATTCAGGATTGATTTCCTTTAGGATTGACTGGTTTGGTCTCCTTGCAGTCCAAGGGACTCTCAAAAGTCTTCTCCAACACAATTCAGAAGCATCAATTCTTGGGCGCTCAGCCTTCTTTATGGTCCAACTCACATCCATACACGACTACTGGAAAAACCATACTGTTGACTAGATGGACCTTTGTTGGCAAAGTAATGTCTCTGCCTGGTGCACACCAAACATCTGCTCAGTGCTGGAATCCCCACAGCCCCTGCAATTATGCTCCACCCCCACCCCAAGGACAACAAGCCCTGCACACAGTAGGGGCTTGATCAGAGTAGGGAGACTTTGTAGAATTAAAGAAAACTTCCCTGGTGGCTCAGTGGTAAAGAATCTGCCTGCCAATGTAAAAGACACAGGAGCTGTGAGTGCTGTCCCTGGGTTGGGGAGATCCCCTGGAGTAGGAAATGGCAACCCACTCCAGTATTCTTGCCTGGGAAACTCCATGGACAGAGGAGTCTGGGGGTTACAGACCATGGGGCCGCAAAGAGTCGGACACAACTAAGCAGGCACAGGTTAGACAGGTGCTCTAGATGATGTGTGGAGGTGGCCTTTCAGACAGAAGGAGGGGAACTCACCCTGGGAACAGAGAGACCCTCTCCTCCACAACCTCAGCTGGCTCTCTGTTCCCCTGTCCCAAGAACCCAGGGCTTCCTTGGCAAAAGTGGGGGCTCTGGGTGGGCGTCACATTCCAGCCTGGGGACAGGTTCCTTCCCACTTTTTCTGACCGGAGGCGAGTGAAATTGGTTTGGAAGAAAAGGTCGAAGGAAAAAAAATACAGTACAGTGATTGAGTCTTGCTTGTTGCCATTTGAAAGGAATGAAAGTGGGATTAAGCAAAAACACAGAATCCAAACCAAAACCAAAACAAAAATACTCTACTGTTTTAGAATCTGCCTCGGAAACAATTGTCTTACTGTTTTCTGTGTCATCCTAAAATCAAGGGTTTGCTCGACAGCTTTGTTCTGCACTTGGCTTCGAGCAGTCTGCAGAGAGGCTGGGCTCTGGGTAACGATTTTGCTGTTACCAAGAAGCATTTCTCATTCCCTGAGTATCTACTGTCTGCATGGGGGTGGAAAAGAGGGTCTCAGGTGCTTTGGGAAGGGGATGGGAATGGGGGTTGAATATCCAGTTGAGTAAATATCAAGTGTCACCTTCTCTGAGAGATTATCTTTGATTTCTTTTTTTTTTTTTTTTTTAAATATCTGCTTATTCATTTGGGTGCACCAGGTCTTAGCTGCAGCAGGTGGGATATTCGATCTTCCTTGTGGCCTGTGGAATCTCTAGTTGTGGGATCTAGTTCCTTGACCAGAAACCAAACCCATGCCCCCTGCACTGGGAGCATGGAGTCTGAGCCACTGGACCACCAGGGAAATCCCCGAGAGGTCATCTTTGACTACTTTGTCTAAAATTTACCTCGGGGTCATCTCTGTCACACTCCTGTTTTACTTATATATGTATTTAGGGGCCACACCACGTGATATCTGATTTCCCTGACCAGGGATAGAACCCATCCCATCTGTGAGAGCCCTGAGTCCTAACCACTGGACCGCCAACGAATTCCTGGTTGTTGTTGTTTCTAGTTATAGCACTTGTCACTATCTGAAGTTATCTTTTCTCTCCAGTTTATACTTGTCACCTCCAGTAGGAAGTGGGATCCCAGAAGACCTTGTGTGTTTTTTTGCTTGCTGTATTCACATGGCCTGGGATAGGGCCTGACAATATAGTAAGATCTCAACAATCTCTGGTTGATGAATAAACGAAACAATTGTCTGTGCAGATCTCTATAACCTGAGGTGTGTGTGTGTGTGTGTGTGTGTGTGTGTTTGCGCGCGAGCAAGTGAGTTTTAGGGCGCAAGTGGAGCAAAGAAACTGTAACTACATCATCTCCCGCTTTCTGACAACCTCCCCGCCCCCCACCCAAAGGCAGAACCTTTCCATGCAATATTTCATTTATTCTGCCGGAGGCTCTGTGAAGTGCGATTCATTCCTCTCCTTGTATTACAGACGAGGAAACTGAGGCTCAGCGATCTTGTCAGTTCAGAAGACCACATCAATTGAGTCATAAAAGGATCTCCTCCTTCCACGCACTCCCACATTTCATCCAGACCCTCCCCTCATGGATGCTCGGACATCTGGGACCCTTTGGGGCTTCCTTGGTGGCTCAGAGGTTAAAGCATCTGCCCGCAATGCGGGGGACCTGGGTTCGATCCCTGGGTCAGGAAGATCCCCCTGGAGAAGGAAATGGCAACCCACTCCAGTATTCTTGCCTGGAGAATCCCATGGTAGGCTGCAGTCCATGGGATCATGGGATCACGAAGAGTCGGACACGACTGAGCGACTTCACTTTCACTTTGGGAGTCTCGACACAGCACCTCAGAGAGGTGCAGGGGCTCGCCCAACAGCACACAGCGCTAGAGAGACATCCAGGAGGGATGTGGGTAGCTTTGCAAGCAGCCGCCAGTTTATCCCAAGGCTCGGAAGCCAACGGCGAGGAGGGCGCGGAGCGCTCAAAGCTGCCCCGAATGTGGGGGAAATTGCCAGCAGGCGGCTTTCCGGGGAGAGACAGGTGCGGCTGTCTAGGCTGGTTCTGGTGGAGCCATCTCATTGACCGCGGCCTCACTTTCCGCCTCTGTAAAGAATTGGCACCTTCGTGTGCGGGTCGGAGCTGGACCGGCCGGCGGTGAGCGAAGGGTTAAAGGGGCGGGTCTCGTGACGAGGGCCGGGCCGGGATTCCTGTAACACCTGGGGGCTCGCGGCTCCCCGCCCAGACGCCGCGCGTAGCTCCGGGAGCCGCAGCGCCAGCGGGAGCCCCTCGGGGAGGAGCCGCGCAGAAGCCGGCACCTGCCGCGGGAGGGGCGGCGACGACGGCCGGAGCAACCTCGGGAGGCGAGCGGCGCAATGGCAGAGTTCCCGTCCAAAGTGAACACGAGAACCAGCAGCCCGGCTCAGGGAGGCGGCGCCGTGGTGTCGACACTGAGCCCCGACTTGGGGTTCGTGCGCTCCAGCCTCGGTGCGCTCATGCTCCTGCAGTTGGTGAGCGCGCTCGCGGGGCCTGGGCCCCGGGACCGGGTTAGGGTGGTGGTGTAGAGGGGTCCCGGCCGGGCCTGGAGGGATCGGGGATCCGGAGCTACCCTTTATCTTTGCTCCCCGCACACCCCCAACCTAGGCTCACACGCGCCCCAGTGCGCCTTGCCTTCCTCTGGGGGTGCTTGTAGGACGGACGCTCCGGAGATCTCCTTGGTACCCTCTCACCGCGAGACGCCCTAGTTGCCGTCTCTTAGAGCACACGCAAGATGTACCAATGTTAGAGTGCCTATCACTAGCGCCCCATCATTCCGTCCCCTCTGGTCACCAAGAGGTCATCCACAGAAGCGCTCATAAACGCCACAATCACTGCGCGCGACTGTTTCTCCCGGATTCTGGCTCGCCCTTTGCCAGGAATATGCCCTCAGCTCTCCAGCACCCAGCCGGAGGCAAAGTCCGATCTCAGCTGATCCTCTGCCGAGCTCCGAGCTGCCCCCGGTGGCTGGCGCCCCAAAACACTCCTCGTCTAAACAAGCGGGCACATTCGGAGGCAACACAGACACTTCAGCGGGCCCTACGGCCCCTGCGAGGGAGCCCGACCCATCTAGCTTCCACTGGGTAACCTGCCGCTTTCCGGCCGGTTTGGCCCCTGGGGGTCAAGATACCACGCCCAGCGTTGGGGGAGGGTTTGGTGGGAAGGCAGAGGCAGGAATCCTGTATCTAATACCTTCGGTAGACCCCTGCCGAGGCGGATCGATGGCCACATCCCTTTCTGCAGCAGTTTCAGGGTTGGAGGTGTTAGCTTCCCGCCCACCCCTGCTCCGCCCCGCAGTACCCTCTGGTTCCAGTCTGGGAGCTGGGTGGCTGCCCTGTGGGAGGGGTTTGTTGCGTTTTCAGGGGACTAGCGGGAAGCTGGACAAGATCCATCTTCCGTTAGGGCACCTCCTGCTGTCCCACTGCTGGATCCTAGCAACAATGCCAGGGGTCAGCACAGAAGGCAGGGGCCTAGATCAAGCTTCCCTCTTTACCCAGGGGATCACACTTTCTCCTGCACCAGTGCTATCTCTTTCAGTTCAGTTCAGTCGCTCTGTCGTGTCCGACTCTTTGCGACCCCATGGACGGAAGCACCCAGGCTTCCCTGTCCATAATCAACTCCCTGAACCTGCTCAAACTCATGTCCATCTAGTAGGTTGGATGGTTGGATGCCATCCAACCATCTCATCCTCTGTCATCCCCTTCTCCTCCTGCCCTCAATCTTTCCCAGCATCAGGGTCTTTACAAATGAATCAGTTGTTCGCATCAAAGTACTGGAGTTTCAGCTTCAGCATCAGTCTTTCCAACAAATATTCAGGACTGATTTCCTTTAGGATTGACTGGTTGGATCTCCTTGCAGTCCAAGGGACTTTCAAGAGTCTTCTCCAACACCACAATTTAAAAGCATCAATTCTTGGGAGCTCAGCTTTCTTTATGGGCCAACTCTCACATCCATACACGACTACAGGAAAAACCATACTGTTGACTAGATGGACCTTTGTCAGCAAATAGTCTCTGCTTTTTAATATGCTGTCTAGGTTGATCATAGGTTTTCTTCCAAGCAGCAAGAGTCTTTTAGTTTCATGGCTGCAGTCACCATCTGCAGTGATTTTGGAGCCCCCCAAAATAAAGTCTGTCATTGTTTCCACTGTTTCCCCATCTATTTACCATGAAGTGATGGGACCAGATGCCATGATCTTTGTTTTCTGAAAAAAAAATTTTTTTAATGTGAATGTTGAGTTTTAAGCCAAATTTTTCACTCTCCTCTTTCACTTTCACCAAGAGATTCTTTAGTTCTTCTTCGCTTTCTGCCATAAGGGTGGTGTCATCTGCATATCTGAGGTTCTTGATATTTCTCCAGGCAAGCTTGATTCCAGCTTGTGCTTCATCCAGCCAGCATTTAGCATGATGTACTCTGCATAGATGTTAAATGAGGAGGATGACAATATACAGCCTTGATATAATCCTTTCCCAGTTTGGAACCAGTCTGCTGTCCCATTCCAGTTCTAACTGTTATTTCTTGACCTGGATATGGATTTCTCAAGAGGCAGGCCAGGTGGTCTGGTAGTCCCATCTCTTGAAGAATTTTCCAGTTTGTTGTGATCCACATAGACAAAGGCTTTGGTGTTGTCAGTAAAGCAGAAGTAGATATTTTTCTGAAATTCTTTTGCATTTTCTATGATCCAGCGGATGTTGGCAATTTGATCTCTGGTTCCTCTGCCTTTTCTAAATCCAGTTTGAATATCTAAAAGTTCTTGGTTCACATACTGTTGAAACCTTGCTTGGAGAATTTTCAGTGTTACTGTGCAAGTGTGTGAGATGAGTACGATTGATCTGTAGTTTGGACATTCTTTGGCACTGCCTTTCTTTGGGATTGGAGTGCAAACTGACCTTTTCCAGTACTATGGCCACTGCTGAGTTTTCCAAATTTGCTGGCATATTGAGTGCAGCACTTTAACATCATTTTCTAGGATTTGAAATTGCTCAGCTGGAATTCTATTACCTCCACTAGTTTTCTTTTTTGTAGTGATGCTTCCTAAGTCCCACTTAACTTTGGACTCCAGGATGTTTAGCTCTAGGTGAGTGATCACACCAACATGGTTATCTGGGTCATGAAGATCTCTTTTGTATAGTTCTTCTATGTATTCTTGCCACCTCTTCTTAATATCTTCTGCTTCTGTTAGGTCCATACCATTTCTGTCTTTTATTATACCCATCTTTGCATGAAAATTTCCCTTGGTAGCTCTAATTTTCTTGTTGAGATCTCTAGTGTTTCCCATTCTGTTCTTTTCCTCTATTTGTTTTCATTGATCACCGAGGAAGGCTTTCTTATCTGTCCTTGCTGTTCTTTGGAACTCTGCATTCAGATGGGTATAGCTTTCCTTTTCTTCTTTGCCTTTAGCTTCTCTTCTTTTCTCAGCTATTTGGAAGCCCTCGTCAGACAACCATTTTGCCTTTTTGCATTTTTTTTTCTTGGAGATGGTCTTGATCACTGCCTCCTGTACAATGTCACGAACCTCCATCCATAGTTCTTCAGGCACTCTATCAGATCTAATCCCTTGAATCTATTTGTCACTTCCACTGTATAATTGTAAGGGATTTGATTTAGGTCATACCTGAATGGTCTAGTGGTTTTCCTGAAGATGGAGAAGCTCTATACTGTCAGCAAAAACAAGACCACAAGACAGGGAGCTGACTGTGGCTGAGATCATGAACTCCTTATTGCTATCTCTTTCAGAATTCCTCAGATCTCCTCCTGTGAGCCTTGTCCCCAACCTCACCCTCAGGCTCTCTTGGAGGGGCTTGTAGGTGTTCGTCCCCACCCCAGGAAAATATGTGGAATTGGAATCTCAGTCACTACAGCCCAGAAATCTGCATTTTAAACTCCTCTGAGTTGTCTGGCAGATTCTCTGGGAAGGGAGAGGGAGGGGCAGAGGTTCCCCCAAATTTAAATCTGCTGGTAGGAAGGGCCTATCTGGAGCGATGCTGAGTGCTAGGCTTCTGCCTGCTTGTGAAGGGAGCAGTTGCCAAGCACGAAGGAAGTCCCCAACCCAAGGGTGTGGAAGCGCAGAGGAGAGAGAGAATCAGTTCTGAGGTCAGGAAGGCTTTTGACATTGCTCTTTGGGCTTTCCTTGCGGCTTAGCTGGTAAAGAACATGCTGGGTTTGATCCCTGGGTTGGAAAGATCCCTTGGAGAAGGGAAAGGCTACCCACTCCAGTATTCTGGCCTGTATAGTCCATGGGTTCCCAAAGAGTTGGACACGACTGAGCGACTTTCACTTCACTTCACTGATATCTGAGGCAGAAGTAGGGAAAGGGTGCTAAAAGGGCAGGCGATCATGCAGGCCAAGGCTTGGGGCTGGGGAAGTGGAAGAGAAGTGAGGAGCAGGCTTCCCTGGTGACTCAGATGGTAAAGAATCCGCCTGCAACGCTGGAGATCCAGGTTCAACCCCTGGGTCAGGAAGATCTCCTGGAGAAGGGAACGGCAGCCCACTTCAGGATTCTTGCCCAGGAGATCCCAGGGACAGAGGAGCTCTATGGGCTACAGTCCATAGGGTTGCAAATAGTCGGACAATGACTGAGTGATTGAACACACATACACATGTGGGGAGAGTAGCCAGCAGGTTGATTTAGCCGGTGGAGGGGAGGAAGAAGTTTTCCTCTACCCGTTGAGTTCTTCTGGCTGGTCTAAGAGTTAAATTGACATGAAAGAGATGAACATGAGAAAAATCAAACAAGGTTTAATGCTATATACACATGGGAGAGACCCAGAAAAACTGAGGAACTCAAAAAATGGCCAAAGCCCTCCGCTTAAATCCCATCTTCAGCTAAAGAAAAAGAGGATGTTGAGGATGTGAGGTCAGTTACAGGATGTGACTGGGAAAAGCACAAGAAGCAAGGGTAAGGTTGTGGTGCAAGTTTAAGTCACTGCTTTTTCCATGGATGTGTTTCTAGAGATTTGGTCAACCTCCTCTCCCTGGTACTGTGAGGGAGACATCCTTATAAATGTAACTATTTCGTACAAAAGGGTAGGGAGCCTTGGTTCTCAGCTATTCCCTTGCCTGCTTTTCTTAGCAAATAACCAGCTTAAAATTGATATGCCAGAAAGATGAGTTTGGAGATGGTAAATTTTGCTCCCTTACACCGGAGTTGAAGCACTTGTTTCTGGGTGGCCAGAAGCCGAGGGAGATAAGTGATGACGGTTTTCTGTTTGCATATTTAGGGGGTTTGGAACCGCAGGGGCCTCTAAGCTGGGCTGAGGATGAGGAGGCCATGGGGTGGGTCCCCCACGGTTCACTCTTGGTAGACAGGACCTGAACATCAGCCCCTTTGCATTTGAACAATGAGACTTGGAATAAGGGGAACTAGAGGAGGGTCCTGCTGTGTCTGCAAGAACTGAAGTAGCTTCCGCTGGAGGAGGCTTGTGTCCCTTGATTTGGGGGTCCCTGTGGGCTTAGCAGCCCAGTCCTGAGCATCTGGGTCCCATCACACACAGATGTAGACAGAGGTGTTGATGGAATGTAGGACTGCCCAGAGAGCTGTAGGGGAGCTTGGCACTTAGACTCCAGGGAGTGGCTGTGAGTGGGATGGCCTTCCTTTGCCCTCCCTGCAGTGTTTTTGGAGCCCAGGGTGGGAGGATAAGAGTCTCCCATTGGAGTGCTGAAGACCTGCACTTTTTCGTGACTTCACCAATTGGCTTGTGGGAGAAGCTGCTTCCTGAACTGTTTCTCCGGCAATGGACAGTTCCATCGGGTCTGAGACAAAGGGGGCTCCACTCAATAGGCACCATGTCTGCTGGGCAGCCAGTGTGGCTCCCACCACTCAGATGCCAACTAGGCTTCAGGCTCTTTGCTAAGAGCTTCATATTCTTGTATATTCCTCCACTTTACAGGTGAGGAAACTGAGGCCCAGAGGTCAGTTCTTGGCCCAAGAGCGCATAGAGTGTTAGAGCTGGGATCGAAGCCCCCAGAGGCCTGACTTTTCTGATCTGCACTTTGTTATCACACTCAGCTAGGCTCCTCCCCAGCTGGACACTGGGTGTGGTGCTGTTGTGGGAGCAAAGACCCTAGGTCCAGTGCCTGCTCTCTGGAGCTCTTGGTATCTGAGGGAGGTGCTCAAAGGATGAGCTTCCTATGGAGGGATTAGGTGGGCTGCCTGGAGGAGGCACTACATGGGAAGGTATCAGACATCCGTGTTTCCCAAGACCTGGTGAAGGGTTCCAGATGTGGGAGGAGGAAGAGGGGCTGGGTGGGAAGGCCCCAGCTTCTTGAGAAGGAGATGTGTTCTTTGTTTAGTATTAAATGTGTCCTGAAGAACCAGCCTCAGTGTTCACTGATTGTCACTTCCCCCACTCCATCTAGCTCCAGAAATAATATGAAATGGGATATGATATTAAGTCACATATGACAGAAGAGTTAAAGTAATATATTTTTTAAAGTTGGTAGTATGTGTGTGTGTGTGTGTGTGTGTGTGTGTGGAGATGGGGTAGGGGCTGACTTAAAGAGAGCTGAGAAAAATCTAGACTCTGTCACAAATTTAAGGCTGTTGATTCTTTGTTGAGTTTCCTAGCAGCCTAGGCAAAAAGGGAAGCAGGAATTTATACAGATAGCATCTAAAGAGAAAGAAAAATAAAATAAAAAAGGAAGCAGGCATGCCTGGTCTAGAGATAACTCTTGGTCTTAAAAACCGGGAACCTTTGATGCTGCAGATCTTTGTGTGGCTAGTTGGTGGAGGAACTTTGTGGAAGCTGTGGTTAACTTGGCTAATCCCAGAGACTTATACAGAGTAAGTATAAAGTGAAGCGCACATTTCTTCTTCTTGTTATTTTTTTTAATCTTCCTCCAGCCCCGGGGGAGAAAGGTGATCTCCTGGGTTTGCATGCATGTATGCTAAATTGCTTCAGCTGTGTTTAACTTTTTGCAACCCTATGAACTGTAGCCCGCCAGGCTCCTCTGTCTATGGGATTCTCCAGGCAAGAGTCCTGGAGTGGGTTACGATTTCCTCCTACGATCTTCCCGACCCAGCAGTCGAACCCATGTCTTTCATGTCTCCCGCATTGGCAGTCAGGTTCTTTATCACTGATGCCACCTGGGAAGCCCCACGTGGGTTTACTGATGAAGGAACAGACTTAGCGAGGTTGAGGAACTTGTACAAGGACACATGGGGTAGAGCGGCCAAACTGATTTGCACTCAGATCTGAGAATCCAAAGCCTGGCTCTAGCTGTGCTTCCTTTTGTTTTGTTTTTGGGATTTTGTTTTGTTTTTGTTTTTGGTGGGAAATGGGGTGCCTTGGAGGGGAAGAAGAGGAAATTCAGCATGGGAAACTCATATGAGGCCAGGGCCACAGGGAAGTCTTCCTGATAGAATTGGGCTCTGAAAGGTTTATTATGTGAAAGGGGTAGTAAGAAGGAAGTACAGAGCACATGAACCTTGGAGTATCTCATATAAAGACCCAGCAGTCAGAAGGTTTGGGACAGAGAAGCCCTATGAATGGTCTGTGACAGTAGAGCCACTTGTGTTTAGAAGCGTCTCTCCTATCCTTGGGGCTTCCCCAGCGGCTCAGCAGTAAAGAATCCACCTGCAATGCAGAGATGCAGGAGATGTGGGTTCGATCTCTGGGTCGGCCAGGTCCCCTGGAGGAGGAAATGGCAATCCTCTCCAATATTCTTGCCCAGAGAATCCCATGGACAGAAGGGCCTGGTGGGCTACAGTTCACAGGGTCGCGAAGAATGGGACATGATGACTGAGTGACTGAACACACACACAATTCCCAGTTAACAGGGGAACAAACAGATTGGAAGCTTCACTTGCCACTTGATCACAGTGATCCGTGGGCGGTCGTGAGAGGACTGGTGGAAGCAGAGAAGCTTGGTTTCAAATCCTGGCTCTGTGATCTTGGACAAGTTCCCCAATACCCCAGTTTCCGTGTCTGTGAAATGGTGATGGTGAGATTGTGGGGAAGGTGGAAGCTGATGCCTGCAGAGGGCTTAGCACAGTGTGTGTGAGAATGAAGGGAAATTATTAGGATTCACAGGGTCATAGAAATCCAGGACTCTTACACTTGCTCCCAAAGGTCCCCGGGTGTCTCCTCAGCAAGAGCTTGTATGCTCCCAGGGACAGGGAGCTCAGTCTCTCTAAAGGGTGCCTGCTGCACCCTTGTGCGCCTGGGACGGTGAGAAAGTCCTTCCTCTTGGTAATCCTGGATCTCTCTCCAGCCCCACAAGGCATGGCAGCTCCTCTCCAGGTTGGAGGCAGGACAGGACCTGAAAGTCAGCTCTTTAGCCTGGTGAGACAATGCTGTTGAGGTCTGAGAGCTGTGAGCAGAGGTTGGCCATGTTGGGATCACAGTGTTGGGGACTCACAGGGTTTTCCTTAGCCTTGAGTTTTGTGGGATCCATCTCCCTAGGGCAGCGTTCCTGCTGCTGCCTGCTCCCCACCTTCCTCCATGCTCTGCTGTAGGGAGCACCCCCGTGCCTGTACTGTTAGCTCCGCCTACACACCCCACTTGTGGCTGGGGGATTCTCGAATGTTTGGAGTCAATTTGTAATTATATAACCAATATATAGACACGTTGATCCCTAGGTTGGGAAGATCCCCTGGAGAAGGGAAAGGCTACCCACTCCAGTATTCTGGCCTAGAGAATTCTATGGACTGTATAGTCCATGGATCCGCAAAGCGTTAGACACAACTGAATGACTTTCACTTCACTTTATTTTTTTATTCTTTGTTTTTTTAAAACTTTTAATTCTGTTTGGGGTGTAGCCAATTAACAATGTTGTGATAGTTTCAGGTGAACAGCAAAGGGACTCAGCCATACATATACATTCCATTCTCCCCCAAAGTCCCCTCCCATCCAGGCTGCCATATAACATTGATATAGCATAACAGTACTACGCAGTAGGTTCTTGTTGGTGATCCATTTTATATGTAGCACTGTGTAAATGTTGATGGGCTTTTTTTTTTTAATGCTTTTATTCTTTTAAAAATATATACAGATATATAGCAAAAACACTTCAGTAGTCCAAAGGGCTATTAATGAATACCAAGGGTTATCAATGAATATATAATCTCTCATCCTGGTTGGGTCACTGCCCACACCCCTATCCCTGGCCCTCGCCGGAGGCATTATGGGTGTGACATTCCAGGGCGAGTCAGTGGGTTATTTACACAAAACACAGGTAGCCCCACCGCACCTGTGCCTTTCCAGTCTTTCCCTCCTGGCAGTGTACCTAGGGATGTCCTGTATCATGGCACAGAGAACTACGTGTGTCTTTCTTTTTTAATCCTTTCTTTTCTTAATTTCTTTAATAGATAATATATTTTACAACAGTCCAGAATAAAATAGAATGGGAAAGAGCACCATGAGCAATCTCTGTCCCCTCTGGATAGAGTTGACCACCCCCATGCCCACTCTGTTCTATTTCCTGTGTATACCCCAACCTCTCCCCGCTTTACCCCAGGGATATCCTCTAACCAGGTGGCGCAGTGGTAAAGAATCTGCCAGCCACTGCAGGAGACTTGGATTCGATCCCTGGAGAAGGAAATGGCAACCCACTCCAGTACTCTTGCCTGGAAAATCCCATGGACGGAGGGGTGTAGTAGGCTACAGTCCATGGGGTCACAAAGAGTCGGACACGACTGAGCAACTTCACTTCACTTCCTCCCTATAACCCTTACAAGTTCTGACCCTTTATTCCCAACTTATAACTAGACCAACTCCAGCTCATCCTCAACACCATTGAGGACATCTTTGTGCCATTTCTTTGCAACAACTTTTGGGCACTACAACCATTTGGGAGACTATCTTGGAAGGGATGGGATCTAAAATTCTAAGTGTAAATCTTGACCAAATTGTGTATTGGATTTTAACTTAACAGTAAAATTTTGGATAGGATGGGAATTAGAGACATTATCTCAATTTGGGTCTGAAATGGGTCAGGCAGCATCAGTCCCAACCAATACTCCCCTGGGTCTTATCCTCCAAGATTGGGAAAGATTCAGACTACTGGGATTAAAAACAAGGAATCTTGTTATGGTATGTAATCATATTTGGCCACGACATGAGCTAGGAAGCCAAAAAACGTGAAAAAAGGGAAAGTGAAGTCGCTCAGTCGTGTCCGAAATTTTGCGACTCCATGGACTGTAGCCTAAAAGGCTCCTCCATCCATGGGATTTTCCAGGCAAGAATACTGGAGTGGGTTGCCATTTCCTTCTGCAGGAGATCTTCCCGATGCAGGGATTGAACCCAGGTCTCCCACATAGTAGGCAGACAGTTTACTGTCTGAGCCAGAAGCTAAGAAAAGTGGCCATTAAATGGATCTTGGAGTTATGATACTATAGTGCAGTTAGATTATATTGTAGAAGGAAATATGTTCAAATTTTCATGGCCATATGTTCAAATTTTCATGGCCTTGTATTTATATAGTGAGACCCAAAAGGAATTTAAGGTGCGTGTAGTTCAAAGGGATAATTCTAGTAAGGAGACAGAAGACATTTTAACTGATCTACCCTATGGAGCCATCCAAAGGTTAAATCCTCTGCAAGGAGGAGCCAGAGCTACTCCTTGCCTACCGGGAGGAACCATTACCTCAGGAACCATTACCTCAGGAACCATTACCTTTTATCCCTATTACCTAGGGATAAAAAGAGGCCCCACCCATATTCAGGAACTTCTTCTTTGTACGCTGAGTTACCCAAGTTCAGTTCAGTTGCTCAGTCATGTTTGACTCTTTGCAACCCCATGGACCACAGCACGCCAGGCTTCCATGTCCATCACCAACTCCTGGAGCCTACTCAAACTCAGGTCCATTGAGTCAGTAATGCCATCCAACCATCTCATCCTCTATCTAACCCTGCTTCTCCTGCCTTCAATCTTTCCCAGCATCAGGGTCTTTTCCAGTGAGTCAGTTCTTCACATCAGGTGGCCAAAGTATTGGAGTTTCACCTTCAGCATCAGTCCTTCCAATGACTATTCAGGACTGATCTCCTTTAGGATAGACTGGTTGGATCTCCTTGCAGCCCAAGGAATTCTCAAGAGTCTTCTCCAACACCACAGTTCAAAAGCAACAATTCTTTGGTGCTCAGCCTTCTTTATGGTCTATTTCTCACATCCATACATGACTACTGGAAAAATCATAGCTTTGAGTAGACCTTTGTTGGCAAAGTAATGTCTCTGCTTTTTAATATGATTGTCATAGATTTTTTTTGTTTGTTTGTCATAGCTTTTCTTCCAAGGAGCAAGAGTCTTTTAGTTTCATGGCTGCAGTCACCATCTGCAGTGATTTTGGAGCCCAATAAAATAGTCTCTCACTGTTTCCATTGTTTCCCCATCTTTGACATGAAGTGATGGGACCAGATGCCATGATCTTTGTTCTTTTGAATGTTGAGTTTCAGGTCAGATTTTTCACTCTCCTCTTTCACTTTCATCAAGAGGCTTTTAAGTTCCTCTTCACTTTCTGCCATAAGAGTGGTGTCATATGCATATCAGAGGTTATTGATATTTCTCCTGGCAATCTTGATTCCAGCTTGTGCTTCATCCATTCCAGCATTTTGCATAATGGACTCTGCATTTAAGTTGAATAAGCAGGGTGACAATATACAGCCTTGACGTACTCCTTTCCCAATTTGGAACTAGTCCTCTGTCCCATGTCTGGTTCTAAATGTTGTTTCTTGACCTGCATACAGATTTCTCAGGAGGCAGGTAAGGTAGTCTGGTAGTCCCATCTTTTGAAGAATTTTTCACAGTTTATTGTGATCCACACAGTCAAAGGCTTTGGCATAGTCAATAAAGCAGAAGTAGATGTTTTTCTGGAACTCACTTGCTTCTTCTATGATCCAGCAGATGCTGGTGATTTGATCTCTGGTTCCTCTGCCTTTTCTAAATACAGCTTTAACATCTGGAAGTTCTCAGTTCACGTACTGTTGAAATCTCGCTTGGAGAATTTTGAGCATTACTTTGCTAGTATGTGAGATGAGTGCCATTGTGCGGTAGTTTGAACATTCTTTGGCATTGCCTTTCTTTGGGATTGGAATGAAAACGGACCTTTTCAGCTAGCACTGTCAATGATATAAGTTACCAACCAATGCCCTTACAGTGTTGCCTCTGAGAGAAGTTTCTGATGGAAATTGAGGAACAGTATGTGTCTATGTACCTTTCTCAATGTCTGATCTAAGTGTGGCAGAGGACAAGCTGAAAGGTTTTTCTGAGGATCCTGAACTCTTTACGAAAGAGTTTACCCTATTAGTAAGATCTTTTGATCTCACCTGGGGGTACTTAACAGATTTTACTATCCCTTTGCTGCACCGCCAAGGAAAAGCAGGATATAATACTGGCAGCCAGAGGCCCTACAGACCAATTGGCAGCCCAAGCCAACAGGGCCATGCAGTGCTCTGGGTGGGGAATGATGCTGTCCCTGAGGCAAATCTGCAATGCAATCACCTGCTGATTCTATTGATAATAGATAGATGATTAACTGTTTAATAGAGATTATGAAGAAACTTACAGTAAAACCTGTTAATTATGGAAAAGGTCCAACTGGGATAGGATGAAAAACCTGCAGTCTTCTAAAGGAGATTAGTGGAAGCTTTTAGGAGGGATACCTAAGCTTTAAGGAGTATATCCCTCCTCCTCTGAGGGACGGGCCCTTTTGGCTATGCATTTCATAGCCCAGTCTGCCCCAGACATCAGGCATAAAATTCAGAAAGCAACTGCTGGTCCTCAGACTCCAGTGAATGATTTGTTCCAATTGGCTTATTTGGTTTTCAATAATGGGGATATGGTTAAAAAGACTGAATGCACCCAGAGAAGTATGCAAGAGACCCAAATGATTGCAGTGGCGTTGTCTGCTCAAAGACCACCAACTAGGAGGCTGTCCTTGCTTGGCCAATCTGGTCCTGGTGGACCACGAGGCCCATGGGTACACATACAAGGCCAGTGTAGCCTTTGTGGACAAAAGGGCACTGGAGGAAGCACTGCGGTTGATGTGTCCTTTGCAAGTAGCCAGGCATTGGCAGAGGGAATGCCCCAGACACCAGACAGCAGAGGCCCCTCAACCATTGATGTTTTGCAATCAGAAGACCAATGGGGCCCAAGGCCAAAAATGGCTCTGCCTAAAGATACCATCTACATAACTAATGTCAAGCCTCGGGTGATCATTGATGTGGCTTGGTAGAATTTCTTATAGACACGGGTGCAACCTTCTCAGTCTTAGCCCAAAGGATTGGAAATCTTAGCTTACATACCAACAAATAAAACACAGGCAGTTTTGAAAGTCCTAGGCTTGATAGAAGAAATGCCACAACCTTGTTATAACAAGAGGAAAAATTGGGCTAAAAATAGGGGGTTAATAAGTCAAAGGGGATGGTGTATGTTAGATGAAAATACTGTGATTCCACAAACTCAGCAATGGAAAATAATCAAGGTTTTATATGAAACTACCCACTATGGATGTGAAAGTGAAGTGAAAGTGAAGTCGCTCAGTCCTGTCCGACTCTTTGGGACCCCATGGACTATAGCCTACCAGGCTCCTCAGTCCATGGAATTTTCCAGGCAAGAGGACTGGAATGGGTTGCCATTTCCTTCTCCAGGGGATCTTCCCGACCCAGGAACTGAACCTGGGTCTCCCGAATTGCAGGCAGACGCTTTACTGTCTGAGCCACCAGGGAAGTAAGATGTGAAGCTCTTTGGAATTTACTACAAAGATTGCTTGTGGGTAAAGGAATGAAAATGGTGGTGGCCCAGATTACCAAATCATGTGACACATGTTTACAAAATAACCCTAGAAAAATGCCACCCCTCCTCCATTATTTAGACCCATTCAACACCAAGGAGAACGGGTACATTGATTTTACTCAGATGCCCAAGTCCAGAGGAAACAAGTATTTGTTGGTAAAGGTAGACACATTCACTTGGAGAAGGCAATGCCACCCCCACTCCAGTACTCTTGCCTGGAAAGTCCCATGGACAGAGGAGCCTGGTGGGCTGCAGTCCATGGGGTCGCTAAGAGTTGGACACGATTGAGCGACTTCAGTTTCACTTTTCACTCTGATGCATTGGAGAAGGAAATGGCAACCCACTCCAGTGTTTTTGCCTGGAGAATCCCAGGGACGGTGGAGCCTGGTGGGCTGCCATCTATGGGGTCGCACAGGGTCGGACACGACTGAAGCGACTTAGCAGCAGCAGCAGCAGCAGCAGCAGACACATTCACTAAATGGCTAGAGAACTTTCCCACATGGACAGAAAGAGTAACAAAGAGTTTGATTAAAAAGATACTCCCACCTTTCAGATTACCTCAATATATACAAAATGATAATGAACCTCTCCCAGATTTAGGAATTATTTTGGTAAAATGGTTTGGGTTCTCAAGATCATGACTAAAATTCTGAAATAGAAACTAGGAGGTTTCTGTGTTTGTGTGTTCATATGTGTCTATATGTGTGTTCTAGATGTCTAATTGCCAAAAGTTAATTCACAAAAGAGCTCTACTTAATTGACTTAAAGGAAATTAAATGCTCATATAAATACTCAAAAATACAAAATAGTCCAGCAAGAATTTAATTTCAGTCTCATGTTACCTGAAAAATACTCAGGACAAAACTGATATCTGGTGATTAAAAAGTGAAAGATTGAAAATTTGAAAATGGTTTAAGCTTTTTGGTGTGATTAATATAGGCAAAGAGTTACACATGATCAGGATTTTCTAAGACTGAATTAAATTTAGTTGGGTAAATGGATTTTGTTAGGAATGGATTTGATTTCTCCCTCCAAAGTATTCTTGAAATGCTTCTTTTGACAGATTGAGATGAGTTTCTTTGCCTATAAGTGATTTGTATTTGCTTTTGAGATCTTTAGGGAAAAAAAACCCTTTAGGTAGGGAATAAGTATTGTCTCCTAGTGACTTATGATCTTATCTAAGTGAAACTAACTTTGGGATGTTTTAGAGGGCTCCTGTGTTATCTCAAAGAGAAATATTTAACTAGGGTTATTTGGTATGTTGTGTTAAATGTGATCATTTGTAATTTTGGTTATCCAACTTTATTGTACACTGTAATCAGATGTTTGACCATGCCTTTTGAGTCTTTTGTCATTTATACATATTTATGTACCCTGGTGCTGGTTCAAAAAATGCTTCATCAACCAGAAGATACATAGGAAGGCTAAGGAACCAGTTACAGCAGTTCTACACCAAGATGGCTCTGTAGGGATTTCAGCCCATGTAGACTAAAACAAGGAGCCTCCCTTGTCCCTGGGGCCCCTAGATCAGGTATCCAGAATTACAGGAGATGAACCTTCCCTTCTGCTTCCCAAACTGGGTTTTAGCTGGGTTGGTGTCCCAGCCACATGGGTTCAAGTCCCAAGCTGGGTTTTGGCTGGGTTTGAGTTCCAGCACATGGGTTCAAGTCCCAGTCTGGTAAATGGTTTCACCCCAACCCTATTCCCAGCAGGCAGAGAGGCCAGGTCTCATGGGGCTAATGAAGTGTCTGTGATCCCAGCAGCCAGCTCTCTCTGGAGGGCCAATGGCAGGGACCAGCCTAGGGTGCTGAAAACATTGCTTCTGTCATCCCCTCAGGGTTCAAGGACCACCCCTGTCCCTTCTCTGCTCCCACATCCAGGGCACTCCCAATTAGTCTCCAGGGAGTGTCCCTACCTTCTGGGATTTGGAATTCTGTTCCCCACTGGGCATCTCTCTATCTGCTGAGTCACAGAACTGGCCCCACCATTAACTGTGCATAACCTTGGGTGAAGTTCATCTTTTCCAAGTGACTTGGTTTCCCCATCTGTGAAATGGGCCATGTGCTTTATGTAAAGAGCTGGGCTTGCTGGGAGTGAAGCACTGGGGCAGCGTGGGGGGAGGGGTTGGAGTTGAGTTGCACTTGACCTGGGCTTTCAGGGGGCCTAAGGCCTTCCTGGGATAGCTCTGTGTGGCTATTAGAGTCTTTGTGCTGGGGAGAAGGCACAGATTGACCTTCTGGGGAGACCAGGAGACCCCAGTGGAGGGAGGGGAGGAGGGTGGGAAGGCAGGCAGGTAGGATGTAAATTTCTGGAACCTCACTGAGGGGCTGTGTTGCTGCTGCCTCTGGGAGCCAGGGACGGCCTTGGCGATGCCTCAGGGGGCCCCCACCTGCCTCCACACGCCTGGGGCTGTCTGTGGAGGGGACCTGCTTAGTCTCTGGCCCCAGAGTGCTGCTTGAGGTTCAGGTTGGAAAGGTTTTTCTAGAACCCTGAGAGAGACCCCAGAGGAAGATGGTGGCAGTAGGCTCCTTGACATTCAGTCTGCACGCAGGGGCTGGAGGTCCCCGTGAGTGGGGTCTGGGGGTGGCAGGGCCGTGAGGGTAGGGGTGTAGAGGTCTCTTTCATCTTTAATTCTGTAACTCAGGACTCAGGAATAAGAAGCACTGTGATTAAGGCTCTGTTTGGAAAGCCCTGGAGGTGACCCAGGCCCTGAGTCAGTGTTCCCCTCCTCCCCCTCCTTCTTGGCAACCCAGGCTGGGAGCTGCATGCTTGTGGGTGGGGACCTTGGCTGCTTGGCTCTCTCCCCCCACCCCACACTCCCTGAAGCCTATAACAGCGCCTGGCACAGAGCGGGCCCTTGGGGGAGAGTTTGTTCAGTGACTCGATGTGGTAACTCACGTGCCTGCTTTTCAGGTGACAAAAGGGAGGTTTGGCAGAGTTAGATACCAGCCCAGACCCGGTCAGTTGGCCCCAGGCTGGGTTATGAACCTGCCCTGGCATGGCCTGCAGAGCACACAGTGGGAATTCCAAGGAGCCTATCCCTCTGCAAGGGGAGGAGGGGGGGTGTGGAAATGTGGCACCCCGCCGCCCGGCGCCTCTGTCCCCTGCGCCTTTGTCTCCTGTGACACAATGGGTGGCTTTTTGTCCCCATAAAGTCCCTTTCACCATAGGGAGAAGGGCCAGAGCGGGGGTTGAGGCCGGGCCGGGCCAGGCCAAGTTCTGAGTGTCCTGAGCTGCCCAGATGTGTCCCTGTGTGGGGAAACCCCTGGAAGGGTTCACGTGGTCCCCTGGACCTCAGTTTTCTGGAAGGTGCAGTGGGGAGAAGGGAGTCCTGGGGGCTGTTGAATGGGCCCCACCCTCACATTGTTCCCAAAATATTTTGTTTCATTACCAATGTTTAAAAAACTGAAGATTTCATGTAGAAATTTGGATTTCTAATATCTCTTTAAAAATTAGAACTTCTTCAGACTTCCCTGGTGGTCCAGAGGTTAAGGATCTGTGTTTCCACTGTAGGGGGCACGGGTTTGATCCCTGGTTGGGGAACTACGATCCACCATGTTGTGTGGTGGGTGCAATAAAAAAAAAAAGTTCTGGCTATCCCAGACCTGCGTTCCCCCAGACATCAGCTGGTTGCTTTCAGCTCCACAGACCTCTCCTGGCCCACCTTAGTCTTTTCTGTGACCTACCTGTCTTGGTAGCTGCTGAGTTTGAAACCACAGTGTTAGCTCTGGGGCACAATGTCCCCCCTCGTGCCACCCCACCCCCCAACTCTGGGGTTTACTCCCTCTAAGCCCCAGGCTGTCTAACAGCCTTCCTAGCCACTCACAACCTCTGCAACTGTTCACTTTTTCCTTTATTTTACCTGCATGACATACCTATGAGGTAGTTGCAGGAAGGGGGATCCCTTCCAGGGCCCAAGAGTGGGCTCTTGTCTAACCCTCGGAAATGAATTGTCCGAGGAGACAACACGTGTTGACAAAGCAAGGGACTTTATTGGGAAGGGGCACCCGAGAGGATAGCAGGAGGGTAAGGGAACCCAGAACTGCTCTGCCACGAGGCTTGCAGTCTCGGGTTTGATGGTGTTGGGGTTCGTTTCTAGGCCAGTTCGTCGTCTCTGGCCAGTCACTCTTGATTCAGGGTCCTTTCTGGTGGTGCAGGCACTGCTCAGCCGAGATGTGTGCCAGTGAGGAGGATTCTGGGAGGTGACATCTCCTTTTGACCTTTCCCAAGTGCTTCTGGTTAGTGGTGGCATGTTAGCCCTGTCTTCCTTACCAGGACCTCCTGTTATAAAATAACTCACGCACATGGTTACTATGGTGCCTGACCAGTGCCACGGGCAGAGTTCCTCACTCTGGCCCCCGGCATCCAGTGTGAGGAACTCCACCCATGGCAGACCAGGGTGGTTGGTTTCAGTTGGTGTGTTTCCCCTAGCAAGGTGACCAGCATTGGGGTACATTCCTAACCTTCTTATGTGTCAGATGAAAAAACAAGCCAAAAGGGTTAGATGACTCTATGATGAACCTAGACAGCGTATCAAAAAGCAGAGCATTCACTTTGCCAACAAAGGTCTATATAGTCAAAGTCAAAGCTATGGTTTTTTCAGTAGTCATGTACAGCTATGAGAGATGGACCATAAAGAAGGCCGAGTGCCAAAGAATTGATGCTTTCGAACTGGGATATCGGAGAAGACTCTTGAGAGTCCCTTGGACTGCAAGGAGATCAAATCAATCAATCCTAAGGGAAATTAACCCTGAATATTCATTGGAAGCTCCAATACTGTGGCCACCTGAGGTGAAGAGCCAACTCACTGGAAAAGATCCTGGTGCTGGGAAAGATAGAGGGCGGGAGGGGGCAGAGGATGAGATGGTTGGATGGGATCACCGCCTCAATGTGCATAAGTTTGAGCAAACTCTGGAAGATAGTGAAGGACAGGGAAGCCTGGCATGCTGGCAAGTCGTGTCTTGGTGACTGAACAACAATAAGGCCACTCTCGGCCCAGAGAGTGGAGAGTATTAAAAGGAGAGTTGAGTGACCATCTTGGGGCAGGAGTGGAGTTAGCGAGTGCTCCTGGGATTGGTAGAGTCCCTTCAGTCAGTACAAGGGAGGAGAGGCTGTGGGTACCCCTGGAGGAGGCCTGAGTTGAGGAGTGTCAGGGATCAGACCGAGAGGAGCCTTGGAGAACGCTGAGCAGACCTCCCTGCTTCTGCTGCACAGAGGGGAAGACTGAGGTCTAAACGGGTGAAGGTTCTGCCCTGGGGCCCTTAGCCTGTGAAGAGAGGAGGGAGTGTAGCTGCAGGAGGGGTCCTAGGGTGGGGTTGGGTTGCATTCTGCTCCCCTTCACCTCCACACCTCCACCACCTTAGGATAAGCCCAGCTGCCTTATCTGAAAGGTGGGCGGGGCTGCACTGATGGGTGGGGGTGGGGAGGTGACCCTTATCTGCCAGGAACTATGCTTGGTGCTTAAGGTTAAATACCTTCATCTCCCCAAGCCTCACACCCCTAGGAACTGCACATGCTGGTCCTACCCCGTCTACTGCAGGAAACCAGGCACAGAGAATGGGCTGGAAAGCCCAGGTTCTAACCCCTCGAAGTGATAATGACATTAGGGCATGTACTGAGTGTCGAGACTGTGTTGGGTGTTGGTCTGAGTGCCTTTCCTACATTGCTTCATTTACATCTACCCTTGTAAGGTGGGCACATTTTGAAGATGAGCACAGGGAGGTACAGAGAGGCTCAGCAACTTGCTGGAGGTCACACAGCTCGTAAGCTAGCAGGGCCAGAGCTCAAACCCAGGGAGTCAATAGACCAACTTTTCATCAGTTAATGCCAACATCTCCCAGTTAAATCAGATCATAACAGCCATTCACAGCCTCAAAGAGTAGCGAAGAAAGATGTGTTCATTTCCTAGGGCTGCCATAACAAATTCCCACGAACTAGGTCACTTAAAAAACAACAGAAATGTATTGTCTCACAGTATTAGAAGTTCAAAGTCAAGGTGCTGGCAAGGTTGGTTCCTTTGGGAGGCCCTGAAGGAGAGTCTGTCCCATGCTTCTGGCCAGGAATCCTTTGTTTTCCTTGGCTTGGAGACATATCACTCTGATCTCTGCCCCCGTCTTCACATGGTGCTCTCTCTGTGTGTGTCTCTATGTCCAGTTTCCCTCTTATAAGAACCTCAGCCCCTGGATTGCTCCCCCACAACTGATTACCCCCCACCAAATGCCTCATGGTCAGGCATTTGTGACTAATCCCTTTCCTCTCTGACTCAGCAGGTGCTTTTAACAAAAATCTCTGTTAACCAGTTGAGAAAAAAATTTTTGGAAGCTCGAACGTCCTGGAGCATGTGTGAATGTGACCTTTTTGACAGTGTTAGTTGCTCAGTCGTGTCCGACTCTGCAACCCCATGGAGTGTAGCCCACCAGACTCCTCTGTCCATGGAATTCTCCAGGCAAGAATACTGAAATGGGTTGCCATTTCCTTCTCCAGGGGATCTTCCCGACCCAGGGATTGAAATTCCGTCTCCTGCAGATTATTTATCGTCTGAGCCACCAGGGGAATTGTCATTTAAAGACAAAATCCCTCATCTGAAATCTTTAGGTTTTCAAGAAGGAAAGGGCTTTTTTTTTTTTCCCTTCAGGATTTCCAGACAGTTCTCTTGGTTCATCTGCAGGGGGTGCCTGAGGAGGCATGGCAGGGGCCTCAGAGTTTGGAGGGGCCAAGGGGTGAGGTTTCATTCTGTGCATGTTTGTATGTGTGTGTATGTCTGTGTGTCAGTCTTTGAAGAGTAAGACACACAGGTGTATGTGTCGACATGGGGTCAGAGGTGCATGGGGTCAGAGGTGCATGGGGACAGAGGTGCATGGGGGCAAGAGTCAGGGACCTCGAGAGTTTGTTACAGCACAGAGTTCTGCTCTTCCTCACCTGGCTCCTTCCTGTTGCCAACTTCCCCCCCACCCCCACCCCCTGCTCTCATGTCCTAGTGAGATCTTTCTTGACCTTCTTATCCCTTCTCAGCTGAATTTTTCCCCATAACACATTTCCTGTGCTTCCCTCGTGTACTAGGCTTTTATCTGACTCCCCTACCCCCAACCCAGCTGTAGAGTGAGAGCTCCAGGAGAGCAGGGCTTCCCATGTTTACCACTCACACAGTGGTAAGTGCTCAACAGATGTTTAGCTTACTTATTTGGCAGCACCAAGTCTTAGTCACAGCATGCAGGATCTTCAGTTGTGACATGGGGCCTCTTGGTTGTGCCTTGTGGGATCTGGTTCCCCGACCCGGGATCGAACCTGGGCTCCCTGCATTGCAGCATACGGTCTTAGCCACTGGACCACCCGGGAAGTCCCACCACAGATATTTGTTGAATGAGTGAACCCAGAGGGAGGCACACGGTGGGGCCTGTGCTCAGAGCGGGGGTGTCAGAATTGCACGAGGACCTGTACGAAGCCCAGCGGGCAGGTGGCAGAGTCAGGGCTGTCTGCCTTGCCCTCTGGCTACTGCTTCCCTGCTTCCCCTGCACGGCGGGGTTTATCGTTTTGGACTGGACTGTAAGACTGTGGGTCCGCAGCAGGTGGGAGGGTCCAGCGGCTCCTGCACATTCTAGAGATGAGGCCTGGGCCCAGCTTCCCATGCCTAGCAGAGGGTCAGCACATGCGGGGTTGCCCTATCCTCGACTGGGGTGATCCGGCAGATTTTTGGGGCTGGGGGTGAGGGGACGGGAAAAACCAGTCTGTCAGGTTCAGATGGACCTTCCTTGTTGGAGAGCAGAAACCGAGGCAGCTCCCTGGGCATAGGGCCAGGGAGGCAAGGCCGGAGGGATGCCAGATATTCTCACTGCTTATTCCAGCAGCTTTGTCTCCCAGAGGCTGCGCTTGCTGATCTGGAAATCAGGGCTGAGCAGGAGGGAGAGGCAGAGACCAGGGAGCCGGGATGCCAGCTGGGCCTCGCCCCTCGGAGCCAGCCCAAGTGTCCTCATTTTTTGTATATCACTAAGTAACTCTTAGTAGACCAGGTTTCAGAGAAGGGTTGATCTGGGTTCAAGTCCTGCCCTACCCTGTCCTTGACTCATGGGTGACTACAGATGACCATGGGCACATTTTCCTCTGAGCTCCTGTTTGAAAAATGGGGCTAATAAAAAAGCTTAATGAGAGGGTTATGGGAAAATCAGTGAAATAAAAGGGAAGGTGCTCACCTGAGGCTTGGCACATTACGAGCCAGAGGGCATTAGGTGGTTACTTGTGACCAAGCCCATGAGTGATAACACCACCAATTGATAAGTGTACATTAACGTAAACCCAAATCATTCCCTTCGTGATTTTTAATGCATTTTCTAACTTCCTTTCAGATAGTTGTAACCAGGCAACATGATGGCATGGAGGCCCATAAGGACCCTGCTTTAAAGCAAGGAGATAATTAGGGACCTCCCTGGAAGTCCAGTGGTTAGGGTTCCACACTCCCACTGCGGGGGCACGGGTTTGATCCTGCACGCCCAGTAGCATGGCCAAAATAAAAAGACAAGGAGATAATTGTCTGCCCCTGGAAGGGTCCTGTGCCTTGCTGCTTTGGGGGTGTCTGTTCTTCTGAGCAGTGACTCCCCTGGGTCTGGGGGCTCTTGGCCCCCCTGATGTGTCTGTTTCAGGCAGTGTCTGTCCGAAGGATGAGTGGTAAAAGCTTGAGGGTCTGGGCTGAGACACCCTGACTCTGGGTCCTCATGGATAAGGACTCCCCTCCAGTGGTGTGACTGCCCACAAGGCCCTGCTCCCTGTCCCACCTTCCTCACTGCACACTGGGCCCTGTGGGCCACCCAGTCTATTGGTGGTGGCTGAAGGAGAGCACTAAAGGCTGGAGGTGGGGCAGGAAGGCTGGCGGGGTGCAGTAGCCAGGTGGGCATCCCTGGGAACTCACCCCTCCCCACCAGGAGAGGAAGAGGGGCAGCTGCAAAAACCTGGAGAGAAGGGGGAGAGGGTGCCTTCCTGAGTCTCTCACTCCCACCCCTGGGTGGAGGGAGGCAAGGCTGGGAGCATATTTATCGACTCAGGCCTGCTTCCTCCTATAACACACAGCACCTGTGCTGGAAGGGTGTCTGGCCCCTATTTCTTGGATAAGGAAGCTGAGGCCGGTTAGCGCCTGAGCATCTGTTTACTGAGCACGTACTCTGTGCTCGGCACTGCAGGGCACTGGAGACGCAGTGATGCCCAAAACCCAGGGGCCTGGGTTCTAGCGGGTGGACTAGAGATGCCCTGGGGAGCCGCACAGAGGCGGGGACACTTGCCTGGTGTCCCACCACACAGGCAGGGTGAAAGCCCAGCAGCTGACTGGAAAGCCCAGGGCTCTATCTCTCATTTCCAGTGGTGGGGGGAAAGGAAAGCTGTCAAAGGGGCTCCTGGACTCTGGGCCTCAGCTAGGGTCACCCCTGCCCTGCCCCACACGTGGAGGGGGACTGATACAGAAACTTCCCTTTTGGTCCTTGGCATGGGACCCTCTCTGAGGGCTTTCCTGGTGGCTCAGATGGTATAGAATCCACCTGCAATGTGGGAGACCTGGGTTCGATCCCTGGGTTGGGAAGATCCCCTGGAGAAGGGAATGGCTGCCCACACCAGTATTCTGGCCTGGAGAATCCCATGGACAGAGGAGTCTGGCGGGCTACAGTGCATGGGGTCTCAGAGAGTCGTATATGACTGAATGACTTTCACTTTAGGGGACCCTTTCTGGCTGCTCTGGGGTGAGTGACAGCTCTCCCTTGTCTGGGAAGCTGGGGAAATTTTTGTCCTTCAAACCAGCAGGCAGAGGTGGGTTTTGCTTCTGAGCAAGTTAGGTACCCCTCTGCCAAGTTCCCCAGGATGCCCTTGAGGTGGGTCAGCCGACCTGCCTGCGTAGAATTCCCTGCGGGACGGCATCCTCAGCTGGGAATAGTTCCTTTATATACATGAACCCTCATGGGCGCTGACCTTATAGAGTAAGTGTGCTCTTCATACTCACACGACCAGTGCTGTGAATACAGCACAGAGTGGCTGTGAGTTGCCCCAGCGTCACACAGCTGGCAAGAGGAGTGGGTTTTAAATCAGGCGGTCGGCTCTGGAGGCCGTGGAGTTAGCTACTCTGCACACGCTGGGATGTTGGGGCCCACCTTGCCACGTACAAATGGCGAGCTAGTCCCTTGGCTTCTCCGAGGCCCAGTTTCACCTGAAAGGTAGCACCTGTATGGCGCAGTTAGGCGAGTCGGAGAAGGCTGGGTGGAGGGGGCTTGGTGGGGCTCCAGGCAGATGTCACTGTACCTCCAGGCCTCTGTGATTGTGTCCCTGCCTCAGGGATGTGCTGGTGACTTCATCTTTCTTTCAGTAGCTTTTCCTAAGCCCCTGGCCGAGCTTGGGTCCTGTCCTGGGTGCCAGCATGCACTTATGAATGAGCCAGTCATGTTCTTGGGGAACTGGACGAGCCCGGGAGACCACCCTCTCCAGGGCTGCAGGGGTCTCACTCTGGAGGCAGCCAAGTGGATGGCAGTGCTGCTGTGGCTTCCGGTCTGGGGAAGGAAACAGAATTTGTTTTGGGTCGTTGGTGCCTGAGGGGCCATGTAAGCCCAGAAGAGGGCTCTGGAGCCCAGACTGGAGGAGTATGGAAGGTTCCCTGGAGCACGTACCATTTCAGCTGGGGTCTGAAGGAGGTAAGTTACCAGGCAAGCGCTTTGTATGCATGTGGTAAAAGCCAGATAAACATTTCTCCTGCAGGGGGCGCGCCAGGGCGAAGGCCTTGGAAACCTCTGCTCTGTGGCCTCCGGCCTGAGCGCTGGGGACTCTGGGAGACTCTGGCTCCGTCTCATCCCCTCCAGGTGCTGGGGCTGCTGGTGTGGGCCCTGATTGCTGACACTCCGTACCACCTGTATCCATCTTACGGCTGGGTGATGTTCGTCGCTGTCTTCCTCTGGCTGGTGACAATCATCTTCTTTGTCCTCTACCTGTTTCAGCTGCACCTGAAGCTGTACATGGTGCCCTGGCCGCTGGTGGTGAGTCTGGATAGGAGCCCTTGGGGTGGCTCCTCTGCCTCTGGGCCGGCTGTGACAATGTGACCTTCCCTGAGTGAGATGTGGTGGCTGGGGGTTGACTGAAGTCCCCGTTGGCCTGTAGAACTGAGTCGGGGCGCGGGAAGGATGATGAATGGTTCGGGTGTCCAGTTTTTCTGAGCGCTGAGAGCTTTGAATCCAGGATGACTCAGGCTTGACTTTCTCCCACGGAGGGAGTACAAGTGAAGTGCTGTTTGGGATCTTGAAAATATTTTTCCTTTTTGGGGGGTGGGCAGTTGGGATTTGATTCTGTGGGTGCTGTGGCTCTGGCTGGGCCCAGACTGGCAGCCCTGGGCCTGCAGGCTGGGGTGAGCTGGCAGGAGTCACTGAGGCTGGGCCTGGTGTGTGCAGGATGGGCTGGGTGCAGGGTGAGGCCCCCGCAGCCTGGCAGAGGATGGTGTCCTCGGTTTGCCTAGGTCAGTCTCCTTAGAACACAGAGCTGAGAGTGTCCATAGGAAGTACCCTGGCCAGACACAGAGAAAGCTGCTGGGGCTTTTTTTTTCCCTCCAGCCCGGAAAACCCCTGCAGCTGGGGTCTGAGGCTTTCAGCGAGCAGAGAGGCGAGAGAGGCACATGATTGTCAGACAAGCAAGGCTGGGACTAGGCAGCATTGTTTGCAATTCAATGACTTTTGAAGCTGAGGAAACGTGAGTCATCCTCAAGACAGACCGGGTTTGTTAGATCTTGACATCACTGGTAGGGGCCAGGTGGTGTTTGCAGTGGGCACTGGGCTTGGAGGGAAGATCCTGGGGTGACGAGGGGGTGGCCTGACTTCCTGGACAGGGTCCAGCCCCTGCCCTGTGTCCTAGGAGCCTTGAAGAAAGACATCTCCGGAGATGGAGGGGCCTTGGTGTCTCTTAGCACTGCTGTGGGGCTCCAGTCGCAGCTGCTGATGGGAGAGGCTCCTTTCCCAGGCCATGATGGCAGGGCAGTGCCTCACACTCCTAGATAAGGTGAAATTAGGATTGCCAAATCGGGCTTTTCTGGGATGGGGACTACAAGCCCCCTTTGGGGCCCAGGCAAGAGGCCCTAAAGAAAAGACATACGAGTGAAGTAGGTCAGGAGGGGTTCTGGAGAACTTGTCTGTCCATAGGAAGCCGCCTCGACTCAGCTCTAACTGTTGTTAGCGGGAATGCAGGTGCCAAATCTTGATGTTTTAAGATTGAAAGTTTTATATGTAATCTTAGTTTTTATCTAATCTAATTTTAGAATGTTGGTAATTGTTTTTTAAAAATATGAGATAAACCAAACATGCCTGAGGGCCATCAGTTTGCTGTCTGGCTGGGCTAAGAGATCTGCTAAGAACTGACTTCAGGGACCAAGCACTGGGGAAATGGGACCTGGGACTGGTTGTTAGCCTGGGCTATGTTTATGTTCTCTGCTCATAGGGCCTCCAGGCTGGCCCTGTGTAGACCTCTGCCTCTGGAGGCCCTTTTAGTGGGAAAAACCCACGTGGTCTCCATCCTCCTCCTCAAGCCCCAGTCCCTGTTCTGGCTACTGAAGGGATGTGTCAGTGGGAACAGGAAGTTCCATAGTTACTGTAAAAGCCTCATGTCTTAAGCCTGTTCTTTCCACTCCCCCAACCCCCAGTTAATGGTATTTAACGTGGGTGCCACTGTCCTCTACATCACGGCCTTCATCACCTGCTCTGCTTCGGTTGAGCTGACATCCCTGAAGGGCACTCGGCTGTATAACCAGCGTGCAGCAGCCTCTGTGAGTATAGTTCCCTGGGGCACCCTCGGCAGTTAAAGGGGAGATGGGTCAAAGCGAGGTCTATGCCCCTGGACTCCCGCTGCTCCCTGACCCCAGGCCCAGCACCTGCCACATGCTCAATCACCCTCCAGCTCCCAGTGGACTCACAGGTATCCATGTTGTTTAGTTACTAAGTCGAGTCCAATTCTTTGCGACCCCGTGGACCACAGTCCGCCAGGTTCTTCTGTCCATGGCATTTCCCAGGCAATAATACTGGAGTGGGTTGCCATTTCCTTCTCCAGGGGATCTTCCCTATCCAGGGATTGAACCCGTGTCTCTTGCCCTGGCAGGTGGATTTTTTACCACTGAGCCACCAGGTGTCCATAATTAACAGCAAAAATTAACAGCAAAACCCCGAGGAACCAGAATGCTTGGGAAATGCTTCGGGTTGGCAAATGAAGCTTGGGCTACCTGTTGAACTTTCCTGTGCCACACTGATCTAGGGTTGTCTGTCTCCTTGGAGAGTCTGTTAGAAGCTCTCTATCATCCACCTTTGAGAAAGGCATGGGCAAACTATCTGGGAGAGTCTCAGGTTCTCCTAGGCAACCCAAACTTGGGCTCCGTGTCTGGTAAAGTGTCAGAACCCCACACACCTGGCATGCATCACCCATGTGTTCTTCCACTCCGTGTGTGTGTGTGTGTCTGTGTGTGTGTCTGTGTGTGTGTGTGTGTGTGTGGACAGGAGGGTTGGGGGAAGAGGGACGGCCAACCCTTTTGACAGACCAGGAAACTGAGGCTCAGAGCGCTGAAGGGACACACCTAGACTGAGCCCCGAGTAGGGCTAGACCAGGACTTGGGCTTCCTCATTCTTCCTGGTGAGGATGGTTTTGAAACCTGTGAACTCAGTCACCAGAAGAGAGACATGGAGATTTCTGGAATGTGAGTTACATAATATTCCTAGGGCAGCTTTTGAATGTTGCCTTTTAAAAAACAAAATCCCGGAGCTGGGTCTAAAGCAGCTCCTACCCCTTTGTCACTCTCAGTCTGACACAGCTTGCCTGGGTTAATGCAAAGTTAGCACCCAGAACCTGGTACCCATCAGCCTCATAGTCATTAAGTGACTGTACGGGTACCAGGAGTTGGTGTGGCTCATTAGGTTAATTGAGGGGCTCTGGCTTCCCTGTCTGTGCCTGCCCTCTGTGTTTCACTGCTGTGGCCCCCAGCCCCATGTGCCATGCTTCAGACAGACTCACCTCTGTGTCTCCTCTTTCAGTTCTTTTCGTGTTTAGTGATGATTGCCTATGGAGTGAGCGCTTTCCTCAGCTTCCAGGCCTGGCGAGGAGCAGGCAGCAATGCAGCCACCAGTCAGATGGCTGGTGGCTACGCCTAAACCACCTGTGCCATGGGCCACTGCGGGGCTGAAGGCTACAGCCTGCTCCCAGTGCGGGTGGCTCCGGAAGCCTGAAGTCTGCGCCCCGTACAGAGTCAGCCTGGAACGGACTACGCATGGTCATCTCTGCTCATCAGGCTCCTCGGGCTCACCCGACACTCCCAAGGAATCAGGACCCTTCCTCTGGCAGGCATGTGGCCTGGAGAGAGGCCAACAGCCAAGACAGTCCTCTCCGCCCTCCATATTCAGAAGGTGATGGGGGATACGGGACTCTCTTGCTTTGTCCTTAGGACTTCATGTTCAAAGCTGAGACCTAGCCTTCTCGCCAGCACTAAATACACTAACTGAACTCCACACCCGCAGCCCCTGACCCACCATAGAATAAGCCTAACAAGCAGCAAGTATTTATCCTCGTTTTTGTTCTGGGAAAGCTGAGCAAACTCATGAAACCATTCTGATTCCTGAAAACATTAACTCTAGTTTGACCCTCCCCCAAGCCAATATGTCACTTGTAGGGAAACATGTAGAAAGGGTTATGATTCTGACAGCATGGTTTTCCTTTCCTGCCTTTCGAACGTACCAGTTATTTAAAACAAATCAGTTTTAAGAGACTCTCAATGATGAAAACCTAATCCAGGCTTCCCTCCCTTTCCCAAGCCCTTGTTTTGTCATTTTCCCTTTGGGGAAACTAACATCAATGCTGACTGCCTCCCTGACGCTGTTAATTAGGCACCTGGGACGGGAGGGAAAGTAAGGCCTTGCTGGTGAGTTGCCTTGTGCATGGTGGTAACTTTGTTTTTGTTTTTTACAAAAATAAAGACCGAAGAACTTATTTGGAAAATATGTTGGGGAATCATAGTTAGAGATGCTTATAAACACCAGGAAGCCGCAGTCTAAGTCAGTACAGTTGGCCTTCTGTATTTGTGGGTTTTACATCCGAGGATTCAAACAATTGGTTGATAGGCCTACCTTGATAGCTTGTGAAGTTCAGAGATCAGATAATCCAGGTGCTTAGTGTGTGGAGCTGACAGCAGAAAGAAGAGGGAGCAGCAGAGAGAGGTGGGTCCCCCTGAGCTTATTTTCCTACTACAGCACAACATGCTCTGCATAACAAGCCACAGGCATTTCTGGGCACCCCTTGGTCCCACCTTAAAAAATTGGGAACAATGAAAGTGTAACTAGAGTCAAACAGTTGTGGATGAGCTCCTCTCTGGGGAAGAGGGGCAAAGGAGAGGGTAGGTTAAGTCAGATGCCCATGTCCCAGCTGGCCCAGTATAGGCCTAGTTTGGGCCTGTTGTCCTGGGATGACAATTAACTGCATCCCTTTTTACTCTCCAGTGCCTCAGAGTTTGAATAATACATTATAGTCATTGCAGGATCAAGCCATAAGAAGAGCATTTTTAAGGAGGACCGACTTATTTTCTTTTGAGGCTTAAGAGAAAACAAAATCCTCAGCTAGGCTTCTGACACCCTGAAACAGCTTCTTTGGGCGGAGATGTTAACATGCTTTGTCAAACAACTACCTTGTGGTTCAGGCTGATGCCCCCCAAGTCCTCAGCGCCTGCTGTGTGGGTGAACAGTGCTGCCCAGGGCTGAGGCCTAAGCTATAGGAAGAGGCAAGTGTCCCCCGAAGCTGGGGCCAAACACTGCACTTTCTCACGCTGGCCATTCCTGTTGCAGTCGCTCAGCTGTGTCCGAATCTGTGACCCCACAGACTGCAGCATGCCAGGCTTCCCTGTCCTTCACTATGTCCCAGAGTTTGCTCACACTCATGCCCATTGAATCAGTGATGCCATCCAACCATCTCATCCTTTGTTGTCCCCTTCTCCTCCTGCCCTCAGTCTTTCCCAGCCCCAGGGTCTTTTCCAATGAGTCTCTTCGCATCAGGTGGCTAAAGTATTGGAGCTTCAGCAGCAGTCTTTTCAATGAATATTCAGGGTTGATTTCCTTCAGGATTGACTGGTTTGATCTCCTTGCTGTCCAGGGGACTCTCAAGAGTCTCCTCTAACACCATAGATCAAAAGCATCGATTCTTTGGTGCTCAGCCTTCTTTATGGTCCAGCACTCACATCCATACATGACTACTAGGAGAACCATAGCTTTGAGTATATGGACCTCTGTCAGCAAAATAACGTCTCTAGCTTTTTAATAACGCTGTCTAGGTTAGTCATAGCTTTTCTTCCACAGAACAACCGTCTCCTTGGAAGAGAAGAGACACCTAAGCCCCTCTAAAGGTGGCATATGATGATATAAGCTCCTGAGTGGACAGAGTTCTAGTAAGTTTTTTTTTTTTTAAATCAGAAAGCCTATTTCCTAATGGGAAGCTACAGCAGGCTTGCCTGCTTTTTTCCTGAGTGGAAAAGGATGAAAAAAAACCCATCTGCCTTTCTTGTTCACATTTCATAATTTCATCTTTACATTTGTCCACTTGCTTTTTCTCACCCAGACTGATCAGTGGGGTCTTCCTCGAGTGGTTCCAACATACCCAGCCTGTGACGGGCAGTCCCATTTATAAAAAGAGCAAGAAGGGTAAGCAAGGCCAGGACAGTCAGTGTTTAAGGAAGCCTTTGGCTTGAAAGACCAAAGCTCTGATAACCTGATGGCAGCAGCAGTAGTACACAAGGGATTGGCTCATTTAGAAAGATGGTTTACGCAAAACACCTCAAATCCTACTCATGGTACAAAAGTATTTAATAAGTGCCATGTCGGTACAAAAAAACACACAGCCTGTAGCTCATCCTTTAAAACGAAAAGAGTCAACTGAAAAGTTAGTAGAGATTCCTATTTTTACTTTAAAAATAAAAACAAAAAACTAAGTACACATTGGGTATTGAACTACTACATTTTTTCTTTCACTCATGTTTTCCGGCCGGCCAGTAATGTTCTATCCAACACTGTAAGAAGACAATGTACTGAATCTAAGCAGTATGACCAGTAAAGCTGTTTGCTATCTCCAACTCGTGCTAAGCTAGACCATGGAACACTATCTTGGTAGGATTATTTTGACAGCCAAGAAGGAAGTGCAGAGCCCCTACCCCAAACCTAAGGAGCTGATTTACACAGAAAGGGTCTTAAGCAAACCTGCACAAACACGAACATGCTCTAAGAAAAGGATATATTTTAGACTACTTCCAGCATACATTCACTGGCATCCAGTAAAATGGACCACCAAGGTAGAAAGCATTTTAGCTTTCATAGCACTAACAGCTAAAAAGCACACAGCATATAATACTTTGATCTTGAAGTGGGTAATCATGGAAGTTCCAAGATTGTATCCACTAGGTTAGCCTGAGTATTCATCTATAAAAATATTTTTTCAAAAACACGTATACGAGGGTTATGGAAACAATGGGACTACATCTGGGCCTGTAGAAGACGGTGATGCAAAGACTGCCCACATAAGACTAGGAACTGATCTTCCCATGTAGCTTTTAGGTAAAGGAAATCTCTGTAAGTTGATTCCTTCTAGCTGTGATGGTAGGATTTTCAGAAATCCTGAGATGGGCAGCTAGCTGCAGTTAACCCCTAGATAAATCCTCCCAGTCAAAACCCCCACTGAGGCTGTAGGACTCAAACTGTGATCCATATAAAGAGCTGTGAGTGCACGAAAAGCCTCCTGGGACATGTAAGGCCTGCTGGGCCAAGAGAGCTGATGGTGAATTTTCCCAACACGGACACCCTGACATGAATGCTGGGGATGGGCATCCCAGGTAGAATGCTGGACTTGGGTTTGGTGCAGGAGCCAGACTCCAAAGCCTGAGAGAGGGGTCTACTCAGGGAGGAGTACTAGGGTTACCAAAAACAAGAATGTCTTGTCCCAGGAAGGTCAGGTAATTATCTTCTGACCCATCAATACTTAACATCAATGAAGAGTTGCAGAACAGTCAGTCTTTCCAAGATGTATTCTTCTGACATCATTAGCCAAAGCCTCGCCCAGTCTATTGAGCAGGTGATGTCCAGGAAGAGTCCAGAGCCTGAAGGTGGGACCTAGGGCCGCAGATTGTTCTGGGAGGCTGGCACAGAAGATGATTTGCACAGTGAAGTCACCACTAAACCACTGCTCAAGTCCAGTCCCCGGCCTTCTTTTTCCTACAAGAGAATACCACAGCTTTAAGAGGCAAGGGACAGAAGAAAGTCCTTTCTAGCTCTGACTGGGGAGGGAGATGTTTAGGGTGGGAGGCTAGGCCACCAGGGAGCACACAGGAAGAGGGAGGATGTGATTTTGCATTTTTGTTCAGCACTGGTCACTCAAAAAATGTACGTCTCAGGGTACACTGGACCCTGGAGGTCCAGTGGTTAAGACCCCACTGCAAGTAGCATGAGTTTGATCCCTGGGTGGGAGAACCTTGTGCCAAGCAGCAAGGCCAAAACAAACAAAAAACACCTCTCTTCAATGAAAATATTTCCTTCTCCCATTAAAATCCTGTGTTACAAGAAAGGCAAGGCAATCAAGACTTGTTTTTTGGCTTTGTCCTTTTGATTATACAGGGACCCTGTAAGGTGCCTGGGACCTTTGGTTTCACCAAAACTATGAGAGTGTAATTCTTCATAAGCGCCCCAGGCCCCGGCCAGAGCAGCTGCTTGGCTGGCATGCTGCTCGCTGTCCGGCTGACACCGGCCAGTGTTACAGCAGGGAGCACAGAGGGCGGTTTGTGCCTGACAGGTCCACTTGGAATTTTCTAAGCGGTTCACTATGGCATACCAGACAAGAAGGACTTACTGCTCGGTAGTCCAGAAACATTTCTTTAAAAGCCAGAAAATCCGTAAATGTGAGCAGCATGTCAAAAATGTCACCGGCCACTTCATCTTTATGGTGCCTGTGAAGGAAAAGGGTGGTTGCTTCATGAACAATTGATGACACAGACCATCTCCTCGAGATTTCCTTCAAAGGTATGGAGGGCCTCCCACCCAGGACCTAACCACGAAGTGCTCTGAAGCTTGATGTTCAAGCACTAGGGGGGAAAAAAGGGAAGAGGGTCTATGAATTTTCAGAGTTGAGGAGGAGCAAGGTACCAAGAGGTTAAAAAAAGTCAAGTTCAACTCACTGTAAAGTTGTAGTAAAAGCCGCCATGTTAAATCCAGGAATCCGCTCCAACAGCTGTTCTTCAATATACTTTTCTACCAAAGAAATCTGTAACAGTGAGACTTCTTTTCAGATAGCCTGTTCTCCAGCCCTTTGCAAACATTTCTGCGTGCCTGGCTCCCTGCTGAGCGCTGGGGGCACCAGAGAGAACCCAAACCCAGCTCCTCTCTTCAGTGAGCTCATCCCACCCCTGCCTGCCGCCCTCCAGGGGAGAGGTATACGCAGGTAATTACACTGCAACAAGAGGAATGCTCCCAGGTGGGTGGGGTTAGAAAGCAGAAGGGCTCCCACCCCCCACGGCACCAAATGAAGAGTGAAGTAAGTGGGGGCTTTTCTGCCTGGGTAGATAGAATCTGCGGAAAGAAACAGATGAAAAAGCATACAGTGAAAGGCAATCACAGATCTGTTAAAAGTGGAGGCTTGGCTTAAGAAACTTTCACCAACTCTGCCATACTTTTGCATTCAAGGAATTAAGTCCTGGAGGCTCAAACTTCTCAGACAGATGAGATCCTAACAGGAGGCTGCACAGGGCCTTGGCATATGCAAAGACCCAAGGGTCCAGAGCCAAGGTTCCTGGGTTCTAGTTTGGTTTTGCCACCAACTAGTTAGTGATCTGAGTCTTGGTTTTCACTTTTATCTAACAGTCATGCATACTTGATTGAATTATGCAGTAAGAAAAAATAGTGTGTGAAAGCTGAAAGGTCAAAACTATGTAAGTGCAAGGTATGGGGAGCCCATATACTGTAACTGAAAGCAGGATTATGATAAAGTCAACCATGTTTTTAAAACAGATGAGATCATTAACTATTTGGAAAACAGCCCCAAGAACTATGCAAAGGAAAATAATAAGTGATGAAGACTAAACCCAATTCTAATCAGACTTCCTAGCAGGGTGCTGGTGGCAGATTCTAAAAGCTGAGCAGATTTCAACATTATTTGATCCTAAATTCATATTTTAAAGAAATCCTAAATTCATATTTCAAAGAAATCCTAATCTCCAGTAAGAGAAATAGGAACCCACTTACATATTCACTAAAAATAGGCGTGTAGGTGAGCTTATTCTCTTCCGTGTCTTCAAATTCCTGGTAGTACTTGTCCATGAAATTCCTCTGTAATAACTGGAACTCATCATCTGAATCGCAAGAGGAAACATATTCTTTTTAACACGTGGGAATTAAATGGCAGCAGAACTGCTTTCTAAATGGCCAGCCTTTAGGAGAGGGAAAGCTAACGGTGTTAAGGGTAAAGTTCGATGGCATTAAGAGGCTTCACACTGTGTGAAACCACCGCCACCACCCTCTACCCAGTTTAAACACAGCCATTCAGGGCGGGGTGGCTTGGGAACTCCACAAACGGTTCTCTTAAATTCAGCTGCAGTGGTAGAAACAGTGTAGTGATTAGATGGCTGGGCTCTGATAGAGGCTAGACTGCTGCTGCTACTGCTAAGTTACTTCAGTCGTGTCCGACTCTGTGCGACCCCATAGACGGCAGCCCACCAGGCTCCCCCGTCTCTGGGATTCTCCAGGCAAGAACACTGGAGTGGGTTGCCATTTCCTTCTCCAATGCATGAAAGTGAAAAGTGAAAGGGAAGTCGCTCAGTCATATCTGACTCTTAGCGACCCCATGGACTGCAGCCTACCAGGCTCCTTCATTCATAGGATTTTCCAGGCAAGAGTATTGGAGTGGGGTGCCATTGCCTTCTCTGAGAGGCTAGACTACCGGAGTTTAAATCCCACCTCAACCACTAACACTGGGTAACCTTGGGCAGGTTAATTTCTCTGAGTCCCAGTTTCTTCAACTTCAAAGTACCTATCATAAAAGATTGCTAGGTGGCATTTAGATGAGGATTCACGTATAGCGACTGATTCATAGCAAACACTTATTAAGGTTTAGGGAATTTCAACAACCAAATAGAATATCTTTTCCAAAAACTAAAGGAATGCTTCACAAATGGCCTAGACGTAGGAATAAATGCCCTGGGATTACAGAAAGCTCATTTCCCTCACTGCACACAAGGTTCTTGTAGAGGCCAAAAGAACTCCAGGTATTCCTCAGCATTCCCCAGGAATCTTCTGATTGACATGGGACCTTAATGTTGTATCTTCATCTGTATTTAGGAGTTAAGGTCATGAACCTTTATAGGACCCAAAGGTACAAAACTGGGTCAAGTGATTTTCACTAAACAAGACTAAGAAATACAGCTAATAACACTGAACAACAGTGTTCTTTTCCTTATTCTCAGCAAACTTAAAGTCACCCATACGAGAGATTTTTTCAAGTTTTTCTTTCCCACACATTGGTCTTAAATGAGAGATGCCTGTTACCACTTATTACTTAGCAGGACCTATGGATGCCAAAGTGAAAGTTGCTCGGTTGTGTCCGACTCTTTGAGAGCTCATGGACTATACAGTCCATGGAATTCTCCACGGCACAATACTGGAGTGGGTAGCCTTTCCCTTCTCCAGGGGATCTTCCCAATCCAGGGATTGAACCCAGGTCTCCCGCATTGCAGGCAGATTCTTTACCAGCTGAGCCACCAGGGAAGCCCAAATGAATCCACAAATAGGAACTCAGGACCTAGGAAAATACGGAACCAGCTGAAGCATGACACCTTGTTCCTCATGGACACGTGTGTTATGGTTATGCTATTACACTGCTCTACGTCACAAAAATATTAAGACTCAAGACTAAAAACCGCTCTTACTCTCTGAAATAAAGTAGTTAATATTTGCTGAAGTTTTGCCATGAGCCCCATAACTCCAAGATGCCCTGTTACCTGAATGAGTCCCTTCTGGGGACTGAATCTATGGTAATCAATTATCTTCAGGAGTAGGGGCTATATAACTTTAAGGCAAACCACAGGACGGCTTACTTCGTATTTCAGTGTGCCACATTAAACATTATATGCAGCATGATGTTTTCTCTTTTTAAAAATTAACTCTACAAGTGGATTTCAATGTTGTTAAAAGCAAGAGTCTAAAAACTAAAGAGCCGGAGTAGGGAAGCTTACCCATGATAATGTCCTCTAAATATCCAACCACAGCATCAAATTCTGCATCAGAGGCGGAAGAGCTGAAAAACAGACCTGGATTAGGTACTGTTTCAGCTTAATTCCTGGCCCCCTCCCCGCAAATGTACTATGGCCCTTTTCAAATGAATTCTAGAAAACACACTTTACACACCCGTGACATCAAAGTTTAATGTAGTGGATCTACTTTCACAAAACTGATGGGACACAAGGAGTCACAGAGGGACAAATAAAAGGTGTCAAGGCTCACATCAGACCTCTTAAGGCTCCTCACATTTATTTCCTGTGGGTTCTACTCACCGCATCTTCACTATCACCCCACACCAATCTACTCGTGGGCGGGCATAAACCTGGTGCGGTCAACACACAGGCCGGGGCAGGGAGGGGCAAATTAGAGTCCCTGGGGGTGGTGGTGGTGGTGGTGTGGTGGCGGTGGAGGGTCTTCTGACCCGCGGTTGAGCCTCGGCCGCCCAAACCCACCAGGTTTTGCTGACAACTAAGGACTGGAGACCGGGGGATTGTGACAGAGGCGTGTATCATCGCGCGACACCACGCTGCGCTCCTGTCCTCCGCGCCTGAAACCCCGCGGTCGCCGCAGAGGCAGAGTCCACCGCGGGAACTTGGGTGGGGTGGGGTAGGGGGGGAGTCTTGTTTGTTTCCCACCCCCACTGAGGGCACTGGTTTCGCAGGGCGGAGGCCTAGGCCAAGCGCCAGCAGCCCCGGCCTTCAGCCTCCCGGGCTCGGGCGGCGTGACTCACAAGGACAGCGCGAAGCTCTCTTCCTCTAGGGTGTCCATCGCCGCCACCGCATCCACCGCGCGTCGGGGAGCGAACCCGTTGGCTTTCTACCCTTGCCTGCGGCCCGGGCGCAGCCCCTGCTTTGCACCGCAGAGCTCCAACAGGCATCCGGGAGGCCTCGCCGCCGAGCCCACGGCCGGCTCACGGCCCAGCCGGGTAGCGCCTGCGCGCGACGTCCCGGCCTCAGGGTCCCCGGCTGCGGCCACACGCCAGCCGGGCCTCCCAGCCCTCCCAGGCCTAGCTAAACTCGCCTCTACCGCCGCTGGGTCCGGCGTCAGTTACCACGCCCCGCCTCCCGTCACCATGGCCACCGCGATCCTTCCGCCGCCTCGGGGCTCCTAGCAACCAATCACAGGTCTGCGTTACCCAAAACCAGGGGCGGGACAAAGACAGAGAGAGGAAGTGAGGCAAAGGGATGGAGGATAGCCAGAGGAAACTGGGCCGCATACAGCAGGTCAGGGGCTCACTGAAGTATACTCACGCTCTCGGGCGATTAAAGCCAAGACGTACCCAATGTGAAGAGCAAGGAATGGAAGGCCAGAGAGAGCCTCGATTTACCCACTTGCTACTTGGGAATGAATTACAAGATTTAAGAAGATTGTTATTCAAATTAGTTTTTGAAGTGAAGTTGCTCAGTCGTGTCGGACTCTTTGCGACCCTGTGGACTGTAGCCCGCCAGGCTCCTCCGTCTATGGTATTCTCCAAGCAAAAATACTGGAGTGGGTTACCATTTCCTTCTCCAGGGATCTTCCTGACCCAAGGATCGAACCTGGGTCTCCCACATTGTAGCCAGACGCTTTAACCTCTGAGCCGGCACTGTAAATCAGTAAGTCTTTCCACAGTCAGTCCCTTAGCTTTTGAGCCAGATAGTGCAGACATTTGATTTTCGAGATAGTTGCTCCCTCTCGTGGAACTACCACGAGACAGCTACCAAAGCTAGCCCCACCGCAAGAACTGGATGTCTTGTAATTTACATCATGAACATTCACATAAAAGATTATTCGGCAGTAACTCGTTTCTTGGGTAACTAGGAAAGATTAACATTGACAAAACCACTTTGAGCAACGCAATCAGGTGACTTTGCTCCAGGATAAGCCCCCTCCGAAACTGCCCAATTTTACGAAAGGGTACCCTAGACCTGTTCTCTGATTGGATCACTAGACATTGTGTCTTTTCGGTTGCATTTTATTTTTTGGCCAAATACGTGGTACATTTTAGATATGGTTCATGTTTGATCGGGCTCCCCTGGTGGCTCAGAGGTTAAAGCGTCTGCCTCCAATGCGGGAGACCCCGGTCTATCCCTGGGTCGGGAAGATCCCCTGGAGAAGGAAATGGCAATCCACTCCAGTACTCTTGCCTGGAGAATCCCATGGACAGAGAAGCCTGGTAGGTTACAGTCCACGGGGTCGCAAAGAGTCGGACACGACTGAGCGACTTCACCTCACCTCATGTTTGATCTGTGGGTCAGATGGCCAGCCTGAATGGCCAGATATCTTTAAATGAAGGTAAAATAGCTATCAGTGGGGTGTGGAACTAAACTCGTTACCATGACACAGTTGTATCTAGGGTGAGATCAGTTCTCAGAGGTACTATCTCTGTTTAGTACCAAGTAGAAGGCAGGCATTCAGAAAGGTTTGGTAAATAACCAGACCGAATTAATACATAGCATCAGAGCAGAGAAGGAAACTTGATTCCATCTATTCTGGTTATCTAATGCTGTTACTAGCCACCCAAAACTTTCTGGCCAAAAAAAAGAAAAAAATTTTTTTTTTGCTCAGTAATCTGTAACGTGGACAGGACTTGGTAGGGACAGTTTGTTTCTGTTCTACTTGGCATCAGTTGAGGGTAGCTGGAATGGGGGCAGAGAACCTCTTCCAAGAAGCTTACTCAAATTAGTGTTAGCTGAGAACAGCTCAGTTGTGGATGTTGAACAGAGGACCTGAGGGGTAGGGGGCTGTCTCAGTTCCTCTCCATGTAGGTCTTCTCATGGATATTTGGGTTTTCCCACACCATGGTGGCTAGGTCCAAGAATATTTCAAGAGACAGGAAGTGGAAGCTGCCAGTCACTCAACCACCTGAGACCAGAAACTGGCTCAATATTTTCAGTCTCTGCCTGGCTATATCCCTAGGTCCTACTTCCTCCTTTTTTTAAATTAATGTTACTCCTTCAATGAGATTTCTCTCCTTCCCCTTACCTAAATTAGGTTCTCCTTGCTCTTTCTCAAAGCACTCAACAAGTTATTACAATAAGGAAAAAGTCTTCTCCCCACTACCAGACGTCAGCTCCACAAACAGATCTGTTTTTGTATACCACATAGTTGCAGTGCCCGAGATATATTAGGTGTCCAATAAAGGTTTGCTGGATGAGTAAGTGATTAACCTTGCTTCTGAATTCTAATACTTGATTCTATCCTAACCTGGAAAGGATAAACCTGAGTATCCTGGAACCTTAGCAGCAGGCACCAATGAAAGTTGTGAAATCTTAAGTCAAAAAAGGCAACAAATGTTTTATTTATTCAATGCAAATAACTGTATTTACCACAAGCTAAAGAAGAGAACATATATATATATATTTATATATATATTTGAATTTATGGAAGACTAAAGACATGGAAAAAATCCAGCACCCCAACAAGTACAGCCAGGAAGGAAATCAGCTCTGTAATAGGACGATTTAATGAACTACAAACAAGAAAGGGTGGGGAAGGAAGAAAAAAATGTGCATTGAATTTAAGACATTGTAAAACTGAGAAGACATATTTACTATTCAAGTATAAACTCAGTAAGGACTTGGCATAAATTGAAAGGCAGCTGCTGAGGTACACCATTATAAAATAAGTTCTATGAATTTACAATTCTACCTTCCAATTTTCTGGGAGAAAAAACCAAACTCTTGAAGGTCTTCACCAGAGACCCTGAGAGGGAATAACACTTTTGATGAAGACATAGTCAACAATCCATGACTGAATTTACTATTCAAAAACATGTATTTATTTTAAACAATAGGAATACGTGCTCTCAGACTGTCCTCTAAGAGTTTTTGAGACTATTAGTTCAACAGTTTCAAAGTATATTACTTCCAAAAACAATGCTGATTTTAAAAAATTATTTTAAACAAAAACCAAAAAGACCTGATTTGATGGTACCTTAAAAATACCCTAAATACCAAATTTTCTCCAGTCTAACATTGCAATTAATTTAAGAATTCCTCCTGCATTGTTAAAACATTTTTTCCTCACAAAATGTGGGTACTGAAATTGGATAGAAACATCATGAATGTGAAAATACCACCAATTTTCTGCAGTTAAAAAAAAAACAAACTAGAATGTTCTTTGGGATCACTGAAATATCAAAAATTGGGTTTTGTTTTGTCTACAGTCTGTGCACCTTCTTTCAGGCCCTCCATGTTGCTTGTAGTACTGACCTGTGGGATTCTAGTTTTACGGCTTCAAGTCTTGCAGTGCAGTATCCATGCTTAAGATACCAGTGGCTCTCTGACCAATGGGAAGTTATGCTTAACCCAGAAATGCTATCATTTACTTCTCCATAATGACTTTTGCCCAAAATAAAAACTTTAGAATATGAGACAAAACATCCTGTGTTACACAATCAAATGAACCCAACCTGGAGAAATCCAGTGTGGTTTCAAGCACTCAAGAGGGCATTATCTCCTATAGCTTTTCATGGAATTACCACAGGCCTAGCTACTGGCATTCAGCTTTCCTTGCCCTTAAAAGGAATTTTTCAGGGCTGGGAGGTTGGGTTAGATTCTAGGAGAATTTTGTCTTTGATAAACTATCATTTTTTTAGCATAAAATCTGGCCATGGCTATAAGTTTCAATGTGCATACAACTGATTAGAGATTTTTTTCTTTGTTTTTCTTTTCAACATTGGCTGGAATTGAGTAGAAATAAGTCCATGAGGCCTCTTCACGTGTGTCATGAGATATGAGAAATCTGTCTGACTCTAGTCACTATTTCTTTCCGACACAATGGGCAAGTCTCCAGTTGCAAGGCACAATCCATGCACAGATCACTGAGGAGAAAGACATAGATACCAGTTAGGTCAGTTCTTCAAAAAGTCAGACTGATGATGTGCTGACTCAATGGAGCATGTTAACCGAAAGGGTAATAATCACACAAGGCTGAAACATTAAGTAAATATATAAACAGTAAGTCTCTCTTCCACTTCTGACCTTCAATCTTCCTCTTCTGAGGAATAAGTTAAAAGTTCGTGTGCATTCTTCCAGAAAGTCTGGATATATACAGCCTATGCATAGAGATGTGTATCTGTAGGTAGAAATACAATGCTTTTTTTCCCCCCCAGACAGTTAGCTATCTGTCCCATTATAATTTGTTGAACAGTCTGTCTTTCACCAGATTTGACATAATGTCTCTATATTTTTCTTTGTAAGTAGTTCTACTTTTGGGCTTCTGTTATATTACTGTGTCACTCTTTTCATATATTGGGACAAAACTATTAAATTTTTTTTTCCCTAAAGGTGGCATTTTACACATATTCTTTCTCACCCTGTTTTTTTTTTTTTTTAACTTATTTATTTTTGGCTACACTGGGTCTTTGATGTTATGTGCTGACAGCAGGCATCCTTGTCTGGTCCCTAGCATCTCTTGGAAGGTTTCCAGTGTGTCCCCCTTAAAAAGATGCTTGTGTTTGAGATATATATATTTTTTATATTGTAAAGGAAATATCCATCCATCCTTAATTTATACTTTTATTTTCTATATCCATTTCTGTTTTGTAGTAGTCATTCATTTGAGATGGATATTGAATTTTTAGCATTTTTGCACAAAGTATTAATTCTCTGCTCCACTTTCCCTTGGCCTATTTGAGAAATTACATTTGAGTAAATACATTTGAGAAATTACACTGATTTCCTATGTTGCACTAACCTTGCATTCCTGAAATAAACCCCTCTTGGTCATGTTGCTGGGTACTAGTTGCTGATAATTTAGGATTTTTATGTTTATATTCATTCATTCATTTTTGTGTTTCATCAGCTTTTTGTATGATTAACATGCAGGCTTTGTAAAAAGATTGTGACTTTGCTATTTTCTCTGCGGTCTGAGAAGTTTATATAGAATCCATCCATTCCCTCAAAGTTTGAAAGAATGTACTTGTGAAACCACCTGGGCTTTCAGTGGGGAAGGCAAAGGGGGAAAATAATTTCAATTTCTTTCATGGTATTAATAGTAGGAATGTTTAGATTTTCAGTCTCTATTCTAGGGAGTGGCACATGTCACTCAGTTTAGCCAGATTTCCTTTCTTAACCTCTACTCAACGGAACTGTTGTTGCTGAAAGTGGAGCTGGACTTTCTTATAATTCTTTTAATTTCCTCTTCCAACTTTGTTCTGGATATGTCTAGTGTGGAGACTGTGGTCATACTTAAGATACTTGATTCTAAGTTTTTAGATTTCAGCCCTCTTTCATGAGCACTTATTGTGTACCAAACCACCAATAAGGGCCAGAGTGCTCAAAGAAGAATAAGCCCAGATCCTGAGGAGTTCTGGGCTACAGAGCTGATACAGGGAGACCTGGTAGCTAAAGCTATGTGAAGAATAAGAGCAAGGCAGTGTATGGGATAGGCTGAATTACAGGGAGTTGGTCTGGAACACTGGGATAGAGGTACTGCTCGTATATAATCAGCACACATGCCTGGGCCAGGCCAGGGTCAGCACACTGCCCAAGCTCCTCTTTCTCCTTCTAACCTTAGTTGCGAGGCCTTTTTAGGGGACTGTTTACTTGCTACTCTTGCTGATGTTTAGACACTCTATTCCACAGGATCCAGGCTGTCCTCATTTCCTACAACTGCAGAGTGGTTAGATGGTAGGGTGCTGCCCCTCTCAATGCTGAGGAGGGTAACGAGTAAGTACATGAGAAAGCTCTAAAACTAAAAGGGATTTCCTAAGAGACCTGTAATTAGCATTAAGTCTTTTACATTTTGGAATGAAAAGTGTGTTAAAAATAAAGTAGTGAGTAAACAAAGTAAAACAAAACAAAAACATGGGTCTTCTATATCAAGCAGCTTCTTCTATTTCAGGTTCTTTCTGGAAGACAGACTTGGCAAACTCTGAAAACTCCTTCAGCCCACTTTGGATATTATGAACCTTGATGAACAGCTAGGGAACTGGTAACACTGTAAAAGCAATTCAAGAACAGGTAGAACTTTGTCTACCTGTACACAAGTACTGGACTTGTGTACTGTAATGTACACAAGAGGAAATAACCAAACAAACCCTCTGACCTGTGTCCACATGGCTTCAGTTGCGTGTCTGCTACCTCATCACAACACAGGGAGCAGCAGTTTTCCCGGATACTGACTTGCTTCAACAGAGCAAGACGCCTGTGCCTGAGTAGAAAACACAGTTGGAAGTTCATTTGATCAACAAATAAATGAGCAGTGATGCATATGAAATGCCTTGAAAATGCTCTGTACATGGGAGTCTACCATGTATTCCCTCAGCTCTATTCAGTAAAGTTTTCACACGAGACATCTCATTTCAATCTTACAATGATTTTCTAAAACAGAGAATGGAGGAGGCTGGTCATTCTCATCTTACCTGGTGGCTCAGCTGGTTAAGTATAACACGGACACAGAAGTAAACTTCTTTCCTGAGTTCTGTGGCGGGAGCTCTAGCAAATGAATCAAACCAAAGGTGGAGGGCATAGGAGCCTCCAGTTACAGCAAGTTGGTCATGACCTGGACTTGTAACTGGCACATAAAGTAGGAGGAAAGGGCAGTCCTGCAGGACTAAACCCTTCTCCAGGTGGGGTCTGAAGCTATTTCCAGGTAGATGGTGTCAGAATCAAGTTCACTGCTCAGTGGTACTGGAAAACACATATCAGACCATTCTAGTAGCAGGAAGAGTTGTGAAAGCAGAACTTTCTAGTGCAAAGACCCTGGAGCTACAGTAGCAGACTTGGTCTGTTTCAGGAGCAGCAAGGAGGCCAGGATGGCACAGGGGAGAGTGCAAGAGGTCTAAGAAGTAGTGGAGGAGAGGAGGGGACAAATCCTACAGCGTCTGCTGAGATTCAAGCTTTTACCTTAAGTGAAAGAGGAAGCCACTGGAGTCTGATGAGCAGAGAAGTGCATGATCTGATTTATGTTGTAACAATCATTCTGGAGGCTGTGCTGAACAGACTGAAGGGGTTAAGATGGGAACAGGGAGACTAGTTTGAGGGCAGGAACAACCCAGGTGGGAAATTGGAGGCTTTAGCCATGGTGGGAACAGGGAGAGGGAACAGAAGTTGGTGGCTGGGATATATTCTGAAAGTACAGCCCATAGGATTTGCTGAACAATCCGTCATAGAAATGGCAGACACTCATACTCTGCCTTGTCAAGGATCCTCTAGGACCACAGCCAGGGAAACAGAATCGACAATGGAGCTATTAACAGAGAAAACTGTAAGAGAAGCAGGTGGCTATGAGTGGTGACTGTTGTAGCTGAGAGGTGGGTGTGTATATATATGTATATATATATATATGGTGCTTTACTGTGCTATTCTTTTTTTCTTTCATGTGTATTTGAAATTTTCTATAATAAAAAGTTTAAGAAAAAGAAGAAGAAAAAGAATGAATGGAAGAAGAGGTAGAGACAGAGAGGATTTACAATACGGAACACCTTACAAAATGCCAAGTAGAAACAGGGCCCTGATCTCCTATCCTGAAGTCAGAAAAGAATACTATTCCTATGAGTAAAACAGGAAACTCTGGCATTAAAGAGGCCATTCAGTTAGTCTCTGACAACTTCTGTCTTGGTGTCACTGTCACAGAAAATAAAATTCCAATGCAGCGCAGGACTGCCAAGCTGGTAACTCCGTTCTTATCCAAGGCAGACTGCACTTTGGGCGCCAAGATCTTAGGGTACTGAGACAGTACACAGAAACCGCCCATAAAGGATGACTTTCTGACAGTTGGGGCCTATTGCCATCTGACTTTTGGAAAGTTTAATTCTGCAGGGGTGGTTAACTAAATGCTGAAGCAGTTTTAACTAAGGTCAGCTTCCAGGGGAACACTTAGACGGATCAGTTGGAACTTTCAGGGTGTAGGTGAGAAAACAGACCTGTTTATGGGCCGCATCCAAGAAAGACAGGCTACATAACAAAGTGATGGGGTATGTATGACAGATGAGACAGGTGTTACTTCACACTTTCACCAGGAGGAATTTAAAGTTCAGAATCCCTGTCAGGCGCTAAGACAAGATGAAGAGGGGTTCTCAGAATGAACCTCAGATCTCTGAGCTGGGAAATAAATGGCCCTTCAGTTCTCGGGATATTACAGAGGCTCTGTTGCAGCAGGCAGGGCTGTCATCACTCCATGACATTTTCTGGTTCATCTGGAAACTGCTGAGCCACTCTCAAGCCTTGGGACACTGAGTCCAAGGTGAAGTACAGCCCAGAAGGGCTTGTTACAGACCTGCTTTTTAAGCCAGAACAGGAGCTAGGATTACACTGTTACATTATAGACACCCTTAAGGGCGCAACAGGCCAACACTGCTGATTCCTTACCTTGGCAAAATGATTTTCTCTTCAGCTGTGAGGAAGGCATAGTCATTAAAAGTGCTAAATTTCATAGACGGTGGATATTTGAATGGTTTTGCTCCAAAATTGAACTCACATTGTTGATATGACATGAAACTAGCTGCTGCAAAAAATCCAGATCTACAAATAAAAATGAGCAGAGATCAAGAGAATTCATAGAAACAAAGTGAAATCATACACAAAGTGGTCTTCAGAAATAAGTTGGAATAAGAAGTCAGTCAGAATAAGTCGTACCCCGGCAGAAAGAAGGGTGGCATTATGTTTACTAAACTAGACGGGACTATAAACCAGAGAATATCCTGCTCTTATCTTCCTATATCAAACTCTGGGAGAGTTCTAGGTATGATCAAATGAGTCCCCAATTACTTGAAGTATAGTGATTTCTCACACAACTGACTATATAAATGGACAGTCTTTTTTTCCTAGAGAAAAGGACATTCCATGCATCTACTTGAATTTTTGATTGAGAAAAGGTACTTACACAGTAGATGAAAAGACTTGCTTCTCAGGAGGCAGCTGGTTGCCGTTTAAAAAGAAGATCATTTGCTTTTCATTCAAGTCTAACAGAAATCCTACCGTGTCTCCTAAAGGATGAAGTGGAACACTGTTAGGATGGGAAGATTCTGCTGTCTCAAGGGTTTTGATATCACTGTATTAAGTCTGTTTTTGTAGCCCTATACTCAACATATTCATCTTGCTTCTTCTGCAACTGATCTGACCCCTTTACATCAATGTTTGGAAAGGAAAATGCTGCCAATTAATCTATGAAAAGTCATCAATTGTAAGATGCACCCCAATTTCAAAGATGTGAAATGTGGGGGAAATGTGCATTTTTGGACCAGTAAAACATGGTAAGATCAAAATCATGAACTTTGCTTCTCTGATGAGATTTAAAATTCTCTGAGAGGGAATTCCCTGGTGGTCCAGTGGTTAGGACTCTGTACTTCCAATGCCAAAGGCAAGGGTTCAATCACTAGTTAGACAACTAAGATCCCTCCTACAAGACTGCACGGCCAAAAAAGAAAAAAATTTTTTCCAGAAGTTCCATCTGCTACCATATGACTCTATGTCTTAAGAACAAGGTGGGGTGCACCAGGAGGCCCCCTGAGAATACCACCCTTGGTGCTGTGGTGTGAGGCAGAAAAGCCCTGTTTCATTGTATTTAGTTGGGGGAGAAAAGACTCACTCATCTTAAATCCTTTGGTCTAAGTGTTGGACAAATCAACTGTGTGGTTCTAACTATGCTGGTTTGAATCTTTCATTAATAAATGTTTTCATGGGTATAAGGCCTTGGATACAGCAAACCAGTTGGAATACAAATTGAATGGGGCAAAAAAGATGAGGCTGTTGATAAGATGTATTCTTGCGTAAAATCCTCGTGCTTTGACTCAGAGTCCTGGTAGTCTCTACCCCTGCAGTGTCTTGAGCCTGATGTTTGGAGAGCTGAGGCTGGGGAGATGTTTTTGAGGCCAAGAGTGCTCAAGTCAGCCTGAAAAGTTGCATTTAGAGGGGCCCAGAATGTGTCCACTGAATAGTGCCAATGCTCTGAAGAAAATCTCATTTTATTGGCATTACAATTTCAGTGTCCTTAATATCGCCACAGCTGCTCTAAGACACACACCCAGAGAGGAAAGTGGAATTCATATTAATCTGAAGCAGCATATAAATCTTAATTCATATTAATGAATATTAATTAATAATTTCCCCACTAAATTAAGAATTTTATAGTCTGAAATGTTTTGCTGAAGGAAGGGCTCCATCAGAGGTGAGTAACAGGAGAGTACTGTTCACACCCATGGTAGGGGATACAAATGCTAATACCCCTTCCCACACTTAATCTTTTTCCATCAAAAGATTTTTTAAAATTAATTAATTTATTTTAATTGGAGGCTAATTACTTTACAATATTGTAGTGGTTTTTGCCATACATTGATGTGAATCAGGCATGGGTGTACATCTGTTCCCCATCCTGAACCTCCCTCCCACCTAACATCCCATCCCTCAGGGTCATCCAAAACATTTTAAAGCCTAACATAATGAATGCTTTGCCAGAACCAGATGTCTTACCCTAGCTGATAAATTCATGATGGAGAGGAATGCGTACCTTCTTTCCAGCAGGGGTGTAGGTGCGGCTTACTTCTGGCGTTGTACCAAATCAGCTGCCGGCAGCCGTCGTATGCACAGGAGTATTCATCGTCCCCGATGCCATAGCCTTCCTGGAGGGAGATAGGGCCCAGAGATTAGTGAGGCTCTGCCTGCTGTGTTATGGGAAAAGTAAGTGTGTCTTTTATAACCATTAAGCTGGTGGCTGGAATTCTAAGCTTTCTAGATGAAGGGAGAGAGCCTATTATGGTTCTTAGAAGGTACCAAAATTTTGACATGGAGTCAGAAGAGAGTATGACCTCACTAACAAATTATTTCCCAAGTTTCACATCTGTTAGTTTATTTAATTCTCATGAACCACCTTGAAGCTGGGAGTACTGTATTCCATTTTAAGAAGAAATAAAGTCTCAGAGAGGTCAACCAACTTGCCCAAGAACACATTACTAGAAAAGTCAAGTTTGGACCTTGGGATTTTCTGATTTCAAGGCTGGTGTGGGCAAATACCGTTTTTGCCTGTAGTACACTTCAAAACACTCCCTTGCTCAAAGATGTTAAACCTGGGTACAACAGAGAGGCTATTGTGGGTTATTAGCAAACAGGTATTCCGAGATATCTGAACATTATATAGGTTCTTGGCAACTTCTTTTATTACTTATTGCCTTTTAATTGTTTAATAATTACTTTATTGTTAACATAAAAGGGTGGGTTTGAGATCTTAAGAAATTATTTTGAGCAGTTATAAGAAAAAAAATAGAATGAATACAGAAAACATGCAGACCAGACAACTGCTATCTTTAAGGCTCAATGGTGAAAGATTCTAGTAGAGAAGGCCACTGAAAATGTTGGCCAGATACAAGTAAGACTTCAGATCCTGGGGATGGTCTGCTTATTCTGTGCGATAATACAATCACAAGACAGACTGGAACAAGGGCTCCAACACACTCTTTGACTACTTAGACCACAACATACTGAATTCGGATGTGTGTTCTCCAAAGTGAGAATTAGTTGTTCCGAATGCACTGCTCAGACTACTCAAAGGTTAAATATTCTGCTGTGTAAATTCTCAGCAGAATATTCACCAGTCTATTATTAACAGAAAGAATGCCTTGCTATCCCTTTCAAAGCCTGAACAAGTAAGTTCAAAAAAAACTGTAACAATAAACAAGATAACTATTCTGTAGGTGACCTGAACAAGATCTACCCTTTAGCTTCTCAGATTAATGATCTATCTCCAAGCCTAACACCTGATCATCTTTTCAACAGCAAAGCTCAATCAGTAAGAGTTAAAATAAGAGGCACCATGAATGGACTTCAAATTTTCAGAAACTGGGTGTGTCCTAGGAAAGACTAATTCCACAAAGCCACACCGTGTCTGTACAGGCAAAAAGATTCAGAGTCACCAGAACAGTGTCCACAGGAAGCAGTTTTAAGTATAGTAGCAATATGAAAATGCTGTATTGGGGGAAAGATAGATCAGATTTCATCAATTTCTAACCAACCAGTACCTAAGTCAGGGAAAAATGTTTTATTTTTTAAGGAAAGAAATTAAGTCTATCAAGCAATCTGGAGGGATAAGAAAATAGTATTCTAAGTTTCTTGAGAAGCCAAAGTTTTTGCAACTATATGGCAGAAATTAGTTTCACTCACGAGATAAAATGATCCAGCTTCATTGGCCATTAAAAAGAAACTCTGCAACGCTCAGTCTCATATACACTACTCTCAGACCTGCAGTGTGCTGCCATATGAGAAGATACACAATTTATAAAGCTTTCTCCCAAGAGAAGTCCATATTTCTTCTAGTCTTGGGACAAATTTTTACTTCCAAATGAGACAACTAGCTAATTCTCTGAGATTATCCCCATTTTCAAATGCAAAGAACACAACTATTGAAGAATAGGAAGGGAAATGAACTCAAGTCCTAGTTTCGTTTTGTCCCAGTCTTAGTTTCAGTTTTCTTGCCTGTGAAATGGAAATTGTAACAGTAAAAACTGTTGTGGGAATCAGATGATAAGCTTTAAAATGAAGTGCTCTGGAAATTAAGATTTTTTAAGTCCTAAAAAAATCACCTTAAGGACATCATTTGGAGCAGACTATCTGTGTAATTGATGCCACTTTCTTTAAGCCAGCGCCCAAGTTGGGCACTAGAAGACTAACTAGCACTGTTCTCCAGAACCACTTATTTTTCACTACATGGTGCCACCAAAAAAGCCTCATTCATCCAGGTTTTAGTTAAGGCCTAGTCAACTAGAAGGCCCTGAAAAGGGAAGGTTCCCAACAAAAGCAATGACAATTTAGGGTCCAGTTTTCCATCCTGGACAAAAATCCAGACCTGCCCTTTCCATGGGCCCTCTTCCTCTAATCTGTCTCTTTCCAGTGAGCAGTTTAGTAAAATGTCATAAACAATTCCAGGATGCTGTACGGCCTTGCTGAAAGGGCACTTTAGAAACTATTGTTATGGCAGGCAAAGTTGTTTGACTTTGTCGGATCACTTCTTTTTTTTTTTAACTTACCAATATTGTATTGGTTCTGCCACACATCAACATGAATCCGCCACGGGTGTACACGTGTTCCCCATCCTGAACCCCCCTCCCACCTCCCTCCCTGTACCATCCCTCTGGGTCATCCCAGTGCACCAGCCCCGAGCATCCTGTATCCTGCATCAAACCTGGACTGGCGATTCATTTCTTATATGATATTATACATATTTCAATGCCATTCTCCCATATCATCCCACCCTCTCCTTCTCCCACAGAGTCCAAAAGACTGTTCTATACATGTTTCTCTTTTGCTGTCTCACATATAGGGTTATCGTTACCATCTTTCTAAATTCCATATATATGCATTAGTATACTGTATTGGTGTTTTCCTTTCTGGCTTACTTCACTCTGTATAATAGGCTCCAGTTTCATCCACCTCATTAGAACTGATTCAAATGTATTCTTTTTAATGACTGAGTAATACTCCATTGTGTATATGTACCACAGCTTTCTTATCCATTTGTCTGCTGATAGACATCTAGGTTGCTTCCATGTCCTGGCTATTATAAACAGTGCTGCAATGAACATTGGGGTACATGTGTCTCTTTCAATTCTGGTTTCCTTGGTGTGTATGCCCAGCAATGGAATTGCTGGGTCATAAGGCAGTTCTATTTCCAGTTTTTTAAGGAATCTCCACACTATTCTCCATAGTGGCTGTACTAGTTTGCATTCCCAATAGTGTAAGAGGGTTCCCTTTCCTCCACACCCTCTCCAGCATTTATTCCTTGTAGACTTTTGGATAGCAGCCATTTTGGATCACTTCTAAAACCCATCCTAAGACCTTACATATGGGATGGGAGGCTATATTATTTATTTATTTTTAATTGGAGGGTAAGAGGCTATTCTAGTCAAGGCTATGGTTTTTCCAGTGGTCATATATGGATGTGAGAGTTGGACTATAAAGAAAGCTGAGGGCTGAAGAATTGATGCTTTTGAACTGTGGTGCTGGAGTAGACTCTTGAGAGTCCCTTGGACTGCAAGGAGATCCAACCAGTCCATCCTAAAGGAGATCAGTCCTGGGTGTTCATTGGAAGGACTAATGTTGAAGCTGAAACTCCAATACTTTGGGCACCTGATGCAAAGAGCTGACTCATTTGAAAAGACCCTGATGCTGGGAA